>NC_137970.1:69532141-70274641 GCF_963924665.1 Micromys minutus
TGGCTCCTAAGACATGGAAACAAACATAATATTATTTTACCTTTTATGTTTCTAAAATATTCATTAACACATCAAAAAGAAACAGTTTACTTGTAGAGAGTAACTGTCCTGCTTTAAGCAGAAGATAACAAAAGAATATTTTATGCTTCCCTATGCCTATAATACCATTCCGCTTCAGAGCAGCTAACTAGGTTGCTTGAATATGCTGTTACAGACTGGTTAATCCATAATTCAGCAGGTTCTTGGCTTCCAAGTTGCCTTATTGACAAGCCTGAAGAAAGTAGATGGAACTAATTAGCACTCAGCATTATAAAATAGGAAGAATTAAATAAAGCAGCTTCAATATTAAACTCAGACCGCTATAAAGATATTCCCTTTAGTTATGGGGATTTTGAAATGATGGACAGGCTAAACCAAAACTCATAATCCTATTACAGTCTCCTACACCCACCTAATAAGCTTCAAGAGCTGTTTCCTGAGCGTCTGGGATATTGCCATCTTCCTCTAGGCTTCTCTGTGTATAGCTTATAAATTCTTTACTGTTCCTACTAAATACTTTGTTATTTAAAATAGTATAAAAGAGAGTATATAAGTATATGTGTATATATACATAGTGATGTATTTTGACTGTAATAATACCCTTAGCCTGTAGGGAACTTCATATTATTAATAATTTCAGAGGAAAGCTTTTTAAGAAAAGAGCTCCAGGCTTAGCTGTAATGAGGCATTTGAAAAGGAGGAGGGGGTATATTTGTATGTGTAATGAAAATATTGAACCCTTTGGGATGTTCTGAACCATAGTGTACTAATAAACGATCTTTCCATTTCAGAGTTCCAGCAGACATCTTTTTACCCCTTATGTACCCTTGCAAAATGCTTTTAGCTCACATTTCCTTTTAAATATTCTGTCTCCTGACATTTGCTCCTGGGGTGGGGGTGCAATAGGGTGAATGGAATGGCAAAAGGAGGGCAGTACTAAGAAGCGAACCATGTTGGTGGCTTAGAATAATGAGCCTATTTTCAGCTGAGCCGTGTAGTTCGTATGAATTAATTAACCCCTTACAAACATTTGTCTGACAATCCTAATTCGCATTCAGTTCAATGAGTTTTGCAATTATCATTGAACTAAATAGCAGTAAAAACTGTTTATATCCTACCATTAAGGAAGCTTTGTAGACTCCTTTTCCTATAAATCATCTGAAGCTGTTTACAATTTGCAGCAGTCTTATTTTTCTTCTGATTTGTACTCAGGTTGCTGTTTCTCTGCTTTCAGAAGTATTTTCAAGGTAGTAATTATACAACGTGCTCTCAAGTTTCTTCAGCCTTGGAAGGATAAAAGACCTCAGTAAAGAACATTTTCACATTTTAATTGGAAGACTATAGACTTAAACTATTATCTACCATGTTAAACAAAATGAATTTAAAGATGCTAAATGGATAGAGAATGATTAATTACTCATTCTTAAGACCTATGCCATTTAGTTCTCAGTGATAAGATGGTGATGAAGCACTTTGACCCAGAAAGAGAAAGAGGAGGGTAATTTGTTGACAGCACTAGGAAAATGTTGAAAAGGTATGTTTGAGAAAAGAAGTATCTAGGGCATCCCTTATCTTCTAGGCCCTGTGTATGTAATTACTTTTCATTTTATATGAGTGGTTAAAGTAATATTAATAAACATTTTACTTAATTAAGCCCCTTCTGATTGCAAGGGACAAGAAGCTATTTAAACTGAGTGTTTATTGAAGAGCTACAGAGAGACTTAAGGGAATTTAAGTCAGAAAATGCATCACATCTAAGTCTAGATTTCTAGAAATGGGATCCTTGTTCCCCATTCATTGTAGTGCTGCTTTCCTCCACAGCAATTGTGTTGGTGAACATTTTATTTACCTTGGTTCCATTTCTACCCATACCTTCTAATAGACTATTGGGTCTTTTAAAAAATTTTATTGAATGTTTTATGTATTTATATTTAAAAAATGGTATCCCCTTTCCTGCTTCTCCTATTCCCCCTCCCCTTGCTTCCATGAAGATGCCCCCACTCTAACCTTCTCATTGCCCTGGCATTCCCCTACACTGAGGAAACAAGCATTCACAGGACAAAAATCATCTCCTATTGATGCCAGACAAGTCCATCCTCTGCTACATATGCAGCTAGAGCCATAGCCACTCTTTGGTTCATGTCTTAGTCCCTTAAAGCTCTGGAGGTTCTGTTTGGTTGATGTTGTTGTTCCTCCTACCCTTCAGCTCCTTTAGTCCTTTCCCGAGCTCCCCCAATTGGGTACCTATGCTTAGTCCGATGATTAGCTGCAAGCATCCTCATCTATATCAGTATAGCTGTTTTTTTGTTTTTTGTTTTTTTTTTTTTTTTTTTTTTTTTTTTTGGTGACAAAAATTCAAATTCGCTTGATTTTTTGTTGCTGTTGTTATTTCTCCCTTTGTTTTACTCTAAACCTCTTGTCTTTTATGACTAAATTGTCCCTCCCGCCCCCAAGTTCAATTAGTTCTATCAAAATTTACATTTTATGGTAACTGTCTTAGTTAGCGTTTCTATTGCTGTGAAGGAACACCATGATCAAAGCAACTCTTATAAAGGACAATCTTTAATGGGGGCTGGCTTAAAGGTTCAGAGGTTCTGTCTATTGTCATCAAGGTGGGAGCATGGCAACATCTAAGCAGGCATGACACAGGAGAAGCTAAGAGTTGTACATCTTGATCTGAAGGCAGACAGAGGAAAACCGGTAGCTAGCAAAAAGCTTTCTCAAAGCACACCTCCACAGGGGCAAACTTCCTCCAACAAAGCCACAATTCCTAATAGTTCCACTCCCTAGACAAAGCATATTTACATCATCATAGTAACTAATTCAGTTCTCACAACATAGGGAAAGAACAAGCCGAGATTTAGGACATTACCCAAATTACCCAAGGCAGTCAAGAGATGCAAGGTTTGTAGATTCATTCACATTAAGCTTACTGTGCTATGTTGAATTAAGTCTGGTTTGTGGTCCTAGACTATGTATCTATCAAAGAGAGCTGCTTCATCTCTGTAGGCATCTAATAATTCCATAAACACTTTAAAATTGTTTTTGTAAGTTTTTAATTAATAAACAAAAAAGAGGGATGGAAGGTCAGAATGTTCGCAAGAGAGGAAAAAAAAAGTAAGTAGAGGGTTGACTGAAATTAAATGGAGGATTTATTGTAGCATAGTATAGACAATGTCTCAGACATCTAGGAACATGAATTAGCAGACATAGTGCCTTGAACTGTCCCCATGTTGAAAATTAGAACTAGAAGTTGTTCTTGCTAACCATATATGGGTTCATTCCTCTGTGACCCCCCCCCCCCGACTTTTGTCAGTTGGTTGCCCTTGTTAAACATGACTGTCACAGGTACAATGCAGAATGGCTTTTGCTTTGTATGACATAGTTCAGATTCTCATAACAGCTATCAGACTGTTGCCTGTGGATTTGTTCCTCTTGAGTCCAATTGGCTAGGGCAGAGATAATATCACAGGGTATATAAAATTTCTACCTCTTACACGGACTGTATAAAAGCACAGATGTGGTAAAAGAGAGAGAAAGAGAGAAAGAGTGAGAGAGAGAATGAGAGAGAAGAGAGAGAGAGAGAGAGAGAGAGAGAGAGAGAGAGAGAGAGAGAGAGAGAGAGAGAGAGAGAAAGAGAACGAATGAAGAGGGAAAGTAAGTATAAAAATGACAAATGGATCAATATCACCACACAATAAATAACACTATAGGAATGACTCAGAATCATAATTAACACACCAAATAAACCACTAAAATATTACCTGGCCACATTTACAGGGTACTTACATATTATATAATATAAAGTATACTTCCAAGAGGCAATATGGAAGCTAGTCCATCTTATAGAACAATTAATTGAGTTAACTGTGTTGGTCTGTAAAAATTATTCATCATAACTTCTTGGAAGAGTGAAAAACAACTTTAAGTTCAAGTTTTAATTCTAAATACACACCATAGTCTTATGAATGCAGCCTTTACTTCATCTCTGGCTTATAACAATGAATGAATGCTTTAATTAGTTTGACAAATGAGATGTCAAATTCCATTATAAAAATATTTTGAAAAGTTGAAAATGTTAACCATAGCATATATTTACTGAAGTCCCATAATATTTATTGAATTCCAAAGAACTCACTTGTCAGTTATATGTTAATTTCTTTTTGTAGATGCTATACAAATATTTCATATAAATAGGGTTTACCCACTCTCTGACCATCTACATTACAAGGGGCACATTCTTGGTGTTAAGTATAATTCTGATTCATTCCTATACTGGTTTTGTTTCCAATCATCTTTATACTTCATATACAGTGGCTCAAATGGTTAAGAAAGGAACAGAGACTAAAATAATTAGATGAACAATGTATTGTTAATTTCAATTAAAAATCAATGTATGTATTTATTCAAGTCAATACATCTGCATGCAGCCATAGTAAGGAACAATATGGATTTCAGTAGACAACTTGCTGGAATCTGTTTTCTCATTCTACCTTGTGGGTCCTGGGGATTGAACTCTTGTTGGCAGGCTTGGTACTGAGTGCTTTAATGGCTAAGCTATCTTCCAGGCCTAAAGTATATATGAATTTTTTAGGATGTCTTTCATAACCTACAAGGCAAAAGCAATATACCTTTATGTCTATATGGTATTTTCATATACCATAGTTCATCACTTTGTAAAATATTATGAGGCAAAATTTGAGCGCATACCATGAATATTTCCGTAGAGAATATAGTTATATGTTTAAGCCTAAAACAAGGTGATTTGTGTTGATTTAAAGACTACAAAGGCTGAAAAAATCAGTTTGATAACATCCCTACTACAACTGGTCTGCAATAAATGCTCACAGTGGTATTTGGAGGCCATGTCACTTTAGTGAGATCACTGGGACTTAGGAATGATGCCTATAGTAAAACTTAGTTTACTGTTTATCAAGCAAAGTGTGAAGGCTTCCAGGCTGAGGGTTTATTAGGTCAGTGTGTAAGAACTATCAGTCATTCCAAGCTGTCAGAACAATACATTTTAGAAAAATGAAGGGAACATTTTCCACTTAAGATTTTTGTACATTGTGTCCTTACTGCCATCATAGAATCCATACCAGAGAGGTCTTCTTTTCTCCAGAGAGTAGAGTAGTAGGCTATTATAATATATTATATTGGCCATTGTCACATATGAACTTCACCATTGTTCATAGTAACCATCATAGTTTTCTACGATGAACAGGATAGAATAGTTGTCAATATAGCCAAGTATCAAAGTCTCTACTGAAGTAGGGTCTTGTGTCATATAGCATTAGCACTAGTATCTTCCCCTAGTGGTAGAAACTGAAAATTTTTAAATATTGATTGCTTTTAGCTGGACAACAAAAAGAAATCATATATATTTTACTCTCTCCCCTCTACTCTTTCTTGATGTACAAAATTTGGCAAAATTATTCCTAATATTTAATTTATATTGTCATGTTTATTTTGTTTTTAACAAGAGTATTATTTTGTAAATGTAACTTTTATTTGCTAGATATAGTTGTTGTCTCAGAGGCTTACTACTGAATAAACTCACCCCTCCTAGCTCTTTCTGGACTCTCTGGCTGGTTCAACTTAGCTGTTCTGGCTCAAACTCTTCTCCAAACTGACTAATTCAATCTAGCTTTTCTTCTGTAACCTGACTCAATAAAATTGGTTCTCTCTCCCTCCCCCCTTTCTCTGTACACTGCTCTCTCTTAAGTAACCTCTTTTTCCTGTTTGTTCTCTTAAGAGTTGTATATTCCCTTTTTCTGACTCATTCTATCAACACTCCCTATTTTATCACTTTTTCTACCCCTCAACTGAATGTCAGTTTTTAGGATTAAAGGAGTGTCTGCATTCCAGCCATACCTATGAAAGGTGTGTACTGAGGGTATATCTCTACTCTAGCCAGAGGGAATAAAGGCATGTCATTCCTGCGGAATCACACAGACCAGGGTTTTTAGAGGTGATCTCTTGCCAGATTGGTAATGTTGATGGATTGAAATACCTGTACATTATTTCAGCTTAATTTTTGCCATTGACTTTTGGTTTAACATAGTGTGCTTCAAGATTCATTTTGTTTTTATTCTTTTCTTTTTTATTATATACTCTGTATTTACATTTGAGATGTTATCCCTTTTCCCAGCCCCACTCCTATCCTCCCTCCTCCATTTGCCTTCACAAAGGTGCACTCCTTTCTGATCCCCCTCTCCACCCCATTGCCTTGGCATTCCCCTACATTGCAAAAACATGCCTTCCCTGGACCAAAAGTCTCTTCTCACATTGATGTCAGACACTGGTATCTTTAGCTACAAATTCAACAAGATCAATTGATCTCTCAGTGTGTGCTCAAAGGTTGGTTGGTGTTTTAGTCCATGGGAGATTTGGAGGGTTTGGTTGGTTGATAATGTTGTTCTTCCCATGAGGTTGCAACCCCATTCAGCTCCTTCAGTCCTGCCTTTAGCACCCTCATTGGAGTCCCATGTTGAGTCTGATGGTTAGCTGCAAGCATGCTCAGCTGTATCTATATGATTCTGACATAGTCCCTGAGGAGGCATCTCTATCTGGTTCCTGCCAGTAAGTACTTCTTGGCATTGGCTATAGTACTTGGATTTGGTAGCTGTATATGTGGTGGATCCCCCGGTGAGGCAGCTTCTGGATGATCTTTTCTTCAATCCCTGTTCCTCCTTTTAACCTTGCATTTCCTCCCATGAGTATTTTGCTCTCCTTTCTAAGAAGGACTGAGGTATTCCCATTTGGGGCTTTCTTCTTTTTGAGCTTCACAATGTCTCTGAATTGTTTCTTGGGTATTTCCAGCTTTTGGGCTAATATCCACTTATCAGTGAGTGCATACCATGTGTGTTCTTTTGTGACTGGATTACTTTACTCAGTGTGATATTTTCTAGTTCCATCCATTAGCCTAAGACTTTCATGAACTCATTGTTTCTAATAGCTGATTAGTACTCCATTGTGTAAATGTACCACACTTTCTGTATCCATTTCTCTGTTGAAGGACATCTGGGTTCTTTCCAGATTCTGACTATTATAAATAAGGCTGCAATAAACATGGTGGAGCATATGTCCTTGTTATATGTTGAAGCATCTTCGGGGTATATGCCCAGGAGTGGAATAGCTGGGTTTTCAGGTATTACTATGTCCAATTTTCTGAGGAATCGCCAGACTGATTTCCAGAGTAGTTGTACCAGCTTAGAACCCCAAGAACAGTGGAGGGATGTTCCTCTTTCTCCACATCCTGGCCAGCATCTGCTGTCACCTGAGTGTTTGATCTTAGCCATTCTGACTGGTATGTGGTGGAATCTCAGGGTTGTTTTGATTTGCATTTCCCTGATGACTAGGAATGTTGAGCATTTTTTTGGGTATTTCTCAGCCATTTGGTATTCCTCAGTTGATAATTATTTGTTTAGCTTTGTACTCCATTTTCTAATAAGATTATAAAATTTGAGGTATAAACCATAACTAAAGCATAACAATAGGCTCTGTACATTTCAACTTTGTAAGTGCCTTTGAGAATGAGAATGTCCTGTACACAGTAATTTGAGAGGTAGTAAAAAGTAATAGAGGGATGTGATATGGGTTTCATACCCCTAAGGCATGTCCAGAGTGACAAGAAATGTGGTGACGTTTTTGCTAAATTAAAATGAGAAGTGGGCTGTAATCATGATATGGTATAACAAATCCGAGTTTGGATGCTTTAGGGCTACTTGTGTGTGTGTGCATGTGTGTATGTATATGTGTGTGCATGTAAATATGTGTGTAAATATGTATGTATATACCCATGACCTCAACTAAAGCGGTGTTCTTTGTTACTTAGTGGGAATTTCTACAATAAAATTAATGCTTTATGATCTGTTCTCCACAGGGGAAAAAAATAAGATTATTTGATTCTCTAAAGTCTAGCTTCTCTTTTTTGAAAGTATTTAAAATTTTATTAGATATTAATCATTAATTTCAAAATTCCATGTGGTAGAATTCAGTATTATTCAGTATTCCAGGAGAAACCATGCCAGGATTCAAGGTTTCATTGGAGAAGAAAGATTATCAGAAAGAAGGAAGAGGGGTGATGGGGAGAAATAGGAGTCTGCTCATGGGAATATGGAGGGCAATGAGATTGATTGCCAGTGTTGATGATTAGGGATAAGGGTCTTATTTTCCTGTGTAAGAAGAAATAATTGTAATTGTAAATAGTTGTAATGTGGATGTTTCTATTCACATCCCACTGTCTGAATACCAATTTAGAGTCTTATTATTTATTAAAAAATACCTATACCATAAACTAGGCTTGTTCTCACTAGCTTGTAACTTATATAACCTGTTTATACTATTCTTTTTTGTTTATTTGTTTGTTTTTCTCATTCAACTTTATTTAACAAAATAAGAGATACATGTACAGATTTTAAAGGCAATTTTGCATAACACTATATGAATATATTTTTGTCAGTAATTAATTCTTTTAGAAGTTTGATAGTATGCATTGAAATCTACTAGTTACCATAAGCATAAAGTACATGTAAAACAGAACGTAACATGGAAACAGTCAGAGTATTTTTGGTGTAGAGTCTAGCTTCTTGAGTTCTTTGTATATATTGGATACTAGCCCTTTATCAGATGTAGGATTGGCTGCCCTTTTGTCTTCTTGGCAGTGTTCTTAGCCTTACAGAAGCTTTGCAATTTGATGAGGTCCCATTTGTGAATTCTTGATCTTAGAGCATAAACCATTGGTGTTCAGTTCAGGAAATTTCCCCCTGTGCTTACGTATTCTAAGCTCTTCCCCACTTTCTCTTCTAATAGGTCCAGTGTACCTGTTTTTATGTGGAGGTTTTTGATCCACTTGGATCTGAGCTTTGTCAAGGAGATAGGATAAGATCAATTTGTATTCTTCTGCATACTGACTGCTAGTTGAACCAACACCATTTGTTGAAGAGGCTGTGCTTTGTCCATTGAATGTTTTTAGCTCCTTTGTCAAATATCAAGTGACCATAGGTGTGTGGGTTCATTTCTGGGTCTTCCATTCTGTTCATTGATCTACCTGCCTATTTCTGTATCAATACCATGCAGTTTTTTATCACAATTGCTTTGTAATATAGCTTGAAATCAGGGATGGTGATTTCCCCAGAAGTGTTTTTATTGTTGAAAATAGATGTCACTATTCTAGTTTTTTTTTTTTTTTTTTTTTTTTTTTTTTTTTTTTTTGTTATTCCAGATGAATTTGAAAATTGATCTTTCCAACTCTATGAAGAATTGAGTTGGAATTTTGATAGGGATTGTATTGAATCTGTAGATTGATTTTGGTAAGATGGCCATTTTTATAATGTTGATCCTTCCAATCCATGAGCATGGGAGATCTTCCATCTCCCAAGATCTTCTTCAATGTCCTTCTTCAGAGTCTTGAAGTTCTTGTCATACAGATCCTTCACTTGCTTGATTAGGGTCACCCCAAGGTATTTTATAGTCTTTGTGACTATTGTGAAGGATGTTGATTCTCTAATTTTTTTCTCAACCTGTTTATCCTTTGAGTAGAGGAAGGTGGTTGATTTGTTTGAGTTAATTTTTTATTTAGCCTCTTTGCTGAAGTTGTTTATTAGCTGTAAAACTTCTCTGGTGGAATTTTTGAGGTCACATAAATATACTATTATATTATCTGCAAATAGTGATATTTTGACTTCTTCCTTTGTGATGCGTATCCCTTTGACTTATTTTTGTTGTCTAATTGTTCTAGCCAAGATTTCTAGTACTATATTGAATAGGTAAGGGGAGAGTCGTTTTCCTTGTCTAATCCCTGATTTTAATGGAATTTTTCAAGTTTCTCTCCATTTAATGTGATGTTGGTTACTGGTTTCCTGTATATTGCTTTTACTATGTTTAGGTATGGGCCTTGGATTTTTGATCTTTCTAAGACTTTTATCACGAAGGGATGCTGAATTTTCTCAAATGGTTTCTCAACATCTAGTGAGATGATCATGTGTTTTTGTTTCTTTTAGTTTGTTTATGTGGTGGATTGTTGATGAATTTCCATATATTGAACCATCCCTGCATCCCTGGGATAAAGCCTACTTGATCATGGTGGATGATTATTTTGATGTGATCTTGAATTCGGTTTGCAAGAATTTTATTGAGTATTTTTGCATGTACGTTCATGAGGAAAATTGGTCTGAAGTTCTCATTCTTTGTAGTGGTTTATGTATGAGTGTAATTGTGCCTTCAAAGGATTCATTTTCTTTTATGTATATGGGTTCTTTGCCTAAGTGTGTGTGTGAGCATCACATGCATGCATTACTCGTGGAGACCAGAAGAGCAGAAAAGGTACCATGGAATTGGAGTTGCAGATTGTTGTGAGTGACTACATGGATGCTGGAAACCTCTCCAGGTGCTTTGGAAGAGCAACAGATCTCCTAATCACTGAGTCTTCTGTCTACCCCCATAAATGAAGTTTTTTAAAAAATAATAATTATTATTTACTTGTACAGATCCAGAAATACATAACTTTTTTAGATTTCATTTAACATTAAAATATTAGGACTGATTATATACCTCTGTAATTTTTTTATGCTGATAGTATACAATACTAAGAGTGGATTACTGAACCAGGTCACAAATATCTGGTTTTCATAACTATTGCAACTGAATCAAATTGGCCACATAGTTTTATTTTTCATCAAATATGCAAGGAATCTTGAGAGGACAATGAAAAATAGTTCAACCACAAAAACATCAAGTTGATGATGGCATACAGGTGCCAATTATTAGCAAAATCAATACAATGTCAGTCTATAATAAAAAGTAAAGTATATAGGTTTATTTAACTCTTGATTTCATTGCTTTCAGCTTGACATTTTTATTGAGGAATCTATATTAATTTCTAACATTTTAACTAACTAGTTCTTCATGAAACAATATCACTCCTGAGTGGAGATTTTAAAAAACAGTTCCATTAAATATCAGTTGATTTCCAGCTGGCATCTATTGGGGAAAAAAGATGCCATAAAAAGGCCACTGACCAGAATGTTGATTCCCTGGCTGACACCTGAGAGAAAAATAAACTTATGTTTAATGGAGTAGACCATCTAAACCTCTGTTTTGAGACAAGTACACATTCATGAATATGTATTCACTGCTGAATTCAATACATTCTAATAGTGAAGGACAACTGTATTTAGAGAAAGTAGTACCTATTTATTAACTTATTACTTTCCAAAGAAATAAACAGGAATGCAGTGGAGTTGGAACTTTTGTAGTAATAACCAGTTTGTTCCTTTAGTATGTAATGTATTCAGCCTGACTGCATAATAACCAGTAAGATAAAATATGTATTATTCTTTGTTTTCTTTAAAATATTGTTAGCTTAATTAGCTCAACTCTAAACTAATTTAATAATACACCGTTAGTGATTATATGTTGTTATCTTTGTTTGGTTGGTTGTTTTACTGAAACCTGGCTTTACAATGTAGTTGAGGCTAACCTGTAACTTGCTATATGTTTCTGGTAAGCATTGGTCCTCCCAATTCACACTTCTTTGTTCAGAGTTGATAAGCATGTGCCACCATAATTAGCTATACTTTAATTGTATGTTCTTAGGTGCGATGTCATATCAATTTATTTCTTTACACATTTCAAAGAATTTTCTATTTGTTTTTTCATTCTAACCACATAACCCCTGTGCAAAAAAGAAAAAAATGACTAAACCCTGAACACATATATAAGTAACTTGACAGCAGTTTTAAACTGGATTGAGCAGTTATACAACATGACTTTTATGATAATTAAATTGCAAAAAGTTTTGGTAACAGATTCACATAACCAAATTCCCTTTCTTTCTGTGAAATATTTGCTATATACTCCTTGATACTGACTTCATGGTAACTAATAAAATACATACTTTGGAAAACTGTAGAGAATTTGCAAAGAAATATATTTTGCAAATTTATATTTTAGCATATATTCATTTTTCACTTTATGTCTACTTTTTCATGCAGAACCTACATATTAATCAGGATAATAAGGATTATTAAACATATCTATCTTCTGAATATGAAGTGAGTTTTCTATAAAAAATATAACCCTTTAGGATAGAGATGTTTTGTCACAGATATCACTCATGTATGCATGATATGAATAAGGTAAAATTTCACTATATTGAAATGAATGCACACTTTGAAGAACCTCACTAATATGAAAGAACAAGAGATACCCTAGGTGTTTTATTATGGTGATTGCAAATAACAAGTGCAGTACTTAAATATTTCCTCCCTTTGCATACATGAGGATTATGCATTTGAGTTCTGCATGTGTATTTATAGTTCTGGTTATTTAAGCTTTATTTTGTCAACTTTCAGCACTTTAGTTGTGATCCATAACACTGTGATTGTTTTTTACCTGTTGTTATTCAACTATGGTAATATTTTGCAAACCACATTGTTTTTATGTAGAAGAGTATAACTATTTTTACTTTTTTACTGGATATATTTCATTTACATTGCAAATGCTAACCCCATTCCACGTTTCCCCTTCATAAACCCCCTATCCCATCTGCCCTCCCCCTGATTCTATAGGAGTGGCCCCTACCCAACCACCCCCATATACTGACCTGCCCTGACATTCCCCTGCACAGGGGCATTGAGCCTCAATAGGACCAAGGGTTTCTCTTCCCATTGATATGCAACAGGCCATCCTCTGCTACATATGCAGCTGGAGCCCTGGGTCTGTCAATTTATGCTCTTTGGATAGTGGTTTAGTCCCTGGGAGCTCTGGTTTTTTGGTATTGTTATTCTTATGGGGTTGCAAACCCCTTTATCTCCTTCAATCAATTCTCTAACTCATCTATTGGGGACCCTTTTTTTAGTTGAATGATTGTATTTGTCATGATCTGGCAGAGCCTCTCAGGAGACAGCTATGTCAGGCTCTTGCAGCATGTACTTCTTGACATCAGTAATATTGTCTGGGTTTGGTGACTGTATATGGGCTGGATCTCCAGGTGGGGCAGTCTCTGAATAGCCTTTGCTTCAGTCTCTGTTTCCAACTTTGTCTCTATATTTCCTCCTGTGAACATTTTTGTTCTCCCTTCTAAGAAAGACTGAAGCATCTGCAGTTGGGTCTTCCTTCTTCTTGAGCTTCATGTGGTCTTTTAATTGTATCTTGGGTAATCTGAGCTATTGGGCTAATATCAACTTATCAGTGAGTGCCTATTTGTGTGTGTGATAAAGAGAGAAGGAAAGGGAGAGGGAGAGAGAGAGGGAGGGAGGGAGGGAGGGAGAGAGAGAGAGAGAGAGATAGAGAGAGAGAGAGAGACAGACAGACAGACAGACAGACAGAGAGACACAGAGAGAGAGAGAAAGAGAGAGAGAGAGAGAGAGAGAGAGAGAGAGAGAGAGAGAGAGAGAGAGAGAGAGATTAGTTACCTCAGTCAGGATGATATTTTCTAGTTCTGTCCATTTTCATAAGAATTTCATGAACTCAATGTTTTCAATAGCTGAGTAGGACTTCATTATGTAAATATGCCACATTTATTGTATCAAATCCTCTGTTGAAGAATATCTGGGTTCTTTTCAGCTTCTGGACCTTATAAGTAAAAGCCACTTCTTGTTTCCTGTGTTTCAAGGCTTAGGGCGGGTCTCTCTTGTGCCTGGAAATGTGAGCAGAAGTGGTGGTATCACCTGTTCTCTCAAATATGTTTGCACTCCTGTGAAACCAGCTCTCTCCCAGCAGTGTCTCAGAGAGCTCTGGCACTGGGTCAGCTCCAGGCACTGGTGGAGAAAACAATAACTTTGATTTTATAATTAATCCATTCAGAAATCATTCATTGAGTAATTGTGGTAGCAAATGTACATTCAATAGAAAGTAGGATAGATTATTTGGAGATAATGCAATAGAATGAAGATTTTTTAAGATCATGCTAAAAAAAAAAAATCATGCACCATACTCAGCCCCAAAGTGCATGACATATTCAGGTTAAGAAGACAACAAAACAGCAGAATATATTCCCAGACCATGGGAGCTACAATTCTCAGAAGGGCATGCTTTTGCTAGTTCAGAGAGCCTTCCAAATATATTCTTTACTGCAGAAGCCACATTCTAATGCTGAGTACACAAGCATGAATGACATGTTCATAAACAGAGGCAGCACTGCTATTCTAACGTCTTAAGGGTACAAAAATACATAGAATAATTTTGTCTATTATAGAAAATAGAACCATTACTAGGAGAAATCAGTTTGCCTCTGATTTTTCTCACCATTGCCCATTACTAAGGACTGTGCTTTCTAAAGAGGGATGTAGGGCTGAGCAGTAGAGAAGCCTTTAATCTGAGCTTTCAGTGGCAGTGTACAGTGAGTTCCAGGACTGCCAGGATTATGCACAGACACCCTGTCTTGAACTGTTCCACAAAATAAGAAATAAGGAATCTATAACAGACCTAACCTTAAAATGAGAGTGAAAATGCAACTATACATTTAAAATTCCAGATGACGTTTTAAAAGGTATCTCCTCTAGTGGCAACGGTTGTTAACAAATCCTGCTCATATGCCATCTGCACCAATCCTAGAAGAACAGTTATTCATATGTGAGTCTGTTCCCCCTTTTATATTCACTGAGTTTATATGTGTACATAGCAAATGACATCTTTGTGTCTAGTGCTCATAGGAAGTGTCCTAAAAACAGCTGAGATGGAGCTTTCATTTAAAAATTAAGGATCTACCTGTTTTTACATTTGATAGACAGACATGTGTCTTATGTAAACTATCTCATTTCACCTGCATAATGTGCCAGAGCATCAGTTTTCATCTTCTGTAGTTTAGAGGTGAAGGAATGGAGACCAGGAGAAGTAGGTTGGACAAGGTCACACCACTGACTATCCAAACTGGTATCTGAACATCAGTTTTTCTGATTTCAGACATGTTTTTTCCTTATATTGTTGCCTTTTATTTGGGGAATCATGCGAAAGATATATGGTATTGCTCACAGTTTCTTTGCTCATATTATAAGGAATACTTCTTGGTAGATTTTTTTAGTTCTTGCCACAAACAAGACCAGTAATATCATTGTAGTTCTTTTTTTTAAGTGAGTGATTAATTGGTAAAGATATTCATTGAAATTCTTTTAAGACTTTTCAAATCACAGAGTTGAAAATTCATGCCATGCTTCAAGCATTATTGATTCTGAGCTATCTCATGCAGGTAGATATAAATCCTCTTTTAAAGATCTATGATGAAAAAAACATTCTAGCATTCTAGGCATATTCATAGTCATTTGCCTCATTGCTGAAACAGTTTTCAGACAGGTATATATGGCCATTGTTAGGTGACAATGCTCAGTCTCAGTGACTCAAATCAGTAAGACAATAAGCCCTTTTTAATTTAGGATTATAATTATGATCATCAGAGGTTATCTAAAAATTACTTATAGGAAATTTATATAATTTTGCTACTTCTGTACCACAGATCCATTATGCCAGGCCTAGGAGAGGCCACAAAAACATTTTTTCTATTGAAGTTGCATTATTATTAAGATTAAAATCACAGATTTCTCCCTCAAATATAAAGAATGGGATGTTGAGAACTGACATAATTTAAAAAAATATATCTCAGATATTTTTATAAGGCTTTAGGTTTTCAGTGCAAACAACAAGACTTTTTTTTTTTTAAGATTTATTTATTTTACTTCATGTATGTGAGTGCACTGTAGCTGTCTTCAGACACACCAGAAGAGGGCATCAGATCCCATGACAGATAGTTGTAAGCCACCATGTGGTTGCTGGGAATTGAACTCAGGACCTCTGGAAGAGCAGCCAGTGCTCTTAACTGCTGAGCCATCTCTCCAGCCCAACAAGACATATTTTGTCCTGAGCTATAATTGTTTCCTTATCTGTTCTTCTAACAATATTGAATGGTTTCTATACAAGCATTACATAGGACTCATCACAGTCTGTTATGTTAAGCATAACTCATAATGCACATAGAAGTGATCAATACTTATCTACTGAGTGAATGACTTAATTTCTCTAATAGCCATGTCCTTTTTTAAATCTGATGGGATAATCCATACATTATAGCCATTTTGAACATGCTGTTTCATGTTGGTTGGGAGTTCTTTAATGTCTTAGCATGTTTTACAGAAGTTGTAAAAAATGTTTCCCGTCATAATGATTTATATGTAGAGTACACTAGGAGTTGTCACACCAGCCTATAGATAGACCCAAACCAGGCCAAAATGTAAGAATTTTTTTTATCATTTTTAGATGGTTAGAAAACAACCATGTGAGCTGGGCCACCAATCAATGAGGCTGGACCTAGACGCCCTACACATTTGTAACAAATGTGCAGCTTGGTCTTCACGTGGCCCCTAATAACTGGGGCAGTAGTTGTCTAGATCTCTGTTCCCTACCACTGGATCTCCTTCCCCTACCTGGACTGCCTGGTTGGGCCCCAGTGGGAATGGAAGCACCTAATCCTTCTGGGACTTGATGGCCCAGGGAGAGTGGTACCTGGTGGCGGGGTGGGGGGGTCCTTCTTCCCTGAGATCATGGAGAGGAGGCAATTCAGAGAGAGGTGTAAAGGTGGGACTGGGAGGAGGAAGAGGAACTGTGATCAGGATGTAAAGTGAATAAAAACAAATTATTGGAGAGAAAAAAGAAAAACAACCCTATGGCGAGTAATGTTTTTGACAATAATGTTAACTTAAATTTTTTTTAGAATTAGTAAAATTTTGGGGACATAGCCATATTCATTCATTTACATGTTACTTATGGCAGAGTAGAGCAGTTATGGCAGACACCCTATATCCGTTAACATCCAAAATATTTAGTGCAGGAGCCTTTATATACATTTTCAACAGCTGAAAAGGATGATCAATTAGTACTTACTGCTTAAATAATCCATCTTAAGATTATTCTATTAAGATGCAAGATACTCTAAAAATGCTGGAAATTACATTGTCTTACATAAATAAAGTAATAATAATGCAGCCTTTGGAGCACATAACACTCTCATCTCTTAGTTGCCTCATTCTCCTCTGAACAGCCCTTAGCACTTTGAAACCTTTTCAACATATGCAGAAACCTCTTTCTGCAGAAACTTTAAGAACAAATTAGATGATTATCATTCAAGGATAGGATAGAATAGATAACCTCCAGTATTGTATGGCCCAATGATTCCTTGAATTGCCTCTATATGTAAACTTGCTTTATTAGAACTGAGAAATTTGATTTGTGAAAATGAAATCACCTCAGCCTTAATAGCTCCTTGAATCTCCTTGCCTGGACCTCCCCCTGCCCTCCACTTTTAGCGTAGCCTAGGTTTTTTTTTTTTTTTTAATTAAATATGAGATAATTAAAGTTCACAGAGTTTAAACCCAGCAGGTTTGATTTAGTGATAAAAATCTGTGGTTTGTCAGCTTTTCAAGACATAATCCTGGCTTCAGCCTTATCTGACAGGTAGTCAGCCTAGCATGTCTGAGGATGAAAACCAGAGTGTCTCATCTTTTCAGGCATGATTTGCTATTTATCTTCTGAAGCATAATTTACAATTGCTCCATCAAAGTGGGTAGGACTAAATAAGAGGTAAAGTCCCTCTTTTACCTTGACACAATTCATCCATTAGTTGTCAGTAAACTGGGCCTACACGGTGTACAGGCAAATTCCAAATGGGGAAAAGCCCTTAAATGTAGCATATTGACTAATGTAAATTTTCCTTTATTCACTAAATATGTACAATATGTAAATTTAGTCCTGCTGCCAAAAGGTAGCTCTGTGCGATTAGGTTGTGCAGCAGATAATACCAGCCTGCATCCTGTACTGCACTTTCAGAGAGGTAATGCTAATGACATCTTGAGCAATTGCCTTAATGAGCCAGAAAGGTGTACTTTTTTATTCGTATTTAGCTACTTACAATCATCTGAAATAGAGATCATCTGTAGATACAGCAAGGTTTATTTAAAAAAAAAATAAAAAGAGGTACGGGCATTCTTATTAATGTCTTTCTCCAAGTGTGTTAAAAATGAACCATCAATCAGATATTAGCCAAGAAAATGGCTTGTTGTCAGTTCTGTATAAGTGTTGGGTTGTCTTGAAGTGCAAACACAGATTTTAATTATCGTGCTAGCTAAGTAGATTCAGTTGTCAAGTTGCTTCTCAAGGTCATTTTGGGCAATACTCTAATGCTTCCCAAATTAATTAATTCACAATAGCACTACTATTATAAACCTAATAGGAATAGCATGCTTATTTTAAAAAGAAGAATAAAAGAAAGAATGAGCGAAAAGAAAAAATCCAAATAAATAGCACATATCAGGAAAATATTTTTAAATCCTCATATATACCATATTTAAAATTTAGCACTTTTGGACCTTCACTGTATTTTGAGAAACAAGCACATTAATATTAGTATTTAAGACCAAAATGTCTTATAATCTGAGTCATCCCTTCAAAATGAAATGCCTGTATTTCCTCATTAATCTGATTATGTTCAGACATAAATGACATCATACTAATATAAAGATGGATAAAATCAAGTTCATATTTTGGTTAAAACAACAAAATGCTTGTGCATATTTTTACCACAATGCTTTCTTAGTGATCAGCTGTAGCTAGATGTTTCACCAGAAGACACGAGGAGTAGTCATTTAGTGTTAATGATGAAAAAGACTAAAACACACAGAAGCCACTTCTCCAGCCAGCATTCTAAGAACAAACTAGCAAAGTTCAGCATGGGCTTCTGTTAGCAAATAGCAAAGATATAGTAGGTACACAACTAAAAATCCTTTCTGCCACCATTGTGTGCACCTTACCTAATTAAATTGAATTGGATGTCTCTTGCATCTGAGGGTTGAAATTCTGAATTTCAACCAACATTTAAAAGCTTAATAGTGCTTTTCTACAGAACATATATGAGATATGACTTCAAAACAGTCTGAGTTACAGAAATAATTTTTGTCTACTGAATGAGTAATATTACTTTCTAAGAATAGCCTTTTCAGATTACATAATCTAGTGCATTAGGGGGAAAGTTATGCAAATGATTTAGCTCTATAGTTTTTAGAAGGCAAGTTAGATAATTACTAAATTGAAAACTGTGCAAAAATAAGTTATTTCCCTAATAATTTCTTCTTGAATAGTTATACAGATTCCTGCCGATGTGACTATGGAAGTAAAGTATGGGGTATTCAAGAATGTAAATTTAATAACCCTGTAATATCTACTTTGATAAGTACATATCTTAGTCAAATTTGTAGTGAAAAGGTATAATAAAGAGCTCCTCTTCTCAGCTAGATCCTAAAGGACAAAATCTCAGCTTTCTAGGAATAACTCAGTGAATGAGACATGCAAGACAGAAGCTTCTCTAAGGAAGTTATTCATTCATTGAGTTTTCTAAATTTATCTTAGACTACAACTTTCTTATGAGGGTGATCATTTCATGAGTGAATTTTGTAGTACTGTCATAAGTACATAAAGATTCCTTAAAACACAATGTGCATACACTCCATACACTCAACCATTGCAAGATACTGGATCACATTGTGAACCTGTAGATTCTGTCATTTACTGAAAAGCCCTGTTTCTAGTTGTAGCTCAACCCTTACTGCATACCTTTAATCCCTCCGGATGGAATACAGATAGGCCCCTCAATCCTAAATTATGAGGATAAACTTAGCTTGTAGAAGGAGGCACCCAAGTTTAAAAGTGATGTCTAATTGAGTGGAAGACAAAGTGTCAAAGCAGAGAAATATTTGACAGAATAGGATACACCCAACTCTCACAAGAAGAAGGAGGAAAGGGAAGCAACTTAAGAGAGAACAGCATAGAGAGAAATGGAAGAAAAGAAGGAATCAGTTTTACTGGGAGAGTTTTACAGACAGGTTGAAGAAAAAGCAAGCTAGACTCAGGTAAAAACAGAATGAGTCAGAGAATCAGAAGGAACCAGAAGATTAGAACAGATTGCTAGAGTTAGTTTAAGGTCAAACAGAGCAATTCAGAAGAAGCAAAGAAGAAGAAGCCAGATTGAATCAGTCATCTTGTATAGGAGTTGAGCCAGAACAGCTGAGTTGAATCAGCCAGCCAGAAAGAACTAGAAAGTTGAGTATATTTAGCAGCAAGTATCAGGGGCTGGAAACATTCTAGGCCTAGACAAGATTGTACAGAGGCCAAAAGCTTCCAGGACTAAGCAGACTGAGGCTGTAAGCATAGAACATAAGGGAAATAAAAGATACTTTTACATTCAACTCTTAATTTTTAGGAGTAGGAAAACCCATAATTAAATTCCACCCAGCTTGGACATGGTCATTACAATGCATTATTTGTCAAATTATATTTTTTCAAAACCCCAAAGAATGTGACATTGTACTTCATCTTTGAGTCTCTTATTATGTAAATTTGTTTATGTTAATCTCTAACACATTACTTTATTGCTCCACAGCTCTATTTTCAAGCTGATGAAGCTAAATTTTGCTAAATTCACCTTTGCATACTGGTGTACTTGAATCACCTAATTTGGAATTGCAGTTCTTAGAGTTATCTCTGAGAAATGTAATTATGTAAAGAATATTTTGAATGAAATGCTGAATAACTTAGCAGAAACACAGTTAATTTTTCAATGTATCCCAAAATAATATACTTGAAAAGTAGTGCTTCTCTACTTTAATTTTAAATATTTTCCATTTTCTGAACAAGAAATAAGTATCTCCATATATTTGGCAAGACAGATGACAAGCCAATTTCATCAATTCATACATAATGTAGTGCTATGGAAAAGAGAAAAAATAAATAAATTCTTATTTCCTGGATGTAATGTCTTATTTTTTCAGGCTTTATTTAATTGTTGGTATAAAGACTTATTTATTGCTATGTATGTGAGTGCTTACCTGAATGTAGATATGTATATCACATCCATGCCTGGTGTCCATGAAAGTGCAGACATTGGATCACTTGAAACTAGAGCTCTAGATGTTTTGAATGGCCATGTTCATGATGAGAACCCAACACAGGTCCTCAAGAAAAGCAGAAAGTACTTTTGTTTTCTGAGCTCTCTGGTCATCTCCTCCATACATTTTTGGTTTTGTTTTATTACATCTTTAGTTTGGTTAGGATGTCATGAATACTATATTGTTCTTGAGCAAAGGCAGATTATTCATAATTCCATTAATGGTACTCTAATTGGATATATGAATCTTTCTTATATATAAAAGCATGGGCAAAAGAGGAGCTTTGACCTGTAGGCTTACTTGTAAATTCTTCCAAGGATTGGTTGTACTTGAAGTAAGTAATATATCTTTTTCTGTTTCCTTCAAAACTCAGTAATAATGTATATTTTCCCTTTGAAATAGACGCGAACCTTGTATCACAGTCATCTTTTTCCAACAAATGCTGAAGTCTTTTCTGCCTGTCTACTGCTCTAGAGACTCTACCATTCATTTGTGTGCATCAGAGAATTATAACAGGCAGAAGAGCAAAAGCAGAAGAGCATCCCTTTACCTTTCCACTCTTAAGATAGTGCTTTCTCAGAGAAACTAAACCAAGCCCCAGCTGGAGAAAAAAGATTAGGGAGTCATTTTGCTTCCTGTATAGCTTCAGAGATCAGAGAAAAGGAAAAGATGAAGAGACTTGGCACCGACTCCACAATTGCTCATGGCTGCTAGACTTTGATCTAATTCCTTCACAGCAAATCATCAACACTCAGTGTATATTCAGTTTGAAAGCAAAATACATGCTGGATTCCCTTAAAATTGTGCCCTTCATTTGCTTCTCTTGCATGTTCCTCGCAATTAACTTGGTGAGCCATGGGCAAGTTACTTAACCTCTTTGGGCCTCAAAGGCCTCATCTATGAAATGGATTGTTTAGAATAGATGATCTTTATGATCCCTATCATTGTGGATCAGTGTATTCTGTGAAACCTCAAGGCTGTAAACTAAGAGTAGGAGTCAATTTTTTAAATAAGTATTTTTATCTCCCTGAAGGGCCTAATGTAACTTTAAGTATGCTACCTTGCTCCTACTATGTGAAATAGAAAATATATTTCTAATGTACCTCTAATATGTCCAAAGCTAAAATAGACAGTTTGCAGTCAATTCGCTTAGTACATGGGTTGTTTGAAGTTGCTTGTTTAAAAAGCAACACATATGGGAAATGAATCACTGGAAATAGATTGTGTAATTCCACATAAGAAAATAATCATTTAGCAATTGGCTATGAAAGAGTTGTGGGTTGAAATCAGGATATGTTGAATTCCCAATCCATTGTCTCTGTGAATAAGAGTTTATTTGCAAAGGAGCATATGGAATGGGTTTTTGCAGATGTATTCAAGTTAAAATGTGTTCATACTGGATCAAGGTTGACTTTAAATCTTCATAAGAAACCTATGTGAAACTTGGGGACACAAAGATACATAGGAGTAATATGATAAAAACTATACAAGTAGAGACTGGAGTGATACATGCACAAACCAAGTAATCCCAAGGGTCACTGGCAGCCAGCACAAACCAGAAGAATGGAATTAGCTCTCCTTAAAGCTCCTGGAAAGAACCAGTCCTGCCAGCTGTTATTTTAGAATTCTTTCCTCTAGAGCTGTGAATAAATATTCTTTTGCCGTAAGTCACTCTGTTAGCTATCTATTGTTGACACAGTCCTAGGAAATTAGAATAGAAGGTGTAGGTGCTAGCCAAGGAAGGAGTCTCCAAGGGATACAGCTCTGTATTAGCACACTCAAAGACTGGAGCTACTGTGCAGTATTTACTCTCAGTACAAGATGTTTGTATAAATCAGGGTAGAAAGAGACCTTTGGAATAGCTCCCAATTCTGTACAAGACTAGGGACTATTTTACAAGAATGTTAATCAAGTTAAGCATGATGGTGCAGGCCTACAATTTCAACACCTGGGAAGCACAGGCATGCAGACTGAGTTTGAGTCCATCTTGGGCTTTATAGGAAGACTTGTCTTAAAACAAGCAAAGGGCACTGTTCAACCAGAACTACACTCATATTTCTTATAGTTTTACTGTGCCGATGAACAGCACAACCTTTGACTCAGAATAGCATATCCATAAGCCAATGAATAAGGTGTGTAAAGACTTCGTGAGATATCTTCCATTTATTGTCATTTTCTACTTTATGCAAATTTTTCTTTGTTCCTTTTAAGTTAACCATTCATAAAAAATAATTTCTAAAATTGTTCAGCTAAAAACTAGGTATTGAAGAACATTTGTAATAAGTAAAGTAGTTTAATCCATTTACTTGTCCTTTGGTAGTTGAATCTCTGACTTTCTCCCTGTGAAAACTCAATCCATATTTCTGCCATGAACGTGTCAGACATCCCATGCTAAAGTCTCATAATGTATGATTTCTGTGGAATGCTCTCAACATTTCACATGCATTTTCTGTTCTCTGATATAATTGTGCTAACCAATAGAACCAACTCAAAGGAAGAAGAACTAACTTTTGCCCATTATTTCAGAGTATTTTATTCAACTAGAGCTAGTTACTAAGTTTGTGGAGGTAAAAACCAGTAAGTGGAAGAGGCAGCTCATGTCACCACAGACCTGGGAGCAAAGCAAAGAACAAGGAATTAGGGAAGTGATAAAACTTTCTCTTTTTTATTGGATATTATCTGTGTTTACATTTCAAATGTTATGCCCTTTTCCCACTCCCCTTTTCCCCTTCCTTTTCCCCTCCCATTGCCTCCATGAAGATGCTCCCTCTCCCAACCACCCTCTCCCACCTTAGTGCCCTGGCATTCCCCTACACTGGGAAAATGAGCCTTCACTGGACCAAAGCCCTCTCCTCCCATTGATGCCAGACAAGACCATCCTCTGCTACATATGCAACTGGAGCATTGGGTCACTCCATGTGTACTCATTGGTTGATGTTTTAGTCCCTGAGAGCTCGGTGGGTTGGGGGGTTGCAAACCTTTTCAGCTCCTTCAGTCCTTTCTCTAGCTCCTCCACTTGGTTCCCAATGCATTGGTTAGTTTCGAGCATCCCTATCTATATCAGTATGTCTCTGGCAGAGCCTCTGAGCCGGCATCCATATCAGGCTACAGCTAGTAAGCACTTCTTGGTGTCTATGTACTCACTGATAAGTGGATATTAGCCCAAAAGCTCAGAATACCCAGGAAACAATTCACTGACCTATGGAAGCTCAAAGAGAAGGAAAACCAGAATGTAGATGACTCAGTCCTTCTTACAAGAGAGAACAAAATGCTCACTGGAGGAAATACAGGGACAAATAGAGGAGCAATATAACTTTCAATGGTGCACCCCTGATGGCCCATTTCTTTCACTGAAGCTGTTTCCTAAACTTTCTACAGTTTCACCAAATAGTGTCACCAGATGGAGGAAAATGATTCAAAACATGAGCCTTTGGGAGGACATTTCAGATTTAGATTCTAATATTCATTAAGTACTACTCTTTATTATCGTCTTGTCTTTATGTCTGGACTGTTATTTCAAGTTATTGTGGAACTTGTTGAAGGAGCAAGGTAGACTTCATTCAGAGGAATATTTGTAGTCCAGAAGCAAGATTTAAAACTACAAATATAACAAATATCAAATGGGATTTAACATCTAAAGTGTATGGTGGGGGTCAGCGGAGGGAAAATTTCTAAGAGCATTGGTGGTAAGCAGGAATTCTTGCTAACTGGTTTGACAGGTTTCTTGCTGTAGGCATCCAAAGTGCTGAGACATCCACAGCATTTTATCCAGTACCTAAAGTGGTGTATTTTCACTGAACTAATCCATCTGAATTCTTGAAAAGGCTGAGAAAAATGAGCTCAAGGCAAAACTTGGGGTCAGGATTAATCAAAAAAGGACTTCCAAGGAACCAGACTCAATCTTCATCAAAGAAGAAATTCTTTGGCATTGTCTTCTCCATTGCCTTGTTTTGGGTAATGAGAATTATAATTCATGCTCGATTATAATCTTTATACATACCTTCCCATCCATACAGAGAACAATGAATATATGTTGTAAAGTAGCTTTTGGTGAGTATTTACAACTGTAAAAGACTATTTATAAGAACTGACCATTTAATTCACCACTTAAACCGATTACAAGTAAAACCTTAACAACTCCCCATTACTTGGACAAAATCAAGACAATATATATTCTAAGTCTCTACAACAGAATTTATACTGAATAGTATGCCATTATTTATTTATTTGCCTACTCTTTTCAAGATGTTATTGCTTTGGACTCATTTTTAAAAGTAATATTTATAAATGGTATGGGTGAAAGTCTGGCATCATTGAGCAATGAGAAGAATTGCTGCCAGCCTGAAGAAAGAAATGTAACGCACTATGGCATACTAGAAATTGCAGCCATCCTCACAAAAGTGTTGGATTAATGAGTACACACAGCATTATAAAAGCTAGTTCTGGTTTGCTTAAACCAGTCTTTCTTTTTATAGCATTCTCAATCTTTTTAAACAGCTAGAATATAATAACATTTTAAAAATTAAAGTATTTCCAATAACCAGGAACTTGATATGAAATGAGTAACATTAAGCACAAAACAATTGGAGCTTGAAATACAGAAGCAGGCAAGAATTTTAAACAGCCCCATTGAATAAGAATGCAATGCTCTTGTGTTTCTTCCCAGGCAGGAGCAATCAGACCCAGAGGTTAGCAGGAAAAGATTTCAGAGTGATAATTGTTGCCAGCACCATTTTCCCTCCTGTGACTTTCCCTCACAAAGGTGAAGCTTTGATTTAAAGGTTTGATTCAATGCAGCTGCAGAAAATAAAGGGAAAAATTTGGCCAGACGCTAGATCCTCTGGGGGGGGGGAGGGGGAGAGAGACAGAGAGAGAGATAGAGAGACAGAGACACAGAGAGAGGTGGGGGGAAGAAATTAGAAAGACAGATACTGGGAGAGATTGAGATATAAAAGGAGAAGGGAAGGAGACCCAAAGCAGATTCACATTACCAATGACAAATCAAAGCTGAAAGTTTCCTTTGCCTGTTGTCATTCATTGCCACTCATATTTGGAAAGCAGACTGCTGTGATAATTGATTTGATGGTCCAGCTTGAGTGGAAGCACTTCTGGGCATAGCAGGACTCAGAGATGCCAAAAAAGAAGAAAAGGTGGGAATGAAATAATGCACTACTCTCTCCTCAGAGGCATGTGGCCCAGTTTTTCAGAAGAGAAAAACATGTGCTGAGGTGGGGGGAATAGAAAGGGGAGGCACCCTAAAGAACTTGGTAATAAATACAAAAATAACCATATAGTTCCAGTCAGATAAAAATAGGCATTCAAACCGAAACAATGAGAGAACATATTTTACTGACAGGTGAATAATAGAGAAGCAAGGTGGAAATAATCAGATTTCTAACAGATTGTCTGCAGGAGTATCTCTGTTTGGCTGGGTTTTTTTTTTTGTTTGTTTGTTTGTTTGTTTTGTTTTTTTTTTGTTGTTGTTGTTTTTGTTTTTTTTTTTTAATAGGGACAAAAGTGATTCCTTTCCTTAAAAGTCTTTTAACGTTTTTAAGGTCTTCCTACTAGACAAATAGTTCACAGGTAGAGAAAGACAACAGTCATTGTGACTGAAAAGCTGTTTATGCACTCGGATTGTTTAAAGGTGGTTGAATTCATTTTCTTAAGCACTAGGTGAAAGTCAAGCCTGTCCTTGGGCTTTTGAGGGAGGAGTGGTGGTCCTCCACTTCTCCCTGCTCATGTGAATAAAGCACCAGTTATCAGCAAGGAAAGTTTGTGCTGAATTCACTGGCAGACCTCTTAATCACAGCTGCCAATTGGATTGTGTGCCCTGTCATTCTACTTAAAGACCTAAACAGACCCAGCAAAACACAGGGCTGTCAGAACACAAATGTTAATCAGAACCTTTTTGTCTTTTGAATGAAATGTACTTATTTAAGTTAAAATGTAACTCAATCTTTTAATTTAGTTCCTGTCCTCCTGCCCCTGCCCCCACAGGTTGTACCTTCCCTTCTCCTTTCTCTGTTTCTTACCTGTCTAGCTGCCTCTATTTATACCTACAAAGTATTGTTTAGGCTCATTGAGCAGACTCAACATAATACATATGAAACCATTATGCAAATAACAGTATTCCAACATCACACCATGTCACATTACAATTTCTCTACTAATGTGCTTTATGAATTTAAAACCAAACAATAATTTTTAAAAATGTGTGTGTGTATTTGTGTGTGTGTGTGTGTGTGTGTGTGAGAGAGAGAGAGAGAGAGAGAGAGAGAGAGAGAGAGAGAGAGAGAGAAAGTGTTAGCTTTTATATTATAACGTATGGCAGTATTTCTCAATGTTCATCGAACGCACACACACACAATCAGTATAAGAATTACCAAGAAAGAGCTACTAAATTGCAGGATAATACAAAAAGGAGTTTATATTTTAACAAGTATTTTAGCTCATGCTTCTATATATGACTGAACTTGGAATTATTAGGGCTACAGTGGCTAAAGAGCACTATTTAGCTAGCCAGATTATGTTCTGATCCATTTTTCAACATTGCTAGTTGTTCGAAGTTAGATTATCAACTTGCACTTAAGCATAACTTGCTTATGCATAAAACATATATAAAAATGCTTATCTAATAGAGTTGTTTTGAGAATTAAACCAGATAATGAAGATAAATAACTTAGCATTGTAGCTAGTGATTATAACTCCAGTACATAGCCAATACTATTGATATGTTTGTCTTTTGATTTACAAATAAGTTATTTTCTGTGATTCTGTGATTCTGATATTGCTTCCACATACAGTAGATATTATATCTTACTTCAATATTCTATAAATCTCACCAATATTTCTTATGCTTGGATGAGTATGTAAAGTTAAAAATATTGATTATCTTTTTACTTTACACAATGGAGAAACAAACCTGTTTTAGATTAAAACAATAGCACATGCTTAGTAGCATATAATAGAATATTCATTAATATCAGCTGCATGTAATACAATAAGATAGGCACGTTATTCATAGGTGAATATGTAATTAAATAGCATAAAGTTTGATGAGCAAGGAGAAAAATACTTAGGATGTCAAAGTGATATTGTAAATACCAAAGATAATTCAATGTGACTGGACATAGGACCTGTCTCACATCCAAGGTGATTCATCAAATATTAACCTGTCTGACTCAGCAAAGCCTTAGTATGTCTTCGAAACCTAAAATGGAGAAAAGATAGCTAGATTCACAATTTTTAAAAGATCCACTTCCATCATTTCTTACTTGTTATCACAGACAAATCTCTTGCCTTCAGGTCTTCTTTTTAAACTGAGACTAATCTTACTTATTAGTGTACATTTCATTTTTGAAGTGAGAAAAAATGTAGACAAACTAATTAAGCAAGCATCATGTAAACAAGTAGAGACTGTCTGAAAATTCAGTTGTAGCCTCTTGACTGAGATTGCATTCTCATTTTCCCAAGAAGTTTAAAAAGAGAGAGAAGGAAAGAGATGACATTTGAATTCTCCATTGTTGTTCCTGGTTGATTTTTTTTTGCTTGAGGTGACCAGATGCATTTTATACAGCTTTTGTTGACCATTACTTATTCCAGCTTTGCAGCTTTGAAGCTCCAATTCCCCAATCAATGTCTGAACTTCTGAAGCTTGAAATTTGTCAGTTGGCATTAACATACATGTAAATTTTAGTCAAAACTTGGTGTTCTTTAAACATCTCAGGGCAAATTTTCAGTATGGCCTCATTGTAACTGATACAGTTACACATTTGTAAGTACAGATTGCCAATTTTGTCTCCAATAGAGCACAGAGTGATCATTGCACCTGCCACTCGGTAACTGAACATTCAAGAAAACATATCTACAAAAAAAAAAAAAAATTAGAAGGCTACCTTCTTTCTCCCAAACATCTCTCCTCCTCTCCTCTATTCAGGAAGAAAAAAGAAAGAATACTGTTAATAAGTTCTGAATAAAGATCAGTATATCTTCATAAAAAATAAAAAATAAGCTGCATCTGATTTGCACTTCTTTTCTAAAAGAAATGATAAAGGAAATACACAGATTATCCTGAATAACATAAGAAAAAAAATCGATAGACTTGGCAGTGTTTTTCACAGATCGGACTTCAGTTATATGTTTCTGAACATAGGGAAATGAGTAGCTTTTGCTAATGAGAAACAGCTTTCCACTTGTGCAACTTCCCATACCAATAGAGTTTTGTGTTGTTGAACTTTGTTCTCTAGTGTGACTAAAGACCAGTGAAATGTTTTTTGTTTTAATATGACCTCCCCTGCACCACTATACTATGGTTCTTCTTGCAGTTCCAGAGACATGAGAAATGAATGGGAGAGTTAGCCCAGAGCTTATCTGTTATTTAAACATGTGCATTACCCAACTGTATAGCACTGTGACTAAACACCTGAATCAATAATTGTAAAAAACAGAAATATTTGAGTTCACGATTTCAGAGATTTCAGTCCATGTCACTTGAATCTATCACTTTGGGTAGGCCTGCAAAATATTATGATACAGAGTATGTAAAAGAATAGAATTTCTTAACTCCTGATAGCGAGAGAGAGAGGGGGGGGAGGGGGAGAGCGAGCGAGAGAGAGAGAGAGAGAGAGAGAGAGAGAGAGAGAGAGAGAGAGAGAGAGAGGAGAGAGAGAGAGAGAGAGAGAGAGAGAAAGGAAGTAAGGAGCAGGATTCCTTGATCGTCTCCCAAGTCGCCACCGGGGTCTCACTTTGTCCACGTGACTCCCTTACCTTGGCGGTTTTTCACCACCTGTTTTCTTTCTCTGTCTTGGGGTTTTTGTTCACTTCAATCTGATATGTTTGGAATCCATTGCTTTTTAATAACCTAAATGGGAGTAAATCACTGTTTATTCGATGTCATTGAAACATAAAAACAGAAACAAAAATACCTATAGGAAAACAAGCACTGTCCCACTGACAACCAAAGACATATGAGAAAACAATAAATTTTAAGTGGTTAGAAAGCATACTGGTTTGGGTAGAATTCAAATAAGGTGAAAGGCTTATACCTTCATAACGATGAAGAATAACTAATACAGATTGTATTTATATTACTTTTTAGGCGTTGACTCACTCATCTATTGAAAAGAAACAAATAAATGAAATCATATTAAGATTTAGCTTCCTATCCTCACATGATGATACAACTAATTCTGTTGTAAAGCTCTTGCACAAATTATTCAAATTATGCTTCCATGTAAGTAATTCCTTAGAAGTGAATTAGGAGAAGCTTTTGATTATGGTGATTTCTTAGGAAGACAAAAAACTCATTGTGAATTGTATATTCAATAATTGAAAATTAAAGGCATAATACTTTTTCATATTTAAAAACTACAAAATGAATAGAAAATACAACAACGCAATTATAGCTTTCCCATCTATGGCATGTTGGAAAGTAAACAGTACCATAGTCAGTGGGGTCTTGACTGAATTCATTCAAATAAATTGGACTATTTTGAATATGGTTGACAGGAAGGAAGAGTGGATTTGATTTGTCCAAAGGAAGAAAAGAATCAAGTTGAGTATGCCATCCTGTGAGTGCTATAGCTAAGGATGAGAATTTGAAATGGATTTAGGATTTGCTATGAATTTAAGACATATTATCCCTGGAAAGTTATCATCCATGATGATGTTTTTTAAATCATACAAAGTAGAAACTGAACGAACTCTGATTTTGATCTTTGACTCAGTTCCCTTACATTTCTCTCTCTGAAATATTTGAAGCATTGAATGAGGTCACAAGATAACAAAGTATGTGGCCTAGTATTTATATGGAAATAATAAAAATATATAATGGGAAATAAATAATAGGAAAAACTAAATTATCTCAAAGTTATCTGTACTCATTACAAAGTATTCTGTAGATCTTGAGTAATTGTATCAAAAGACTTGAGGCACCAGAAGCTTATTTCATCACATATCATCGATACTAATACACACATATATAAATACACAATATATACATACATATACACGTGCATACATACATACTTACACATATGCATCTATCACTAAAAAATAAATGTGTATAATTAAAATACATGTGCTAATGATTGCAAGATACATTTTAGGGGAGTTAAAGGACATTCTCTTTTTTTTTCTCATTTTTGTATTAGATACTCTGTATTTACATTTGATGTAAATACATCTCACATCCCTTCCCCCTCCCCCACCATTTGTATTCACATAGGTGCACTCCCTTCTTTTTTTTTTTTTTAAGGAAGAATATTTATTGTTTTAATTTCCCAACATTTTGTGGTCAGTTGAATTATTGTTTATTTTTTTAATTGAACAACTTTATTTTAAAAAACAAAGATAAATGTACAGATTTTAGAAGCATTTTTGCATAACAGTATATGAATACATTTTTTCAGTACTTGATTTTTTTAAAGGTTTGATAGTATGCCTTAAAATCTTACTAGTTACAATGAGCATAAAGTACATGTAAAACAAGATGTAACCTGGAAATAGTCAATGTTTTCTTGATGTGTAAAGATTAAGCCTAATGATTTTTCTATTTTTTTTTTTTTTTTTTTTTTTTTTGGCCTTTGATTTTCTTGAACTTCATATAGTCTGTGAGTTGTTTCTGTGTTGTTCAGAGCTTTCTGGGGTTAGTATCCAGTTATCAGTGACTGCATATTATGTCTGTTCTTTTGTGACTGGGTTATCTCAATCAGGATGATATTCTCTAGATGCATCCATTTTCTTAAGAGTTTCATAAAGTCATTGTTTCTGATAGCTGAGTAGTACTCCATTGTGTAAATATACCAATATTTTTATATCCATTCTCTACTGAAGGACATCTGGGCTCTTTCCAGCTTCTGGCTGAGGTACATGTGTCTTTGTTGTATGTTGGAGTGTTTCTGGGGTATGTGCCCAGAAGTGGAATAACTGGGTCGTCAGTTAGTACTATTTCCAATCTTCTGAGGAACCACCAGACTGATTTCCAGAGTGGTTGTATCAGTTTACAAGCAACAGTAGAAAAGTGTTCCTCTTTCTCTGCATCCTCACCAGCATCTGCTGTCACCTGAATTTTTGTTCTTAGCCATTCTGACAGGTGTGAGGTGGAATCTCAGGGTTGTTTTGATTTGCATTTCCCTGATGACTAAGGATGTAGAGCACCTCCTTAGATGCTTCTCCATTCGATACTCCTCAATTGAGAACGTTTTGTTTAGCTCTATGCCCCATTTTTTAATAAGTTGTTTGATTCTCTGGTCTCTAACTTCTTAGGTTTTATGTATACCTTGGATATTAGGCCTGTATCAGATGTCGGGTTGGTAAGAAACTTTTTGCAATATGTTCGCTGCCGTTTTGTTTTCCGGACAGTGTCCTAAGGTTTTCCCTACTTTCTCATCTAATAGTTTCAGTGTACCTGGTTTAATGTGAAGATCTTTGATCCACTTGCACTTGAGCTTTGTACAAGGTGGAAATCGAGTCCCTATGGCAGAGTTTCTGCTCTCCTAAAACAATTGGGGTCCCTCTTTCTGAGAGTTTGGCCCAGACATCTCTGCACCAAGGCTACTTGCAGAGCAGTCTCACCAGGCCTGTGTCCCTGGATTGGTGCACTCCCTTATAATCACACTCTCCACCCCATTGCCTTAGCATTCCCTTACATAGGGAAAAAAAATGCCCTCTCTGGACCAAAAGCCTGTTCTCACATTGATTCCAGACACTGCTATCTTCAGCTACAAATGCAACTGGATCAATAGTTCTCTCAATGTGTGCTCAAAGGTTGGTGTTTTACTCCATGGGAGTTTTAGAGGGTTTGGTTGGTTCATATTGTTGTTCTTCCCATGAGGTTGCAACCCCTTTCAGCTCCTTAGGTCCTTTCTTTAGCACCTTCATTGGAGTCCCTGTGTTCAGAAAAGGATATGTTCTAAAGGATGCTATCACATGACACCAATTTAAGAACTTGTTCTCTTACCTACTGGCTGGACATGGTACTGTTTAAGAGGGCAAGTCTCAGTGATCTCTAAGGCATCAAGGAACATTTTGCCTCAAGTGTATAAGTTAACTTTACATATCTATGGTCAAATATAGGAGGGAAATAATATAAGGAAAGAAGATGGTCCTTGGCTGCTGTGAGAAGGTTGAATATGAGGGTGATAAGAACATATAGCAGGGGCTTCGCCTGTGGTGGCAGACAGGGAACACAGACACTGTACCCTAGGCCAAGATACAGTTCTTAGGCTCTCCACCTCCAATCTGCACTCATTTATTTACTCAATCTAATTTCCATCTCACAAAGCTTCGAGTACTTTCAAACTTAGTGTCATCAGTAAGTGACAATAATTTCAATGCTTGGACTCATTTAGGAAACACTTCATATACAAACTGTAGTACCAAGTATGTAGATATGAAGCAGAGAGCAGCTGTTTGTTGGGACCACAAGTCAGAGGTTTCCAGTGAATATTTAGTTTATCTGCTATTACTATGTTGTATAAAATGCTTGGTAAGGGCTGATGATGTAGCCCAGTGGTAAGGCACACTCTCATCATTAACCAAGCACTGGGTTTGAATTCCAGTTACTGCAAAGTGAATGCTAGCTAAAATACAGGATATTCTATGTAGTGTTTATTAATTTTTTTGTTGGGTCTAGTACATGAAACATGACTTGGGGTAAAGATACATAAAAGCATGATAACCTGAATGTGTGATTCTTTGGGCATGATTAGTGGAAAGAAATTACTGTGACCTCCACACATCTCATTCACACCACCACTTATAACTCATTCACCCCCACGTATACACAAATTAGTTGATTATTTAATTACATTTGAATTTCTGGGTACTTGCCACTCATACCCACAGCTATTAAAGTCCAACATAAAGAACATGACTCTGAAGTTGCTCTCCTAAGGCCTCTCTTTAAAAATCTGACTGATTATGATATTTAATCCTTTTTTATATCCTTCAAAATTACTATAGTTCTGCTCAGACTGGGGGACACATCTTTGAAACTCTAAGGAAGGAAAAACATGGTTTATGAAGATTCAATATTCTTAGTTATGTGTAGCATTTCACCAGACACTTTCTAAGGATAATTTCCTAAGGAGACCAGTTTTATCATTTCTGAGTCTAATCTAGACTTTCTGTCATGTTCTGGGAAAAAGGAATTCCGGTCTTTAACCTTGTTGTTATCTTACTTGTTAAGCCAGACTACATTTTCCAAAGTTTGTATGTTCCAAGGAGCTAAAGAAAAAGTTCTCCTCTTTCACATAGTAGTTCTCTGTCCATAAGGTCCATTAACAAAATTGAAGTACAGCTGTTATACATAGTTTAGACTGAGTCACTCTAATTCCACAGCAGTCATTCAAGGATGCTGCCTTCTTGTTGGGGTGATGTACTTTATAATGGATTATTGCTTACTCAGATGACATCTATTGGCCATATGCTGCCATGGTTCATTTTTGGACACACTGTCATTGTTCACGTAGGTTCATTCTAGGACTACATGAACTTACATTCTTAAATCTTTCAACCCCACTTCCATATAATGGTATCAGACTTCAATTTGGATCTTGGAATTACTTGCATGTTTCTCCCTTGCTTCTTTTTCAATCATTATGAATTTATATTTTCCACCATTAACTAAGGAAAATGGCTCATGCAAAAGAGTCACTGCTGTCTGTTATTGAGTGCAGTTTAGCAGATACTCTCTGACTGTGATCTGTCTCCAAGTCCAAACATCAGGGATAGGAGTCTCATCAGTCCTGTGGACAATATTTACACATATAGTCCTCAATGACATATTCTTGCCAATTGGCATTCTCTTTTAATAGGACTTAGCACATTTACAGGACATGGTACAAAAATGTAAAGTATTCTTTGAGGTCAGTTATTTCCCCAAAGCAGACAAAGTATATAAAAATTGCATTACCAGGAAGTATAGAAGAGAATATAAGTGAGCATAACCAACCTTTTATCAAAAGCCTTATGTTATCTAAGGAAAAGAATTAGAGAGCATTTGCCTATTAAATGTAAGTCCTTTAGTTCAACCCCTAGTACAAAAAGCTCTACATAGAATCCAAGTTGTATAGTTTCTACATATAGCATATATAGAACATTTGTAAAACATGTCAGCTATGTGGTACGCACTCAATAATTCTAGAAGTTTAGCAAACATGTAATGACATTACTTTTATGTTATACACAAAGTAAAGCTGACTTATATCAAAATGAGAAATATGGGTTTTTAAAAAGCATATACTACAATGTCTGTGCAGAATGTAAAATTGTAATTTATTTCCATGAATCAAATTTGGTACTTAAGACTGACTTCTATTTATTTACATTTGGGGGTGGAGGCAATAAGAATATTTTCTGCCTTCTAGTAAATATAGGCTATTAAAATAGTTATTTCCCTTCAACTTCTACCTTATAATCTTTTAAATCAGATACTTCCTCATTTTCTTATTTTTATTATAACTTTCAAATATTTCAGTTTTGTCTTGAAGTGAATGAAGGAATTCATGAAGTTGCTTTCTTTGCAGCATGAGGGCTAACAGCTGGAATAAAAATAATCAACCTAATATTTCATGTTGCTGGAAAATAATTATGAGAATATTACACAGAGGAAGCCATGCTTAAAATAAAGGCTTCATATTGCATTTAAAACTCAAGTGGGACTTTCAAGTATTCTGTTTAGTAGAATAATATATTGATGAACCCTTGGAGAACTAATTATGTTGTTTTACATGAATTACAAATGCATCATTTAGCTGCATTCTACTCTTACATGTGTCCTTTACAATTAATCATCATTAAATATAAAATCTAAGATGCAGAGAGTGCATACTCTTTAAATAAAGTGGCCGAGACAAATACCAGTATTTTAATAGGAGGTCTATAATGGGTCTGGAGATTTTCTCTTTGCTGTTTATAAGATCAGTCTATGACTATGAGAACTGACTTTAATAGAGCCCCCTCACTAAAATCTTATTGTTAGGGACAAATGTTAGTTTTGGCAGGATTTTTATTTCTCTGTGACATGAGTAGTGGAAACATGTTATTAGAATTTTCTATTTCTATAACTTTCTTTGAATGTTTCTAGAAGTCATGAGGTTCTTGTCAAGCCTTTGACTCCAAGAGTCACAATTTTTAGTTAGGACTGAAATTGTACTTACATAAGCAGTCAGTACATTCTTACCTAAAATTCTAAGGTAAGGTATACTCAGTTATTTAGGAGGTAAACATTAATTCCCTTATAAATCAGTATAATTTCATCCTGACATTGTGTTGTTCCAGTATCCCATCCATTTTTAGAAAGATATCATATCCAATAAACTAGATTTTGTTGGTAACTAGCTAAGGAAAAACCCATTGATATTGAGTAGATTATGTTATAGATGTAAGAAGATCTAAAGACTTCAGTAATTGCTGCAGATTCTGAGTTGAACCAGAAATCCACACTTTCCTTGAAAATTTAGACTGAGAAACCCTTTGAACACTCAAGAGGAGAGGAACAAAAGCAATAAGAGGAGAGGAACATAATGCAAGTTAATTGATTATGGACTAAAGGGAGCAACTTATAGCCCCAAATCTACAGTGCAGTATGCATGTATTCAAATTGTCATATATAATTGTTATCCTGTGAAATGTCTGAGAAATCATAGTTGAGGAATGAAGAATAGTAAGTTTTCTTACATTTTATACTAGGAAACCAGGCTCACAGATGGTTAGGTCATTTACTGGAAAACATCCAGCAAACTCTGGAGACTAGAACTCAGGTTTCTTAGTTTCTAGTCCATATCTTTTTAAAGATTATTTATTTATTTATTTATTTATTTATTTATTTTTATGAGTACACTGTCACTGTCTTCAGACATACCAGACAATGGCATCAGATCACATTACAGATGGTTGTGAGCTACCATGTGTTTGCTGGGAATCCAACTCAGGACCTCTGGAAAAGGAGTAACTGCTCTTAACTGCTGACCTATCTCTCCAGCCTCTCTAGTCCATATTAATGGTGCAGTAAACATGAGCATGTTTAAGTTTGGGATCAACAAGAAGTTGAAGGACAGTGCCCACTACTTGGCCTCATCTACTTCAGATCCTAGGAATGAGCTTTTTTTAGCTACAATTGACCATGTTATATTTAAGACACAAGTTATGGCCCCTGCATGCATGAGATATGATAGTTAGTCAAGAAGAAGAACTGTGAACTAGAACTCCTGGAAAGAAGCAGTGTCTGCAGAGATTGGCTGACTGATTAGATCTTTATTATTGTGGAAAGATTGAATTGTTGAAAGTCTCAGGGCTAATCACCTTATCTTAGAATAGCTTTAGCCTATGGGGTAGCCATTCCTTGCCCACCTCTGTGTTGGAAAGAACATCTTCTGATTCATATATAAATTTTTTTGAAGTCTATTAACTTAGCAAACCATCCCCTAAGTTTCCACTGACCCAAAAGCTAGGAATGCCATCAGATAGCATCTTAAGCCTATAAAAAGCTTCTATCATTTCTCTGTACTTGCCTCTATAATGAAGCCACAAATGTGTTTTAAATTTGCCTTGATTTATTTACTTTTTTACATGGAGTTTTTGTTAACCTATGTCTGTTACATGGCCATGGTCACTCAGGATGGCTCCAGAATAAGCTATATCCTGTCCTCTTAAGACAAATAAGAAGGAGAAGAAGAGGAAGAGGGAGGGAGGCAGAGGGGGGAAAGAGGAAGGGAGGGAGAGAAGAATAAAAGGAGGTACAAGAAGGAGGAGAAAGAAAGAAAAAGAGGGAGGGAGATGAGGTGAAGAGAGATTTTTTTAAAGAGGAGTGGTGATAGAGACAAATATATATGAGAAGAAAATAAAGAGAAAACCCAAGAAAAATGAGAAAATTCCTAAAGAAGGAAAAATGTTAAAAAAATTAACCAAAAAATGGGGCTAAACAGATGTCTGATTGGTTAAGTGCATTTGCTGCTCTTGTGGAAAACTCAGATTGGAGTCTCTGCATCCAAATCATGGCTAACAATCATTTGTAATTCTATTTCCAGGGCATCTGTAACTCTCCTATGGCCTCTATATGTACCAGGAATATACACACTATAATTATATACATGTTTGCAAGATACTTATACCTATAAAATATAAATAAAGTGAATCTTTAAAAGTTAACAAAAAACAAATTTAAGGAATAATAAAGTAAAATATATTAAGTAGTTTTATGGACTAACTATGACTCACAATATTTCTTTTCAAAATAAATAAGGCACCCCTTAGGTACCATTACATTAACTGGAAGAACTAACTATTATGCATCATATTTCTGTAAATGCAGCAGATGGCTGACATACCTAACAATGACCTTAAGGCAGTGTGATGCCCAACAGTACCTTCTGGACCAACACAAGATAACTTTCTTATTCAGAATAGTTTTACTAGTAACTGTGTCACTATCTATCTATCTATCTATCTATCTATCTATCTATCTATCTATCTATCCATCCAGCTATCTATCTATCTATCTATCTATCTTAATTTATTCTTAGAAAATTAATACACTTATGATAATTCCATACAATCATTCCCTATAATTCTATATAATAATTCCAATAATTAGTTTTGCATTCACCTTAAGCCAAATAGTGGATCTTTTACTATAAAGAGAAAGATATTTCATTCTTGGCCTATTTGTCTTTCTGGATATTTCATATTTTAGGACTTTTTTCAGAGATTGTTGTTGAGTTTTGATGCTTTTTATAAACTAAGATTATATTCTGTTGTAATTCTGTGCTATTCTACCTAATTGTTGGCTGTCTCAAGCCAATAACACTTGTAAAAATAATGAGTTAGATAAATAGACTATTTTAACTTTTGTTCCCTTATAAGTATATATATATATATATATATATATATATATATATATATATATATATATATATATACATATATATATTTACTTGTTTACTTATTTATTTATATATTTATTTATTGGTACAGTAGCAAAGAAAGCTTATAGTGCCATCACTCTCAAATGTCCTCTTCATAAAAGTCAGCTGTCAGGGAAGCATCCTAGATCTGTTTTCTTGCATGCACACAAATGTCTGTGATAAATAAGTCATTGCCTACTACTGCAGTTGCCGTTGGGAGGCAGCTCTTATACTTACTGTTTCTTTCCCACATACAGTGACAGCAGCCAACCTAATTGACTACTACTTGGTCAATGTCTGTGTTAGAAGTGATGCCAGGGGGGGAAAAAAAAGAAAAATCTAAATTCCATGCTGGGTTGTTTATATCCACCCCCACTCCCAACAAACTGTGTAATAGAAAAAAATGCACGAATTTGAAGTTTTGGGGAGTTACTAGAGTATATATTGAGACCACCACATTTCTTTCTTACAACTGAAACTTAATTGATAAGTGGTTCTTAAAGAATCATCACTAATATACATGTTGATGTGATAGAAAATGTGTCACATGGAAAGGAGATATGGCTGTAGTAAACACAGTCGGAACTGTGGCTTAAAATCCATCAAATACAGGAAAATGTTTTTCACAAAATCTTTCTTAATTGGAAATGTGGAAGGTGAACTACACAATGGTTATGCTTAAAAGTTCAGATAACTGTCAGCCACGATGTGTTTAAACATATTAAATTGCATTTCAAAATCCAAGGAGTTCTTAAATTGTACATTGCAAAGCAGGCCACTTCTGTGCATGCCGCTGCCAGTTCTTTTCAGTGTCATGTATGCTTTGGAATAGTCATCATTATGGGCTATGACACCAGTCATGTTAGGCCATGCTGCTGACAGCAGTGACTGTCCACAGGGAGAAATAAGCAAGGAAAGGGCATCCATCATCATACACGATGGGGAGGGGGAATCCAACCCTCAGATCCTACAATAGCAAAGACAGCTGTTGGAGCAAGAGTACAAACATCGATTGTGCAGATTAGCCTCAAACTGAAGGAAAACAAGAACTCAACAACTCCTTACATGGAAATGGACATCATGAGATTTCAATCATAGAAGCAACACTATTGTTGTCTTTTTTTAATCCACTTCAGTGTCCTAGAAAGCTTGAACATACGCAGTATTTAATAAAGAAGTGTTGTTCCTGCCATAACAATCTCTGAACCATCATACAACAAATGAGGTCGAGTGTTTCATTTCACTCATCAGTCCTAGCACATGCAGATTTATCTTTCCAGTAAGCTAGTTTTTAAAAAAAATATATTCAGAATCTGTTGTAAACAAAATGAACAGGAGTATAAAGCCAAATTCACGCCTGAACTGACATATTAAAAATGCCAATTTGCATAAAAGACCGAATTTCCCTAAAAATGGTTTCTGATTTTTCTCTGTCCTTACTCTTTATCAGTCAGTGATGAGCTGAGTCCATGTGGTTCTTTCTTTTTCACAGTTCTCCTGCCATCATCACCGTCATCCTCATCACCGTCATTGTTGTTCTTAATTGCATTATTTGACTGTAGTTAGCCAGACTCAAAGATTTGTCATGGCTCCAATACTTTACTCACCCCATCCCATTGTTTGTGACATTTTTATGTTCCTAAAATGAATACATCATCATCTTAATTTTCAGCACAGTGTTCCAGACTTTCCAGCAGGGTTTTCAGATGCTCAGTTTAAAATAATTAAAATTGTTGCTTCAGCATGTACTGTAATTCTTTCATGGTTTATGGTTTCTCAGACGTATTGAAGACTATGTATTTCATCCATGGGATCCAAAATTACCTGATATCCACCTACAACTCATTTGATCTCCTTTTTATAAATGGTATTATATAAGTATCATGTGCTTTGTGTGCTCCAGCTTTCTATGTCTTAACCCTACTGTTCATTCTTTATACAGTGTTCTCCACTTGTCTCTCTTCCTTAGGTTTCTGTTCTTAGAACCTATCAAACAATCTTTTTTCTGATTTTCATATCTCTTCACACTACAGAAATGAAATTTGGCTTATTTGATACATTTATTCATCTTAACACACATTCCATGTGCTCATAATAGTGCTAGACCATGAACTATATCACAAGTTTGTAAACTATAGTCACGGGGCTGAGAATAGTCAATAGACAAAATTTGTGTCTCTTATGCCTAAGATATTTGCTGTCTCATGCTTTTTAGGGAAAGAATTTCTGGCTCTTGTAATGGTAGTAAACATTCTATTTGTTTTGTTTATTTATTCAGGATAAGTGTCTGCCTTAGTTATTGCCATGCGATTCTCATATAACACATTCTCAACAAATATTTTAGATTAATTAATGAGGCATTAATAGAATTCAGGCTGCAATATCACACTGTACTGACACCATTTTACATAAAATGTTGTATTTTAATTTTTCTTTCATTTTTTTGAGATTATATTATAATTTCATCATGTCTCTCTACTCCCTGCAAACCTTCCTAGGTAGACCTCATGGTTCTCTACCAAATTCATATCCTCTTTTTACATTATTGCTCTTACATGTTTATAGTAACAAATCTTTATATTTAAACTCTTGATGTAAATACCTTTTTAGTCACTATTTTGGTCACTATTTACTCTTCCCCTAATATTTAATAATAAGATCTTATCTTAAAGGAACTTTTATTTGTGTTAAATTTATGATTGTCTAGCTTCCTCCTGGGTAGTAATCATCATTACTTTTGATTCTGAACATTTTTCAAATGAGTTAAACTCATTCCTTCCGAGATCCCTTTATGTATGGAGCAGGTGAAGGAAGGAATGCGGTGTCCATGCTCAACTTCTCCACATTTCTGTCATTGAAAGCGTGATTTCAGATGTTATCCTCTTATTTCACTTACGACATTAAACTCAGAGTTGGTTAACATGATGGCAACTTTCCATAAAGCTAAGGAGTACATGCACTCAATCATGGAGCACACAACATTTTAAAATTGTCAGAGATGTACTAAGGATTGGAGGAAGACCTTTAAAATTGTTGGTATTATACTAAGGATTGGTAGAAGAGGAGAAAGAAAAAAGGAGCAGACTTTATGGAACCCATAAATATAAGGTGTAAGATGGAAGCGGCCACAGACCATGGTGATAAGGAGAACTGTGATCCTTATGGCAGGGTTCCCACCTAAAACAGTGCTGTGCTGTACCACTCACTACACGAACTACACACCAAGTGACTCCCTATGCCTTTCCAGCTCTTCAACATTAAAAAAATAGAACTAGATTACTTTTGTCATCCAGAAAGAATTAAAGTATGACTTTTTATTTAAATGTGTATTTTGCTTGCCCTTTAAAATTAAATTGTCTGCTCCCTATGACTGTCCAATACACTTCTTCTCTTAGATAGAATATTACTGTTAATATAACTACTTTGCTCATTCCCCATTCCATGCATAGATTTATAGTTAACAAAATGAAGTCTTAAAATGCAGCAACAGAGTTTCTAAATTATAAATGAAAGATACTGAAACATACTACTGTATGCACAGATTTCCCTTTCAGTTTCTTGACCTTTGCCAAAACTAATGAGATCAGTTATCTAGTGTGGAGAGTGGATAGAAATTTTAATAGACCTGCCTAAATTTCACTGTTAAGAATTCTGTGTAACAGACAGGCATGCAAGGAAACCCACCTATGCTGGCTCTTGAATTGCACTTCCAGGCCCTGCTACCATCCCTCACATCTGAGGTTAATACATCTGAAATCATTAGATTAAAAAGTCGCAAGCATCTCAAACCATAGCAGAGTTTTCTGAACTCAGGTAGATAGCTCACACTTACCAAAGTTAACAGTTTATAGAACTTTCCTTTGGAGAAGGTAACAGTACTAGAGAGTGATGAAAAAACTATATATATATATATATATATATATATATATATATATATATATATATATATATATATATATCAATGTTTATTTTTATTTATTTTTTTAATTGAACAACTTTATTTTAAAAAACCAAGATAAATGTATAGATTTTAAGCATTTATGCATAAAAGTATGCAAATACATTTTTGTCAGAACTTGATATTTTAAAGGTTTGATGGTATGCATTAAAATCTTACTAGTTACAATGAGCATTAAGTACATGTAAAACAAGATGTAACGTGGAAATAGTCAAAGTTTTCTTGGTGTTTAAAGATGAAGCATAATGGTTTTTCTTTTCTTTCTTTTTTTTTTTTTTTTTTTTTTTTTTTTTTTTTTTTTTTTTGCCTTTGATTTTCTTGAATTCATACAGTCTCTGAGTTGTTTCTGGGGAGTTCAGACCTTTCTGGGGTTAGTATCCAATTATCAGTGACTGCATATTGTCTGTTCTTTTGTAGCTGGGTTACCTTGTTAAGGAAGATATTCTCTAGATGCATTCATTTTCTTAAGAATTTCATAAAGTCATTGTTTCTGATAACTGAGGAGTATTCCATTGTATAAATATACCACAATTTTTGTATCCATTCCTCTACTGAAGGACATCTGGGTTCTTTCCAGCTTCAGGCTATTATAAATAGGGCTGCTATGAACATTGTGGTGCATGTGCCTTGATTGTATGTTGGAGATTCTCTGGGGTATATGCCCAGAAGTGGAATAACTGGGCCTTAAGGTAAAACTATGTCCAATTTTCTGAGGATTTGCCAGACTGCTTTCCAGAGTGGTTGTACCAGTTTACAACCCCACCAACAGTGGAGAAGTGTTCCTCTTTCTCCACATCCTCGCCAGCATCTGCTGTCATCTAAATTTTTGATCGTAGCTATTCTGGTTGGTGTGAGGTGGAATCTCAGGGTTGTTTTGATTTGCATTTCCCTGATGGCTAATGATTTTGAGCACCTCCTTAGATGCTTCTCTGCTATTCAATATTCCTTAATTGAGAACTTTTTGTTTAGCTCTGTACCACATTTTTTAAAAGGTTGTTTGATTCTCTGGTGTCTAACTTCTTGCTTTCTTTGTATACCTTGGATATTAGGCCTCTATCTGATGTGGGGTTGGTAAGGAAATTTTCAAAATCTGTTGGCTGCCGTTTTGGTTTTTGGACAGTGTCCTTAGCCTTACAGAAACTTTGCAACCTCTTAAAGTCTATTTGTTGATATTTGACCTTAGAGCATGAGCCATTGGTGTTCTATTCAGGAAATTTTCTCCTGTGCCTATATGTTCTAAGGTTTTCCCTAGTTTCTATTCTAATAGTTTCAGTGTACCTGGTTTAATGTGGAGATATTTGATCCACGTGCAATTGAGCTTTGTACAAGGAGATAAGAAAGGGTCTATTTTCATTCTTCTGCATGCTGAGTGCCAGTTGGACCAACACCATTTGTTGAAGAGGCTGTCCTTTTTCCATTGAATGTTTACAGATCCTTTGTCAAAAATCAAGTGACCATATATGTGAGGACTCATTTCTGGATCTTCTATTATATTCCATTGATCCACATGACTATCTCTGTACCAGTACCTTGTAGTTATTAACACAATTGCCTTGTAACATAGCTTGAGTTCAGGGATGGTGATTCCTGCAGATGTTTTCTTGTTGTTGAGGATGGATTTCTCTATTCTAGGTCTTTTGTTATTCCAGATGAAATTGCACATTGCTCTTTCCAAGTCTATAAAGAACTGGGTTGGAATTTTGATGGTGATTGCATTGAATCTGTAGATTGCTTTTGGTAAGATGGCCATTTTTACAACGTTGATCCTTCCAATCCATGAGCATGGGAGATCTTTCCATATTCTAAGATCTTCCTGGATTTATTTCTTTAGTGTGATTTAAAGTTCTTATCATACAGGTCCTTCACTTGCTTAGTTAGAGTCACACGAAGGTATTTCATATTTTTTGTGACTGTTGTGAAGGGTATCTTTTCCCTAATTTCTTTCTCCACGTTTGTCCTTTGAGTAGAGGAAGGCTACTTAATTGTTTGAGTTCACTTTATATCCAGCCACTTTGCTGAACTTGTTTATTAGCTGTAGAAATTCTCTGGTGGAATTTTTGGGGTCACTTAGGTACACTATCATGTCATCTGCAGACAATGATGTTTTTACTTCTTCCTTTCCAATATATATCCACTTGATTTCCTTTTGTTGTCTAATTGCTCTGGCCTGGAATTCCAGTACTATGTTGAATAGGTAGGGGGAGAGTGGGCAGCCTTGTCTAGTCCCTGATTTTAGTCCGATTACTTCAAGTTTCTCACTGTTAAGCTTGATGTTGGCTATTGGTTTGCTGTATATTGCTTTTATTATGATTAGGTATGGGCCTTAGATGCCTGCTCTTTCTAAGACATTTAACATGAAGGAGTGTTAAATTTTGTCAAATCCTTTCTCAGCATCTAGTGAGATGACCATGAGTTTTTTTTGTTTGAGTTTGCTTATATGGTGGATTATGTTGATGGATTTCAATAAATTAACCCATCTCTACAACCCAGGGATGAAGCCTACTTCATCATGGTGAATGATTGTTTTGATGTGTTCTTGGATTTGGTTTGCAAGGATTTTGTTGAGTTTTTTTTTTTTTTTTTTTTGTATCAACGTTCTTAAGTGAGATTCGTCTAAAGTTCTCTTTCCTTGTAGGGTCTTTGTGTGGTTTAGGAACTAGGGTTATTGTGGCCTCAAAAAATGAGTTAGGTAGTGTTCCATCTGACTCTATTTTGTGGAATAGTTTGGAGAGTATTGGTATTAAGTCAACAATAAATGTCTGATAATATTCTGCACTGAACCCATCTGGACAAGCGCTTTTTTTGGTTGGGAAGTTTTGATGACTGCTTTTATTTCTTTAGGTGTTATGGGATTTTGTTAATTTGGATACTCTTTGCCCTCTAGCTAGACTGGCTAAGGTTTTATCAATCTTGTTAATTTTCTCAAAGAACTAGTACTTGGTTTTTTTATTCTTTGAATGGTTGTTTTTGTTTCTAATTGGTCAATTTCTGCTCTGCGTTGGATTATTTCTTGTCATCTACTCCTCTTGGCTGTATCTGCTTCCTTTTGTTCTAGAGTTTTCAACTGTTCTGTCAAGTTTCTGATGTATGCTTTCTCCAGTTTCTTTTTGGAAGCACTCAGAGCTATGAGTTTTCCTCTCAGTGCTGCTTTCATTGCATCCCATAGGTTTGGGTATGTTGTGTTTTCATTTTCATTAAATTCTAGAAAATCCTTAATTTCTTTCTTTATTTCTTCTTTGACAATGCTATCTTTAAATAGAGCATTGTTTAGTTTCCATATGTATATGGGATTTTGTTGTCTTGGTTGTTATTAAACACCAGCCTTAAACCATGAAGATCTGATAGGATGAATGGTAGTATTTCAATCTTCTCATATCTATTGAGGCTTGTTATCTGACCGATTATATAGTCTGTTTTGGAGAAGGTGCCTTGAGGTGCTGAGAAGAAGGTGTATTCTTTTGTTTTACAATGATATGTTCTGTAGTTGTCTATTAATTCCAATTGGTTCATAACCTCTGCTAGTTTCCCTGTATTCTTGTTCAGTTTCTGTTTCCATGATCTGTCCATTGATGAGAGTGTGGTGTTGAGGTCTCCCACTATTATTGTATGGGGTGCAATGTATTTTTTCTGCTTTAGTAGTTTTTTTTTTTTTTATGAATATGGGTGCTCTTGTATTTGGAGCATATATGTTTAGGATTGAGAGTTCCTCCTGACAAATTTTCCTTTTAATCAATAAAACCTGTCCTTCCTTATCTTTTTTGATAACTTTTGGTATAAAATCTACTTTATTCAATATTAGAATGACAACTCCAGCTGGCTTCTTGGGGCCATATGCTTGCAAGTTTTTTTTTCCCAACCTTTTACTGTGAGATAGCGTCTGTCTTTGTCTCTGAGATGAGTTTCCTGTATGCAGCAAAAGGCTGGATTTTGTTTATGTATCCAGTCTGATAGCCTATGTCTATTTATTGAGGAATTGAATTCATGTATGTTAACAGATATTAAGGAACAGTGGTTATTGTTTCCTGCTATTTTTGCTTTTGGAGATAGAATTGTGCCTGAGTGTCTTTCTTCTTTTGGGCTTCTTGCTTAGGTATTTTCTTTTTCTTTTTCTTTTTCTTTTTTTTTTTTTTTTCTAGGATGTAGTTTCCCTTCTTGTATTGGGTTTTCCACCTATAATTTGTTGTAGTGCTGGGTTTTTGGTCAGATATCGTGTAAATTTAGTTTTGTCCTGTAATATAATTTCTTAGTCTCTCCATCTATGGTGATTGAGAGTTTTGTTGGGTATAACAGCTTGGGCTGACACTTTTGTTCTCTTAGGTTCTGCATGATGTCTGTCTAGGATATTCTAGCTTTTATATTCTCTGTTGAGAAGTCTGGTGAGATTCTGATTGGTCTGTCTTTACATGTTACATGACATTTTCTCTTACTGCTTTTAGCATTCTTCCTTTGCTTTGGGCACTTGGCATTTTGACTATTATGTGTCAGGAAGAATTTCTTTTCTGGTCCACTCTATTTGGAATTCCTTAGGCTTCTTTTATGCTTGTGGTCATCTCATTCTTAAGGGTAGGGAAGTTTTCTTCTATGATTTTGTTGAAGATATTTACTGTGCCTCTTAGTTGATATTCTTCACCCTCTTCTATTCCTAATATCCTTAGGTTTGGTCTTTTCATTGTGTCCTGGATCTCCTGAATATTTTGGTTTAGGAGTTTTTTGGTTTTTGCATCTTCTCTGACTGTTTTGTCTATGTTTTCCATGTTGTCTTCAGCCCCTGAGATTCTCTCTTCCATCTCTTATAGTCTGTTGGAGATGTTTCATCTTTGACTCCTGATTTCTTTTTAGGTTTTCTACCTCCAGGGTTGTCTCTTTTAGTGTTTTCTTTATTGTTTCCATTTCCATTTTAAATTCCTTCTTCCATTCTTTCATCTTTTTGGTTCTGTTTTCCTTTAGTTCTTTGATTTCTTTGAGTGTTTTTCTTGTTTCCTCTTTAAAAGCTTCTATTTCTTTATGCTTTTCCTCCCATTCATGTTTAAGAATCTCTATCATCATCTTTATGTATGATTTCGGGTATGAGTCTTCTTTTTCTGGAGTGTTAGGCATTCTGCTGTCGGCTGTGATGGGAGAGCTGGGTTCTGGTGTTGCCTGGTTGTCTTTGTTTCCATTGGGTAAGTTCTTTAGCTTTCTTCTTGCCATCTTTCTGTCTGTGATTATATGTGGTCTTGGTGTCAGTGATTGGTTTCTGTCTCTCCTGTGTACCTTGTCTGTGTCCCTGGATCTCTGCTGTTCCCGGTGGCAGATGGTCTGAGCATTTGGTCTGCATGCACAGGCCCTCTGGGTAGAAATTGAGTCCCTATGGCAGAGTTCCTGCTCCCCTGAACCAATCAGGTGTGTGTGGGGGGGGGGTGCATGCTTTCCATGCACTCGGCCCAGACCTCTCTGAGCCCTGGCTACTCGCAGTGCAGTCTCACCAGACCTTTGTCCCTGGATCTCCACTCTTCCCTGAAAAAGCAATGTATATTTTTAATCTAACTTTAGTACAGGATTTGTATTTGAACAAAGCAATCTTTCATAATTTCAGTCTAAATGTTTTCTACCTATTGCTTAGGGGATAAGAAATTTCTTTTTTGCATGGTAGACTCATAATTCGGACCCTTTACCAAAAGATAAATTACTGAAATGATGCGATTTATTTAAATTTCTAAGTTTTTCTTGATATCGGAGACTTCATACATCCAAAGAATGAGAAACCTGTGTTGAATAAGTAATTCATGGTGGAAATTTGTATGTGGTTAGACAAATGTACTATTGTAATAATAACAAATAAAAATGCTTGTTAGGGATTACCCTATTCCTGAAGATTCTTTTCATTGACCCAAGGTTTTCAGAAATAAAGATCTGTGGTAGGAACCATGTTGTTTGATTCTCAGCATGGTTCCTACCACAGTGCTAATTCATATCCATTTTTCCTTGGAAATTTACATAGCTTTTGCATATGCTAAGTTTGCCCATTCACTGTGGTCAGACAGAACCAAGCATCATTCTGTTTTCATTTAATAAACATTTTGTCTAGAGCTTAAAGCAACAAATTATTTGCAAACCTCAGAAGCTGTTTTGGTTTTATAATTTCATCAAGAAATAATAAAAATGAGTAATTCATAGAATGTCTCTTTTGCCTGGGAGATGATATGTAAATTGTTCATCTTTCCCTGTAAGCCTGAAAGTCACTGATGGAGCCAAAGCAGGAACGTTGAAAGCATGCCTTCTTTTTTTGTTTATTTGTTTTGGTTTTTGTTGCTCTGTTTTGAGAAAACTGATAATTGTTTCATTTAGTTTTAAAGAACTGTATGCAAGGAAATTAGGAGAAAAAGTAAGTTTTTATTAAAATGTATAGCTAATAAAAATTTAAGCTTATTGATTTCATCGGAGAAGCTTAACACACTGAGCAGCTAAGTCTTCATTCAGACATATTCCTGAAATTTTTCAGAAACCAATATGCTTTATGATTTTTTTAAAAAAATCTATTTACAAACATCATCGCTGTATTCCTCTACCCCTGTTTTTATTAAAGGAAGCCCTACAGGAAAAAAAATGTAATTTTTCTGAGGTTGGACATATGGCTGATGTCAGAACCACAAAATCATGTTATATAGAGACAAATGCTAAGTTAAGCCTCCCAAGGTTCAAGCACATCAGAACCCGGACTAGGTATCTATCTCTTCCACAGGAAGTAAGATGTTAGCTCTAGTGCCACTCTGGAATTATAATTACTCACCTACAAATTCAATGGTGCTGAAAAGAATGACATACGCATGGGGCCAATACCTGCTGGCCCTGGAATGAAATATTGTATGGTAAATCCAATAAGCAAGAATTTTGTGGCTTAAGTACCATCAAGTTTGCCTTAAACTGTAAATGTGTAAGAAGTCCAACTTGCTGTCATGGAACCTCGCATAAATTCTAGTAGCCAGTAAGTTGTTTTGCCTTATTTCTTTCTAGTCTAGTCTCTTATTTTTAATAAGAAAAAGAACTGCCATTGAATTTACAATGATATGAACTCTAAGTGCTTTTGCTTATGGATTCTATGTATAGTTTTGAGGCACGGTAACTGTCTCTAGCTTAGAAGCAACCCTGACTCTTCATGTTCCTGCCCTAGCCTCTTGAATGATAAGATCACAGGCCTGCCATCATTCTAGCAGACATATTTTTTTCTCACATAGATCTTAACTAAGTTCCTTTATTTACATGTGACACTAAAACTCAACCTGATATAGGAAGAACATACAGAAAATGAAGGTGGGATAGAAGGGCTTGGCATCTTACTAATATACTGGACAACATGTGGCAGTGTTCTCTTTTTATAAGGTCCTTCCAATTGTTTTCAAGCCCATATACAATGTTTTTCTCCCAGTGGTTTCTATTTAATCTGGGTGGGTTTATAAGCCATGGAATACCTGGCTTAGAATCTGTGGAATGAAATGCAAGTGAATGCAACTTCAGCCTAAACAGACTGGGAAAGGCCCCAATGAGAAAAGAAGAGATGAGACAAGAAATGTGCTCCTCTCTTTCAGGGCCCTTTCTGCCCTCCCGATACTTAGGTTTTTCTCTCTAGCTGAGGAAGATAGCTGTGTGACTTCCAGCTCCAGAAGTAGGACCAATAATGCTTTGAGAATTCTTAGAATTTGCTCTGTATCTCAGAATTCTTGATGCTGGCTCAATGTCTAATCTTCAGATAGTGACTCATACCTCCATGTTAATTTTTTTTAATTTAAAGTGTCTTTCCAAATCTTCACAAATAATTTCTGGATTATTTGCTATTTTATATTAGCCATGCAATTGACTGTTCCTCTCCATTAGCCTGGATAATTGAGAGCTGGCTATCTAATACCTTATACCTATGAAAAGCTTTAAACATTATGAATTGTACATTTGGAATGCTGCAATTCCTGATGTCAACTGCAAGTCAGGCTACTTTGTTTCTGCTTTCAGCAATGTACATGTATGCCTTACTTAAACAAACCCAATACATGTAAGAATTCGTCTCCAGATAAAACTAAAAAAGTGATATCCACAATCTGAGTTCTCTTATGTTCAAGAGAGATTCCTTGTAGTATGTTCATAGATATTTGCCTGGTTTCGCTGAAAACATCCCCTTCTTAAAAATAGCTCTTATGGAGAACTTCCCTGGAACACATAATAACTGTATCATTAGTCACCTATGGCTGCAAGAACAGGATAGAAGACAGTTCTGCTATATGTCATATTTACTGGCTAGGTATTCTATCTTCTTTTCTAAACATGTTAAGTGGTTTTAAACTGCTTAAAGGAACTAATCTTTCAGAATATAGATGAACCTAAAATCCACTTATGGTCACAACTGAAAGTGATGCTTATAACTTTCCACAGGGGTGATATTCAAACACATGGATAGATTCTCTTCTATTAGTATTTGTTAGTTTCCTTTCTATTTTTCTCCAGCTCCTCTGACAGCTTTTGTTCTTTCTACACATTCATTCTCCCTCCTTTCTCCTGTGTCCCTGTCTAAAAGTGAGCTAGAAAACTCATTCACCAAATCCCTATGGAAAGAAGACCAATTTCTATTATAGAAATACTATATCTTTGCAAATAAGACAAACAAACACACACACACACACACACACACACACACACACACACACACACACACGTCTTATTGATCTGTTTAAATAGTCATAAAATACTGTTAGGCAGTTGCTCCAAACATTCAGATTCAGGATAGCTATTACCATTGCACATTATATTTAGCTCTGACCTGTGTGAAGCAAAAGCAGAAAGGAAAATATAGTATTTTTACAGATTTCCATATATATTTAGTTAAAATTTTTCTACTGTAACTTCTTTTCTCTGGTGGCTACTCTAATTTTTTTTTTTTCTAATTGTGCACTATTACAGACCCTAGGAGCATATAGACCATTTAAAGGATTAAAAATGTCCCCAAAGTATGCTTGTGTCCACATATGTAATAAATCTGAGCTTCATGTGATCCTGAATTCATATCCTTGACAGTATGCAGACTCTTAAAAATATCTACATATCTATGTGGCAGATTAAAGCATGTTTATGTTAATCAACAATTATTTTTAAACTCTAAAGTGCATTTGGTTAAAAATCATGACTCCTTTCATTAGCAATTTAATTAGCCAAATTCCATATTTTAGAAGAGCAAAATTACTTAACTAGGGTTTATTGATTATTGAGTTAAAATATTCCATTGCTTTTGCTCTTTGTGCCCTTTATTAATATTGCTTGCTTTTGCTTTAGTGAGCAGAAGATAGCCATGGCTGCATTGTTGGGAACAGTAACCATATTACTTCCTGCCCAGGAACACATCGTTCCCTTTAGCAGCATGGAGAGTCTGTTCACAAGTCATCAGGCTCCCTAGTGAACTCTGTTAACGGCAGCAGTCATGAACTAAGAGCACAAGGAAATGGAGATGGTGTTCATAAGCAAAGAGCATAAAGCTTTTAAGCTTCTCAAACCACATTCAGCAAGGTCTGCCTACTTTATTATCTGAGGTGTTGCTGTTCCCTTTCATGCATTTGGAGATGCTGGCTGAATCATACCTCTGTCTCACAGGGCTTCTGCAGGGAAGAGTAATTCATTTCAACATAAAGACAAGGAGGAGGCCTTTTCATCTAAAGCTTTTGTTCTTGCTGCCTGGTGAACTTTGAAGTCAAATTGGTGTAAAATTGGAATGCTTCTCTCTTTTGTCCCTTTACACTTCCATGCTTACCCCAAACACACAATTATTGAAACCAGCTAGAAGCAAGTAGTTTCAAAGGGGAATCCTTCATCCCAACCCCTGGCTACAATCATTGCCCATTCTCTAATATATATAGGAATGACTTGAATGAATTCTAACTAACCTCAGAAACAAGCCTGAGATAATGACCAAGATTAAATGGACTGAACAACTCATTCATATCAATTCCAATTCATAATCCTATTTATTTAAGTAGTTATCTTTGTCCTTTGGAATTCCAATTAGCCAAAAGATGCCAGAGCTGTTAATAATGCTGCCTGCCAAGGGAAATTACCGCCTCTGTTTCTACAGCTACCAGAATTCACGTTGTGGATGCTATGTCATAACATAATTTCTCTTGTCAAACCTACCCTCAACTTTAGGCAAAAATCTGAGGAGAGGTGGGGAATTTTATTCATTCAAATTCATCGAGGACATTTTCAAAATCAGATTTACTCATTAAAAATAGTAGTTATAATAGCAGCTGTCACTTCCAATTTATAGTATGTTTGGGTTGTTTTTATTTTCTAAGTTAGTTTAAAAATATTTTAAGCTATTGATACCATTACAGTTTCCTAGTTGACTCCTACATTGATTTTAAATGTTGTGCCTTTATGAAATTTCAAGTCATGTTTATATGAAAAATAAGAATTAATTAGACTTTTGTACTGGAGTGATAGCTCAGCAGTTAAGAACTCTAGCTGAGCAAGCATAAGTACTGGGATTCTGATCTAAGCATCCTGATAAAAAAAACCAGGCAGCCTGCATTCTACTATAACCCAGCTTTGAGGAAGACAGGGACAGCAGGATTTCTTGGACTTATTAGATTCTAAGTCTAGCAGAAAAAAAAAAAGTGTGCTAGGTTAAGGTAAATACCCTATCTCAAAGGAATAGGCCTAGAGTAATGAAAGAGAACAGGAGATGCCTAACACCCTCTTCTATCCTCTACTGGAGTTGTAATAACACATGAGTATTCCACATGTATGCTCTTACACACAGATAAACACTTACACACACAGGCACACACACACACACACATACACACACACACACACACACACACACACACACACACACACACAGAGAGAGAGAGAGAGAGAGAGAGAGAGAGAGAGAGAGAGAGAGAGAGAGAGGTTGTAAAACTGTAAAACTGTAGAAGAGTGCCCCTCCATATGTCATTCCTCTACCTTAGGCTCTGTTCAATTTCCCATGTGACTACTTCTTCTCTAGGGGTCCTTGAGCCTCTCCCTGAAATGGCAAAAATAATGACAAAAATACACTAACTCATCTGGGCACCTAGCAACTTTTCAGTGCCTCTCACAGTTTCTAGAAAACATTATATATTATAGGATTTGAATTTAATTATAAATATAACATATTTCATACTATATTATATAATATAAATATAATTTAAATGAATTTAATAAAATTTAATAATAAATATTATATAAATAAATCATATAAATAATGCAGGTACATTATATTATATTGTATTATTTGCCATATTACTGATGAGTCTGCTTGAGCTGTACAGCTTCACCATTCCTACTGCTATGTATACTTAGAAATGAATCTCCAGAATCATTTATAGGCTTCTCCACAAAGCTAAGTATCAGTGTTATTTTAGGAAACCACACATTTCTTAATTTTTCTGATACCTTCTTATTCCTCCTCACCATTTGCTATTTCTTGTTTTTCCTATGTCTTATAATATCCCTAGTCACCAGGGCTCCACCATCATCCCCTCACTCTTCTCTCTCCACATTAGAATCACTTTGTTTGATAGGCACACTCACTTCTTAGAACACCTCAAATCTACAGTCCTCCTAGTTACATTTCTCACCTTCTTTTACTAAGACCTCTGTGCCAGTCTTCAGAACAACATCCGAGTGTCCAGTCTTTCCTCTAATCCATTAATCTCATATCTACTTACCACATTTCTTTGCTTAAATTGTCCTCTCTTATTATCCTTTGATGAGCTCCTCCTTCAACTTTAAAACTCTTTGTTTTACATGTACTTTATGCTCATTGTAACTAGTAAGATTTTAATGCATACTATGAAACCTTTACAAAAATCAAGTACTGACAAAAATGTATTCATATACTTTCATGCAAAATGCTTTAAAAATCTGTACATTTATCTTTGTTTTTTTTTAAATAAAATTGTTCAGTTAAAAAAAAAAGAAAAATGTACACTAGGAAAAAAATAATAAAACTATTTGGCTCATCCATTACTCAATATTTGTTTTTATGTTTCTTTTTGTTTGGTTGCTTGGGCATTTCTGTTTGGCTTCTCCCCCCTCCCCCTGGCTTATCCTTTCTGTTACACTGGGAGCCCACGGGGTGCACCATATCTTATTTACTTACAGATTCAGTATTACACATTTCAGGCATATTTGAATAAATGGACAGATGAATTAGCAAAAGAGCAAGTATCAAAAATATGCATTTGATATGCAATATTAAAACAACAAAGTAGTTTTAAAACAAAAATAATGTTTTCTACTTTGAACATCAAATGTGTCAATTCAGAAAAAAAACCCACTGGTCTTGTAATATACTAGTTTACATGTAATTAGATAGTATAGTAAGTTTTCTATGATGTCACTGTTAAGATATTGTTGATATAGAGATTATATAGGAATAGACATACTACTCCAACTCTGGACTATAATTTAAATATTTTGATAAGGAACTCTTATTACCTGGGTTCTTTATATAAATCACTGTATGTAGACCTAATTCACTTGCCTGTAATAAAAAAAGATGTTTATAAAATGAGCTTCCAGTACATAGGTATGACCTTGATCAATGTCAACAAACCAGGCCTCTGGCAGTCATCTCACATTTTGGACTGTGCAGAGAAGCTCATGTTCATCCATAGATTGCTGTTCTCAAGAATGGCAGATTGAGTTAATATCATGAGAGCCTTGTCAGACCTCCTTTCCTAACAAAAGTGACCTCAAGCAGGAATGTGTAGTTTTCTTTGAGAAAGCGCTTCTTCCCTGAGCAGATCATAGCCTCTGCAAACATCTTGAAAACAGGCATACAGAGCTTACATCAAACAGATGATGGTGACTGAGCACGGGGCTGATTTGAATGAGAATATTAAAACACCCCATCCAACTGAAGAGCAAAACACCACTGCTCTCAAGTCTTAGGATAGAATCTCTTCTTGCTGAAGCTCTGAGAATGGAAGTAGGGGCAAGTGGCTAGGATATTAATTTTATTGTATTTTATTTAACCATGATTTTATTGATTGTGTTAAATTTTACTTTATAGTAAATTTTCTCAGAGATAATTGTTTTAAATCTTGATTTTTAAGAGGACAGTTATAAAGAAACAAAAAAAAATGCCATTATATCTAGTTTTCATTTAACAGAACCTAGAATGGAAATAGAATATATATCATTTTTAGCATCCACTTCTGAAATGAAATAGTTCAGTCTCTTCAGACCAAACCATCAGGAGTGAGCTTTAATTCAAACTGTGCTTTGACTCCTTGATTGCCTAGATCCAGTGATAAATCTCTCTGTTGGTGTGTGTCTCTATCTTTTTCTATCTCTTTGTATCCTGTGTGTGTGTTTGTGTGTGTGTGTGTGTGTGTGTGTGTGTGTGTGTCTTTATGTTATGACTGTGTATTTCTGTCTGTGTCTGTGTTTCCCTCACCTAGGTATACCTCCAACTCGTGACTTCTTGCTTCAATATTCAGACCAGTGCGGTAAAAAGTGCATGCCATTGTGTCATCTTCTTTCTATTCTGTTTTCCCCCCTTTAAGATTCTCTAAATTACCCATGTACTTTAAAATCCACTTATCTGAACACACTTCTCTTCTTTGTACTTTTCTAATAAACTGATGTTCTAAGCCTATATCATATTCAACATTTTTCTCTCAGTGCTTTCTTTTGCATAGAACTTTGACTTTGCCATCAGCCACTTCAAGTACAGATTCAAAAGAACTCTTCATTTATTCACCTGCCCATCTTTCCATTGCTCCCGTCTTTGCAGCCTCAACTGTGGAAGTAGTCATTGTCTATTTTCTCCTCTGCTGCCCCTAGGATAATTATTGCTGTAGGCAATGATGCACAGCAGTGGTAAGTTGATTGAGTCCACTGCTAGCAGAAAACTTAAAATCCATTAAATAGAATTCAGGAAAGAAAACATCTGCCCCAATACATCTACTTGATTCTAGGCGTGTGATTATTGTAATCATTGAGATGTTTCTATAACCTGAATACTTATCTGGTGTCTTATGTGTTTAAAATTACTTTTAAACGATTAAAAATAGAACATCTGTTGAACTGACAGAATTTTTGTTGAGATTTACATGAATCTAATTTGATAGACTGGAGGAGTGAAATTCAAAAAGAGGGAGAAAAATTTAGACATGGAACCTCATTGTCTGATCATTTTCTTCTTAGTGGTTAGTAATATACTAATGTGAGATTTTCAAATACAGGCAGTCCTCATCTTGTAAATGACTTGTAAGGCATACTGTTGTAGATGTAGAACATATTAATAACTGAATCCTGATTATTCATATGGAGAAATGTTTATGGATTTCAGTTGTTTGAAATCCAAACTGTGTTTCCCACTGAAACACTGTTATAAATGGTAGTTGGCTCCCCGTAGGGTTGTCAGTGATGGCACTGAATTGTTGTATTTCAGCAGTGAATCAGGAGCAAACATGTCTTAGGCATTGATATTATCACAAAAGGGACAGAATCAAATAAGAAAAAAATAGCATGCTTACTTTAAGTGGCAGTCAATGTGGAAAAACAGATTATAAAGAGTTGACAAAATAGTGGGAAACTGTAAAGTCTCAGAGGAGGATTCGTCTTTTGTTTTTTTGTTTTTTTTTTTTTTGTTTTGTTTTGTTTTGTTTTTTGGGTTTTTATTTTTGTTGTTGTTGTTGCTTTATTGAACTTAAAATGACACAGGTTCTGCCTCTTATCTCAGTAAACATTAAAATTTTAGTTCTCTTTTTGCTTAGAATTGCTTTGCTATGGGACTACCATTCTATAATTGAGGTCAGTTCCAAATAATGTTCTACAAAAACATGGGAAGAGGTTAAACATTCTTTGACATGATGACAGAAGAAAATTATGTAGAGAAGACACAGATACAAATGTGAAAGATAAAGAATATATATTTTAGCACAAGTGCATCATCTAAAGTACAGCAGAGAGTTTCTTTTGTGGTGGTGGTGATGGTGGTGGGTGTAAAGGTGAAATGTGTGTTTGTGTGTGTGTGTGTGTGTGTAAAAGAGTGAAAGTAATTAGATTGGCTATATTGAGGCACTAGAGTGGTACAAGGAGGAAAGACTCAACCACCAAACTTGTCTTAACTGAGGTAGATGATATGCGTTGTCTCTTTTTCTGGTTGCATGAAACAGATCAGGACATGGGAAGAAAAATATTAAAGTTGTTCTGCCATGAGGCAGATGTGAACATTTGAGCCACAGAGAGATGCAGAAAACATTTTCTTTTTCATATTATGGACAGAATTTTCCATTGGTATTCTTGGAAGGAATTCTGTAATGATTTACATTAGTTTTCAGTCTTGTTTATTGATACTGATGTTTACTTGAATAAAGTATGGAACCATGGGGTAACATGACTTTACTCAAATTATACAGATGTGATAAAGTGGTTACTCTGAAGACGAAGAAGAGAGAAAAGGCACCAAGCTAGCTATTTAATATTCTTTGCTCTTCTCCAGCTGATTGGCTAACATGCATTCAACAAAAATATCACTGCTATCTGCTAAGCGCTGCATTAAGTGCTTAGAAGATACCATGACAAGGTGCTGAGAATACAACACACTTGTTTCTGCTTTCATTTGCTTGACAAAGTAGGGGAAGGATACGAATAGGTAAATAAGAAATGAAAACACATTATGATGCATTGATGTAGAGAAACTATTAAACAGTTAACAGAATGTACAGGAAAGTTTCTAACTCTGTTTTGGGTGATAAGCACTGTACTTCCAAGTTCTTTAAGAGTTGAGACTAGAGTCTTTAGTATCAAGAGTTGGAGAGCAGCTTCATTGTTACAACAAGGATCCTATCCTTAAAATAGAAAATCTATGCTTCTAGAGCATATGAAAAGGATAGTGAATGATGTATAAGAATGAGACAGGATAAGTGAAGTGATAGGCAAATACTCCTAGTAGGAAAATAATATTTAAGTTTCAATCACATGACAGGAAGCCTGGAGAGAATACTAAAGGGCAGAGGCATCATAGACAGAGATACATTTCTACTTTTATCAACAATGTGGAAATTAATGGCTGAATGCTCTTCCAAGAAACATCCACACAATCTAAATAAAAGACAAATTCTGTTTCAAGGCATCAGAAAACTGCCAAGCCAGCCAAAGCCTGAAAAGTTAAACTCTCAAGTAAAGAGAATGGGGCATGAAAATTCCCTTTGTTGTTTTTGCTGATATGGGGTCCATGTTACAGAGAAGTCAGCAGAGATTTCAGGTATGTCACATGGTGTGGGAGAGTAAAACAAATGAGTCAACCAATTCTTAAAAGATAGGAGGAGTGGAACAATGGATTTGGCACTTGGTAGTTTTTACCTTTAGGTATTTGTCACATCCTTACTTAATGTACCATGACATAACAAAGTCTGAGTTGTCAAACTTGGCTGAACAGCCAGTTAAATCTTCTCCAGTCTCATGGGACTGAAGAAACAAATGTTCAGGACCCTCTGAGTGACCCCAGGAACTACCCAAGTGAGTTTTGACAGCCTTCAAAAATGTGCAGCTTCCCTTCCCTTTCTTTTTTTTCACCTTTGTTCGCATTCACCACCACCACTACCCCACCCTTCTTCATCATTTCCTCTTCCCATTCCTTATTCCCCATCCCTTCCCTTCCTCCTCATTCCAGTTCTGTTTTGCTTTGCTTCTCATTTCCATCTAATTGTCTTCTCTCTGTGTCTGCCATCTCCCTCTCCTTTCCATTTCCCCTTTTCTTTATTTCTAATAGAAATTAAAAACATATTTGTGAATTAGAAGGATGGATTTTGTAGACAGACCTCCCTAAACATAAACTTGAGATTCTTTTTAGAAGTAACATATATATATTCTGGTAAAACCCACTCTACCCCTATTTTTTTTAAAGACAAGGCATACATACAATTTAAATTTCAGAGGCCTACTCTATTGAATAAGACATATTTAATCTGTTTGTTTTGTGCAGATATCTTTGTATATCTATGTATATACCAACACACTGCTATATTGAAGTAAATTTCTCATGTTTGGGAAAGATAAGTTCCTCTAGTCTTGTAAACTGCTTATTAAAACATTGCCATTCAATTTTTACACAGGTGATGATTACAATTTATTAGTCCATCACCATTTGCAGCAATAGCTGTTCTAATGTAAAAAAATCATTGAAAGAAATTCATTTAAGTGTTCCAAATTATATTTCTAATTTCTTATAACTAAAACTCTCTAGAATTTTAAAATCCATTTTTGTCTAAGAAAGGCTTCATTGCTTATCTGTGTTGTTGCACTTTTACTTTGGAATAGAGTAACTTCATTTTAAAATTACATGTCAAATAAAATTTGCTAGTCGTAATGTGAGATGTATGGCTTTTCTCTAAAGAAAACGGTCTGTTCAGCATTTTTTAATATCATATACCTAAATAGAACTTCCAGTAGGATTAGATCACATCTGGCACAATACAGATCTATTTGTACTTGCATAATACATGTACATGTACACACAGTTATATTTTATGACTATTTGGGTACATTGATTTTTCTATAAAGAGAACTATTATCCACATCTTTTGTGCAGAAGTACACTTAAATATTGGCATAGGTAAACAACTTACTAAAATAAAACCCATGCTTGGCACAGCTATTACTGGTGTCAGTTTTTACAACTATAATATTTCTGAAAAGCTAGCTTCAATGTTTTGTAACACTTTCTGTTTCCAGGAGAATGTAAGGGCAGTGTGGTGAGCTGTAAAATGTCTCCACTTCATTTTGCATTCTAGTCTAGGCCAAAGTAGTGTCACTAAATCTGATTCCAACTTGAATTGTGGCTTACTGTCATCCTCAAAAAGAGGCTTCTACCCCAGTCTGGGGAGAAAGCCGATTTGAAACAAAACAAGTGACTCTGCCAGCATTCAGCTAGTAAGAATGAAAAAGAGTTAGAAATAGGTTAGTGAAACAAAACATCAACAAAAACATAAATCCAAGAGTATAGGCACTTTTAACTCTGGGCTATTTCTCTCTTATGATTCTGTTTGAAGAATTGTATCAAGTGACTATAACCAAAGTAAAAGTCACAAAAGTACTTCAGAAACAATTCTAAACACATAAAGATGCCTTCTACTTGCTTCACATGAAATAAGCCCCATGTTAAGAATGTTTTTTCCTTGTCAGAGGCAGAACCTCTCCTTGGACTTTGTACATGTTCAGAGGGTAAATAGTTTCCTTATACTAGACTGAGCTATAGCAGACAACAGAGCTTTAAAAACTTGGCTTTGCTTGCTGTGTCCAATGGATAATCAACTTTTGTTTTAGTTGGTAAGACTGGATTCCCAATTCTCATCTTTATTTCTTAATGTTTTTATTTTGAAATAACTTTACAGATTTCCAGATAGGATAAATGAATAACGAATTTTCTTGTTTACTTTCTGCTTGGGATCAATATTGCTCTAGATTCAGTACCCACCAAAGCATTAAACGTTGAGAATTATTTCTCATTGTGGCATACCATCATATGTGATGGAAAGAAATTAGACCATTAAAAAGTGATTAGGATTAGATCAGAATGTTAAGGTCAAGTCTAGGACTGAATCTTGGTATCTCTAAAAGATTGTGAATCTTCAAATTCATGAGCAAAAGTAAACTATTTTCTTTATAATATACCTTGTCAATAGAATTCTTGACAACAGAAAATAAATGGATATGAATACTCCTATATATTTGAACACATATTTTGTTATATCTCTTTGCCTTTGAATACTTCAATAACTATTTCCCAAGTATAGAATTAGTATCTAGGGTAATAATAGTAAGTTGACCAACTCAGGAAGTCCATATACAATCAACACATTCATATACTCAGCCACCTGGGTTCCAGTTATATCTGTTATTCCAATAAAGTATCTGGGTTATATATTCCATTTACATGCAGACCCTTTATGTCTGCAGTTAATCAAAATAATTAAATAATTTTATTGTTTTAAGAAGTAAATGGAATTGTGGGGCAGTATCACATTGTTGAATATAAAACAAACCTGTTTGGTTATCTTATATACAGTTCATCAATTTGCATTTCTCTCCTGATTAATTCAAGTCAGGCACTCCTACCCAGAACACTGCATAAGCAAACCTTGTCCTTCTTAGGGTTTCACATCTGGAAGCACACAGTGTCTCTCTGTCCCTCATTGGTGATATTAAGTTTGATTATTCGGTCACTCTGTCATTACGTACTTCAATTTATAGTGATTATTTTCCCTGCACTAACTAATAAACAGTCCATGGGGAGGCACTTTAAAGCCGTGTAAATATATTGCATGCATCAACTGTTCCTCTGCATTTAATAATTATTAATGATCCATTTCTGTACCAATATTTACAATGGTTATGAGAAATTTTAGGTTACTTTCTCTTAGAACAGAGGACAAAAACAATGATTTATAATGGTAACATTTTTGAAGAATTTAGTTGATTTCCTTTAATAGTGTTATAGCAAAGGAGATTTCCCCCCCCCCACCTAACCCAATGGAATCATAGTAGACTAGATCTACTCAGTATATTCATTCTAATTCAATTAAGACAAAAAGCCAATCATTTTTATTTGAGTGTCAGTGCATCTTTTCTAAGCTATGTATAAACTTTCCAGAAAACTGTACTTCAAATATATATAGGCACAATTACACTGCTTCTGGAAAACACCAAGGTACATTTGGCTTTAATGGCCAAATTCTAAGGTTTCCAATTATCTTACTTTCTTCTAAATTTATTTACTTTGTAGCTTTCACCATTTCTTTTCCATGTCTGTAACTGCTCCCAAATTTAGTCGTGTCCTTTATTTATTGCATTCTTCTTTTCTTGTACTTTGACATGTTACCTAATCCTTGTGGCTAGGATTACTTAAAATTTCAAACTTATGCACCATTTTATGAATCATATTAAAAACTTATTATTTTGTTAAATGTATTATTATTACTTAATAAACAAATGTTCTAAAATTATAAATAAGATTTTGACATAATAATGAAATAAGAAAATAATAAAATATTTTATAATCATTGAGAACTATTAGTTTATACACTTAATGTACTAAAGGCAGCTACTGTTCAAGATAACAGCTCTTGTTTTGCTTTGTTTTGTTTTGTTTTAATTTTATGTGAATGATGATGGTGAGGAGTGCGATAGTGTATATGTGGAGGTCAGAGGACAATGTTTTTCTTGGGTGTTCTAATCACACTCTTTAGTTTGTTTTTTTTTTTTTTTTTTTTTTTGTTTTCTTTTTCCCCCAATTTTTTATTGAAAAGTCTCTGCATTTAAATTTCAGATGTTATTCCTTTCCCACAATCCCTTCACTCCCTCTCTCATTGCCTCCATGAAGGTGCTTCCTCTCCCAACTATCCTCTCCTACCTTAGCGCCTTGGCATTCCACTACACTGGGAAAATGAGCCTTCCCTGAACTAAAGTTCTCTCCTCCCACTGATGCCAGAAAATGCTATCCTCTGCTAGAGATGCACCCAGAGCAATGGGTCTCTCCATGTGAACTCGCTGGTTGGTGTTTTAGTTCCTGGGAGCTGTGGTGGGTTCCGTTAGTTGATAATGTTGTTCTTGCCGTGGGGTTGCAAACCCTTTCAGCTCCTTCAGTCCTTTCTCTAGCTCCTTCATTGGGGTCCTCGTTTGGACTTGGTTCTGTCAGGGTTATATAAAAAGTGTGTTTATCTACTGAGTCATCTCATTGGCTCTACATTAACTAATTGACTTTTAAAAGTTTTAAAAGTATCCTCCATAAGTATAATTTTGCATTTCAATGAAAAATAAACTTAGCACTGAGTTTTAGGGTAACTTGTTGGGTCACAATGACTGAGTAATACAAATGACAACATCACTATCCACTGTGGCATATCTTTGTGCTGAGTTGCTAACTGTTTCAATTCTTTGAAGTCAGCACATAATATGACTTAAAATTTCTGAGTTGTTAATAAAATCTGAGAGTTTTTTCCCATAATGGTGGATTTAACCTTAATAGTAACAAAATATTATTAAAGCCTTGTAATCCCATATATTTGTAGCTTTTAAAGAAATGAAACATACATGGGATTGATATATAAGACAGATCTACTTAGGAATCTATTTTGTTTTTTTGTTTTTTTTTTTTTTTGTTTTTTGGTGCAGTAGCCTTTTATTGATACAGAGGAGAGTCCCTTGCAAGAGAAGCTCTTTAACACAAGCAGATATGCAGAAACTCATATTAATTCATATACAAAGTCATGTATACAAATTCGTACATCTTCATACATTCCAGCTGAACACAGTTACATACTCATAATTATGTATTTACACATACACTGACACAAACACACACAAAGACACATCTATAAGTATTTAAGCATATAGAGCAAATGACCAACCTCATGTGCCGGAAAAAGACACTCATTCCAGATGAAAGATTAGCTACCATCTTTTTTGTAAACAAAATGAAAAAGCTTCTATCCTTTTTTTTTAAACGACTTTATTTTACAAAACAAAGATAAATGTACAGATTTTAAACATTTTTTGCTTAAAATTATACATTTTTGTCAGTACTGTTTTTTCAGACATTAAAATAATTTTTACATAAAACCATGTGAATATATTTTTTTAGTCAGTACTTGAGTTTTTTCAAGGGCTTGACAGTATGCATTGAAAACCTAATAGTTACAATAAGCGTAAAGTACATGCAAAACAAAACGCAACATGGAAATAGTCAAAGTCTTCTTGTTTTGTAAATATATGTATATTTTTTGTTTTTTTTATTTCTTGGTCTTCATACAGTCTGTGAGTTGTTTCTGGGGGAGTGCCTCTGGGGTTAGCATCCCACTATCAGTGACTGCATATTATGTCTGTTCTTTGAAATGAGATACTTTTATATTTTCTGCATGCGCCTTATTATAAGACGTAATCCTTTAAACTTTTGGTCTCCCACAACTAAGGAAGTCTAACTTAAAAGATTCAAAATAGCTTTGATAATGAAAAACCACTGGAAAAATGATTAATGAAGTTGCTAATCAGTTCATTAATCAAGTGTATCTGCTGCACATTATACTGAAACAAATTGAAAAGGTTGCTGTGCTAGCCAGAAAGTCCCTCTCAAATAAAGTCAAAAGTGAAGATAAACAGAATTGACTTTCCCTTTGTGGTTGATTTCTATCTAAGTAGATCTATCTCTAAAATAATGAATAAGGAAATTTACTCCATGTGAGGATTCTGAACTTTGGTACTGCTGAGATTAATTTTAACTGTATCTAATCACTCTGTTTCATTTTTTTTTAATGTGTGCTTATAGCCCACACTCCAATTAAAAAATTAATGACAAGTATTCATAGAAAAAAGAGAGAAAATAATATTATTCACTGTATTACAATATTGTAATCTGATCAAAGCTAAAGTTAAAAACTTAAGTGTTGTGGCTAGCAAGGTGACTCAACAGTTAAGAACACTGGCTGCTTACCTAAAGGTCCCCAGTTTGATTTGAAGTACCAATGCAACAGCTATAAATTTTTTGTAGCTTCTATTTTAGGTGATCTGACACATCCTTTGACCTCCACAGGCACCTGTACATATGTATAATCAGGAACACACATAGAAATTAAATTTTAAAATATTTTAAAATTAAATAATTACATAGTTTTGTATGTAGCTTATTTAAAAATCTTTCAGTTACCAAAAATATGTGACAGAAGTCAAAATACTTCTAATCCCCCCATGCTTAGCTATAAAAATGGTCATAAGAAGTATAGTTCTAAAATTTTCAATATTTTAAGTTCTGATTATAGTGGATTCCCCCAAAAAGTCTTCTGTAGAAGGCCCAAGGTAATCTAATGGACATAAGAAATGGTTAATTTAGATTTAAAATAGGGCCTGTGTTTGTTTTTCTTGATGCTGGCTTTCAAATGTATTAGTGGTTTTGAAAACCAAATCCTAGAAACATTACATCTTCAGGTTTATAATTTTCTTGAGTTTCATTTGAGCTAAAGCTGGTATAAGCCTCTATCATTTTAGAGAAGAAGAAGAATTGAAATGTAAATCAGTAGCACAAGGAATGCAGATAACTTGGTACAAGAGTTAAGACTTACTTGTTGTAGATAGGTGTGCAACATATGTAACACACATATGCAGACCTAATGGGCATTTATCTGATATTTACATGCTCGACATTAGAGATATAATTGTTCTTAATTGAAGTTAATTTTTACTTGATACTCTGTTATGGGAAACTATGTGGAATGAAAAGGCAAATTAAATATTATACTATCCTATACTTTATATACTGTCTCTACCAATGAGGATATTTCATGTATACATTATGGTATAGGTCTCCTGTCTGCCCCATCACCAATTATTTAAGATGACATAGAATTTACAGATGAAGAAAATGAGGAAGTAATTGCTATCAAATCAAAAGTGTTTTGTCTTTCTAACGCATTAAATTAAGCAGCTAGTCCATGATTCTCCATCTGCTCTAGGAGTCTAAGATCCCTAAAGACTATGTTTGTCTTTTATCCTTGTCATACTCAATATGTCATTGGCATTAGCAAATATTTAGTCAAAATCACTCAATTCAAGAATAAGACTAGAAATAGATGAGCTTCAGTGAGTCACAGATAGGACCTGAGAGAGAAATTTTACAGTTTCAGGTCTGCATGAATGGACATAATTTCCTGTTATTTTTATTTATAGTTGTCTGTTTTGACCATGAGCCATCATATGAGGACACTATGCTGGCACTTGAAAATATTTATGACTTTTGTTAAACTTGTACTTTCTACATTCTCTTAAAAGAACCCAAAATTCAAATGTTTTAGTTACCAGTTTAGACCACAGTGGACACTACAACTTTCTTTTACCTCTAAGGGCTCCGAGAATATATTGCAAAGAGAGAAGTGAAGTCTTCTAGAATACTTTGATGACAAGGTTGAATGATCCATTTTTATGATGCTTCAGGAAGTTTGGCAGACTTAACATATAGTGGTAAATATAAATTTGACAAGTCCCTGGTTATTGTTGGTAATATTAGAACTTACTTAGCAATAGGTGCTAGATGCCCAGAATTTCCCGCCAGAAGAATTAAAATGTATTATATTTATTTTCCTCAACTCATGTATGAATAAATACACATAGCTGTGATGATTTACTGCTTAATTGTTTTATTTTTTTAAGTACACTTTCTCCGGAGTAAGAGCTCTTCCTTCACTACTGTGGAAGTCGTAGTCTGAAGAAACTGCTCACTGCATCTTTCCTAGTAGACTCTTAGACTATTGCACTTTCACATATGCTCACATATCTATAACACATGGCTACAGGTGCCTCTATCTCTCTCCATGACCGTTTGGAATGATGATTATATCCTTCTAGATCCAGGAGTGAAAAGCTTCTTGTATTGATTCCAATCATATATATTATCCTCAGCAACAAGAGCATAATATATAGTCAAGAAAACAGTATAGAAGATACCTTTAGAAGCCAAGACATACTATGTAAATAGGCTGAGACAAAGATAAATACTAGAAAGAAGTAGCAAGAAAGCACAAGAAGAATGATGAATCTACAAGCAGAACCGCATGAGACGGGAGATCCATTACCCACTGCAGTACAACAAACCACAAAAAAGTTAATGGTTTAAAAGGACTGTTCATGACTGCAATTTGTACATACGCCTCAGCCAGGTAGTTCGAGCAACTGCAGTCTTCAGGTTGGGCAGGGACTTGAGGGTTTCGAATAGCTTCAGTCACATGCCTGTTAGTTGGGGTATCAGCTCAGTATTTTAAATCTTACAGCCTAAGAGGGACACCCACTCTTTTTGCCTGGCAAAGAATCCAGGATGAAAGAAGCAGGCTCTCTGAAAGCCTGGGTCAAAAATCATATAGTGCCACTTGTTCTATATTCTGCTTCTCAAAGTCTGCCACAGGATAGATTCTATGTCTAGGTGGGAGTAATTCACATACTTCATGCCTTGATCAACTCTGTTACAGAAATTAAATACTATGAAATAGTGTTATATCAAATTTAACATAGTTCTATATTTTTACCTTGTGAGAATTGCATGCATACATATGATGATTTTGATAAAATCCACCCGCCCCTACCCTTCCCCCTTATCAGTTCCTCACCTACCACCATAACCACTTTTCCCTCACAATTTCATGCAGGTCATTCACATGCAGTGACAGCCAGTGGGTGATCATGTATGCACTAGCTATCATGTCCAGGAAATACTGTTTTGCTGTGTGTGCACTATTCTACCGTATGCATAGTTGAGCTTCTAACATGATTTTATCTGTCTCTGTTCATGTTAATCCCTCAAAACTTATGTATAATGAGACATATGTATATTTTGTTCCTTCACTAAGTAGTGCATGCGTGTGGGTGTCAGAGGCTGAATGATTATGATCTATTACTAACCTTAAATGTAAATTGATTGCTGCTTTGCTCTAATAATTTTTAAACTTGAATGTTCTAAGTGAATTGTTAACTCTTGATATAAAAAAAAAAACTTCACAATATATTTAATTTATCAAAACCACAAAAGGTGCCCTTCCTGTTTAAGCTGTTACAATTACCCCCTTCCCGAATACTTAGGAAAACAATGTATATCATATAGAATTGGACCTTGAGTGGATGGGAGAGGGAACTGATAAGACTTAAATTTCATTCATGCATGTAAAACATGTATTCTTCCCAGGAAATCAAAGTTATTAGAATATGAAATCAATACTACATATAGTTAAGTGCATATTATTTTGCATGCCACGCTAACCATTATGTAGACTGACTCCAAAAACCACGGTGGCCATTATAATCCCCTATATAAGATTTGTAGCTATTACTAGCTCCTATATAGCTAGAAGCCAGAAACCAAATCATGCACAGGATACATGTCACTACACTTTCATTTTTCTACACCAATTTTAGTTTTGATGTTATTTCCCTATGGAAGCTACCTAAAACAAAGGGCTATACAGAAATCACTTAAGCCATGTCATTTTTACTGGCTAAAAGTCAGTTCTGCTATAAAATGCACCTAACAATATTATTTTAACAGCTTTGGCTATATATACTCTCTGAGATTAGTGATGCTGTTCTTCTAGGTCAGACTCTTAACAGCTGCAGAATCATAGGATTAGCATGCAAGTGATGCTTCCTCAAAGGCCATTTAAAGCTTATTTTTAAAGGAAGTTTATGATGGAGGCTTAAGAAAATAGAGGGAAAATAAGACTACTGAGAAATAATTGTTACATCTCCTCATTTCCTTGCTATTTTATTTCTTGTCTTCTGCAAATCCACATATGTGTGTAATGGTTTAAATAAGAATGGCTCATAAATTTCAGTGCTTAGTCACCAGGAAGTAGAACTGTTTGAAAGGATTAGAAGGTGTAGAGGTGTAATGTCCTTGGAGTAGATGTGACCTTGTTTGAGGAAGTGTATCACTCCAGGTGGGGTTTGAGGTTTCCGAATCCCATACTAGACCCAAGCAATCTCTCTCTTTCTCCCTGTGGATCTGGATATAGGCTCACTCAGCTGCCTCTCTAGTCCCATGCCTGCCTGCATGCTACTGTACTCCTTGCCATAATGATAATGGACTAAGCCTGGAAATTATAAGAAAATTCCAACTAACTGCTCTTTCAGAGCTGCCTTGGTCATGGTGTTTCTACAGGCATGAGACTAAAACAATATCCTTGCTACCATGGGGATAACAAACACATATAAACACCCTCTGCTCCCGAAGATAACAGAATCTAACAGGTGAGAAAAGCAGAAGCTATTTGACTATAAACCATTCAGTCAGTTCTATATACAGTGTCTCCCATGGCATAACCTAAAGTAGATCTTTTCTATTTATATTTCTCATTACCCATTTCATGTGCAAGGCACTATTCATCTCACCCCAATTAATCATGCTGGATACTCTTATGCTAACTCTGCTTCCCTACTGGATGCCTTCAGTCATCCTTTTCACTCTTTTCAGTGTTCAAGGCTCATTGCAAACATGCATGTCTTCATGTTCACTTTTCTCCTGACCATACAAACTCATCCTCCTCACACACCACCAAGCCCAATATAATTTCCTCCTGTCCCTCTTCAATTCCACATTAATTTTTCTTTGAATCATACTATCGGTTTGTATTGTCTCAGCAATTCACTCAAGTCTGAAGTCATAAAAACACACATATCATTTTACTTTATTGCCCATAATACCTTTAACTCAGTAAAAGAAAAAAAAAAGCTCAAAATAACTGTTAAGATAAATTGAAAACAAATACAAAAAAATTGGTTGCCAAATGTATAGTTGAAAAATAATATCTATAATATGTGTGTATGTTCATATATTTTTATAAAATTAATCACAATTAGAATTTACCATCAAAATCAACATACCCATTACTTTCCATAATGTGTTCCCCATATATATATTATTTAGTCAAAACTATCATATTAAATTTTCCTACAATTCCTGAGGGCTGTCAGATGCTCATTAAATCTTGATTTTATGTCAGGAAGAATTAATAATCTTTCCTTTGAGTGAATTTAGAAGCAATAAGGGATTGAGCAGAAATATTTGAGTACCCTCTTGGTGGTAAATTGGATATCCAATTTTCAACTTTCTCTTAATGGGAAAGAAAAGAATAGAATAGATTGGATTTAGATGCTGGTCTTTAGCTGAAATCAGTGTGCTGTAAGAAATGAAGTAGTAGCTGAACAATTATAATCACATTTTCAGGGAGGAAGGTGGCAAGCATATCTTTTTGTGTGGTTGTCTTGTATGATTTCATGTTAACTCAATGGCACATTTTTCCCCAAACACTGAAATTAACTCTCTTTTATGTAATTTAAGAGAATGTGTTAGCCATAGTGCTCCCAGTTATTTCAATTCAGGAATAACTACTGTGTTAAGTTTTTAAACGTGGATGTCATTCATGTAAAATTATAAATATTTTACTTTGCACTTAGGAATGAAATCTCAACTTAAGGACCCCAATCAGAAAGATCCAAAAGCTTGTAGATGCTGTTGTTTCCCATGCTTCTACTCTTATTAGATTCAATAGCATTGCCACCCAGCCTGATTTAAAAAACTGCAGAAATGGTTTTCTCTTCAGATGAGACATACTCGTTTCCAGCTCAAGCTCCCTGCTGAATGTGAAAACTTATATCTGACTAAATTAAAGCTTTCTTTTGTCCAACTTTTACTTTCTTTCTTTTCTCTTTTATTGAAAATAATTTTTTAAAAAACCAGATTGGTTTTGCTCACATAATATACTCTGATCACTTCTCTTCCCTCTATTTCTCTTAACTCCTCCTACCTCCCCTCCCATCCAGCTTCACCCCCTTTCTGTCTCTATAAGGAATAATAATAAAATCAAATAAGGTAACATAACACAAAAACTAACAAATCAGAATTGCATAAAACAAGCAGAAGGGAAAAAGTCCAAATGAAGACACAAGAAATGGAGACCCATTCATTTGCACACTAAATTGAAAGCCATAGTATATACACAAAGGACCTACAGAGTGAGAGTAAAATATAAATAAAAGAAAAAAAATCACAATAAGAAGAGCCCAGGCACAATATTATGAGGCTAGGAACCTCTATGTCATTGTGTTTATTTTCTGTTAACCATCTGCTGCTTTGTATGCAACCAACCCTTAAGAGTAATTGGGTACCACTGGGAGAGTCCTTTGGAAGAAAATAGATTTTCATTTGCAAGTGGTTATCAATTGCAGATTATTTCTGGTTTAGGATGGGTGTATGGTCTACTTCTCCTTTCAGCACTAGGACTCCATATGGTGCAGGCTCTGGCATGCTGACTCAATCTCTAGGAGTTCAGATAATCCTTTATCATGTTGATTTAAAGGGCTTTGTTTTCTTGGTGTCCTCCTTTCCCTCTGGCTCTTAAGACTGGGAATGCTGACTTGAAAGAGGGTAGTTGGGAGAGGGAGCACCTTCATGGAGGCAATGGGTGGGGGAGGGAGGATGGGAGAAAGGGGATAACACCCACATTGTAAATACAGAGAATATTCAATAAAACAGTAAAACAATAATTTAAAAAGAAATATAATTTGCACTATATTTTAATGTTAATGACTGTAAGCATGAATATGTATAGAGGACGTCAATAACAAGATGTTATTGATATTATTGGCACTACAATAAGTTTTGACTCAAAAAAAAAAAGAAAGACACTTCTCCTGGGTTCCTTGAACCCTGAGGGGAATGATTTGATGGAGACATCTCATTTAGGGCTGAGTGTTTCAAGGGCTCTCTCACTTTCAGCGAAATGCCTGGCTATGGACTTCCATATTTGTTCCTATATGTTGTAGGAGGAAGATTCTCTGATGATGATGGCCGAGCAAGACACTGATTGCATAGCCTGCAAAATGCCATTAGTGTGATGCTGACACAAAGCTTTTCTTTTCTAAAGCAAGAAAAATATAAACGTCAACAAGAGAATAAAATGAGCATAATAAAACGTAGAGTATTCTGAGAAAAGAACAAGTGGTAGAGAAATAGGCTCTTGTGGATAATTGGCAGTGGCCAGAAAAACATGTCATCTTTTACTTCAAAGGCTAGTAAAAGGTGCCCAAACATGCCTCTTATTTTGTGTAGATGCTGTTTAGAGTTCTATCTAAGCCCTTGCTTCAAACCACACTTTAGAAAAGATGCTGATAGCTATTACTTTTGTGAAAAAAAATTAATACCAGTGATTTTTTGTTGGTATTTTAATTATTCCAGGCTTCATTTCAGTTTACAACATTCCAGTATTTGCTTCTACAGAACCAATACAGTATTTTTATAAATGGTGATACATAATAAGAATTCATCTACTCCTCAAAGACTTTTCACAGAATATATATATATATATATATATATATATATATATATATATATATATATATATATATATATATATATATAATCAAGACCCAGACAAGCTATGCCTACATAGTTTGCTATATGCTAGCAAGTAAAAGGCAATGATCTGCCCCAGACCTGCCTAATTTTGATCTTTTCCTCCTTGTCCTACTCTATACCTTTTCCATGTTTAAGAATCTTATTTCAATATGATTCCAAATAAGCCATGGTGAGTTATCAGTTATTGTATATTATCCTTGCCTACACAATGTTAATGGAAATGCTTCAGTGACCTGAATTGCAAATGGTCTGAGTTTAGCTACAAGTTCTTATACCTGAAAAGAGAAATCACACTTTCTATATATGTTAACTTGTATATATATTGTCAGTGATGACATATGGTATTGGATAACCAATTGTATGCTCTTCCTCAGGAAAGAATATTTCTCCAATTTGTAACATTTTTAGTTCCTGTGGTTCATAGGCTTTCTGCAGGCCACTTGAGTACACCTGCTCTTATTCTTGTTCAACTCATGCTTAGGGGTCATTGTGATAAGACTTTATAAATGTGCTTCATAATATCCCTAAGAGACACAGTCTCACAGCAAATGCCCTGTTTTTCTAGCTCTTATACACTTTCTGTTCCTTCTTCAGCAACAATTCCTGAGCTTTGAGTGTGGGAGTTGCGCTATAGATATAGCATTTGAGGATGGTTTTTCATCAGTTGTAGTTTTTTATAATAGTCTCTGTTGCAAAGAGAAGTTTTCTTGATGCATGGTAAGGGCTGTAATCATCTGTAGGTATAAGGATAATCATTTTGAATGTACTTAGGGATTCGGAGGTATTGCGAAAGTAGAAGTTGTAGGTTCTTCCCCAGCATCCATGATTTTGCTAGCTCTGGGTTGTCATCCAGGTCCCTAGTACCAGACATAGCTTCCCTCTTGTTTCTAGTACCAGACATAGCTTCCCTCTTGTTGAATGACTCTAAATTAGTGACCTGTTGGTTGCTTACAAGTTATATGTACCACTGCTATACCCTTAGGATGATCACACCGTGCTGGTCATAGTTATTTGTAGGAAGTGTAATAGTTGAGTAGGACTTTTTTTGTGGCTCTACTCCCTTCGAAGCTTGCATAGTACCCTCTGGTACCATAAAAGCTAGTCCTCAGGGACGATGCTTTCCGTTCATTTCCAGATCAGGGTTCCTCAGTCACTATAACTGAAATGCAGGTTGTCTTTTGGAATAGGTACATGCCTTTCACCTCTGAGGGGTGGGGAACAAGGGCAATATCAATAGCCTTTAATGTTTTAAAAGTCCCTTAGACAATACTGAACAATAATTCCAAAGAAGGATTTTCATCCCTGATATTGGGGGATTTATTAAAAGGCCCTTGACTCTTGGAAGGAGCATTAGCCCAGATGAGAAAAAGAAATCACATCCTTCTGGGAAAATGGAACAGGGCTACTAATAGGATGGCACAACGCTTTTGAAAATCAAAATCAAATTCCCTGGTCATTCACTCTTATTTCACCACTCCTCCGCTCTCCTTCCCTCCCTGTAATTTTTGCTGACAACATACATTTAAGACCATTTTAAATCTAAAACATTTGTTCTCTTCTTTCCCAGTAGTATTGTCACACTGCCTGACCAAAACTATATAATTCACTCAGTGATTCTCAGGAGGGCCTTTGTTGTGAGTTCTAATTTTGTGACTCTTTTTTAAAATATACTCTACAGAGCAGAGATGCCCCTTGGCTAGAACGAATGACATGTCAGAAGGGTTCTATAAGCCATGTTGCTTTTTTTAATCATGAAAGGGCACCAACACTCAGTGACATGGCCCAGTTTTCCTACTAATTTAATTGAACGTACAATGATGTGGGCATTTGGGATTAAATATAACCTTATTTCTAAGTTCACAGCACTTTTAAGGCAAAGTGCATTATTTGGCTCATTTTTTGTGAATGGTTTTATGTATCTGTCATATGCAATTTTGCTTCCATTAACTGTGCAAAATGATAACTTTAAAAAATCATCTGTCAAAGACTTGTAACTTAATCTTCATGTGGGTATATCAGGATGGGTTTAATTCATTAATGTACTAACATTAATATACTAACTCTAAGCTGTATGGGCTTTTGTCAAAATTTCCTAACAAAGCAATAACTTCTTGAAAACAGAAATAGTGTATTCCTGAGTTTCTTATTTTTAAAAAGTTATTTCATAAATTTGTTAACTTTTTGTGACTTAAAACCAACTTTTGACTAAATATGTACACTAAAATTTAGAAAAAAAAATAATTAATTTTAAAACTCTTAACATCCATTTCATCTTGTGATTGTTAATACACTTAGGTTCAGTTTCCTTGCTTTTGTTCACCTTACTGTGATCTACTTTGCAATACATTGGCTGCCCTAAATGCTTTTAGCATTTGGGCTTAATTTACTCTAGAAATGAATCTTGGAAATTTAACTTTCATATAAACCTTTCTTTTTAATCTTCTTGCTAGAGAAAGAGTAAGAGATTGTTTATACATATATATATATATATATATATATATATATATATATATATATATATATATATGTACATATATGTTATAAAATATAAAGTAGCCAACTATGCATAACCATAAATAATTTTAGAATATTTTATTTTCAAGCAATTAAGATTTATATAAAAATTATAAAAACACTATATTTTTATATATCATTCATCTGGTTATCCAAAATGTTAACATTTTGCTATATTTTCTTTGTTTACATACATTGCATATAAAAATTACCTTTTCCTAGGTTTCTGACTAGATTTTCCAGCTTAGTCTTAATACTTACCCATATATAAAATTCCTCCTTTACCCATAAGGAAAATGTTCAAAGACCCCAGTGATGACTGAAAGCCATCTCTTGTAGTACCACACTCCATACAATCTTCTTTTCTTTTTACTATATATAACTTCCTGTAATAGAGTTTATGAATTTTTCACAGTAAGAGATCAAAATAATAATAATAATAATAAAATATAACAGTAAGCAATAACATGGATGGAGAAAGATGGCATAAGATTTCACTGTGTTACTTAGAATAGCATATATTTTAAAACTTATGAATGGTATTCTCCTGCAATTATGGATTTATTATTTTTAGGCTGTGACTATCAAAGGGCATATCAGAAAGTGAAATTTCAGATTTGCAGTGGAGATAATGTATTTCTTCAAAATAGCATTCTTTTACATAATGGTATATTTATCAACATTAATAAAACACTAATCTGTAGACTTAGTTAAAATGCATGAATTATCCTACTAATATCTTACAACGAAAGAAGAAAAAATTCTTAAGCCATGTTTTACATTTAGTTAGCATCTCTCTTAAACTTCCTTCAGTTAAATGTGAAATGGTTCTGCAGTGAAATATGCATAAAACAAATATAGTAACAATGAAATATTGAACAAATATCTACAAATAACTTACCATTGTGCTTCAAAAGTATTACTAGTGGGGCTGAAGAGTTGGCTCCACTGTTAAGAGCACTTGCCTGTTCTTCCAAAAGACCTGATTCAATTCTCAACACATGTATGGTGATACCCAACTGCCTATATATAACTCTAGTCTCCAAGGATCTGATGTCCTCTTCTACTCTCTGTGGGCACAGGCACTCACATAGAGCACAGACAAATACAGGGAAAATACCTCAAAATACCTCTAAAAACAAAAATAAATTAATTAAAATTGAAAACTACATAAATAGTTTAAGTTATGGTATGTATTATCCATAACTATACACACACATACACATATATTCACTGTTCCTCCTATAAAGCACAGTTCACAGTAGTGCTGAGTTTGTTTACAATGAAATACTTCTTTTTGAAAGCCACATTCTAAGGTATTTGGGAACAAGGCTTCAACATATACATTTGAAGGGCTCTACAGTTTACTATGCACAAACATTATTTTCTAGTGAGGAATGAGAAGGTGTGTTATTCCACTCTTTTATGCACGGGGCATGTTATTAACTGTGATTATATAATATGCTTCACACATACATCAGCTCATCACCTTGTGCCAAAATGTGAAATGTATTACTGCAAAATACATACTAATTAAGATACATCCTAATTAATATATTTAAGTATTCACAACTTTTTATAGCATTTGATGTTTTTCTTGTTAACTATATATCAGTATTGGATGGTATTCTTATATCACAAATTAAACAATAAACCAAGTATTATTTTATATTTTCTGTTGATAAGGATTTTTGTAGCTCAATAATGTTAGATTTTATAGTCCATGATTTCTAAGATTTCCTTAAGTACAAATACAATGGACTTTTTAATAGGGATCTTCTTCTGTCTGAAGCAGTTTAAATTGGAAATAGGACAAGAGAGAAAGTATTCAAACCTGCTATTGTCTAATTTCCACTAGAACACAAAATTGAAGCTTCTGACATTTTGCACAAATTATTAAATCTCTTCTCTACAAGATTTTAAAATGCTTTCTGTATTTAGTAAGTAAAAAGCAAAGGAGTTTTTAAAAGTCTAAAGAGATGGCTCTACAGTTAAGAGCACTATTCTTTATCATCCACAGCAGTTATACATGAGTCACAAGATATAAAATGTGCCCTATTTTTAAGAAAGTTGCATGGTAGAAGTGTACTATATTTTATGAAACAACAAAGTAAGAGCACAGATAGAATGCCAGGATTCCAAGGAACCAACAGTCCACCCAATTCTAAGCACTTATCACTTTCTGAAATTGACACTATTAGGAATGAACTGAAAGTCGTATCTAATGGTTGTGTTTTGCTCTTTTGAAGCACTTGACAAAATGGTATTGAACAGAGAACAGGGTCCTTAATGGAGGAATTAGGGGTTTGCAACCCCATAAGCACAACAATACCAACCAACCAGAGCTCCCAGGGATTAAACCACTATCCAAAGAGTATACATGGGCAGACCCATGGCTCCAGCTGCATATGTAGCAGAGGATGGCCTTCTTGGGCATCAATGAGAGGAAAAGCCCTTGGTCCTGCCAAGGCTTGCTCGATGCCCCAGTGTAGGGGAATGTCAGGGCCAGGAGGTAGGAGGAGGCAGGTGGGTATTTGATCACCCTCATAGAAGCAGGGGGAGGAAGAAGGGATAGGGGATATGGAGGGGAATCTGGGAAATGGGATAACATTTGAAATGTAAGTAAAATATGTCCAATAAAATAAGTAATAAAAAGAAAGAAAGTAAGTGAGAGAGAGAGAGAGAGAGAGAGAGAGAGAGAGAGAGAGAGAGAGAGAGAGAGAGAGAGAGAGAGAGAGAGAGAGAGAGAGAGAGAGAGAGAGAGAGAGAGAGAGAGAGAGAGAGAGAGAGAGAGAGAGAGAGAGAGAACTATTCCTACAAAGGACACAGTCTTGGTTTCCAGCAACTACACTGCTGTTCACAACCATTTGTAATTCTATCAGCAGAGAATCTAATATCTACTTCTGAGTTCCACAGCTACTGTGCATATGTGGGGCACAGGCAAAGTACTTCTACACATAAAATAAATCTTTTCATAAATTTTGAAGAGAAAATGTGGAAATATTAGGACCCCTGTTAGTCAACTTCATACCACTACTACAAAATACTTGTGACAATTAACTTGAAAAGAGAAATGTTTACATATTTTATAGTTTTGGTGTTTAAATCTTAGAAAATGTAGCTTTTTGGTTTAATCCTTGATAAGAGCAGTAGATAGTAAGAATGAGAACACACATAAGAGCAAGGGCTTATATATATTAAATCAAAAATCATCATCACAAGAGGCCCGAGGTATCACATCCCTTTGTGATTATGCTTCCCACTGACCTACAGGCTACCCACTACTTCCCACTTCTTAAAGGCTCTACCATCTCTAAGTGGTATCAAAGATGAGCAACAATTCTTTAACATATGCATGTCATTAGGGTACTCATCCATAGCATAGTGGGGACTTACATGAGGGCTAGCTGATAGAGTCCTAAAAGTAACCCTTAACTCAAGAAACTAAAAGACTAAAGTCTCTCTACCTTAACTCATTCTAGACAGAAATAATGAGAAATACCATGACGGGCTATATAGTGAAGTATAATTACAAGCTTCCTCCTTAATTAAGAAGCAAGAGAGAAAGAAAGTAAAATACATAGATTCATGTGTTTAAATACTTGGTCATAGGGACTGGTATTTTAAGAGATATAGCCTTATTGGAATGGGTGTGGCCTTGTTGGTGGAAGTGAATCACTGTTGAGGTGGGCTTTAAAATCCTATGTGTTCAAGCTACACCCAATATGACACATAGTTTTCTTCTGCTGCCTGAGTATGTAGAACTCTCCTCTGCCACAATGTCTGCCTGCACATAGCCATGCTTCCCAACATGATGGGAATGAACTAAACCTCTGAAACTGCAAGCTAGCCCCCAACTCAATGTTTTTGTTGTTGTTGTTTGGGGTTTGGGGAGGTTGTTTGTTTGTTTGTTTGCATAAGAGTTGCCCTGTCATGATGTCTCTTCACAACAATAAAACCCTAAGAGAGATAGTATAAAATAGTGGATAGCATATGGATTATAGAGAAATGATTGTGGAAACTGGAATCCTCTGGAGTTAGTACAATCATGACTTGGATAAGCTATATGAATTATCTCTACTTCATTTTTCTCTTATGCAATGGAGATCAATATATATTTTTCGGGCTTGTAAGGAATAAGAAAACTTATACATCAACTGATTCCTCAGACAAACTCAGATATTGCATTTACTCTGTTTACTACAAAACAATCAAAGCAAATGATATCTAACACTGGCCTACAAACTTTTTCACTCTAGTGAAAACTAGACCTTTGATTAACCCAGTAGAGATCTTTCAACAGAGCTGCTGGTGGTCTCTCAGAGTTACTAATGGGATCTGTCTACAACCAGACTATTATAAACTTTTTATACCCCAGGCTTTCCTGGATCTATTTTAATAAACACACTGCTCAGATACTTAATATTTGAGTCTTTCATGCATTTCAATTTATGATTCTAGTGTATATCATAAATATATGTGGAGGGAGTTAAAGATGTGACTGCTCAAAGGTTTCTGTTTTGAGTAAAACCCGTCATTGGAAGAAAGAAAGATTATGAGTCTTCTTGAATTCTATTACTTCCTTATGGTCCTGATGTTAGTGCCTACAAAGAAATGGTTGCATGGCCACTACAAAACAGATCTGCATTTTTTTAGGAAAGAATCTGTGTAACAACCTTTAAGGGATGCCATATTCATTTACCTGTAATTTTGTGTTTTATTTTATTGTAGTCTTTAGATGAGAGAGATTAGAAGAAGGGACTAGCTACAAAGATGAACTCTGAACTACTTTTGCAGAGACACTATTATAGTGAAGATGATGGACTACAGTTATAAATGGCAAGTAGGAGAAAGGCATATGGAAATTAAAAGCAGATGAGGAGAAGGACATCAAATGAACACTAAAATATCAGTGTCAGCATAGAAAAAAAGACAGTGAGGTAGAAAAGGAATTTTTAATGTAAAAAATGAATAAAAGATGTTTTACATCAATTTTATGTAAGACTATATGTCAAAGCCTTTTGTAAACAACCTTTTATATTATTGTAAGGGATGGCAATGTTTGCTTAGCAAAGGCTATGTTAATAAAATCACTAGAGAAACAACAGCTTATGTAACTTCAAATTTGGGTTTATTCTGTCCATCACTGTGCTTTTTGTTATAAAGTCACTCTAAGATAAGTCTTATAACAACAGTAACAATAACAATCCTATTCTATACATTATCATGAAGGCTCCACTGTGATAATTAATGGCCTGTGGTAGAAAGTAATACTTTCCTTATCCTCTATAATGAAATACTTGACAGGAGCAAGCTAAAGAAAAAGTCTATTTAGCTCATAGTTTGAAGAGATGCATTCCACCATGGTGAGGAAGGCATAGCAACTAGAGACCATCCTTGGCAATGGAGAGAGGCTGCTGATTGTGTCCTGCACAGCAAACAGGAAGCAAATGGATCTCAGAGTCAGGGCATAAACTTCAAGGGCCAGTCCCTTACTCACTTCTTTTAGGTGGGCCCTACGTCCTGATGTTCTGTAACTTTCTAATGTAGTGGCATTGGCTACGGAGAAAATATGTAGACAGTAGTCCAGCCAAGGTTTGAAAGAGAATTTTTCAGAATGGAGAATAACAGAGTTTTCAAATGGTTATGTATGGTACTTAATCTTTCAGCTGTGGTCCTTTATGTATCTTAAGATAGATCTGTTCCCTGTTACCAGTAGGAATTATGATAGAAAAAAGCAGTCAGCTATGTGTTTTAAGACTGTCTCTTTCCCTCCAACCAGATTCATTGTGTAAGTAAGCATGTGTCTAAATGATTATAAAGGGACTCTACATTATGCTAACCAAGTAAATTTGTGGGCATGGAAAAACAGTACAAAATTTAACAGACCAAGGGAGTTTACTAAGTAAAATATTTCTCTATGTCATCCATTTTTTTCAATCAATAAAAGCTAATGAATGCTGTCTTAAATTTTTTTTAGGATCAATATAATACATTCCCACAAACTAAGTGACTTAAAATACTTGAGGTGAGAAGGCAAGATATCAGCCAATTTGGTCCTTCTGGGAACTTTAAACAACAATCTGTTCTCTCCCTCCCTCCTTCCTTGTGCTGGTTCCCAACAACCATTGCCACTTCTTAATTTGTATCTTTATCACTCCATTATCTATTTTCTTCATCATATGATCACATTTGCCCTCTGTGTTTAAGTCACTTTCCTCTGATAAAGACATCGGTCATTGGATTTTAGAGTGTTTCTGAAGCAAGTATGGTTTTACTTTAACTTGATTACATCTGAAAAGAAAATCCATTTCACTACATTCATACATAAAAGATGTCAGGTCTTCAATATATATTTTTAGAATAAAACACAAGCAACATCATGTGCCTTAGATACTAGAGATAGAAAGACGAAAAGTAACATTTCATCTTTGCATTCAAAGGCTTCCTTCAGTTTGGGATAGATATAAATATTATATGGCAATTATATGAATATATACCTTAACATGCTGAAGCAACAAAAAAATGTAAGTTCAAATTATCTTTTTGGCTACAAAAATTTACTGTGATACTCTTTGAGTTCAAGGGAGTTCATTTTGGAGTTGATGGGCAAATTCATGGTGCAACACTAGCAGAGGCCACTTTAATAGAAGCAGTCATTCATGTAAGAACACAGGAATGAGTGTTGAGGACTTTATGTCACTCAAGAATGATAAATTCATATAACTAGCCACTGTAGTTAGTTATTGCTCATAGAACAAGACATAAGTGGAATGATTAAGAAGTAGTAAAACTAAAACATCTCTGCTAATATCTGTTATGAATGTTTCTGAGCCTTTATGTAAGAATGTGTTTACCTCCTAAAACAACACTTAATAAAATATTTTACAAATTTGGAAAGATAATTTTGATTTTGAGAACATTATTTTAATTATGGGAATTTTTAAGGAGATGCTTTTTTATTTATCTCTAATATGTGTAAGCACACAAACTAAGTTAACATAATTCTGTCATTCAATCCATAGCCTAATAAAGTCCTTAAGGACCCAGTATTAATGAGCAAATATGGCTAAATTATAATTAGCATATCAATTATTTGTATGTAAATTGATGCTTATAAAGTACATGAGGGATTTTGAAAAGTTCATTCTCTTAAGCATTTTAAATATTCTCTTATAATCTTATTTATAATATTAATTTTGCATTGTCTATGGGGAAAAGGATCACTAAGCCAAGGTAAGCATCAATATTAGTCCCCCGGCAACAATGATGAAATCCAAATTACTCATGTTTTATTTAATTATCAAATACATGCTAATAAAAAAGTGAGTCAGATTCAAGCCTAACTAGCAGTAATTGAAAGGTGAGATACAATGTACATGTCGCCATTCTGAGGATACCCACAGCTATTTAGGGAGAGCTAGGCTAAAACAAACAAAACCATTTCAGTTGGTTGAGTTAGATAATCATGATGGGGAGGGAGTCTGAAGTGAACATAGTTCAGGCAACACCCAGTTCATGAGTAGGAAAGAAAAGAAATCTGTGATGGTGTCCTTCCCTCGTTGATTTTCTCTGTTTGAAGTATGTACATATGTGCTTTACAGAATAGAACATCTGGATTAAAAAAAGAAAAGAAAAAGAAATCTGTGGAACTTATACTTTTAGATATAACTTTTAGTAAAAAAAATTAATTTGTGGGAGACAGAAAGATGTACCATGTCATAAGCATCCTACATTTGCATTTATCCCCAAAACAAAGGAATGAAGGCTCTATCAATAGCTTATAAATGCTAGCAATTGGAAGTTGGTGGTTTATTATTAGGTTGGGAGGTAGAAAAGGAGATGGGCTACTTGGACAACAGACATAAAGAGTTTTCATACCCAGGACTTTGAAATTGTATGCGCTATGAGATCTATTGACAAATTTTCTGTTGGTGCTTCTGCTCAAAAATGATACATTTATTTTTTTTCTCTAATGAATTTTAAACATAATAAGGTAATAACCAAATTTAGGTTATAGAAACAAATCTTAGGGAGCAATTTGAAGGAAGAGTTCTTTCTAAATATTTTTTTTAATGTAGAGAAAACTGTTTCAGTGAAAATCTTATGTCCAACCAAGATAGATAAAAGATTAAAGAAAAGCTTTCTTAGAATAAATGTGCATCTATTAGAAGATGTGACCTTGTTGGAGTAAGTATGTCACTGTGGGTGTGGGCTTTAAAACCCTCATCCCAGCTACTTGGAAACCAGTATTCTGCTAGCAGCCTTCAGATGAAGATGTAGAACTCTCAGCTTTGCCTGCACTATGGCTGCCGTGCTCCCACCTTGATGATAATGGACTGAACCTCTGAACTTGTAAGCCAGCCCCAATTAAATGTTGTCCTTATTTTATAAAAAAAAAAAAAAAAAAAAAAAAAAAAAAGAATGAATGTGCATGTTCCAGTGCACATTTATATATTTTGAGGTCAATGTAAATAGTCTGCTCCAAACTCAAAACTACCAAATTAGTGGTTATAGATTAGATAACATCTGTATGATCAAAATCAGAGTATCAAAAATTTGTCAGTTTAGTCTGTTTGTTTGTTTTTAATGTTGTCTTCTGGCATGCTAGGTAAGTGTGCTAATTACTCCATTATTTCCCCAGACATTTATCACCAAGGCAACTGTCTCTGTCTCTGTCTCTGTCTTTCTCTCTCATGTGTTCTATGCATGTATGTGTGTGATTGTGGGTGATACGGAGGGAGGAGGTTGCCTGACTGTTGCTCTATTGCTCTCAACCTAAATTTTTGAGAAAGGGTTTCTTATTGAACCTACAGCTCAGCAACTTGGTCAGACTAGCTGGCCAACAAACCCTAAGGATATTCCTGTCTCTACCTCCCAGAGCTGGGACTCCAGGCCTTCAAGAAGAAAAATTCAGGTCCTCATATTTATATGCCAAGCACTTTACTGAGCCATAACTCCATTCCCAATGCTAGAATATTTATTATTTATGATGATAGTTACTATAAATAAAAACAACTTAACTAACTTATATGAGGGGATTCTTCAATTCAATTGATACATAAATATGAAGGCAGACTGTTTAAAATATAAAAATCTTTAATAAGAGTTATTACAGCTCACATTCTTTACCATAAATTAATCATAGCAAACCCTTTAAAGTGGTTTAAAAGCACTCATACAATACTATTAGATTTCTGATTATGTGCTTACTGTTTGGTCTTATCTACATGTTAGTAAATGCCTGTTGATTTGAACTGATCAAGAACAAAATGAAGGCATAACCAACAAAATACATACTTAAGTGGCAGCCAACGATATTATATAAAGTCAGAAGTAGATAAAGAAAGGTAAATATTTTCTGGCTTCTGTGCTATAGTCTGACTTTTAATGTTGATTTATATTATCTCAATCAACCTGAAATTTTGGATAGATGCCACTGCATGGAAAAAGACAGCAGACTTTAAGAATGAAGTTAACAAAGGATGCCCCTTTCCAAAGGATTCAAGCATCTGTGAAGAGCGTTAGGAGAAAGCTTCTTCAGTCCTTACCTGCCTCCCAAGTCCTAGTTTATCACCTTCTCTTTGTTACTTATATCTCAGCTCTTCCTGAAGACCACCCATATACCAACATGAACACTAAACATAAGAGATACATTTAATGGAGACTTCCTGCCTCTTCTTGTCTAAATAGCTGACATTCATTTTTACTTATTTGGCTATTTGATCCTCTCCCTATCAATTTATGAGACTATGAAAAGTATGTGTGTTGAATTAAGCCTACTTCCTTTAACCACAGGTTTTGTGGCAAGCCCTATGTAGATGTTAAGAGACAAAAAGGATAGATGTGACCTTAAGCACTTTATAGTCTAACTTGTAGAAACCTCAGAGTTACCACCATAAATTCCAAAATAGAGACTTGCCTGTTTCATATTCTAATCAGCTTAAAGATGAAATAAAGATACTTTTCTTTCAAATCTGTGATTTTATATTCTGCTTTCTTTTTGAAACCCTATGAGACCACATGGGAAACCGTTAAGTGAGTCCAACTCCAATTATAATTCATTCCTACATTATAAAGAAAGGATCTTTTCATTTTTTATTAATTTTTATACATCCTAACCACAGTTTCTCCTCCTAGTCTCTCTCTTCCACTTCCTCTCTCTCCCCCACCACTGCTTTTCAAATTTACTTCCTCCATTTGTATTTTTAAGAAGGGGCAGGCCTCTCATAGATGTCAACTAAACATGGCATCTGAAGTTTCAGTAAGCATAGGCAACTCCCCTTGTATTAAGGCTAAACAAGGAAACATATTATAAGTAAAAGGGTGCTAAAAGCTGACAAAGAGTCAGAGACAGCCCCTACTCCCACTATTAGATTCCTATTAGAAAACCAAGCTACAAAGCTATAATATATATGCAGAGGGTCTAGCTCAGCCCCATACAGGCTTCCTGGTTGAGAAACAAGCATCTTATGTTATACATTGCAATGTCTTCATGAACAGGAATGATTTTCACATGTTACCAAATAGTTCAGCATTATTACTTTCTTGAAGCATCTGATTACATAGAACATTTAACATAAGTTCTGAGGAATATCATTTTTAGTTTCAGTCACTATCTTTTATTTGATCACATGTATGATTTAATTTAGCATCATTGACTTGGATGAATTTCTCTACTAGGCCTTTGTGTTGTCTCACTGTGTGCATTTGTTTTGCTTTAAAAGAAAAACCAGCACTTGAGTTGTCAGTGATAAACATGTCAATAGGATGTCTTAATAGATATATAGAGATGTTTTCTTCTCTTGCATTCTATGAATTATCCTCCATTTTGGTGCCTTTGAAGTACAGCTCAACTATAGTGGTCAACCTGTTCTTGGACAGATAACTATTATCCGGGATGTTTTTGCCATTACTAACTTTTCTAAGTAATTGTCAGAAAAAAGCAGAACATTTGAAATTATCTGTTTTGACATGTTTTGAAATGTACTAGTTGACTTCTCATCTCCTAAATTACCCTGCACCCATTCAACATCACTAACCACAATGGTAACTGACTTTTTATTTTACTTTTACTTTTGTGGGCATTAAACTTGCTTGCTGTTTGACCTTTGAGCATCAGGCAGACCATTCCCCAGCACCCTGATGTATCTTTAGTGCTAAACTCTCAAATCATTATCTATCTTAAGGATGTGCCTTGCCTTAGAGGAACTCTGATATTTGCTAATACTTCCCATTGGACCTTGCAGACATTTCCAGACATGACAGTGTCAACTGATATTATGGTTTAAAACATGATCAAAATGGCTTCTGCTAAAGAATAAAAAGAAAATGGCAAAATAAAAACAAAGCTGTTTCCTTTGTGCTTGTGGTTAAGAATACATAAAATAGATTTGTCTCCTATGACTAAAGCCAGAAGACCATGGATTATCTTAAAGCATCCAAATATGATAAGCCAACAATGGAAAATATACACATTAACTGACTTGAAAAGAGGATCTATTTTTAGATAGGCTTTTTTTTTTAACAGAGTGAATTAAAATGAAACAGGGTTACCTAGGAAGTTAGAATAAGCTGTTCATAAGCAATTTTACAACATCTTCTTTAATACCCTTAAGAAATTGGTTAACATCATGAGACAAAGATGCTCTCTTTGTTTTGTGGCTGAATACGCTGAGAATTCCAAAGGGTACCTGACTCATTAGTGTTTCCCTGCTCGAATGAGGCAAGGTAGAGTTCGCCCTAAGTTTTCTAGGCTCAAATTTAGTAATTTTTCTACTTTCACTTACTTAATTTGAGCTTGTCCTTTAAAATTTTTCTCAAGGAGAGCAAAATAGTTATTAATACCCCAACATTTCTAGTTCAAATTCACAGTCACTCTCCAAAGTAAGCATAATTGGAATATACAAATTAAGTTGGTTTTGGCACTACAAAACAGAATGCACTCAGTGTGCTATCTTCTTTGAGTAGTAAAATAACTGTTACAGACTTTCCAGCTCTTGTCTTCTTTCTTTTCAGTTACAACATCCACAGAAAAATTGCAGTTCCACCAATTTAATCTTTGCATCTCATAGTTGTCACTCGTACTATGGAGACATCTATAAGAGACCTGACAATGCATTTCCTATAATCTTACCATCTAAAACCAAGTAATAGAAAAATTAATAAGGCTTCCTGAGAGTAGGAAATAAAAATATTTTAAATGAAGTAATGTTAAATATTAAACTCTTGAAATATGTAGGAGGCACATGTAGGAAAGCAACCTGGGAGTAGGATCCATTAGAAGGATTGAGGACAATGAAAGTAGATGCATTTTAGGGTATTTTTTTATGCCAGTGGCATGTCTAATTCTTGGCTGATATTGTCATGTTCTTCTCATTGTCACTGTGAGAAAAGGTGAATGTTTAAAAAAATAAAGCACCATCTATCACTGTAACAACTTTTTAAATTGAGGAATAATTTCATACTTACTATTTTTCTTGCATTCTAAACATTACCACTTTGATGAATTTGAAGGGGTAATTTATTGCATGAAAAGGGGTATAGAAAGGGAGGTAAGAGATTACAGTTCACACTCAGCTATGCTGAATTCTCTGACAGTGAAATGCCAACCTGCCAAGGATCCACTGTAGGAAGCTCTCGGGAAACTCCTGAGTGGGCCAAAAAAGAAAAGTGGCAGCAGAGCTTCAGTGTGGATGCTGTAATGCGTTTAGGAAAAAATGAAAATAAGAGAAACTAACATGCTTTCTCAGGCTGCCAAGCACTGACTTCTCCACTTCCTTCTTAAGAGAGTGACTGACAGATATTCCATGGAAAACCTAGCACAGGAAGGTGATGTAGCCACAGTAGTCAGCATTCTTCTGATCATCATCACCAAGTCACCAGCAGCCAAAGGGAGGCATTTTATTCCTTAGCTCAGATTAGAATCCTAGGCTGTAGGAAATATTGTAAGTTATTAATGGTTACTGCTTCTCAAAAAAAATCACTTTCCTGAGGTCCCTACTTTTTAATTTAGCCATGATGGGAATTGTCTTAATATAAATTCTAGTGGGCCACAAATATTCAAACCACAGGAAACAGTATATTAATAATATTCCAGATATGACTGATTGGAAAAAGGGTGTTATATATAGTTAAGAGACCAACTACCCTAAGAAGTTGTACAGAACTAACATGCTTTAGAAAGTAAAGTGCAGGGTCAAAGAAATGACCCAGCAGTTATGAGCTTGTTAAGACCCATGTTTCCTTCTTCTCAGTACCAACACTGGGAGGATCACGACTACCTCTACTTCCTGTTACAGGAGCTCTGAGGACTCACACGAGCACATGTGTATGTGAACAGATATACATGCACATAATTAAAAATAAAATACATCTTTTTTTAAGTCTAGTCATTCAGGTAATCTATGCCCTGTAGATACAAAGTCACCAGTGTATAAGTGAAGCAAAAGAAGGCAGCTCATTCCTTTCTCCAAAGCAATCCTTCAAGAATCTCATCAGAACTAGAATCATAAGACTAAATAGAACATGAGTGTGGCATTCTTCATGTTTTCAGTTTAAAAATGTATTAAAATAAAAAATGTATTAAAAGACTGAGAATTGAAGATGGTAATGCATTTATGGATGACAAAGATACTTGTTCTTGTCCTATTTCTGACTTCACTTTTGTTTTACATCAACCACCATCCTGTCGGAGTCATAAGCCTACAGATACACACTCCAAGCCTGTGGAAAGCATATGGCATGATGGTTCAGGTTATAGACTCGCAATGTCTTCAGATGATTAAGCATATTAATAACTACACGATCTTGAGGAAGATTTTTAATTTCTTGGAGGTTCACTTCTTATTGGAAAGCATGTGTCCTATAGGACTGCTTGGAGAATTACTGATGTGTCAGTCATTTTACACTGCATGGCACTGAGCAGATGACAGTTAAGCAGCTTATTTGTTTCAGAAGGCTATAACTAATACAATGGCAAGGATATTCTTCTTGCTCCTAATAATGTTTTCTAAAATTGAATTGTCCATTATGAATATATTTTTAATTTTGGAAATATTTTTGAAATAATAAGATGTCTAGTTATGCTAGTTTAGTTCCACTGATATACTCACATTGTATGTGTTATAGAAAAGTATCTTCACGAACATATTTGGCTTTTTCACTCCAATATTCTGCTTTGTAAAAATAATTTAATTCAAGTATTCATTCTTATCTCTGACATTGGTGTTTCTAGCAGCTCTAACAGTGATTTTTGAACCATTTAACAGTTGTCCATAGCCTTCCTGCCCAAGAACATATTGCAATATAGCATTTTAAACTGTGGAGGATAGACATTGACATTTTTATTCCAAGTTACAAATGGCCATTTGTATGACACATAAGGTACCTTTGTGATTTGTCCATACATGTATGTATTTTGTTCACAATGATATCCATCATTCAAATAAATAAAATCTTAACTTGGAAACAGTTGGTTCTATCTTAAATCCCAGTATCTTTACTTTCCCAAATGTCGTAAATTTACTTCCATAAGCATGTGAAACTTAACAGTTGACATTATTCCAGAACCAATATGTGGTCTTCAAGCAGTACTTTTAAGTTAAAAATTATTTAGAAAATGTCTTTTTTTTTTTTTTTTAGAAAATGTCTTTTCTAGTTAAAGACTATGCAAGGACTTGATACAAGCAGTTTCTATTTTGTTGAGTGGTAGCTGGAGTGAAACAGAAAGTCTTTCAGTGAAAATATAAGGTTAGAATTTTTCTTTAAATATTTGTCCAGAAGACTTTCATCAATCATTAAACTTTCTTCTTTTCATTGGTTGCACCCATAAGTTAAGAATTGATGTGTTCTGAATATATGAAACAAAGGTTGTGACACTGTGGCAATTTTTAGACTTTAGAAAATATTTGATTATAGAAACTATATTGAGTCTGTGCCATGTGCAAAGTGCTATCAAAATGATAGGTATAAGTCATGTCCCCTGTCCTCTGCAGTTGGCAACAAATACATCAACAAGTCTAATTATGTTCATACTGGACATAATGTGTTTGAGTAACCTGCAGATATGTGTCACAAGACAGTTGACATCAGAAGAAAAGTAAAGAGAGAACATTTATGTGTAAAACATTTTATATAATGAATCATATGAGAAATTATTTGCTATAAAATAATGTAAATTAAAGTAACAGAAAAGAACAGTAAACTAGCAGCATATATATACACATACATACATATGTATTGATTATGAAATGTTAGGGTAAATGTAGGGAGCATTATTTTGATGCTGTAAATATTGATTGACAAATCATGAAAACATGTACAGGAAACAATGTTAAATGAAAGAATGAAATTACAAGAGAGTATATTAACAGTGACTATATCTATAACAATGTATATATGTTGATGTTGATTGGAAAAGTATTTGAAAGAATATAAGATTTTAATGTTAATTTGCATTTTCTTTCTAGAACAGTCATTTATTTAAGTGCATACTAATTTGAAAAGAATGAAATGAAAAAGGATTCTCTATTCCACCCCTAAAACATATCCACACATCTTTGCAAATAGATTGTGATAGAACGTGATGTTCATTGTTTCTGATGTTGCAATATTATCAAAGAATTAATTGAAGTAGTAACTTCTTTCTTTATCTACTATAAGTCTGAGGAGGCTTTTTTGATCACGGTTTATTATAGTAATAAGAAATAAACAGACCCAGCCGGAAAGGCGGCTCGTACAGGCTGAGCTACTGTGACCTGGAACAGATCTTAGGAACTTCTGTTCCCACCCGGAGAGGACTTCAGGACGCAGAGCAGAGCCTGGCCCAACCACCAGCCGGAAAGACGGCTTGTACAGGCTGAGCAACTGGTGAGTGGGAGACCTAGGCTGCGGGGGAGCAGAGGGATCTCTGCGGAGTGCACACAGAAAGGGCACCCCCTGCCCTGACCTGCCCTGTCCTCCCCGATCCAGTGACCGGGAACAGATCTTAGGAACTTCTGTTCCCACCCGGAGAGGACTTCAGGACGCAGAGCAGAGCCTGGCCCAACCACCAGCCGGAAAGGCGGCTCGTACAGGCTGAGCTACTGTGACCTGGACCAGATCTTAGGAACTTCTGTTCCCACACGGAGACGACTTCAGGACGCAGAGCAGAGCCTGGCCCAACCACCAGCCGGAAAGGCGGCTCGTACAGGCTGAGCTACTGTGACCTGGAACAGATCTTAGGAACTTCTGTTCCCACCCGGAGACGACTTCAGGACACAGAGCAGAGCCTGTCCCAGCTGCCACCCGGAACCTGGGCTGCTGGGGAGTAGAGAGATCTCTGAGGAGTGCACACGGAAAGTGTACCAGGGACACAGACCATATACAAGGGAAAGGCAAGAACATATCACTGACAACAAAATGGCAAGAGGAAAGAGAAAGAGTATATCCCAAGGAAACCAAGACAATCTAGCAACACCAGAACCCAGCTCTCCGATAGTAGCAAACATAGGAATTCCAAACACTCCAGAGAAAGAAGACACAGACCTGAAAACATGCCTCAAGACGCTGATAGGGTTACTTAAACAAGAAAGGGAGGAAAAGCAAAAAGATTCAGAAGCTTTTAAAGAAGAAACAAGAAAAACACTCAAAGAACTCAAAGAACGAGACGAAAACAGAACCAAAGAAATAAAGGAATGGAAGAGGGAAATTAAAACAGAAATTGACACAATAAAGAAAGCGCTAAAAGAGATAACCCTAGAGTCAGAACACCAAAAAAAGAAATCAGGAGTCACAGAAGCAAGCATTTCCAACAGATTACAAGAGATCGAGGAGAGAATCTCGGGGGCAGAAGACAACATTGCAAACATAGACAAAACAGCCAGAGACGATGCAAAAAACAAAAAGCTCCTAACCCAAAATGTCCAGGAAATACAAGACACAATGAGAAGACCGAACCTAAGGATAATAGGAATAGAAGAGGGAGAAGAGTATCAACTAAGAGGCACAGTAAATATCTTCAACAAAATCATAGAAGAAAACTTCCCTACCCTCAAGAATGAGATGACCACGAGCATAAAAGAAGCCTTCAGAACTCCAAATAGGTTGGACCAGAAAAGAAATACCTCCCGACACATAATAGTAAAAACATCAAGTGCCCAAAGTAAAGAAAGAATACTAAAAGCAGTAAGGGAAAAAGGTCAGGTAACATATAAAGGCAGACCAATCAGACTCACACCCGATTTCTCAACAGAGACTATGAAAGCTAGAAGAGCCTGGACAGACATCATGCACTCCTTAAGAGAGCACAAGTGCCAGCCCAAGCTGCTATACCCAGCAAAACTATCAATCACCATCGATGGAGAGACAAAGATATTTCAAGACAAATCAAAATTCACACAATATCTGACCACAAACCCAGCTCTACAACGAATTATAGGTGGAAAACCCAATACAAGGAGGGAAAATACAGCCTAGTAAAAACAAGAAAACTCCTAAACAAGAAAACTAAAGAAAAAAACACAGACACAACTCAACCCAAAAAAGCAAAAATGGCAGGAAACAGAAACAATTATTCCTTGATATCTATTAACATAAATGGTCTCAACTCCCCAATAAAGAGACATAGACTATCAGACTGGATACATAAACAAAATCCAGCCTTTTGCTGCATACAAGAAACTCATCTCAGAGACAGAGATAGACACTATCTCAGAGTAAAAGGGTGGGAAAAAAACTTCCAAGCAAACAGCTCCAAGAAGCAAGCTGGAGTGGCTATTCTAATATCGAATAAAGTAAATTTCCAACCAAAAGTTATCAAAAAAGATAAAAAAGGACACTTTTTACTCATTACCGGGGAAATCTGTCAGGAGGAACTCTCAATCCTTTACATATTTGCTCCAAATAAAAAATCACCCACATTCATAAAAGAAACTCTACTAAAGCTCAAAAAATACATTTCACCCCACACAATAATAGTGGGAGACTTTAACACCCCACTCTCACCAATGGACAGATCAGGGAAACAGAAACTGAACAAGGACACTACAAAACTAGCAGATACTTTGAACCAACTAGAATTAATAGATATATACAGAACATACTATCCTAAAGTAAAAGAATACACCTTCTTCTCACCACCCCATGGCACCTTCTCGAAAATTGACCACATAATTGGACACAGAACGAGCCTTCATCGATATAAGAAGATTGAAATACTCCCATGCATCCTCTCAGATCACCATGGTCTACGGCTGGTCTTTAACAACAACAAAGACAACAAAATGCCCACATACACATGGAAACTAAACAACACTCTGTTAAAGGATAGCAGGGTCAAAGAAGAAATAAAGAAAGAAATTAAGGATTTTCTAGAATTCAACGAAAACGAAAACACAAAATACCCAAACCTATGGGATGCAATGAAAGCAGTATTGAGAGGAAAACTCATTGCCCTAAGTGCTTCCAAGAAGAAACTGGAGAGAGCTCACATCAGCAACCTGACAGCACAGGTAAAAGCACTAGAACAAAAGGAAGCAGATATACCCAAAAAGAGTAGACGGCAAGAAATAATCAAAATGAGGGCAGAAATAGACCAAATAGAAACAAAAAAAACCATTGAAAAAATCAACAAAACAAAGAGTTGGTTCTTTGAGAAAATCAACAAGATTGATAAACCCCTAGCCAGACTAACTAAAGGGCAAAGAGAGAGTATCCAAATTAACAAAATCAGAAAGGAAAGTGGTGACATAACAACTGAAACTAAGGAAATTCAAGAAATCATCAGATCCTACTACAAAAACTTATACTCCACAAAATTGGAAAATCTGGAGGAAAGGGACAAATTCCTAGACAGATACAAGGTCCCAAAGTTGAACCAGGACCAAGTAAACCATCTAAATAACCCTATAACACCTAAAGAAATAGAAGAAGTCATTAAAGCCTCCCAACCAAAAAAAGCCCAGGTCCAGACGGGTTCAGTGCAGAATTTTATCAGACATTTATTGGGGATATAACACCAATATTCGCCAAGCTATTCCAAAAGATAGAATCAGATGGAATATTACCCAACTCATTTTTTGAGGCTACAATAACCCTCGTACCTAAGCCACACAAAGACCCTACAAGGAAAGAGAACTTCAGACCAATCTCACTTATGAACATTGATGCAAAAATACTCAACAAAATCCTTGCAAACCGAATCCAAGAACACATCAAAACCATCATTCATCATGACCAAGTAGGCTTCATCCCTGGGATGCAGGGATGGTTTAACATAAGGAAATCCATCAATGTAATCCACCATATAAACAAACTTAAAGACCAAAATCACATGGTCATCTCACTAGATGCTGAGAAAGCATTTGACAAAATCCAACACCCCTTCATGTTAAAAGTCCTGGAAAGAACAGGAATCCAAGGCCCATATTTAAACATAATAAAAGCAATATACAGCAAACCAACAGCCAACATCAAACTTAATGGTGAGAAACTTGAAGCAATCTCACTAAAATCAGGGACTCCACAAGGCTGCCCACTCTCTCCCTACCTATTCAACATAGTACTGGAAGTCCTGGCTAGAGCAATTAGACAGCAAAAGGAGATCAAGGGGATACAAATCGTCAAGGAAGAGATAAAAACATCACTCTTTGCCGATGACATGATAGTGTACTTGAGTGACCCCAAAAATTCCACCAGAGAACTCCTACAGCTGATAAACAAGTTCAGCAAAGTGGCCGGATACAAAATTAACTCAAACAAATCAGTAGCCTTCCTATACTCAAAGGACAAACATGTGGAGAAAGAAATTAGGGAAAAGGTACCCTTCACAATCGTTACAAAAACTATGAAATACCTTGGTGTGACTCTAACTATGGACGTAAAGGACCTGTATGACAAGAACTTCAAACCTCTAAAGAAAGAAATTGAGGAGGATCTCAGAAAATGGAAAGATCTCCCATGCTCATGGATTGGAAAGATCAACATCTTAAAAATGGCCATCCTACCAAAAGCAATCTACAGATTCAATGCAATCCCCATCAAAATTCCAACCCAGTTCTTCATGGAATTGGAAAGATCAATGTGCAATTTCATATGGAATAACAAAAGACCTAGAATAGCGAAATCCATCCTCAACAACAAAAAAACATCTGCGGGAATCACTATCCCTGACCTCAAGCTATATTACAAGGCAATTGTGCTGAAAACTGCATGGTACTGGTACAGAAATAGGCAAGTGGATCAATGGAATAGAATAGAAGATCCAGAAATGAGCCCTCATGTATATGGTCACCTGATTTTTGACAAAGGAGCAGTAAACATTCAATGGAAAAAGGACAGCCTATTCAACAAATGGTGCTGGTCCAACTGGCACTCAACATGTAAAAGAATGAAAATAGACCCGTTCTTATCTCCTTGCACAAAGCTCAAGTGTAAGTGGATTAAAGATCTCCACATTAAACCAGATAAACTGGAACTATTAGATGAGAAAGTAGGGAAAACCTTAGAACACATAGGCACAGGAGAAAATTTCCTGAACAAAACACCAATGGCTCAAGCTCTAAGGTCAAAGATTAACAAATGGGACTTAATGAGATTGCAAAGTTTCTGTAAGGCTAAGGACATCATCAAGAAAACAAAACGGCAACCAACAGAATGGGAAAAGATCTTTACCAACACCACATCAGATAGAGGCCTAATATCCAAGGTGTACAAGGAACTCAAAAAGCTAGACACCAGAGAATCAAATAACCCTATTAAAAAATGGGGTACAGAGCTAAACAAATCATTTTCAGTTGAGGAACACCGAATGGCCGAGAAACATCTGAGGAAGTGCTCGACATCCTTAGCCATCAGGGAAATGCAAATCAAAACAACCCTAAGATTCCACCTCACACCAGTCAGATTGGGCAAGATCCAAAACTCAGATGACAGCAGATGCTGGCGAGGCTGCGGAGAAATAGGAACACTTCTTCACTGTTGGTGGGGTTGCAAGCTAATACAACCACTCTGGAAATCTGTCTGGCGATACCTCAGAAAATTGGATATAGTACTACCTGAAGACCCAGCTATTCCACTTCTGGGCATATACCCCAGAGACACTTTAATACACAACAAAGATATATGCACCACAATGTTCATAGCGGCTGTATTTATAATAGCCAGAAGCTGGAAGGAACCCAGATGTCCTTCAGAAGACGAATGGATACAAAAATTGTGGTACATATACACAATGGAATACTACTCAGCCACCAGAAACAATGACTTAACCACATTCTTAAGAAAATGGCTGCATCTAGAGAAGATCATCCTGAGTGAGATAACCCAGTCACAAAAGAACAGACATAATATGCAGTCACTGATAGTGGGATGCTAACCCCAGAGGCTTGCTCTCCCCCAGAAACAACTCTCAGACTGTATGAAGTCCAAGAAATAAAGAAAACAAAAACTATACATATATTCACAAAACAAGAAGACTTTGACTATTTCCATGTTGCGTTTTGTTTTGCATGTACTTTATGCTTATTGCAACTAGTACGTTTTCAATGCATACTGTCAAGCCCTTGAAAAAAATCAAGTACTGACTAAAAAACATATTCACATGGTTTTATGTAAAATTTATTTTAATGTCTGAAAAAACAGTACTGACAAAAATGTATAATTTTAAGCAAAAAATGTTTAAAATCTTTAAAAAAAATAAAAAAAAAGAAGTATCTTGCCAAAAAAAAAAAAAAAAAAAAAAGAAATAAACAAATCTTTTCCTCATAAATACCATCATGCTTGAAATCTTCCCATAATATGGATTCTTTGCTCCCCATAAATAAATACAGACAGTATAAGCTTGTTATTTCCTTGTTTTCCCTCATTTCTCTTAATGTTCCTTTGCTCTTTCTTGACTATATTATTTGTTCCAGGGACTTGCAGGTAGGTGTCACCAGGCAGTTCAAGTAGGGAAGACATGATAAAGAGACAATTCCCTTTTTCTGCATGAGACAGATACATTGAGCCTTGGGATGCTACAATTAGATTTATATGCAGCTTATATAGTCTATTGATTGAATAACTACTATATACAAGGTATCATGCCTCTGTATTATTCCATAGTAAGTATATTTCTTCATAATAACCATCTGGTGTCTCATATAGTCTTTCTACTACAGTAAAGGAATGGGTTGTCCTCAGAGTCCAGTTGGGTGTGTGCTTCCTTTCTCTGCTGTGCCCTGTAAGTGGCTGTTTCCTGCTTGAAAGAAGCTGTTCTGTCTGCTTTGGGTTATAGTTTAGTTTAAAACATATAAAATATTTTTTAGAAAGCAGCGTTTTAAAAAAAAAGCTTTTAAAAATAAGTGAGTTGCTTTTCCTCATTAAAAATGCATATTGTTGCTATAAAATTTCTTTATAAGTGCATTTTGAAATTTTGATACAAAGCAATTTAAAATTATATAAGCAATTTAGGTGAAATCCAAACATGAAGCAGAACTCTCTGCTACTTTAATGATTTTGATTAAGTAAAGTTATGAGCTGATAAATATGTTGAAGTTTTATTTAGAAAGGAACATGATATTGACACTGTGACCAATGATAGTAGGAAGCTAATTTATCATCATGTGATCTCCCAAATAACATAAAGTTATAAAGCCATAAGTAACAAGCTATCTGGACCATGTAGACGGTACCAATAATGAATGATTAAAACAATAATACTTTTTATCCCAAAGAACGTTTTCTGGATCACCATGTGGCATCAGTAAGATTACACTGCACTAGGAAGATGGTTCAGTAGATAAAGCATTTGCTGCACAGGCCAAAGGAACTTAATTCAGATTCCCAGAGTAGACATAAACACAGTAGCATATATATCTCCTATTCCAGTATTCCCAAAGCAAGATAGGAGATAGATATAATAGAATCCACAGGAACTTCACACAGTGGCAAACAAGTGACCCTGCCTAAAATAAGGCAGAAGGCAGGGAACAAAAGCCAGCTGAGATAATTTTCTGACCTACACGAGTTCGCAGTGGAATCACCTTCTCACCTGCACACAAATGTCAGATACACAAAAATTAAGAAAAAACAAATTTACTGATAAAGTGCAAGAAACTAACCTATGAATGTAGCTCAGTTGACAATGTGCTTTTCCAGCATATATAAGACCAAAGGTTTGAAGCCCAGCACTGAAACAAAAAGATTGCATTGAAATATAATATTGCTGGCTTCTATATGACCACTTGGATATTATCAAGACTAGACATATATTTGCACACTAACCAGTATCTTGAGGATGGATAGGACGCATTGCTGACTTGTATAGATCATGGTAAAAGATCAATTAGAAAACAGTCTTGTTTAAGATAAGAAATGGGACATGTTTGAGAAAAAGGAATGTGTGCCGAAATGTGATGAGATTCATTTACATAAGCCATGTATATATGAATATCTGTATCATTCTTTTTCTGGTCCTGCTAGTAAGAAAGCTGTTTAGGAAATAACTGTTCACAAAATTGTAGAGTTGAGGTAAGTCAAAGGACCATGCTTTGTAGCACTTTAAAATAGATATCCATCAGTAAGTGGCATAAAGAACACATGCCAAAAGGTACTGCTTTCTAGGCAATTTCTTAATGCCTCTATGGATAATGTACAGCTCATACAGATTTGGGAAAACAATTATAGAAACGATGCTTTATGAAACAAGCTCCCATTCAATTTGTCCACCTGACAGTTGGCTTTGAATTAAAGATACCCAGATCACAGCAAAATGTACAGACACTGCCTCAAATACTGAAATACATACTGCACATAAATAACATTAAGGTAAGGGGTAAATATCTACAAAAGCAATGATAATAAGTATTATTGTGATACAGACAGCTTTAAACACTTTTGGCTAGCAATGTAGACCATAATGAAATTACCCAAAAGGGCAATTGGCTTTTAAATTTTCAGTCTTAATTATGGCTAATAACTTTTAATAACTATGAAGTATCAAGCATCAGATATGCAGTTATGTATGTTTAAGCTCATAGCAATCTGCTATCCATCCCAATGTATATCTCACCATACAATTGTATTTTGTTCCTCTCAAATCTTTGTATCAGTGTATAGAGACTTTGAGCAAAATCATTGAATATTGCATTACTATAAAATTACAGGGGTTTCAAACTCACTGATGCTACCTAATTACTTCACCAAAATGATTATTATTTAGAATCATCAGATGATCATTGGTTGTCATGTTACTACTATCGTTCTTCATAAATATACATTTTTATCAAAGCTGAATCATATAATTATCCAATAAATGAATGATAGATCAATTATGTTTATATGGTTCATTACCTTACATCCCACTCCCTCTCAATTTCATTTCTTCATTGTATGGAATATTTATGAAAACTCAATTCTCTTCTCTGGAAATTAGTGTCATGGTCTATATAATGAATGGTTGGGCTTCAGTTAAATAATCCATAAATTCTTTGTCCACTCTAAAATTATATGCTACCTTTATTATTCTCAAACTATTATACACATCTGTAAGACTTCTTGTAAATATCCATATGTTTTACTTTACTGATACATATGCATTGAGAACTCTTATGCTACCAGATCCGCTTTCTCCTATGGGATGGATGCATTTGAGCTATGTAAAAAGAGCAATGGGCAATTGGTTTTCAGTTGATGAAAGTAGTAAATAATCTTCACTCTCTTTGTAAAGGATCAAATAGAATGGAATAGATATTAACAGTATCAGAGCATGTGATATCATGATGTATCAGAATATATTGCAGGGAAGGTAATCATTTAATGGAAAACTTCAGTCTATGTTTCTCCTTAAATATACTTGAATGCCAGGAAGTCAAAACATGGAGAGAGTTCCAAAACTAGAGTAAAACCACATTGCACAATTAAAAAAGAAGGTACTTTATATACTACTATCTGTTTGCTATTTATTAATTTTTTTATCTTCTTCTCGCAAAAGGAAATATTCACACTTTATCTATAGGAGATATACTTATTGGCCTTTTAAGCATATAGACATATATCATTGTTACTACCAAAATGGGACAGGTGTGTAGGGAGTTAGTTTTTATGTACCAACAAGCTATAAACTTGCTGCCTCCTCTGGGTACTAAAATTTATAATCAAAATATATTAGAATCTTGAAAATCATATTATGAATAATATATTGGAGCTGAAGAGGAAGTTCTGTAATCAATAACTCTTGCTCTGCAATCATAAAAACTGGAGATTGAATCTCAGCAACAAAGTAATAACTTGCCTCAAAGGATCATGCAGATTGTGATAGAACATATGTGACATCTTCTCCTGTCCTCCACACACAAGCAACCACACACACACACACACACACACACACACACACACACACACACACATACACACAGAGACACTTACACACAAACAAATGAATCTTTTCATTTATTTTAAAATATGTATTTTATTATTCATGTGTGTGTGTGCGTGCATGTGTGCACATGTATATAAGTACATTTGGAAGTCAAAACCGCAGTCATCAGATCACTGTTTAACCATTCTACATGGGTGTTGAGAGCCCTGTTCCAGTCCTCTGAAAAAGCAGCAATCCATGAGTGATCTGTCTCTTAACTTTTAAATGAAATCTTGAAACAAACAAACAAATACTTGTATTTATTCTAAATAACCATTTTGCACAAGCTAAAAAATCTAGTAACAGTAGTTGGGCACAGATATATAGTGAACAGGCATTAACAAGACCATCAAATCTAATATGAAATTTGAGATCTTTAAAGTTTTCTTTAAGAATCTGATAAAGGATGGACATTAAACATAATAATGCACACAAGAAAGAACATACCTTAAAGTTTCCTGTTTGTTTTTTTTTTTAAGTTTTCCTCATAGCATATGCAATTCTATTTAAATATTTCAAAAAGCTGAATTGCAAATGTTATCCCAAGCATGAATAAAAAATGTTAATATTTTATTTAGCCTAAAAAGAGTAGTTATGGATAGGCTGCTTTGGGAATTATTGTATTTAAAATATATCACTTTACATTGCAAACTTACATAGGACAGCCCTGTTATTAGACAATAAGAAGACCTGCTCTGAGTACATTAAAAATAGAGGAGATTATGATTGCAATATTAGTGAAACAATTGTTTGTTTCTGACAGTACATTGGTACATATCGGCGGGGGGGGGGGGGGTTAGGGAATGTGATAGTTTATTTTGGTGAAACAGTAGAAGGACACAAGCTCAGAGAGACTTTTTTTCCCCAGCTGCTCTTTTTAAAGAAATTCTTTTATATAGAAGAAGGGCTTGTTTTCTTTCAGGTTCTTTCTGGTTTTGTCCTGCCTCTGAATCCATCACTTTCATGTGGCATGCAAAGCATCTGTGCATGGCAGCCTGTAACTTCTGTTATTTAAACTGCCAACTGTTAAAATGGATTACGTTGAACCTGAGAAGGAAAATTGCCCCATGAAGGCAAATGTATTTTTACACCCTTCTTTAACAAAAGATTGTAAGGAATAGCTTCAACATTTCCCCTCACACTTTCATCTCAGATGGTTAGATCGTAGCTGGGTGCAAGAATCATTATTGATTCCTGTCAGACAGTTTGGGAAAGAGGTTGAAGAGACTAGTCTGGCTTTTCTATGTGCTTTGTCAAATCAGGTACTTTGAGCAGAAGTGTGAAGTGAAGGCTGATGCCAGGGAGTCCCTGGAAGCGGGAACTTATGCTACTCTCTTGTGACTTCCTTCTTTCTTTCTTCCTTCTTTCCTTTCTTTCTATTTTTATTTTTAAGGAGTCCAGTTAGTTTGTAAGCTGACTGGAAAATAACTGGACATAAACAAATTTATTGCAGGCTCAACTACCCTTACTATATTATTAGCAATAGGCAGTAAGGAGCAAGGTGGAACATTTTAATGTCACTTCCAGACATTTAAAGGATAAATGCTTTCACTGATGAGAGGAAAACTGGCATCTGTAAAACTTGAGGGATCAGTGACACTTTGATGCCTTCTTCTCCTCTAGATAAACACACAGCTCTTTAGTAGTCATCAATGAATACTGATGCAATAGGGAAGGGTACCATCTGCTTTGAAAGAGACCAATTAAGAATCAACTATGACTTACTCTGCTTTCAATATGATTTTTAATAGCTGATATACTTTGTTGCCTATACTTAATAATTAAATCCAGTATTTAAAGGCTATAGTGTTTTCTATTAATTTAACCAGCATATTCAACTAATATGAGATTGTGTTCCTAACATACCAACACTAATGTTGGTACCATTTTCTGATTTCTCTTTTTCACATTTCAAAAAGAATATTTGTGATGAATAGCTCTGCAAAACATTTTATCTGCTGTCCTGAACAGATTAGCTACATTAAGGATTGGAATGTTATATAATAGAGAATATACAGTTTGGCTTCCACCTCTTTCCTGTCCCACCCAGACAGCCCCACATTGCTCTCTTCCTTGCATACGTCAGAAACAAGAGATATGGCTCAGACATGACTGGAGAAATCATAGAGAAATCTAAGCTAGTCCAAGAGAGCTGAGTATGTGTATGCCCAGCATGGATCATGGCTCTGCCCTACTTCCCAGTTTCTAACATAGCCCCATAGTCCTTTCTTCTATATTGTGATTCTTTTACTGAAGCACTTTTGGATGTCCCACATGATTTAAAACAAATCAGAAATTCATGTCCTAAATGTTTCGTTAGTCAGAATAATTAAGTTGATCAGTTCGGGGAGCAGTGGAAGCAAAATAATGGGGTCATTGAAGCAGTCAAGCTCTAATGGGAACCTGAGCTCATTCAGATATCAAATCTAATAATTGTTGTACACCTGTATGCAGAGTCCCATCGAGCAAATTCACATTAAAGGCTTAGTGGAACAATTTCAATGCTGTGTTCTGAAGGGACTTGCTACTGTTTTCACAAGAAAGCAGTGAATTTTTTTTTGGCAGTATGTTTTCTTGTGATGTGTTAACTAGGTTCTCTGGGGTGTGTGTGTGTGTGTGTGTGTGTGTGTGTGTGTGTGTGTGTGTGTGTGTGTGTGTGTGTGTTAGTGCTTTAGGCCTACCAGGAGAGCAAGAAGAAGGATATTTGCTTTCTTAGGCACTGTCTTATTATAATTTTCATCAGAAAATAATAAAGATGATCTCAAGCACTTGCTACTACAATAAATAGAGTGAATTCACTGAAGTCTTGGGAGATAGGGAGAATGTAGGTTTTTTTACTGTAAACAAGATACTAGAAATCAGGATCGGGTAACCCCTTCTCTCCATAAAATAGAATGTGATCTAGTGGGATTTTTGTTATTGGAGAAGAAAGTAGCAATCAGGCATTCTGTAGAAAGCCAAGGTTCCATTTCTCAGGTGTCATTACAGAGCAGGAAGAGCAAATTGACTGCCTTTGATTCTCCTACAGATAACTAAGGAGAGTTGACGGACCTAAGAAAATATTAAAGATCTAAAGAATGGAAAGAAATTTATTTCTGCCCAATAATGACCATTGAACTAACTCATCTCCAATAGAACTCTCATATTGAAGGCTTTAATGCACAAAAGAAAATTTAAAAGATGTACAGTATGTCTTGAACAACTATGGAAGACAGATACTCTTATCTCTCTTTACCAGAAAAAGCAATCAAGGCTGACTTGACTTAACAAATGAATACTTTTCATGGCACAAACACAGATGCATGAGTTCACACACAGAGAAACTTAAATGTTCAGATGAATGTACATTCTCAAATTTATTCTTTATTTTCTATTATGATAAACAAAAGACTCTGTTCATTTCTGCATTGATTTATGTATAATTATTTCTTCCTCTTATATTCTGGTACCACAAAAAAGGGTGAAATGGAAACCTCTGTCTCTGTACAGGTTACAGGAAAAGGGGCAGGGGCTAGACAGAGACAACTGTGATATAAACCTCAAGCCAAATCTTAACAGTAAATCAGAATTTCTTGAGTAAGAAAGGGAAGGAAGAAGGGAAGAAAGGAAAATCCAATAAAAGGGTCAGATAATAGGAAACATATATTAAAGGAAGAGCCAAATGCACAGCCTCCCTGGAACATATATACAAAAAGTACTGAGTCAAGTAGATATTGTAAGAAGCCATGTACTTATGGTAATGTGTCAGACATACCTTCATGGAATACATTTTTTTGTTTGTTTGTTTGTTTGTTTGTTTGTTTGTTTTTGGTGTGGAAGGTTGATTAGATGAAGGTAAAACCAAAGACAGGAACGATTTCAAAAGAATCTCATCTAAGAGTGTAGGCTGTAGGGGACAACAAGCTGGCTCAACAAGTAAAGACTTCTCACACAAGTCAGACAGTGGGAACACATGCCACAAGAAGTGAACCAACTCCTGAATATTGTCCTCTAACCTTCAGGTGTGATCTATGACTCAAGATATATGTGTGTGTGTGTGTGTGTGTGTGTGTGTGTGTGTGTGTGTGTGTGTGTGTGCATTAAAAATAATAATGATGATTTAATTTTTAAAAGCTGTGTAGGTAATAGAATATTCTAAAAATATTGACATGGAGTAGTTTTATGGGCATTATAATGAGGAAACACATTCAAGAATATGTCACGAACTAGGAATGATATATACTTACTGTAGCACTTAGGAGGCTCAAGTAGGGGAAATATGACTTCAAGTCTAATTTAGTCAATATAACACCTTGTCTCAAAAAGAAAATGATTCCATAATTACAAGTAAGCAATTTGCTGAGAAAGACATATATGGTTATTCATTTATGTATTAATTTATTTAGTTCCTTGGTGTACGATAGCAATATGAGTTTTCTAGGAGTTCTATAACAAAGTCCAACAAACAGAGTGTCATAGATAGCAAAAATGTACCATTTCATAGTTCTGGATGCTGGAAATCTGAGATCAAGGTATTAACCTAGCCATGCTTCCTCAGAAAGTATTAGGAAAGGCCCAGATCTGGGGCTGTCTCCTAGCTCCTAGTGGTTCTCCTAGAGTAGAAACATTGAATGGATTCTTTCCTTCATTCATAAATGTTATTCTCTCAATGTATGTTTGCTTCCAACTTGTTCTTTGTTATAATAATATGAATGATAAGCTTTAAGTGCAATGCCGATTATTTAAGTTTTATCTTGAGGCAAGATCTCATTATTCAGGCTAGACTGGTCACAACTCTTCCATGTAGCTATATCTAGCTTCAAGCGTAGTATGTAACCCAAGGCTAGACTAGATGTCCTGATCATCCTGCCTTTGCCTATTCTGGTTACAGTTGTGTACCACCAAGCTTGGGCTAATACCTTCAATTGCCTTGTCTACCTCAGCAAAGATGCAGTTTTCCATAATAAAGTCAGTGATTCCTTATATATAAGGAGTTCAGTAGTCAAAGATGGAATTTAAAGAGAAACAATTCAACACATAACATAGTCTAAATGTTCAAAGCAAGGAAACATAAAAATTGGTAAATTAAATAGCAAATAGGAAATAGGTCTAATTTGAATATTGAATGTTAGATAGCTCTGGTACAATCTGTAGAAATATTAAAAACTGATTAATGCTATAACTTTGAGCCTAAGAGATATAGAGTTTAGGACCATTACCATGTAGGAGGAAGAGTAGTTTAAATTTTCCACATAGATGGATATACCCATGAAAAATAGCTCAAGAAAAATACATAGCACAATACAGGAAAGGACAAAGAATAAAACCCCCAAGCTCATTTATATGCTGGGAAGACAACAAAAGAACAGTAGTTTAAAACCATAGACTGATCAAATGGCTAGTTTGAATAGGGAGGAGCAGTAATAAAATACAAGCTGAAAGAAAGGAGTTTTGTGCCAGGAGTAATTGTTAACAGTATCATGAGCTACAGCAAGGTCAAGAAAATTAAAAAATAAAAGAATATTAATATTTATTTGCTATTTACTTTAGGAGTGTGATTTGGATTCAAGATGAGCCAATTTATAAATGCAGCCATTGTAGAAAATACCCTATATTTTGGTAGAATTATACCTTGTTTATGAAATGTTCTTATACTTTACATTTTATACTTATGGGAATAGGTTTTTCCTAGATCACTTATATTTTTCTCATCGATGAGAAAATGTTTGCTACTGAAGCATCTTTCCAAATGTAGTCCAATTATCTTGACACTATTAGAAGCAGTATGTAAAAATTTTGCCTTGGTCTTGAGATTTTGATATTTATGGTTATGGTTCTTTGTGACTAGTATTCCAAATAGGATAAAATAGAGCATCTCAGAATTAGACTGCAACATGGTTCATCGGAAATGGAAGGAAGTCTCTTTCACTTCAATTCTTTGTCTCTTTTTATGTAGTCAACACTGGAACATTCTGGACCCAAAATGTCATTTTATACACTACTTCAGAACTTAACCATACATATTTTCCTGTTGTCTCAGTTCTCTTAAAAACACAAAGCTATCTCTAGAACCAGCTTACAATTAGACACACAGTAAAAGTCTATATTGAAAATAGAACGTTTGTAAACTATTGTGCACCACAAATATACATATATATATATATATATATATATATATATATATATATATATATATATATATATATATGGAAACAAGTGACAAATTTATATATCTATAAATGCTCATAAAAATTTTACTCAGAAAAATAATCAATATGTATTTAACTCATGCCTGTTTTGTGTTGAAAGAGCTCATCAGGAGGTAGTAGAGATGCAGGTTGGCCCATCCCAATGCTGTCTTCTCATAACAGTAGTACATAAAATGATAGTAAAGAATATAAAGCTGCCTATAAATTAAAAGCTGAACTACATGGTATATTTGTTTTTTAGAGTCAAGAGGAAAGAAAGGTAAATGAAGCCTAAAGGTTCAAGGAGATGATATTCTATTTGGGTTTTGAAGGATGAATAGATTTTAATAGAAGGGAGGAAACCACAGAGCACATACCTAAAAATCTAACATAGATAGCTAGCCATTTTTCTAGAATAGTTATGAAGGCAACCTTGGTAGATTGAGTGGAAATATTCCAAAACTGGTGAAGAATCAGACTGGGTGAAATGGGATTTCTGGCCAAACAAGCAAATCCACAAAATGCAAACTTACAAATTTCCTTTTGACATTTTTGCTGCCACAGAATTTAGAGCCAAATATATCATACATATATCTTAATCTCCTAGAGCTACTTCCTTTCGTGTGAATCTGTTCACTTTTATCCTTGTGTGTTTTATCTTGCGGTGAATTTTAATCTGTAAGCCCTCTGAAGTCCTTCTGAAAGGTAACTTGTAACATTTTCCTGTGCAGTTTTGTCTTTTCTTACCACTTCAAATTGGGGTTGAACACATTAGTCTTATTTTACATCCACTGTGGCCTTTTGAGCTGGGGAGTACTGTCTCTTTGAGAACACTGTTCACAAAGGCAAGTTGGCAGATGACTTGAAGGGAGGGAAACCTCACTGTTCTGATTAATCTGGTCAGTCCACTCTGTCCCTGATTTTAGGAGTAATAAAAGAGATTGTGTAATCATTGTAGTTAGAATAGAAATCTTTGATGCTCACAATAATTGACCTAAAATCATTTCTACCATATCATTATTTCAGTGGTAAAAGATACACAAATAAATGTGAACTCCTTCTGTTGTAGTTAACAAGACTTAAAAATGGTTAAAAAATAAAGACAACATTCTCTTTATTGTCTTTAGATGCTAGTCTTAATACTGGAAAGATGTGCCTTCTGACCTCATTATATATTTTCAACTCATGTGTAAACAAAAAATCTGTGTATTATACTTAAGCTGGATGAAATCCCACTTTGTAAACTCAAGGCTTTCTGCTGTTAGAATTCCGGATCACCAGAGTCCATTATTGAAAGCAAACTGAGAGAGAACAACTTTCAAGTTGTGATTTAAATAGGGTATATAGTTGATAATTTTATAAAATTGCACTATTTATATGGAGACTAGATTAGTACTGAAATCTTCATAGCTATCTAATCTGTTTTTTGTTTGAATCAGAGACAGAAGAAATATGTGTTTCCATTCAATTCATAACTAGTAAACAGTTGTATGTCAATCCACAGTGATTATTTCAGTCTCGTAATATGTTGGTCCCCATGCTGATCATGGTGCTGACTGCTATGTCACATGTTTTCTTGCACAATTTGCCTACACTATTAGGTGAAATGGTACCACACCCTGGGATAATTTACCTACGAAAACTCTTTGTTTGGGATCTTGTGAATCCTTCATTAATACAATGCAGCAAGTTGCTACTTGACCTTTTGGGAATGCAAAAACAAACACATGTATATTATGAGTCTTGATATTTTCAGTTCACTTAGTTATTTATAAAACGATGTTATGTGATAAACTGTGTTGATAGTTTTTACTATACCTTATAAATGAAAGCGTGAAAATTTAAATACATTCTGCCTTGGAAAATAATGTCATGGGGGCTTTACTGCCTAGTTTTAATTAGCTATGAAACTGGGAATATCTAATATTATTAAAGCTTTTTTCATATTGGGCTCTTTTACAAAAGAAAATCAGTCTGGGTACCTTATGAAACAAAATAAACTCCACTTCTTCTGGCATATCTTTATTCCTTTCTATTTTTGTTGACCGGGCTTGCTACCTGATTAAGTGTTAGCTTGTTATCACATACCTTGTCATGTGTTACTCCCCCATCCTAGTACGTCTCTGTAAAGCTAGGGACATCCTCTACCACCGAGGCAATATAAGACATCCCAGGGACTTCCATGGAGACAAATGAATCAGCTGCTTCTAGGGGTCAGGGATCCACTAGAGTCCAATCATTAGCAGCTGGTATAGAAAGAGGCTATTCAGTGATGTTTCTCTAAGATACACACACACACACACACATACACACACACACACACACACACACACACACACACATATATATATATATATATATTATACTAAAAAATAATATATATGCCAATTTCAGCTGGAAATGGTGTTAGACATGTCAGGCACAATGACCGGAAGTAACTGGTTTTGCTTTAAGAAAATATCACCTCTTTCCTGGTCATGAAAAATACAAGTGTAAGTTATATTCATTGCTTCTGCTTGTTCACCATCCTTCTCCAGTCTGGCTTCTGCTCTCCTTATTTCACTGAAATTGCTCTCATTAAGGTCTCTAATGACCACTATATTTCTAAATCTGAGAGATTTCTGTCTTTATTTTACTGCATCTTTCTATAGTATATGATGCTATTTCTTATTCCATTTTTCAGAATCTGCTCTCTTGCTTTGTATAGCACAAACCTACTTTCTGTGCCTCTCTGAATATTGACTGTCTACATTGTTCCAGGATTCCTCTTCTTTAGCTCATCTCTTAAATATCAGTAATTCACAGAACCTGATCAGCAACCCGTGAATCTCAGTCTTACTTTCCTGTGTGATGGATTCATTTACCATCTATCCAATGAATTTCTCAAATTACTCCTAACTCTGACCAAGCTGTACCCTGAATTTAAGTTTTACAGTGCTTAGTGGCCTGCTGGTCACTTTTGCCCAAATATTTTGAAGGCATCTCCAGCTTTACAAATACCAAACTGAACTCATCACATTTTCCTTGAAAGAAATTCTTGCTGATTCAAATCTTATCTTAGTTTGTAGAACCACCATTGCCACATATGTATAAAACTAGGAAGTTTCAACTTACCATTTATTTCTCTATCCAGCATGTCTAATTAATCCTAATCCTTATTTGTCTTATCTTAATCTACTACATGATCCTCAAATGACACTATATATTATAGATCTGCTCCCTATTGCCTATCTGGAATTCAAGAGCCTTAAAGGTGTCACATAAGATGAAGTCGTTCTCTGGCCATACTCTGGTTTTTGGTTTTTGTTTTTTATCACTACTGGCTGTCTTATAGATCCATAGTGCAATTTTTCCTCAACACAATGTCACCCCTTAGATTAAACATCTCCTCATGGTCAATTCAGCCTTAGCCTTTCTCATTAAATTACAGTATTACCTGCTCTTGAAAGTCTTTCCAGAAGTGCCACTCTCCCCAAGCACTTTACCTATGCTCGTTTTCCATGTTCCTGAAGAGTAGATCCTAATCTTGACCTTTTTGTCACTGGATATTTTTTAAGTCTTTAATAACTTTTTCTTATTTATTTATTTATTTATTTATTTATTTATTTATCCATTTTACATCCTGATTGCTGCCCCCATGCTGGGCTCCCCCTCCCAATTCCCCCTCTCCTTCTCTTCTTGAGGATGAATATTCTCTCCTGTATCGCCCCACCCTGGCACATCTCTGCAGGGTTAGCCATATCCTCTCCCACTGAGGTCAGACAAGAGAACCCAATTAGGGAAATGAATGCCACAGAAAGGCAACAGCTTAAGGAATAGCTCCCTCCAGTATTTTAGAACCCACATGAAAGATGGAGTGAGGAGGCCTAGATCCAGCCCATGTATGTTCTTTGATTGGTGATTCAGTCTCAGGGAGCCTCAAATGTCCAGGTTAGTTGACTCTGTTGATCTTCCTGTGAAGTTCTTATTCTCTCTGAAGCACTTAATCCTTCCCCTATTTTCCATAAGAGGCCTGTAGCTCTGTCCAATATTTGCCTGTGAGTCTCTGTGGCTATTTTAGTCAGCTGTTGAGTGAAGGATCTCAGAGGAGAGTTATGATAGGCTCCTGTCTGCAAGCATAACAGAGTATCATTAATATTGTTAGGAATGGGTGCTTACCCATGGGATGGGTCTCAAAATTGGGCTAGTTATTCATTGACCATTCCCTTATTTTTTGATCCATCTTTGTCCTTACATTACTTGTAGACTGAACAAATTTTGGGTCAGAAGTTTTGTGGGTGAGTTGGTGTCATTATTCCTGTACTGGAAGACCTGCCTGGGTACTGGAAGTGGTTACTTCAGGTACCATATCTAAAAGTCTCGGCTAGAGTTTCCTCCATAGACACTCTTGGGTATTCCAGCCCAGTTCAAGTTCTCTGGCAAATGGTAGAGATACCCCTACTACTGATTTCCTAATTAACCCCACCCAGCTTTCCCATTCCTGCCCTCTTCTACCCAGTTGCCTCCCAACATGTACAGTCCCTTGCATTTTTTATTTTAGACATTCTAATCAGGATAAGGTGGAATCTCCATTGTTTTAATTTGTATTTGCCTGATGACTAAAGAGAGAATATTTTGAGAGGTGCCTTCTGCCCCCAACCCCTGTGAGCAACCAATTTCTATTAACTCTCCTGGCCCTCTGAGCCTCTTTTTTAGCTCTTCCCACACCTGATCCTGATCCCCCTTATTCCCCCTCCTCATCCGATCTCCCACCTAGTTCTCTCCTTCCTTCTGCCTCCTATGACAATCTTATTCCCCTTTCTAAAAGAGATTCAAGTATCATTGCTTATTTAGTTTCTTTGGGTCTGTGGACATCTCAGTGAGTACATGCCATGCATGTTCTTTAGGACCTGGACTACTTTACTCAGGATATTTTCTAGCTCTATCCATTTGCCTGCAAAATTCATGATTTCCTTTAATAGCTGAGTAGTATTCCATTGTATAAATGAACTACTTTTCCTGCATTTTTTTTGGTTGAGGTGCATCTGAGTTCTTTACAGTTTCTATCTATTGTGAATAAGGCTGCTATGAACATAGTGGGGCATATGTCCTTTTGGTATGGCGGAGCCATACCACATTTTTAGGTATATGCCTAGGAATGGTATAGCTGGGTCTTCAGGTAGAATTATTCCCACTTTTTGGAGAAACAACCAGATTGATTTCCAGAGTGGTTGTACAAGTTTGCACTCCCACCAGCAATAGAGGAGTGTTGTGCTTGCTCCATGTCCTCACCAGCATAAGCAGTCATTGCAGTTTTGGAACATAGCCATTCTAGTGGGTGTAAGATTAAATCTCAGAATCATTTTGATTTGTATTTACCTGATATATTAGGATAGTGAACATTTCTTTTTTTTTCTTTTTCTTTTCTTTTTCTTTCTTTTTTTTTTTTGTTTTAGGTAAGAACACTTTAGAGTTAAGTTTGGTTTTTTTTATATTTTTTATTTATTTATTTTTTTCGAATACATTTTTTAAGGTTGTAATTAAGTATTTGTGGGTACATATACATACACATATGTATATATGTAACAATAATATAGGAAAAGAGGCTATTGATTTGAGGGGATAGGAGGGAGACTAGGAGGGGATATAGGGAGGAAAGGGGAATGTGATACAGTTCTATTTTAATTAAAAAATATATATTTTTTGTTGTTGAGCTTCACACAGTCTGAGTTGTTTCTGGGGTGTTCAGAGCTTTCAGGGGTTAGTATCCCATTATCAGTGACTGCATATTATGTCTGTTTTGTGGCTGGGTTACCTCACTCAGGATATTCTCTAGATGCATCTATTTTCTTAATAATTTCATTAAGTCATTATTTCTGATAACTGAGTAGTACTCCATTGTGTAAATGTACCACAATTTTTGTATCCATTCATCTACTATAGGACATCTGGGTTCTTTCCAGCTTCTGGCTATTATAAATAGAGCTGCAATGAACATTGTGGTGCATGTATCTTTGTTGTGTATTAAAGTGTCTCTGGGGTATATGCCCAGAAGTGGAATAGCTGGGTCTTCAGGTAGTACTATGTCCATTTTTCTGAGCAATCGCCAGACTGATTTCCAGAGTGGTTGTATCAGTTTACAACCCCACCAGCAGTGGAGAAGTGTTCCTGTTTCTCCACATTCTCGACAGCATCTGTTGTCATCTGAGTTTTGGATCGTGGCCCATCTGACTGGTGTGAGGTAGAATCTCAGGGTTGTTTTAATTTGCATTTCCCTGATGGCTAAGGATGTTGAGCACTTCCTTAGATGTTTCTCAGCCATTCAATATTGCTTGATTGAGAAATTTTGTTTAAGTCTGTACCCCATTTTTTAATAGGGTTGTTTAATTCTCTGGTGTCTAGCTTTTTGAGTTCTTTGTATACCTTGGATATTAGGCCTCTATCTGATGTGGAGTTGGTAAAGATCTTTTCCCATTCTCTTGGCTGCCGTTTTGTTTTCTTGACAATGTCCTTAGCCTTACAGAAACTTTGCAATCTCATTAAGTTCCATTTGTTAATCTTTGACCTTAGAGCTTGAGCCATTGGTGTTCTGGTCAGGAAATTTCTCCTATGCCTGTGTTTTCTAAGTTTTTCCCTACTTTCTCATCTAATAGTTTCAGTGTACCTGATTTAATGTGGAGATCTTTGATCCACTAACACTTGAGCTTTCTATAAGGAGATAAGAAAGGGTCTATTTTCATTCTTCTGTATGCTGAGTGCCAGTTGGACCAGCACCATTTGTTGAATAGGCTGTCCTTTTTCCATTGAATGTTTACGTCTCCTTTCTCAAAAATCAGGTGACCATATACATGAGGACTCATTTCTGGATCTTCCATTCTATTCCATTGATCCACGTGCCTATTTCTGTACCATTACCATGCAGTTTTCAGCACAATTGACTTGTAATATACCTTGAGGTCAGGGATAGTGATTCCCGCAGATGTTTTCTTGTTAAGGATGGATTTCACTATTCTAGGTCTTTTGTTATTCCAGATGAAATTGCACATTGCTCTTTCCAATTCAATGAAGAACTGGGTTGGAATTTTGATGGGGATTGCATTGAATCTGTAGATTGCTTTTGGTAAGATGGCCATTTTTAAAATGTTGATCCTTCTAATCCATGAGCATGGGAGATCTTTCCATTTTCTGAGATCTTCCTCAATTTCCTTCTTTAGAGGTTTGAAGTTCTTGTCATACAGGTCCTTCACTTGCTCAGTTAGAGTCACACCAAGGTATTTTATAGTTTTTGTGACTATTGTGAAGGGTATCTTTTCCCTAATTTCTTTCTCCACATGTTTGGCCTTTGAATATAGGAAGGCTACTGATTTGTTTGAGTTAATTTTATATCCAGCCACTTTGCTGAACTTGTTTATCAGCTGTAGGAGTTCTCTGGTGGATGTTGTGGAGTCGCTTAAGTACACTATCATGTCATCTGCAAATAGTGATGTTTTTACTTCTTCCTTTCCAATTTGTATCCCTTTGATTTCCTTTTGCTGTCTAATAGCTCAGGCCAGGACTTCCAGTACTATGTTGAATAGGTAGGGGGAGAGTGGGCAGCCTTGTCGAGTCACTGTTTTTAGTGGGATTGCTTCAAGTTTCCCACCATTAAGTTTGATGTTGGCTGTTGGTTTGCTATATATTGCTTTTATTATGTTTAGGCATGGGCCTTGGATTCCTTTTCTTTCCAAGACTTTTAACATGAAGTGGTGTTAGATTTTTCAAATTCTATCTCAGCAACTATTGAGAGGACCATGTTTTTTTTTTCCTTTGAGTTTGTTTATATGGTGGATTACATTGATGGATTTCCTTATATTAAACCATCCCTGCATGCCATGGATGAAGCCTACTTGATCATGGTGAATGATCGTGTTGATGTGTTCTTGGATTCAGTTTGCAAGGATTTTGTTGAGTATCTTTGCATCAATGTTCATAAGTGAGTTTGTTCTGAAGTTCTCTATCCTTGTAGGGTCTTGTGTGGTTTAGGAACAAGGGTTATTGTAGCCTCAAAAAATGAGTTAGGTAGTGTTCCCTCGGATGTGGAATAGTTTGGAGAGTATTGGTATTATGTCGTCAATACATGTCTGATAAAACTCTGCTCTGAACCCATTTGGACCTGGACTTTTTTTAGTTGGGAGGCTTTTGATGACTGGTTCTATTTCTTTATGTGTTATGGCATTCTTTAGATGGTTTTCCTGGCTCTGGTTTAACTTTGGTATGTTTTATCTGTCTAGGAATTCATCCATTTCCTCCAGATTTTCCTGCTTTGTTGAGTATAGCCTTCTGTAGTAGGATCTGATGAGTTCTTGAATTTCCTCAGTTTCAGTCGTTATTTCTCCACTTTTCTTTCTGATTTTGTTACTTTGGATACTCTCTCCTTGCCCTCTAGTTAGTCTGGCTAAGGGTTTATCAATCTTGTTAATTTTCTCAAACAGCCAGCTCTTGGTTTTGTTGATTCTTTCAATGGTTTTTTTTTTGTTTCTATTTGATCTATTTCTGCCCTAAGTTTGATTGTTTCTTGCTGTCTACACCTCTTGGGTGTATCTGCTTCCTTTTGTTCTAGAGCTTTCAACTGTGCTGTCAGGATGCTAGTGTATGCTCTCTCCAATTTCTTTTTGGAAGCACTCAGAGCTATGAGTTTTCCTCTCAGTACTGCTTTCATTGTATCCCATAGGTTTGGGTATGTCATATTTTTATTTTCATTGAATTCTAGAAAATCCTTAATTCCTTTCTTTATTTCATCTTTGACCCTGCTATTGTTTAACAGAGCATTGTTTAGTTTCCATGTGTATATTGGCTTTTTGTTGTCTTTGTTGTTATTAAAGACCAGCCTTAGACCATGGTGATCTGAAAGGATGCATGGTAGCATTTCAGTCTTCTTGTATTGATTGAGGCTCGTTCTGTGTCCAATTTTGTGGTCATTTTTCGAGAAGGTGCCTTGAGGTGCTGAGAAGAAGGTGTATTCTTTAGTTTTAGAATGATATGTTTTATAGATATCTATTAATTCCACTTGGTTCATAGTCTCTGTTAGTTTTGCAGTGTCCTTGTTCAGTTTCTCTTTCCATGATCTGTCCATTGGTGATAGTGGGGTTTTAAAGTCTCCCACTATTATTGTGTGGGGTGAAATGTATTTTTTGAGCTTTAATAGGGTTTCTTTTATGAATGTGGGTGCTTTTGTATTTGGAGGTTATATGTTAAGGATTGAGAGTTCCTCCTGACAGATTTCCCCTGTAATGAGTAAAAAGTGTCCTTCCTTTTTTTTTTTTTTTTTTTTTTTTTTTTTTTTTTTTTTTGATAACTTTTGGTTGAAAATCTACTTTATTCAATATTAGAATGGCCACTCCAGCTTGCTTCTTGGGGCCATTGGCTTGGGACCCAACATTTTATTCTCAGATTGTGTCTGTCTTTGTCTCTGAGATGAGTTTCCTGTATGCAGCAAAATGCTGGGTTATGTTCATTTATCATGAATCTTATGAACTCCTATGGCTTCAGGTTAGTTGATTATCTTGATTGTTATTGTTGTTGTTGTTCCTCCTCTTCCTGCTCTTCCTCCTTCTCCTCCTCTTCCTCCTCATCCTCCTCTTCCTCCTTCTTCTCCTCCTCCTCCTCCTCTTCTTCTTGTTCTTTTTCTTCTTCTCTATGGTGAAAAAGGTGTTTATTTAGAATTAGCCATCTGGACTCAGTTCAGATGATCCTAGTCTTGTTGGTAACATCTAAAGCATCATAATCAGGAGTCAAGCGCACGTACTCTTTCTTCTCTCTACCAGGCCTTATCAGGGGATTACCTTTGGCCACATCAGTGTCATAGAGTTTCTTCACAGCCTGTTTGAACTGGTGCTTGTTGGCCTTGACATCCACAATGAATACCAGTGTGTTGTTGTCCTCTATTTTTTTCATGGCTGATTCAGTGGTCAGTGGAAATTTCATGATAGCATAGTGGTCAAGCTTTTTTCTTGAGGATATTTTGGCTGCCTCCAGAACCAAAAAGTCTTGGGCCACTGAAAAGTGGGTGATGTTCAGATCTTCTTTTTGTGGCTGTGGATGCCTTTCAGCACTGCCTTCTTAGCTTTCAAGGCCTTTGTTTTGGCTTCATCTTTGGGAGGGGCAGGAACTTCCTCCTTTGCTTTCAGCACCATCTTGGCCCAAAGGCTCTTTTTGTTCTCATTCTTGTCCTTGCTCTTGTTATGTCTTTAATCCCTAGACTCCTACAATCCTTTGTCCCTCTCTACAGCAGGATTCCCCTACCTCCACCCAGTGAGTCTTTCTTATTTGAATTAATCATTTATTTTGAGATCTCCTGCAATTTTACCAGTGAGATAAAGCTGCCTGCACATAACATCCTGGCAAACCTCACTATATTGGAGGCATTCTTTTGGTAAGTCACTGTTTAAAACTTAAAATTTTACAAGATAGAATCTAAGATTCAGATCTAGGTTTCACCCTTGACTAAATAAATTATTCGTAGTAGATATCAAACTATCATGGATTTGGGAAAAATGTACAAATGAAAACTCATTGCCTGGGCATGCCGCTCACTCCAAAGCCTAAAAGACAAATTATGATCCCACTATTTAGAGATTATTGCTGATTTTATTTGTACATGGCCTTTTTTTTTTTTTTTTTTTTTTTTTTTTTTTTTTTTTTTTTTTAGAATTCTTTGTATGTTTTCACTAAGAGAAGTATGACATGTTCTTTGGTAACTCATTGTTCTCACTTAAAAATGTGGACCTTTTTTTCCCTCTCGGGTATTATGATAATTTAGGCTGCCTGCAGAGTATCCCACTATATGTAAGTTGCATACTATATTGAATCTTATGATGACCTACAAGCTACACTGAATATAAACAGGATCTTAGATAGCATCTGAAAAAAACAGCCTTTTGTGTTTTCACCTGTTCTGGATCAGATGATGTTCCAGTAGACTTGAAATGATTCACTGAGACCTCTTCCGAAAGAAGCTTGCTGCTAGTAGCCATCTTTATTCACTTAAAGTCTTGGCATAATGATCAGGATGTGCATGGGTTGTATTAGACACTAAAATTACAAAGGATTTTTTTGTCAGTTGTGAATATGAAATTGAGAACGTGTATGTTAACTCTCATAATTGTTCATACTTAAAACAACTGCTGACTGGCTTTTACCTTAAGGGACAGTTTATAGTTTAAAAACAATGCCAGTAGCAGCTGCTAAAGTGTCTGTAATATTAACCACACAGGTTGCCTTTGTCCACACAACTGGTTAAGTAATTAAGTACAAGCTAGCATGGGGATCATAATTGATATGAACACCTGTTTATAGACTCTTGCATTATATCTGTAGGTCATGCATCTTCTCAAAATCATAGGCATAGCTATGTCACTGTTACATGGTCTTTTAGGAGATGATCACATTATGTAAAGGGAAGGACTGATATTTCTGCCTTAATACTGAAACCAGGGTATTTACTCCCCTCCACACCAACCACATAGGGCATACTTAAGCTAGAGAGTTGGGCTGAGTACTATGAAACCTCCACCATCAGCTAGAAAACGAGAGTCCAAACCAAAAAGATAACTTGCACACGTTGAAAACAAAAAGAGTGGATATGTAGCCTTAAGTGATTCAGAAACAAAATCCAATGACAGGTGCATGTATTCTAGGTCAGCATGTCATCAATGAAGCTCAGGCAGTTCACAGACACCAGCAAAAAGAGAATGACAGAGGACTGTCCACCATATGATCAAAGTTATAGAAATGGCTGATGGCAAGTATTCTTAGTCCCTAGGATCTACACCACCCATGAAGTAAAAAGTCACACATAGGACAGGTGGTAGTGATAAACCCCTGGAGCCTCAGTGCCATTTAGCAGCTAGTTTATTCAGCACTGAAATGAATGCTTACTCAGTCTCTCACCCTGCAGAGCACTTTGGCCCAGGCCATTGTAATCTTTACCTTGGTCATCCCTTGTACTGTCACTCTAGATACTGCTATGGAGCCTTCAACAATCTCTCTAGACGACTTCAGAGAGCCCCATTTCTGCTGACTGCACCCCAGGTAGAACTGCTGCCTTCTGCATAATACTTCAAAATATTGTCTCTAAGAAACAAAATTTAAATTAAAATAACTTCCTTCTGGAAATAGCTACCATTGTATCTAGGTCTTCACAACAACAAATCCAAGCAGTTCCTTTTTTTCCACAAAACTATATGAATATATTTTTGTCAGTACTTGATTTTTTTAAAGGTTTGATAGTATGCATTGAAATATTACTAGTTGCAATGAACATAACGTACATGTAAAACAAAACGTAACATGGAAACAGTCAAAGTTTTTTTGGTGTGTAAAGATTAATCATAATGATTTTTTAAATACCAAGAATTGCCACAAGGCTGCATTCTTAGCTCTTGAATTATCAATGATTTAAGGTCTAGGTGTATCACTCTGAGAGGGTGCTATACACTTTTTCCCCCATTTTGGGGGCTTTCTTTTTCTTTTCTTTTCTTTCTTTCTTTCTTTCTTTCTTTTTGAACTTCTAATGGTCTGTGAGTTGTTTCTTGGGTATTCAGAGCTTTCTGGAGCTAGTATCCAATTAACAGTGACTGCATATTATATCGGTTCTTTTGTGACTGGGTTACCTCACTCAGGATGATATTCTCTAGATGCATTCGTTTTTTCATAAGAATTTCATAAAGTCATTGTTTTTAATAGCTGAGTAGTACTGCATTGTGTAAATATACCACAATTTTTGTATCCATTCATCTTCTGAAGGACATCTGGGTTCTTTCCAGCTTCTGGCTATTATAAATAGGGCTGCTATGAACATTGTGGTGCATGTGTCTTTGTTGTATATTGGAGCATCTCTGGGCTATTTGCCCAGAAGTGGAATAACTGGGTCTTCAGGTAGTACTATGTCCAAATTTCTGAGTAACCACCAGACCAATTTCCAGAGTGGTTGTACCAGCTTGCAATCCCACCAACAGTGGAGGAGTGTTCTTCTTTCTTCACATCCTCAACAGCATCTGCTGTCATCTGAGATTTTGATCTTAGTCATTCTGACTGGTGTGAGGTAGAATCTCAGAGTTGTTTTGATTTGCATTTCTCTGATGACTAGGGTTGTTGAGCATTTCCTTAGGTGGTTAGAGGTCTAATATCCAATATATACGAAGAACTCAAGAAGTTAGACTCCAGAGAATCAAACAATCCTAATAAAAATTGGGGTACAGAGCCAAACAAAGAATTTTAAACTGAGGAATATCGAATGGCTGAGAAGCTCCATTCCTTTTATTATGTCATTTTATTCTTTTCCTTGGGGGGGGGGGGAGTTAAGATGTGTTAGTTATTTTGTTTGATTCATTCTCTTTTTGTTTTCCTCCCAGTAGGGAAATTTGTTTCCCTCCCAGTAGGGAAATTTGCATAAGTGAATTGTCCAACCTGATGCCTGCACTGCACTTAAGATGAAGTAGATGCTAAAAGAAACACATAATTAATTTAGTACTATTGTTCTTGGTGCAATAATCCTTCTCACCCTGGTAATGTATAAGGTTTCCTGTTATGTACTTGGTGGATAGATTATGGAGCAAGAATTTGTAGCTAGATAGAAGTCTTTCCTTGTATTCATGGCAAAGATATATGCCCTCTATGTAAGCAGCACAGCTAAAGGTGCATTCAAGCAAGAATCAGTGCCTGATTCATGGCCAGTGACCGGATGATGACTTCATTAACAGTTTTTAAGAAACTGCTGCATATAAGCCACTGTGGTAAACAGCCTGTACAGGCGTGTTACATTTTGAATGATGTCCACTCTTTATGCTACATGAGTTTAACTTAATTTTTTTCTAAACTTTTCCTATTAAGTTATAATATTCTTATATTATGTGTTGCATTTTCCATATTTTCTAGATATGCAGATGTCTTCCTTAGACTTTCATCCTTACAGAGAAAAATTTTGACTTGGGTCCTATTTCTGTTTTCTAGTAGAGAAGGAAATATAATTCATGACTAATGTAAAAATCTAATGATATATACTTTTTAAAAATCTATTCACTAGCTGTGACAGAGTCCAAAGATAGTCAAAAACAAGGTCAGTGGCAGTTGAAATACTGAATAGTATACTGATTTCCTTTGATCTGCAATACATTTTTCTAAGATAATCTGAAATACCCCAATTATCAATTATGTAAATGGCAGCCATTTAAAATACGAACAAGCTGAGTGTACGTGTTATAAAAGCACCATGTTTTCAAGAGATGAATGTAAGAATCACATAGATCATACATTTGTAGCTTAATATGGATTAAGTTTTAATGCCTTAAAGTAATATTATTGTACTGTGTGATTTTCCTTTTATCATGTATTTCTATCTTCCTAAAGTTACTATAATTGAGTTTGTTTGATAATGTACCCTTATATTGCTATAAGACTTGGTAGTTTATAAAATATGAAGTTCATAATAGAGATAGAGAGTAGAGTTACTACCTGGCAGGGAGGATAAGAAGAAACTGAAATAGAGAAAAGTGATTTAATCTCAGTACTGAAGTTTTATAAAATATAATTTGTTTTTCCCCTAGCACAGCAGAGTTTCATGCTGATAACAAGCTACTGAATTAATAAATCCATTGCAACTATTGAGACTTTTCCTTTAATAACATAACGAATGCTGAGCATTAAGAAAAGGAAAGACATTCTTTTTATAGATGTCACCTCTAGCAGATCTATATCCCTAAACATAGAAAATCTACGAACAACATACTCTCTGCAATATCAATGTGAAAATAATTTGTGCATCTCAATTAGAATACTATATTTTCCATACAAAAGCATGCTGTTTCTCAAAATGCATGTGCTTATTTTCAAATTGGAAAGGCTTTTAGGGGTCTATTTTGTTATCATTACATGTGTTTAACTCCAATTATAGTTAATGGGAGTTGTGTGTCTGTAGTCACAGTAGCCTCTGAACTATTCCAGCATTATTGCTTTCTATTACCATCAGTGTTAAAATAACTTTCCACTCTTCTGCCAACCTGAACTACCACAGTAATCTAGGTTTCTGTTTTCTTTGCATGGATTTATTTACATGTAATGAACAATATGGATTACACAATTTGGCCTGTTTCTAGCTTTAAAACCACTGTACTACCATTAAAATTAGAGAAGGTAGAGCTAGAACTCTAATTGTTGAGTGAAGTTTGGCTCCTGCACATGCACTTTTACATCGCATCTTATGTATACAATTCCACTGGAGTAAAGCAGATCAATACAATATGATAACTGAGATCTTGTAGATGGCCAGACTTTGAAACATTGTACAAAAATGTGAGAGCATGAGGTTCACAAACTGGAAGCACTAGGGATAATTAATGTGGAACATAACTATACATTTAATTGAAGTTTCTCTCATTTTGACAGAGCCAAAACAACAACACTGTCTTGGTATAATTGATGATGCCCTTTTTGATACTTCTGGACTCTGCTCTATTTACCAAATAAAAGTGGCTGAGCCATCAAAAAACTGATCAGAAGACAGGGGATAGGACCCTGTTAAATTTTCAAGAAAATGAAAAGCCTAAAAATTCCTAAAGTAAATATCACATGGCAGTGGTAAAAAACGTGCCTAGTATACATGAGGCCCAGTGTTCCATCCCTAAAACCATATACAGTTGTACATAAAGAGGCACACAGATGGACTAGCAGCATTATACTCACACTTAGATCCTATGTTTTCACTATTGTAACCTCAGGATTCACTGATTTTGTTTACCAATTTTTATTACTTTTGAGTTGCTTTATCCTGATTACACTGTCCACTGCTGAAATATGCTCCAGAAATGTGTGTGTGTGTGTGTGTGTGTGTGTGTGTGTGTGTGTGTGTGTGTGTGTGTGTGTGTTGAGGGATTAAACTAAGAGCTTTGCACATGCTAGTCAAGTGTTCTACCATTGAGGCACACCAAACAAAACATATGTTTAATATAAAAATATAAATGATGAAGACTTAGCAGCAGCAGGCACTAAAACATATCATAAAGCTCATATCTTTAATACTAGAATTGAAGAGACAGGGGCCAGGGATTATAATTCAAGACTGACCTTGGATACATACAAAGAATATGTCTGCCAAATGATGATTATATTAGCAATAGTATTGAAAGGAAAAAATGATTATGAGGTTCAGGTAATGAAATGAAAATGCATTTATATAAAAATTCAGAATAATACTGATGTCAAAATAACAGAAACTTTGGTATTTCTTAATATATGATAAAAAAGACACCAAACACAGCGACTCCAATGAAAGAGGTAGAGAAAGGACTGAAAGAGCTGAAGGGCTTGCACCCATGTGGGAAGAAACAACACCATCAACAGCCAAGACGCTGAAGTGGAGAGGGTGATTGGGAAAAGGAGCACCTTCGTGGAAGCAAGTTGAGGGAGAGAATGGAGGGGAAGTGGGGAGGGTATAACATGTGAAATGTAAATACAGAGAATATCCAATAAAATTGAAAAAAAAAAGACATCATGCTACCAAATTCTGCCCAGAGAGAGCCGATCTTCAGGGAGTGCTGTCACTCCTAAGTTCACAGGTGAGACTAATATTTTCCTCCAATAGCTAGCCAAAGAGGGGCACAATAATCAAAGAAAATACATAAAGCAAAAGACTCCAAAGCCAAAAACATCCAAGAAATCCAGGACACAATGAGAAGATCAAACCTAAGGATAATAGATTAAAAAGGAGAGCAAAGCTTTTCAACATAAAACCACTAAAATAATAGAAGTAGTCATTCAAAGTCTCCCAACCAAAAAAAAAAAAAAAAAAATCTGAGGACCAGATGGGCTTAGTGCAGAATTCTATCAGACCTTCATAGAAGACCTAAAACCAATACTCTCCAAACTACTACACAAAATAGAGACAGAAGGAACACTACCCAATTCATTCTATGAAGCCACAATAATGCTTATACCTAAACCACACAAAGGCCCAACAAAGAAAGAAAACTTCAGACCAATTAACCTTTATGAATACCAATGCAAAAATAATCAATAAAATTCTAGGAAACCAAATTCACAATACATCAAAATGATCATCCATCATGATCAAGTAGGGATGCAGGAAAGGTTCAATATAAAAAAAATAGATCAGTGCAATCCATAGTATGAACAAAATCAAAGAAAAAAAAAAACCACATGATCATTTTATTAGATGCTAAGAAAACATTTAACAAAATTCAACAACCTTTCATGATAAAAGTCTTAGAAAGGTCAGGAATTTAAAGCCCATACCTAATCAGAGTAAAAGCAATATACAGCAAACCAGTAGCCAATATCAAACTAAGTGGAGAGAAACTTGAAGCAATCCCACTAAAATCAGGGACTCAAGGCTGCCCACTTTCCCCCTACCTATTCAACATAGTACTGGAAGTCCTACCTAGAGCAATTAGACAACAAAAGGAGGTAGAAGGAATACACATTGGAAAGGAAGAAGTCAAAATATCACTATTTGCAGAAAATATGATACTATACTTAAATGATACCACAACTTCCACCAGAGAATTCTTACAGCTGATAAACATTGTCAGCAAAGTGGTAGGATATAAAATTAACTCAAACAAATCAGTAGCCTTCTTCTACTCAAAGAACAAACATGCTGAGAAAGAAATTAGGGGACTGGCAACATTCACAATTGTCACAAACCATATAAAATACCTTGGCTTGACTCTAAACAAACAAGTAAAATATCTGTATAACAAGAACTTCAAGTCTCTAAAGAACAAAATTGAGGAAGTTCTCAGAAAATTGAAAGATCTTCCATGCTCATGGATTGGCAGGTTTAATATTAGTAAAAATGGTCATCTTGTCAGAAGCAATTTACAGATTCAGTTCAGTCCCCATCAAAATTCTCACTCAGTTCTTCATATAGTTAGAAAGAGCAAATTCATATGGAATAACAAAAAAAAAAAAAAAAAAAAAAAACAAAACAAAACAAGGATAGTGAAAACTATTCTCACCAATAAAATAACTTCTTCAGGAATCATCATCTCTGACCTCAAGCTGTATTACAGAGAATAGTGATTTAAAACTGCATGGTATCAGTACAAAGACAGGCAGGTATTTCAATAGAATAGAATTGAAGACCCAGAAGTGAACCCATGGTCACTTGATCTTTGACAAAGAAGCTAAAACCATCCAGTGGAAAAAAAATACTGTTTCCAACAAAAAAGGTGCTGGTTGAACTGGAGGTCAGCATGTAGAAGAATGCAAATAGATCTATTCTTATCTCCTTGTACAAAGCTCAAATCCACGTAGATCAAGGACTTCCACATAAAACCCAATACACTGAAACTAACTGAAGAGAAAATGGGGAAGACCCCCAAACACATGAGCACAGGTAAATTTTCCTGAACAGAACACCAATAGCTTATGCTCTAAGATCAAGAATCAACAAATGGGACCTCATGACATTACAAAGCTTTTGTAAGACAAAAGACACTGTCAAGAGAACAAAATAGCAACCAACAGACTGGGAATCAATATTTACCAATTCTACATCTAATAGAGGCCTAATATCTAATATATTATTAAAAAATCAAGAAATTAGACTCCAGGGAACCAAACAACCCTATTTAAAAATGGGGTACAGAGCTAAACAAAGAATTCTCAACTGAGGAATACCAAATGGCCGAGAAGCACCTAAAGAAATGTTCAACATCCCTAGTCATCAAATGCAAATCAAAACAACGCTGAGATTCCACCTCACTCAGTCAGAATGGCTAAGATTAAAAACATAGGTGGCAGCAGATGCTGTCTAGGATGTGGAAAATGAGAAACACTCCTCCATTGCTCGTGGAATTGTAAGCTGGTATAACCACTCTGGAAATCAGTCTGACCAATCCTCAGATAATTGGACATAGTCCTCCCTGAAGACCCAGCTATTCCACTTCTGCGTATATATCTAAAAGATGCTCCAACATCTAACAAGGACACATGCTTCACTATGTTCATAGCAGCCTTATTTATAATATCCAGAAGCTGGAAAGAACCCTGATGTCCTTCGGCAGAAGAATGGATACAGAAAATGTGGTATACTTACACAATGGAGTATTACTCAGCTATTAAAAACAATGAACTTATGAAATTCTTAGGCAAATGAATGGAATGAGAAAATATCATCCTGAGTGAAGTAACCCAGTCACAAAAAAAAAAAAAAAAAAAAAAAAAAAAAAAAAACACACACATGGCATGTACTCACTGATAATTGAAGACTAGCCCAAAAGCCCATATTACCCAAGATACAATTCACAGACCACATGAAACTCAAGAAGAAGGATGACCAAAGTGCAGATGTTTCAGTCCTTCTTAGAAGGGGAAAGAAAAATATTCACAGGAGAAAATACAGAGAAAAAGTTTCAAGCAGAGACTAAATAAAGCAAAGGCCATCTAGAGACTCCCCCATCTGGAGATCCAGCTTATATGCAGCCACCAAACTCAGACAATATCACTGATGCCAAAAAGTACATGCTGACAGGAGCCTGATATAGCTGTGCCCTAAGAGGCTCTACCAGATCATGACAAATATAGAAGTGGATGTTCACAGCCAACCATTCAACTGAAGACAGGGTTTCCACTGGAAAAGTTACAGAAAGGATTAAAGGAGCTGAAGTGGTTTGTAACCCCATAAGAACAACAATACCAACCAACCAGAGCTTGCAGGGACTAAACCACTACCCAAGAGTACACATGGACAGAACCATGGCTCCAGCTGCATATGTAGCAGAGGATGGCCTTGTTGGGTATCAGTGGGAAGAGAAACCCTTGGTCCTGCCAAGGCTCGATGCCCCAGTATAGGGAAATGTCAGGATGGGAAGGTGAGAGGTAGTGGGTGGGTAGGAGGGCATCCCCTTAGAACCAGGGGAAAGGAGTATTGGATAGGGGATTTATGGAAGGGAAACAGGAAAAAGGGATTACATTTGCAATGAAAATAAAATATATTTAATAAAAAGGAGAAAAAACAAAAACAAACAAAAATATGAATACAGATGGAAAATCTATATATGTGTATGAAAATATAGAAGTTTGTATGTGTTTGTGCGGTGGATGTGGGTGTGTGCTTTATGAGAACCATTTAATTCTACTTATGGCTTAATCCACAAACCTTCATGGTACAAATATATATATATTATGACAAAATTATATTGAACATAAATATAAATAACTGGAAATTAATTTTAAACATTTACATCAGCAATTGTTGCCATTGTTTCTGGTTTTTGTTGTTGTTGTTGTTGTTAATAAGTAAGGTTATAGGTTGACATTTCAAAAATGTAAGAGGCAACCTTTTCAGAAATGCTTCTTCATGTTATTATCTTATTATGTTGGGAACGTAATAGGTTCCCAATTGGGATCAAAGGGATAGAAAACAAACTCTAAAATAGTTCACATTTTTTGTCTGTCATAAAGCTGGGTTTAGGTCCTGAACCAATGTTTATGCCACTTTCCAAAAGCCTTAATGTCCTTTATTCAGTTTGCTTTGACTCAAAAGCATTTTCTCAAACCAAATGTCGCCAGTAAGTTGCAAATTGATATGAATCCTCACATCTTGCCATTTAACACACTGAGGCTGCAGTTTGGGAGGGGATCGAGTGTTTGTGATGTTATGGAGTACCAGAGTCATTCTTGGAGGGAAGCAGAGATAGATTCCTATTGACTCTGGGAATGCTGCCATCAATCTCCATTCCAGTGTCTGAGAACAACACTGAAGTTTTAATGCTTATAATGCAATAGGAAGCATTTGATTGTACCTTAAGTTTTAAATGTTCTCTAAGAAGTCCCAAACTAATCTGTATGCAAACCTGTGCCATCTTAGTAATAAGCCCTTTATCCAGGAATGTTATCTTCACATTTTCAGCTGAATTGTGATACATATCACAAATTAAATAATGGATTTTTTAATGGTATCTTCAAAAGGATATCCAAACAATCCATCACTCAGATGTATCTCCAAGTACAGCAAGCCTCTTAATTTCTCACCTTTCTGTAATATTAGTGCATTCTGAAACATTGAGAATGCTTTAAGCTTCTACCTAGTTTGCTTACTGCACTCACAAGGTGATATTAATGAGGCCAAGGTCATGGGTGCAAGAAAATTTTGCCATGTATCGACCACAGATTACTGGAATTGGTCAACAGATGATAGCACAGCCTAGAAAGGCATCATGACAAAACCTCAGCACTTCTCAGCCCAGTCGGCCCATAAAGAGACAGGATATACTAGTGAGCCATCATCATCTGAGGGAGGAAATGAATAGCAGCTTGGGAGGCTCCAACATCTAGTTCTGAACAAAGCAGGGCTGACATTTAGGCATTAACTTTGCATTATAATCTCCCATCATACCATTGATTTGCTATGTAACCTTCATCACTAAAGCAGAGATAATAGGATGGAATGAAATGGGCTTACCTCCCGGGGATGTTGTGTGAATTAGCAAATTAACTAGTGTAAAGTGTTAGCATTTATGTAAGTGCTGGTGGTTGTCATTATTTCTGGGGACCAGTCTCATTCTAAATAGAGAATCTAAGTATATTATGCTTTTGCCAAAAAGAGATTTTCAGCCACATCAATTGCATTTAAGCTGAGCATAAAACAGAGGTGATAATAATATACTAGTGATCATAACAGCACAGAGCTGGAAGCCTTTTCCCTGTTAGAGCTAAAACTATTTTCAGCAACTTTCAATGCTTTTAAACTTTGCTTTCCAAGCTTTGCGCCAACAGTCATCTGTACAGTGATTATTCTTCCTGTGATGGGTAGGGGGAATGGGACCAAGAATAGGCCCCATTCATTATTCATTCTTGTAATGACTATATAATGTATTGAATTTGTTTACATCAGACAATCAGGCAAACTCAGTAGCTGCTTTGATTGCGATATATTGCAATCATTGTTTAAAAATAAAAACTGTCTCTTTCTTTTGTCGTTTTTACCTCCATCCTGCACACACCGGTGTCCTTTAGAGGTAACCAGCCTACAAATTGAAAACTCCCTGGGAATGGGAGAGCTTTTCAACAAAAGGCACTGTCCATAGGTCTTTACAATTTAACATCTGTACCAAGGAATTTTGTTGTCACCTGCTTCTCTCCAAGGGGTCTGTGCTTGAGAGAATTCTTCCATTTCTTTTGTCACTCTGTCTCTGCTTACCAAGAAAAATCATTTATTGCTGATTGCAGAACTCTTGAACTCAGCCTGGCAGCTGCTGTGTAAATGCCTCAGACCCAGGCTCTTCCCAGCTTATTTCCATATTCATTTGAAGTAATTTTTCAAGACTGTTTGAAACCCTCTCTCCATCTGACACTGTGCAATAATCAGGATCTAAAGCTCACCATTTTCCCCCTTCTTCTTCTCTTTGTCTTACAGATAACAGACGGGTCCCCCTGGAAAGATCCCGCTCTCGCCACAATGGAGCCGTGGCGTCCAAGTGATTCCTGAGACCAGGGAGAATGAAGACATTTAAGAAAACAAAATTATCCATTTTGAGAGGAACGAACATACACTTAAGAGCTGGAGTGGAAATAAATGCATTTCCACAAAGGTCAAGCTGATCTGGGGGAAGTGATGTGTATGTGTATGAGTATTGCAAGTACACTAATCTGAACCCAGATGTCATGATTAGAAAACATTTGTTCCTCTCTAAAGATGCACATAACTTGTCATTGTGTATAAGGACCTGACTGTGAAAATCAAAGTATAAAAACATGGAAGAATTCTAAGGCTTCTACCAACATTCCAGTCTGTCAAGTAATTTAAAACTGAAATTCTAGGTCAGGTAGAGATAGACAGGAAGAATTTCTATTGTCTACTTCCAGCTCATTTTATGTTTATAGTGTAAAGTCTAGGAGAATAGGTGCGTTAATGATTGGGAAGAAACAAATAGCACACTCTGAAACAGAAGCCCAACTCAAGGTATTTAGAGCCCATCTCAAGTGAAAGCTAATGGATTCATCTATGTGGCAGAAGCTAATCTTATCATTACTCTAACCTTTCAGAAGTGTCACAGGCACTTACCATTGGTAAAACTAAACCAAAGTTTAACACAATCCACTAGATTTCAACTTTACTTAAGCTGTGTTTTTGAATTTTCCATAGATATCTGCCTTATAGAAATTCTTTATATAGCTATTTTTTGAGAAAATTTCTACACTTTCATGTCTATGCTAGGGATGAGCCTGAAATTCTATTGCCTTTACTTAGATTTTAGAGGAAAATATTGATTCCTAGTTCTTCCTTCTATTTCTTCTTTCTACCTTCACCCCCTTAGAAGTAGGGAACAGCACTGCAGAAGAGTACAGAGGGAGGAAATTACTTTTTAATGTAGGAGGAAACCTTTGAATGGTCAATTGGTTGGTCTCTAGCTCTACCCCTTTTCCTACTCCACATTGGTAGTTGAAGAAAAAGAAATTCTTTCTCTCTTCCTCCTTCCTTGTTTCTCTCTTTCCCTCTCTACCTTCTTTTCTCTCCATCTCTCCCTACTTACCTAGCTACCTTCTTCAATCTCTTCCTCTCTCTCTCCCTCCCTCCCTCATCCTTCCCTTCCTCCCTCTGTCCTCTTCTTCCCTCCCCCTCCCTTCTTCCCTCCCTCTCGTTCCATATATGCACGTGTGTGTGTGTGTGTGTGTGTGTGTTTGTATGTGTGTATATGTGTGTGTGTTTGTGTGTGGTTGTGTGTGTATTTATATCTCTTACTAAAGTAATCCATACCCTAGTACCCAGGTAAACCTCTGTCATCATCATACTTCCTTTCTTATATTATTAACATATTTCAGCTGCCAAAACAACGCCAACAGATAAAGAAGCTCAGCATTGTTTTAAATATGTGAGAGAGCAGAAGTTATACTTAACTTGTCTATTCTCTTACAATGTGCATTTGTAATAATTGGTGTGACTTCTCTGGAATGTAATTTCAAAACTAATTCATGCAGATGATTGTGATTGCTGTAAAAGATTGCTTCTATGTATATTTCTCATGTAGATAATTCTATTTCTATTCTGCCTAAGCACATTATAGACATTTAGAGAAAAGAACAAATAACTGGCTTGGCAAGCCATCTTCTGAGATTAAGTAAACAAATGACCAGTAGCTCACAGATTTTTTCTACAGATGTAAAATAATTTAGATGGTCGACTTTCACTTGTTCTTACTTGGGTATTATACTACAAGATACTCTGAAGCTGCTTTAAGTAGAGAAATCAGAAAGTAACACTGTCTGAGTTATTTCCTTTTGTTCTTATGTGGAAAGACACACATGCACATGTGCTCACATGTGCACACACACACACACACACACATACACACAAACACACACACACTTTAGAATATATCACTTTCACACACTTTTAAAATAATAACCATGAAGTTTAGGTTCTACTAATTGATGTAAATAACTACTGTATGCATTTTCAATTTTACAAAGTATTTTCTAAAATATTGTGGTATGGCTTATTTGAAGTATTTTAGTTTTGTTTTTATAGCTTTTCTGGCTGTAAAAATTGATCTTGAAATGTAAACTTTGACTGAAATGTAGGGCATTTGCCCTGCCATATTATCTAACTGGTCAAGGTTGAAGTACTGATGTATATCACCTTTTCCAGATGTGAACTTGCCTTATTTTCTAGTTTATAAACAAGAATGAATGAAGTACTATTAATGATAAATTATATATTTGTATTTAAGTGCATTCCACATGATTTTCACAAACATTAGAAAACCTTTCAGGGAACAGATACATAATTAACTCATGTGATTTATAATAGTCCTGTTCCAGTCACTTGCACTTTTTGTTTTAGGTCAAAAGGTATCATCAAAAAACAAAAGTACATAGTGGCATTTTTTTAAAGAAAATCAAATTAGGATAAAGTATTTTATGTATTTTTATTTCTGCCACACATGAAAAATGCCCCTTTCTACAACTTTTTCTTCAGAATATTACTAAAACAAGTTAACTGGTTAGAATGTTTTCATTTGGCTACTGTAATGATTGACCATCAGTCTTGTAGTTTAAGACCACAACAATTTATTGTCCTATGGTCCTGGAGGCCAGAAGCTTGACATCTGGACATCAGACCATTCATGCTACCTCCAGAGGATACAACAAAGGCCCCTTCTTTGCTTTGTCCAATTCCTGATGGCCAATGGCATTGTATGGCATTTTTCTCTGTTCCTTTTTACATCATCTTCTCTGTGTACCTGATCTCTCTCAGCCTGTCCTGTAAGGATATTGATGGTGACATTTAGAGACCACCATCTTAAAACAGGATAATCCTCTCTGATACTCACACACCCTGAACTTTATGATATCTCTATGACCCTTCTTTCAAGCAAGGTAACATCCAGGTTCTCTCCTAGATAACTTAGCTCTATACTTGAGATAGTTGAATGAATCCAGAAATGTGTTCCCAGTATTTTCATCACTATTCAAAAGTTAACAGGCCACATCCTTTTCCTTAGCTCCAAAGTACATCTTCACACAGAATGTCCTCATGTTATCATCTTTCACTATTAACAAAATTTACCAAATCAAGTACTAATTCCTTCTTGGCATAATGCTTCTTTCTTCACTATACCTCTTCTCTTATTTGTTTCCTTGTTTAAATTTTTAATTTCCTCCTATCTGGCTCTTTTTTAAACTTAGTATAAAAAAAGGTAATGTGTTTCACTATGGTATTTTTAGGCTTTGTGGTTGATGATGATAATGATCCTTCTTCCCACCATCTCCCCTTGTCTCTACCACTACTACCCACTGCTATGGTCCCCCTAGTAACTCCCATTTCATTGTCATGTCTCATATATTCTATTATTCTCTTTTCTTGCCCCCCCAAGACTTCTTTTTCCCAGGAAAAATGAACTATCTGTACCTACAACACTTAGCCTGCCAAGCTCCTCAACTTTATGACTTACAAGATCAAGATTAGTTTTCTATAAAACTGTAGAAGACAATTCAGATAAGTTGTGGTTTGTTTTGGTTTGGTTTTGCTGCTATATAACAACAACTGCCTTTCTTCCAGTTCCCACTACAGTATTCATTTCCTCTTGTGCCCTCACCAGAAATGCCTTTAACATTCACATTCCCATCAGTGGTTTGGCTCAGGCAATCTATACTGTCTCTACTAAGTTTACCATCAAGAATTGTACCACCCTCCACCCAACGTCCAATTCCAAAGCCACATTCACATAGGTATTTGTTATAGCAGTACACCACTGCATTCTAAAATTTTTATCAGATTTCTATATTCACTGTAATATATCCCCACAACAACAGATGGATAAAATAGTAGATTTCTGGTTCTGTAGTGTTTGTAAGGCCACAAATCCTAAACCATGATATTGGCAGGAGAGTACTCCTAAGCAAGCTCTAGGAGAAAATCCACTCTTTGCTTCTTCTCCTGTGATTGTCATTATTCCTTGGATTATTGCTTCATCTTACTACTCTCTCTCGTTTTGACATCTTCCCCTCTGTATATACAATCTACCTCTGCTTCTCTCTTGTAAGAATTGTTTTGATGACCTGTCCAGATTAACTATTATCTTGATTTTCAGAGCCTAAATTTAATTACAACTTCATATACCTGCCTAAAAGAATAAGGTAATATCACAGATTCTTGGAATTAGCACACAAATGAACATGTCTTTTCAGGGGGTGAGCATAATTCAGCCACTACAGTAGTCATTGCATATAAATGTACTTTATACTTTTTTTAAAATGCATCTTTGGTGCTCAAGCCAGGTTTAAGGTTGTTATTAAAAGCTATTGTCTGCACAGGCTACTGCATGCTTTGTTACTAAATAGACAAAGAGGCTATTCTAAATTTTGGTTGATACTTTCGCCACTGCAACCAATTAGCTGAAAAAATTCACGGATCTCAACTCTGCTCTAGTGTATCTTTTCTGCCCTTTTTTATGAAGCCTTTGTTCAAATGTCTTCTGTCATGCATAATGTAGGCACAAAACTACCTCTGATACAGAAGGGTTCTTTACAAGCTTCCTTTAGGTATTGTGAATCCCTCAGCTGAAGGGAGAGGTAAAAGCAAAGACTGTGTTGAATGGGTATTGAGGGAGATTGTGTCCATAGCAAGCCACATTAAAGAAATAGTCAAGTAGCAGTAAAACTGTCAATTTGTGCTGTCATTTCACCTCAAAATAAATACCTGTATTTGCGCTGGACCAATAATGACTTGCAATCTCTGTAAAATGCCTACTAACTCAATAAAGCTTAAATCTGCATTAAATGTTGTTCAGTCTATGATTCGGATTACATATGAATGAAAAGATATGGATGTTGAACTTTCAAGAGGATGTGAGGACATTCTAGGAAAAGCTTTAGCTAAAGAGAGCTTCAAGAGTGGTTTCAGAAGGGCCAGGTCAAGTGGAGATCATGTGCTGTCTTCAAAGACTCATATACTCAAGAGAACTCTAAAGTTTTTCTTAACATTCATGCACACTTTTTGTCAGAATAGTTGAGAAATGCTTATACAACTAAAAAGTGAAAAGGGAGATTTACATGCTACATGATCGACACAAACTGTTTTTGTAGAGATTTTTGTACATCAATACAGCGCTGAAACAAATGGGCTTCAAATGCTCAGAGAGGTAAGTGTCCAGAACAAGTAATGAAGAATGGCAGGGCTTTTATTCTCTGGTGAGATTTTAAAAGAATCCCTCCTTGTGGGTGGGCTGTCTTCAAGATAAAATGCTGGACAAGGTAATAAGCAGACCTATAAATGACATGATCCAAATCCTGGCCCACCCACTAGGTTCTTTGGAATAATTTGCTCCAGCAAGCAAACACATTGTTCTTTTTCCTCCCAAGACACAAATAAAGAGTCCAAAAGCTAGATACACTACAACAGGGGAATTTGAGCTTAAGGACAACAGTTATGAGCAAGAGGGAAAGATGAAAATTGATAAATATACCATACATGTAATGTGCTTTGTAATTTTGGTTCATAACAAAAGAATGCCATAACTGAAGATCCCATGTATACAGAAATTTGATTTAGATGTTTAAGATTCCAATTGCCACAACTAAAATATAATTATAGTGCACGTCCATTGTACAGAGAAAAAGCTTACAAATACATGAATTATGCAAACCATGACTTTGTGCCGACTTCTTGGATATTAGCAATTTAGTCTTGAGTCATAATGACCTTATATCAGAGGTACAGATAATAGCTTTACCTGTACTGAGAACCCTAGTTCATTTTCCAATAAATATATTGAGAGGCTCACAACTGCCCGTACCTCCAACTTCTAGAGATCTGGCATCTTCTGGTCTCCCAAAAATGCCTATATGTATATATATGTATATGTGTATCATTCAATGATTTAAATCATTTTTAATTTAAAAGGAAAGCATATGGCATATAAAGGAATATGATCCTAGATATTCTGTGTAGGAGAGAGTAAGACAAGAATGTGGCAGTATTGGGATTGTACCTCAATAATAGACTCCTTGCTTAGCATGCATGAGGCCTTCATCAATCTCCAAGTGGAAAGAAAGAGAGAGAAGGGAATGGGGCCACAGAAAGCTAACCTTAATTATTGCAGGAATACTACTGAGAAGTGAAGATGTGTTATTGTTCAAGTGGCAGCAAATAAATTAGCTACCAGTGGTTGATGAGATCATGATGAATGGGATTAGTCAAAGGTTTCAGACTGAGTGGCAACTGATATGATACATTTTAATAGAAAAGTTGAACACAGAAGAAATTATCTTTGCAATAGTGCCTGGACTGCACATGGCTAAAGTTCAGAGACATGGTACAATCCTATCAATTATCCTAGTTCCCTTTGTATTACTGTAATAAACACTATGACTAAGGTGATATTAATGAGATGGCCCCCAAGGGGGCTTATATCTTTGGATTATTGGTTCTTAGTTAATTGAACAGTTTGGGAGGAGAACAAGAAAGTGTGGCCTTGTTGGAGGAGAAGTGTCACTAAGGATGGGCTTAGAAGTTGCAAAAGCCCACAGCAAGTCTAGTCTTGCCTGCTGCTTGTGGATCAGGATGAAAACTCTCAGCTACTGTTACAGCACTGCCACCAAGCTCTCCACAGTACAGGTCATGAACTAATCCTACGAAACTCCAAGCAAGCCATAAATTAAATATTTCTTTAAAAGTTTGCCTTGGTCATATTGCTTCATCACAGCAATTGAACAGTAACTAAAACAATGACTAAAAGCAACTTTTGGGGGGGGGATCGTTTATTTGCCTTGCAAGTTCATGTCAGAATCCATCACTGAAAGAAACTCAAACAGAGCAGGAACCTGGAGGCTGACACTGAAGCAGAGGCCATGGAGGAATGCTGCTTGCTGGCTTGCTCTTTATGGCTCCTTTAGCTTGCTTTTTTATAGCACACAGGACCACCTGCCACTCCTGTATCAATCATTAATCAAGAAAATGCTCCCATAGATTTACCTACATCGAAGCCTGATGGAGGTATTTCTCAGTTGAGTTACCCTCTTCCCGGGTGAATCTAGCTTATCTCAAATTAACAAAGAAAAAAATAGCCTAACCTGCACATGTCTTACATATAGTGTCGAGTTCACATGCAATCTTAATTAATGTGTATTATGAGTTCATGGAGAGAAAGAACAGTCAAAAGAAAAGAAATTCTTTGTAACATACACAGTAATATGGTGTTTATGGTGATAAAAAGTGCTTATTCGGGTTGCTTTCATTTTTGCTTCCCTGCTTCTTGCCCATATTTTTTCTTTTTCCACTTTTTAGTAATACTAAAAGCCAAATCATGCAGCAGCTATTCAAAGAAATAAGAACCCAACACAGACTGAGGTGACATTAAGATGTCCTGCTTTACTTTTTGTCTCTCACCAACAGGAAAGAAAGACATTTAGATGAAGTATAATTTATGGGAAAGACTTTAATTAGTTCAGAGTTGAAGCTTAAGTGTATGCTTAATATTTCAAACTGTACATTTAAGAGCTTCTTAAGCAATTACTACTCTCTCTAGGAGCAGCAGGCAGCCAGAATGGTTCACTCCTGTAATCTCAGCACTTTGGATAGTGAGGCAGGAGGATCACCCTAAGTTCAAGATCAGTCTGAGCTACAAAGTAAGACACTGTCTGAAAAAAAGAAAGAAAAATTACATGATAATAATAAACATCAAAGCTTCCTGTTTCTATATTTTTCTAGGAAACTAAGGCTTCCAATATGTTTTTATGCTAAATATGTTTTTACTCAAGAACAGTAGGACTTCTTTTTCCAGTCACATAACATTGAGTGGCTTTGATTTAAATAGTTATTTTAATAATTTTGTTAGTGGGAACTAGGTTTTTAATCTCTTCTATCATTCTTTCCCTCCAATTATGTTAGTTTCCCCCATTTTCTTACTAAGTCCCAGGTATCCCAATGAAACTTGAACATATTTAAATATGACAAATTCTCATTCGATAGTCTTTAGCAATCTGCAGCACCAAATAGCACAGTAGCCTGGACTTTTTAACAAAAATCAAGTCATGAACTGTTTTACCTGGCAGAACAGCTGGTGGTCCTTAGGGAGCAGAAAGACGAGATATGAAGGAGGTCATGTATTAACTGCCCCTAGTAGAATTCAGTGGAGTGATGAAAATGAGGATGTCTTACCAATGTCAGTGACTTTCTGACTCTGCAGCCTCTGTGACAAAAGGCTGGCTTGCTGTGACCTTATATTGTGTGGCACTTTGTACTTTTGAAAGGACTTTAGCTTTGCACATCCATTATTCCATTATTTCATTTCTTCTCAATCTTCAAACATCCTCAAGTTCTCAGTGTGCTATTAAAGAGCAACCTTCTTGAAAGGAGTGAACCTCCTTCGAGGCTACTGGAAGACCATGAACACCTTCTTGCTAAAACATATGAATGCCTCTGAGAATTCATTCTGCTTACTGTCTTCAATTTCCCAGCAAGTATACCTAGCCTGATCTCCCCTTAATACTCCTTAAAGTCTGCAGTCCCATTTATTGGTAGTTGTCATCACATGCCTCATGAATAATAAGCATGAACCCTAATTTTCTTCATTTTTGTTCACTTCCAGGGCCATCCATAGTCATGTCCTTGAGGTTCAAGCAGATGACTCTGTGAACTCTTTTCAGTTCCCCAACACCATCTCGCTACTGAAACATAGAAACCTCTTATATCCCCAAATATGTTTTCCCTAGGAAACCTTTTCCCAGCCAGGCATCATTAGCACTAATTTATCTCTAGTTTTTAGGATGAGAAGAAGCTCCTAGTGCTTCTAGAGGGGGTAAGAAGTACCCCCTCTTACCCTGGGATCTCCTAAGCATGGAGGTCAGTCTCTTAGTTTCGTTTTCTTGTATGGTTTTAACCTATCTTTCACAGTGACGAAGACAGCATCTTCAGTTACCTTCTTCAAAGGTCCCAAGAGCATATTCAGATGCAAATTTCAATCCTCTTTTTGACTTCATCCCTACAGCAATGTTGGGTCAGATTTACTATGGAAGGATACCAGCAATATGCAAGAATGTGTTAGTAGTGTACTCAGATGTGTATGTACCCTCATTTCAGGAAGTACATCTAAAGTTTAGTCAGACTAGTATTACCTCACTGCCTATCCTCACCCTTTTCTCCTATTAATCCTTCAATGGCCAATGCTGCCTTTTGAAGCCTTTCTTAATTTTCCTTTCACCATTGAAATAAATGGTGTTATCTAATGCTCCTGCTGCCATTTGTTCATACCTCTATTATGGCCTGTATTTCATTCTGCCTTCTACTATACTTAGTTTTCTGTGTCCTTGACTAAAGTGTGATGGCAGTGACTGCCTCATTCATCTCTGGGCCTTTACATAAAGCAATTGCTCAATGAATGGATGTGTAGTGTCAACTCTCAGGGAATTAAACAAATGAGAAGCAATGTTTGGGTCCAGGTAATAGAAAATTGCAGCTAATTTCCTCAGCCAGGTGAGAACATAACCTTCATCACCATCTTGGGAACCGAAGACTTGTGTAAGGTCAGTGTTGAGGACAAGCTCCCCAAACTATAAGGCTGCAAGTTGACTTTAGAGGAGGACTTCAGCAGCTGCTGACTGACTGAAGACAAGTAGGAAGTAGTTTCCTCCAAGGTCAAGCTTTTAACAAGTGTCTGCAATGTACACTGAGGGATTTGGCTGTACTCCAATTATGCTAATATGTCTTATATATGGGCCTCCAGCATCCAGGAACCACCTCCCTAAACAATTTAATAAGTGTAAATACCAAGGCAGAGTTGTAAATGTGGAACTTATTTGCAATGTACCAACCTTGTTATTATCAAATGTCATGGGGTATAAGTCATGACAATTATGCTGCCTGCTTTTTATTACATTTATTTTACTTCTTAAAAGTGTGCTATATCCCCAGAAGCTTTCTCTGTTCTGTACTCCTTGTGAAACCTCTTCTGGCTACGGCTTCCAGAGTCACAAAAGGCAAAAATATTAGGGTCTTAGTATTAATAAGTGCTTCTGGTAAGGAAATGACGTCAATGGTCATTGCACCATTCACTGACACTCTCCATTAGGGCTCACTGTATATGTCAATTTAACTTATGAAATTTTGTGGGCTTCTCTATATAAGAGATTTCAATATCTGAAATAAAAATTTTCCCTTGCTATCTACCTCCCTCCACCTGAGATTATAGACATATGTGTGGTTCTAGTCTGGAATAGACTTTTTATAAAGTCTATTTATTGCTAGCTTGGTGTAATTTGAAGTTGACCCAATTTTCCTGTTTTGGACCACCATGCACCCTAGAATATTCTTTTCTTTCTCATGTCCAAGTCCCTTGCATTAGTCCCTCAGAGACAGAATAGCACGTTACTGTCACTAAGCATTCTATGACAACAACTCCTTTTCTTTTAGAGAGGCTATAGTAACCCAACTTGCAGGTTCCTCTGGTATCAGGAAGGATGCTTGCCAGACCACAAAAGAAGTTGACCTGTTCTTTAGGACTTTGAGAACTGCCACTGCTTTCAAAGTTTCCTTGAAAAATAATGTCTAAAAAGAAAACCTAGGTCATTCCTGCATCCAGGATGTACTTTAGGGTTTCTTTTTCCTGTAATTATAGTACTTTCCTTTGTTTCTGGTGTATGACTTACCACCTGTGTTGTATTAGTTGCTTTTCATGACTCTGTGAAAACATATCACAAGAAGCAACTCCAAACAGGAAGGGTGTGTATGACAGACCAGACAGCACAGAGTAGTTGTGCTATTATATACGAAAGGGTTAAATATAATGCACAGAAATGAATTACACAACTTTCAGTCCAAATGCCCTGGCCATATTTTCTGTTCTCAATAACCGCATGTAGCCAACAAACAATGATGGATAGCAAATATCTAGCCCCACCCCCAGGGCTTCAGGTAAGCTCTGTTTATTGCTTGATTTGACTCCTACTCTGATTGTTGTTTGTGGAGATATTGCCACTTAAAGACTCAGGTTCAATTTTATGAGGTCCCATTTGTCAATTCTTGATCTTAGAGCATAAGTCATTGGTGTTCTGTTCAGGAAATTTTCCCCTGTTCCTATGTGTTATAAGTTATTTCCCACTTTCTCTTTTAGATGCGACATATCTGGTTTTATGTGGAGGTCCTTGATCCACTTGGACTTGAATTTTGTACAAGGAGATAAGAATGGGTCAATTTGCATTTTTCTACATGCTGACTACCAGTTGAAACAGCACCATTTGTTGAAAATGCTTTTTTCCCACTGAATGGTTTTGGCTCCTTTGTCAAAGTGACCCGAAAACGGCAATCCACAGATTGGGAACAGATATTTACCAATCCTACATCTGATAGAGGGCTAAAACCAAAATATACAAAGAACTCAAGAAGTTAGACTCCAGAGAACCAAATAACCCTATCAAAAAGGGGTACAGAGTTAAACAGAGAATTCTAAACTGAGGAATCTCAAATGTCTGAGAAGCACTTTAAGAAATGTTCAACATCCTCAGTCATCAGAGAAATGCAAATCAAAACAAACCTGAGATTCCACCTCACACCAGTCAGAATGACTAAGATCAAAAACTCAGGTGACAGCAGATGCGGGCAAGGTTGTGGAGAAAGAGGAACACTCCTCCACTGTTGATGGAATTGCAAGCTTGTACAGCCATTGCAGTAATCAGTCTGGCAGTTCCTCAGAAAATTCGAAATAGTTGTACCAAAGAACCTAGCTGCACTACTTCTAGGCATAAATCTAAAAGATGCTCTAACATATAACAAAGATACATGCTTCAACATGCTCATAGCAGCCTTATTAATAATAACCAGAAACTGGAAACAACCCAGATTTCCCTCAACAGAAGAACTGATACAGAAATGCAGTACATTTACACAATGGAGTACTACTCAGCTATTAAAAAACAATAATTTTATGAAATTCGCAGAAACATGGATGGAACAAACACACACACACACACACACACAGTATGTACTCACTGATAAGTGGATATTAGCCAAAAAAAAAAAAAAAAAAAAAAAGCTCCGAATACCCATGATACAACTCACAGATGATATGAAACTTAAGAAGAAAGAAGATCACACCAAAGTTTAGATGCTACAGTACTACTCAGTGGGGGGCAGGGAATAATCTCTGGTAAGTAGAGGGAGAGAGGGATCTGGGAGGGAGAGAGGAGTGGGAAGAAAAGGGGGAAACAAGATATGGAGGAGATGGGGGAGATGTACAGAGGGTCAGGAATTTTAAAGAAGATGCATAGCATTCAGGGGGAACTGGAGGTAACCACCAGAAAGTCCCAGATGCCAGGCACCCAAGAGGTTCCTAGAAGCCAACAGGGAAGATTTTAGTCAAACTACACAATAAAGGGGAGATAAGATTTGTAGAGACCATATCCAGTAGATAGGCATGACCCCCAGTTCAGAAATTAGGTCAACCTCCCACCTCAAAAAATATCCATCCAGAATTTCTTCTGTCAAAAGGAAATGAAGGAACAAAGAATGGAGCAGAAACTGAAAGAAAAGCCATCCAGGGACTGCCTCAACTAGGTATCTATCCCATCTGCCGACCAAACCCAGATACTATCACTGATGCCAAGAAGTGCTTACTGACAGGAGCCTGGTATAGCTCTCTCTTGAGAGGCTTTGCCAGAGCAGGACCAATACAGATGCGAATGCACACAGCCAAACATTGGACTGAGCACAGGGACCCCCAGTGGGGAAGTTTAGGGCAAGGACTGGAGGAGCTGAAGGGGTTTGCAACCTCATAGGAAGAAGAACATATCAGCCAACCAGACTCCCCAATGTCCCCAGGGATTAAACTGCCAACTAAAATGTACACAGAGGGTACCCATGGCTCTAACTGAATATGTAGCAGAGGATGGCCTTGTGTGACATTAGTTGGTCCTGTGGAGGCTTGATGACCCAGGATATGAGAATGTTAAGTTGCTGAAGCATGAGTAGGTAGGCGGGGCAGGTGGGGGAGCACCCTCATAGAGGCAAAGGGGAGAGGGTAGGAGATGGAGGCTTGTGGGGGGAAACATGGGAAGGGGGATAACATTTGAAATATAAATAAATAAAATAACCAGTAAAAAATGTGGAACCAAAAAAAAAAAAAAAGAAAGAAAGAAAAAAAGGGACTCAGGTTCCGGTTCATATGCCTTTTCACATATGCTCAATGAGAACTCATCATTTTCCTTTCATGACTACACTATTCATTGTGTATATATTGGTGCTGGAGAATTTAACTCAGGGACTCATGCTTGTTAAATAATTACTCTATTTAAGTACAACTGAGATATACCCCCGGACCTAGTATCTGTAAATGCTTAGAATAAATAATATGTTGCTTAGATTTGAACTCCGAGGTTACAGATAGCAATACATACAATGCTATAATGCTCCTCGCCACAGACATTTCAATATGCTTCTATTGAGGCAATTTGTGTTTCCTGAATTGTTGTGTAACTTTGCAGGTAAATTTTACATAAATGTACAAGTACTCATGTAAGAAATATACTTTCATACACATTCTTATTCAATAAACATACTATATAGTCTGCCTTGGATAGCCCCCATGCTGCTGCTCATGGGATTTGTGTCTGTCTCCCTCCTGAGGAGTTCTGCTCAGAGAAGGTATGTGTGCAGTCTGTGTTTCTGTATCCTTGCAGAACTTTGTACCTTGGACACTGGTGCAACACATAATACTCAGTAAACGGTTGTTAAATTAGATTGCTCAAACTGTTGCCAGATTAATCTTCCTGAAATTCTCTTTTGCATATGGTACCCCCACTCACATACAAACATCATTAACTTCTAATTGCCCACAGCACACATTCCACATTCAAGGACCTTTAGAGTCAAGCCCAACTTTTCTTTTCCAGAGTAATTGCCACTCCCAAGTATCCATTGTTTTAACCAACGGGTCTCACTGGAAATTTGTTATAGGCTACTGTAAATTATCCTGTGGGTGTAGGAGCACACACTTCTCTGTGTGTGTGCCTGCCTGCCTGTCTGTCTGCTAGGTGGTTTGACTTACTCTGTATTCTTTTCTAAACTGTAGGTTCCTGAAACTGAGATGATATCAAATGCTTGTATTTATCCCAGGACAGTACCTACAACACTGTAATGCTCACTACCTTCTTCATGAGCTTGTAAATGTCTTTCTTCAAGCCCTCTTCCCTTCTCTCCCTTCCCCTGAGCCTGGTCTGCCGCAGGTTGAACGATAATTGCCTAGATCCGACATTTCCTTTTGGCAGAGATAGAAGGCAGTTGATTTCTCTAATCCAGTTCTATTTTTTAATCATTCATTCCTCATTCAAGTCAGAGGAGTGCAGACAGATGCAGTGACGGGGGTCAAAGCACAAAACAAGTATCGTTTCCAGGAGCAAGTTTTTCTTCCCCTTTTAACACATTTGTCTAGAATTCCCAAACACTGACTTTTCATGTGTCTCAAACAATGGAGGCTGCTTTGAGATTCACTTCAAATGGCAGTGTGCTACTATCATGGCTGGCTAGCACTTCAGTAAAGTACAGTAGCACTTAAACTGTACCAACTCTAAGATGGGAAGTGTTACAATACCTACTACCACTTACTGAGCTCTGTGTACCAGGTGCTACTCAAAAGCTTTCTCCTTTTCTTTTTGTTCATCCTCACAACCATCCTCAGCATGTGTGTGTATGTGTGTGTGTGTGTGTGTGTGTGTGTTGTGCATATTTTGACAGATAAATTAGCTAAGCCTCTGAGAGATAAGGAAAGAACAAGGTGTTATTAGGGAGTGATGGAGATAAAATTTGAACTCAGGCAGCATAGGTTCTAGAATGCATATTCTAAACAGAAGGCATAGTTTGCCTGCAAGTTTGCAGAAGATGTTATGTCTCTGGTCTGTGTCACCTGCAAGCTCTTATATTTGAACTCCTGGATCATGAACACTAATAACTTCATTGTTGCCCCCATTTTGTTTCCTTTGTCTTAAATTTTGTCCAGGAAATACTGTGATGCTTTCCTTCTGGGCCTTCTAAACATTTCTTGCTACTAGCCAACACTGTCTCTACATAAACTCTGTGGATGGGCTGAAGTGATGATTCATCAGTTAAAAGCACTTGCTGCTCTTGCAGAGGATCCCAGTTCAATTCACAGAATCCACATAGCAACATATAACTCTCTGTAACCATAGTGTCTAAATTCTTTAGGTGTCCATGGGCAAAAGGCACAAAAGTGGTCCACAGACATGTAAGTGAAAACTCATTCACACAAAATAAACATACCTAGATTTATAAAATTCAAATAGACTCCCTGTATAGAACATTCCTCACTACTAAAGATGTGCTCCCCGAATTAGCAGCAGCAGCAACACTAAGGAGTTTCTTTGAAATAAAGCATTTTAGGCATCATCCAAGAGGAATACATCAGAACCTGAATCTTAAAAGATGCTCAGGTATTAAAGATGGAGGTGAAGAGACCTAGGGAGCTAGAAAGGACAGCAGGGGACGTAATGAAGAGTAAAAGGTTGTCAAAGGACACTGATTCCTTGCCCTAGGGATTTCCTCTGCAGGAAATCGCTCCCAGGAAATTCCACCCAGGAAATCCCACTTTCTTGATATTTGAGTTCCCAAAATACCACAGAAGGTCTGGATGACCTCTGTGGAATGTTTCAATGCCCTAGGTGTGCCGGGGTTGTACTGATAAAAAGTGTAGGATTCTTCCCCTTTGAATTTCCTCATTCCCCCTGTCCTCCTCTTTTGTGGTTTTTGCCTTTATAAGCCTGTTACAAGTTCAGGCCGGGGACAAACTCCTCTACCCCTGCGTGGTGTATGAGTCTCAACCCCAGCATGCTGGCCTGAGATCTCACTCTGTTTCACTTTCTTTTTTTTTTTTTTTTTTAGAAACGGCTTTATTTTACAAAACAAAGATAAATGTACGGATTTTAAACATTTTTTTGCTTAAAATTATACTTTTGACAGGCTGAGAAACTGCGACCTGGAACAGATCTTAGGAACTTCTGTTCCCACCCGGAGACGACTTCAGGACGCAGAGCGGAGCCTGGCCCAACTGCCAGCCAAAAGGCGGCTTGTAGAGGCTGAGCAACTGGTGAGTGGGAGACCTAGGCTGCGGGGGAGCAGAAAGATCTCTGCGGCGTGCACACGGAAAGGGCACCCCCTGCCCTGACCTGCCCTGTCCTCCCCGACTCAGTGACCGGGAACAGATCTTAGGAACTTCTGTTCCCACCCTGAGACGACTTCAGGACACAGAGCAGAGCCTGGACCACCTGCCAGCCGGAAAGGTGGCTCAGAGAGGCTGAGCATCTGTGACCAGGAACAGATCTTAGGAACGTCTGTTCCCACCCGGACGCAACTTCAGTACGAAGAGCAGAGCCTGGCCCAGCTGCCACCCGGAACCTGGGATGACAGGGAGTAGAGAGATCTCTGCAGAGTGCACACGGAAAGTGTACCAGGGACACAGACCAGATACAAGGGAAAGGCAAGAACATATCACTGACAACAAAATGGCAAGAGGAAAGAGAAAGAGTATATCCCAAGAAAACCAAGACAATCTAGCAACACCAGAACCCAGCTCTCCGATAGTAGCAAACATCGGAATTCCAAACACTCCAGAGGAAAAAGACACAGACCTGAAATCATGCCTCAAGACGCTGATAGAGTAACTTAAAAAAGAAAGGGAGGAAAAGCAAAAAGATTCAGAAGCTTTTAAAGAAGAAACAAGAAAAACACTCAAAGAACTCAAAGAACGAGACGAAAACAGAACCAAAGAAATAAAGGAGTGGAAGAGGGAAATTAAAACAGAAATTGACACAATAAAGAAAGCGCTAAAAGAGATAACCCTAGAGTCAGAACACCAAAAAAAGAAATCAGGAGTCACAGAAGCAAGCATTTCCAACAGATTACAAGAGATCGAGGAGAGAATCTCGGGGGCAGAAGACAACATTGCAAACATAGACAAAACAGCCAGAGAAGATGCAAAAAACAAAAAGCTCCTAACCCAAAATGTCCAGGAAATACAAGACACAATGAGAAGACCGAACCTAAGGATAATAGGAATAGAAGAGGGAGAAGAGTATCAACTAAGAGGCACAGTAAATATCTTCAACAAAATCATAGAAGAAAACTTCCCTACCCTCAAGAATGAGATGACCATGAGCATAAAAGAAGCCTTCAGAACTCCAAATAGGTTGGACCAGAAAAAAAATACCTCCCGACACATAATAGTAAAAACATCAAGTGCCCAAAGTAAAGAAAGAATACTAAAAGCAGTAAGGGAAAAAGGTCAGGTAACATATAAAGGCAGACCAATCAGACTCACACCCGATTTCTCAACAGAGACTATGAAAGCTAGAAGAGCCTGGACAGACATCATGCACTCCTTAAGAGAGCACAAGTGCCAGCCCAAGCTGCTATACCCAGCAAAACTATCAATCACCATCGATGGAGAGACAAAGATATTTCAAGATAAATCAAAATTCACACAATATCTGACCACAAACCCAGCACTACAACGAATTATAGGTGGAAAACCCAATACAAGGAGGGAAAATACAGCCTAGTAAAAACAAGAAAACTCCTAAACAAGAAAACTAAAAGAAGAAAAAAACACAGACACAACTCAACCCAAAAAAGCAAAAATGGCAGGAAACAGAAACAATTATTCCTTGATATCTATTAACATAAATGGTCTCAACTCCCCAATAAAGAGACATAGACTATCAGACTGGATATATGAACAAAATCCAGCCTTTTGCTGCATACAGGAAACTCATCTCAGAGACAGAGACAGACACTATCTCAGAGTAAAAGGGTGGGAAAAAAACTTCCAAGCAAACAGCTCCAAGAAGCAAGCTGGAGTGGCTATTCTAATATCAAATAAAGCAAACTTCCAACCAAAAGTTATCAAAAAAGATAAGGAAGGAAACTTTTTACTCATTACCGGGGAAATCTGTCAGGAGGAACTCTCAATCCTTTACATATATGCTCCAAATAAAAAATCACCCACATTCATAAAAGAAACTCTACTAAAGCTCAAAAAATACATTTCACCCCACACAATAATAGTGGGAGACTTTAACACCCCACTCTCACCAATGGACAGATCAGGGAAACAGAAACTGAACAAGGACACTGCAAAACTAGCAGAGACTTTGAACCAACTAGAATTAATAGATATATACAGAACATACTATCCTAAAGTAAAAGAATACACCTTCTTCTCACCACCCCATGGCACCTTCTCGAAAATTGACCACATAATTGGACACAGAACGAGCCTTCATCGATATAAGAAGATTGAAATACTCCCATGCATCCTCTCAGATCACCATGGTCTACGGCTGGTCTTTAACAACAACAAAGACAACAAAATGCCCACATACACATGGAAACTAAACAACACTCTGTTAAAGGATAGCAGGGTCAAAGAAGAAATAAAGAAAGAAATTAAGAATTTTCTAGAATTCAATGAAAATGAAAACACAACATACCCAAACCTATGGGATGCAATGAAAGCAGTATTGAGAGGAAAACTCATTGCCCTAAGTGCTTCCAAGAAGAAACTGGAGAGAGCTCACATCAGCAACCTGACAGCACAGCTAAAAGCACTAGAACAAAATGAAGCAGATATACCCAAAAAGAGTAGACGGCAAGAAATAATCAAAATTAGGGCAGAAATAGACCAAATAGAAACAAACAAAAAAAAAAAAAAACATTGAAAAAATCAACAAAACAAAGAGTTGGTTCTTTGAGAAAATCAACAAGATTGATAAACCCCTAGCCAGACTAACTAAAGGGCAAAGAGAGAGTATCCAAATTAACAAAATCAGAAAGGAAAGTGGTGACATAACAACTGAAACTAAGGAAATTCAAGAAATCATCAGATCCTACTACAAAAACTTATACTCCACAAAATTGGAAAATCTGGAGGAAATGGACGAATTCCTAGACAGATACAAGGTCCCAAAGTTGAACCAGGACCAAGTAAACCATCTAAATAACCCTATAACACCTAAAGAAATAGAAGAAGTCATCAAAAGCCTCCCAACCAAAAAAAGCCCAGGTCCAGACAAGTTCAGTGCAGAATTTTATCAGACATTTATTGGGGATATAACACCAATATTCGCCAAGCTATTCCAAAAGATAGAATCAGATGGAATATTACCCAACTCATTTTTTGAGGCTACAATCACCCTCGGACCTAAACCACACAAAGACCCTACAAGGAAAGAGAACTTCAGACCAATCTCACTTATGAACATTGATGCAAAAATACTCAACAAAATCCTTGCAAACCGAATCCAAGAACACATCAAAACCATCATTCATCATGACCAAGTAGGCTTCATCCCTGGGATGCAGGGATGGTTTAACATAAGGAAATCCATAAATGTAATCCACCATATAAACAAACTTAAGGACCAAAATCACATGGTCATCTCACTAGATGCTGAGAAAGCATTCGACAAAATCCAACACCCCTTCATGTTAAAAGTCCTGGAAAGAACAGGAATCCAAGGCCCATATTTAAACATAATAAAAGAAATATACAGCAAACCAACAGCCAACATCAAACTTAATGGCGAGAAACTTGAAGCAATCCCACTAAAATCAGGGACTCGACAAGGCTGCCCACTCTCTCCCTACCTATTCAACATAGTACTGGAAGTCCTGGCTGGAGCAATTAGACAGCAAAAGGAGATCAAGGGGATACAAATCGAAAAGGAAGAGATAAAAACATCACTCTTTGCCGATGACATGATAGTGTACTTGAGTGACCCCAAAAATTCCACCAGAGAACTCCTACAGCTGATAAACAAGTTCAGCAAAGTGGCCGGATACAAAATTAACTCAAACAAATCAGTAGCCTTCCTATACTCAAAGGACAAACATGTGGAGAAAGAAATTAGGGAAAAGGTACCCTTCACAATAGTTACAAAAACTATGAAATACCTTGGTGTGACTCTAACTAAGGAAGTAAAGGACCTGTATGACAAGAACTTCAAACCTCTAAAGAAAGAAATTGAGGAGGATCTCAGAAAATGGAAAGATCTCCCATGCTCATGGATTGGAAAGATCAACATCTTAAAAATGGCCATCCTACCAAAAGCAATCTACAGATTCAATGCAATCCCCATCAAAATTCCAACCCAGTTCTTCATGGAATTGGAAAGATCATATGGAATAACAAAAGACCTAGAATAGCGAAATCCATCCTCAACAACAAAAAAACATCTGCTGGAATCACTATCCCTGACCTCAAGCTATATTACAAGGCAATTGTGCTGAAAACTGCATGGTACTGGTACAGAAATAGGCAAGTAGATAAATGGAATAGAATAGAAGATCCAGAAATGAGCCCTCATGTATATGGTCACCTGATTTTTGACAAAGGAGCAGTAAACATTCAATGGAAAAAGGACAGCCTATCCAACAAATGGTGCTGGTCCAACTGGCACTCAACATGTAAAAGAATGAAAATAGACCCGTTCTTATCTCCTTGTACAAAGCTCAAGTGTAAGTGGATTAAAGATCTCCACATTAAACCAGATACACTGGAACTATTAGATGAGAAAGTAGGGAAAACCTTAGAACACATAGGCACAGGAGAAAATTTCCTGAACAAAACACCAATGGCTCAAGCTCTAAGGTCAAAGATTAACAAATGGGACTTAATGAGATTGCAAAGTTTCTGTAAGGCTAAGGACATCGTCAAGAAAACAAAACGGCAACCAACAGAATGGGAAAAGATCTTTACCAACACCACATCAGATAGAGGCCTAATATCCAAGGTGTACAAGGAACTCAAAAAGCTAGACACCAGAGAATCAAATAACCCTATTAAAAAATGGGGTACAGAGCTAAACAAATCATTTTCAGTTGAGGAACACCGAATGGCCGAGAAACATCTGAGGAAGTGCTCGACATCCTTAGCCATCAGGGAAATGCAAATCAAAACAACCCTAAGATTCCACCTCACACCAGTCAGATTGGCCAAGATCCAAAACTCAGATGACAGCAGATGCTGGCAAGGCTGCGGAGAAATAGGAACACTTCTTCACTGTTGGTGGGGTTGCAAGCTAATACAACTACTCTGGAAATCTGTCTGGCGATACCTCAGAAAATTGGATATAGTACTATCTGAAGACCCAGCTATTCCACTTCTGGGGATATACCCCAGAGACACTTTAATACACAACAAAGATATATGCACCACAATGTTCATAGCGGCTCTATTTATAATAGCCAGAAGCTGGAAGGAACCCAGATGTCCTTCAGAAGACGAATGGATACAAAAATTGTGGTACATATACACAATGGAATACTACTCAGCCACCAGAAACAATGACTTAGCCAAATTCTTAAGAAAATGGCTGCATCTAGAGAAGATCATCCTGAGTGATATAACCCAGTCACAAAAGAACAGACATAATATGCAGTCACTGATAGTGGGATGCTAACCCCAGAGGCTTGCACTCCCCCAGAAACAACTCACAGACTGTATGAAGTCCAAGAAATAAAGAAAACAAAAAATATACATATATTCACAAAACAAGAAGACTTTGAATATTCCCATGTTGCGTTTTGTTTTGCATGTACTTTACGCTTATTGCAACTAGTACGTTTTCATTGCATACTGTCAAGCCCTTGAAAAAAATCAAGTACTAACTAAAAAACATATTTACATGGTTTTATGTAAAATTTATTTTAATGTCTGAAAAAACAGTACTGACAAAAATGTATAATTTTAAGCAAAAAATGTTTAAAATCTGTACATTTATCTTTGTTTTGCAAAATAAAGTCGTTTAAAAAAAATTATACCTTTGTCAGTACTGCTTTTTCAGATATTAAAATAATTTTTACATATAATTATGTGAATATATTTTTTAGTCAGTACTTGAGTTTTTCAAGGGCTTGACAGTATGCATTGAAAACCTAATAGTTACCATGAGGTTAAAGTACATGCAAAACAAAACACAACATGGGAATAGTCAAAGTCTTCTTGTTTTGTAAATATATATTTTTTTTGTTTTCTTTAATTCTTGGACTTCATACAGTCTGTGAGTTGTTTCTGTGGGAGTGCAAGCCTCTGGGGTTAGCATCCCAATATCAGTGAGTGCATATTATGTCTGTTCTTTTGTGACTGGGTTATCTCACTCAGGATGATATTCTCTAGATGCAGTCATTTTTTTAAGAATTTGGTTAAGTCATTGTTTCTGGTGGCTGAGTAGTATTCCATTGTGTAAATGTACTACAATTTTTGTATCCATTCATCTTCTAAAGGACATCTGGGTTCTTTAGAGCTTCTGGCTATTATAAATAGAGCCGCTATGAACATTGGGGTGCATATATATATATACTTTGTTGTGTATTAAAGTGTCTCTGGGGTATATGCCCAGAAGTGGAATAGCTGGGTCTTCAAGTAGTACTATATCCAATTTTCTGAGGTATGGCCAGACTGATTTCCAGAGTGGTTGTATTAGTTTGCAACCCCACCAACAGTGGAGAAGTGTTCCTCTTTCTCCACAGCCTCTCCAGCATCTGCTGTCATCTGAGTTTTGGATCTTGGCCAATCTGACAGGTGTGAGGTGGAATCTCAGGGTTGTTTTGATTTGCATTTCCCTGATGGGTAAGGATGTGGAGACTTCCTCAGATGTTTTGCGGCCATTCGGTGTTCCTCAACTGAGAACGTTTTGTTTAGCTCTGGACCCCATTTTTTAATAGGGTTATTTGATTCTCTGGTGTCTAGCTTTTTGAGTTCCTTATATACCTTGGATATTAGGCCTCTATCTGATGTGGTGTTGGTAAAGATCTTTTCCTATTCTGTTGGTTGCCGTTTTGTTTTCTTGACGATGTCCTTAGCCTTACAGAAACTTTGCAATCTCATTAAGTCCCATTTGTTAATCTTTGACCTTAGAGCTTGAGCCATTGGTGTTTTGTTCAGGAAATTTTCTCCTGTGCCTATGTGTGCTAAGGTTTTTTCTACTTTCTCATCTAATAGTTTCAGTGTATCTGGTTTAATTTGTAGGTCTTTGATCCACTTACACTTGAGCTTTTTACAAGGAGATAAGAACGGGTCTATTTTCATTCTTTTGCATGCTGAGTGCCAGTTGGACCAGCACCATTTGTTGAATAGGCTGTTTTTTTTTTTCCATTGAATGTTTACAACTCCTTTGTCAAAATCAGGTGACCATATACATGAGGGCTCATTTCTGGATCTTCTATTCTATTCCATTGATCCACATGCCTATTTCTGTACCAGTACCATGCAGTTTTCAGCACAATTGCCTTGTAATATAGCTTGAGGTCAGGGATAGTGATTCCCGCAGATGTTTTTTTTTTTTTTTTTTGTTTTTTTGGATGGATTTAGCTATTCTAGGTCTTTTGTTATTCCATATGAAATTGCACATTGATCTTTCCAGTTCCATGAAGAATTGGGTTGGAATTTTGATGGGGATTGCATTGAATCTGTAGATTGCTTTTGGTAGGGTGGCCATTTTTAAGATGTTGATCTTTCCAATCCATGAGCATGGGAGATCTTTTCATTTTCTGAGATCCTCCTCAATTTCCTTCTTTAGAGGTTTGAAGTTCTTGTCGTACAGGTCCTTCACTTGCTTACAAGGTATTTCATAGTTTTTGTGACGATTGTGAAGGGTACCTTTTCCCTAATTTCTTTCTCCACATGTTTGTCCTTTGAGTATAGGAAGGCTACTGATTTGTTCGAGTTAATTTTGTATCCTGCCACTTTGCTGAACTTGTTTATCAGGTGTAGAAGTTCTCTGGTGGAATTTTTGGGGTCACTCAAGTACACTATCATGTCATCGGCAAAGAGTGATGTTTTTATCTCTTCCTTTCTGATTTGTATCCACTTGATCTCCTTTTGCTGTCTAATTGCTCCAGCCAGGACTTCCAGTACTATGGTGAATAGGTAGGGGCAGAGTGGGCAGCCTTGTCGTGTCCCTGATTTTAGAAGAATTGCTTCAGGTTTCTCGCCATTAAGTTTGATGTTGTCTGTTGGTTGGCTGTATATTGCTTTTATTATGTTTAGGTATGGACCTTGGATTCCTGTTCTTTCCAGGACTTTTAACATGAAGGGGTGTTGGATTTTGTCAAATGCTTTCTCAGCATCTAGTGAGATGACCATGTGATTTTGATCTTTGAGTTTGTTTATATGGTGGATTACATTTATGGATTTCCTTATGTTAAACCATCCCTGCATCCCAGGGATGAAGCCTACTTGGTCATGATGAATGATCGTTTTAATGTGTTCTTGGATTCAGTTTGCAAGGATTTTGTTGAGTATTTTTGCATCAATGTTCATAAGTGAGATTGGTCTGAAGTTCTCTTTCCTTGTAGGGTCTTTGTGTGGTTTAGGTACGGGGGTTATTGTAGCCTAAAAAAATGAGTTAGGTAGTATTCCATCTGATTCTCTCTTTTGGAATAGTTTGGAGAGTATTGGTCTTATATCCCCAATAAATGTCTGATAAAATTCTGCACTGAACCCGTCTGGACCTGGGCTTTTTTTGGTTGGGATACTTTTGATGACTTCTTCTATTTCTTTAGGTGTTATAGGGTTATTTATATGGTTTACTTGGTCCTGGTTTAACTTTGGGACCTTGTATCTCTCTAGGAATTCACCCATTTCCTCCAGATTTTCCATTTTTCTGGAGTATAAGTTTTTGTAGTAGGATCTGATGATTTCTTGAATTTCCTCAGTTTCAGTTGTTATGTCCCCAGTTTCCTTTCTGATGTTGTTAATTTGTATACTCTCTCTTTGAGTGTTTTTCTTGTTTCCTCTTTAAAAGCTTCTGAATCTTTTTGCTTTTCCTCCTGTTCTTTTTTATGTATCTCTATCACCATCTTGAGGTATGATTTCAGGTCTGTGTCTTCCTTTTCTGGAGTGTTTGGAATTCCGATGTTTGCTGTTATGGGAGAGCTGGGTTCTGGTGTTGCCAGGTTGTCTTGGTTTCCTTGGGATATACTCTTTCGCTTTCCTATTGCCATTTTGTTGTCAGTGATATGTTCTTGCCTTTCCCTTGTATCTGGTCTGTGTCCCTGGATCTCTACTTGTCCAGGTGGCAGATGGGTTGAGCCCTGTTCTATGCCTCAGTGTCGCCGGGTGGGAACAGAAGTTCCAAAGTTCTATTCCTGGTAGCTTGATCAGACAGGACGGGGCAGGGCAAGGCAGGTGGTGCACTTTCCGTGTGCACTCCGCAGAGATCTCTCTGCTCCCTGGCAGCCCAGGTCTCCCAACCACCAGTTGCTCAATTTCTACGAGCCGCTGTTCTAGGTGGCAGATGGGCCAGGCTCTGCTCTGTGTCCTGAAGTCGCCTCCAGGTGGAAACAGATGTTCCTAAGTTCTGTTCCAGGTCACTGGATCGTGCAGGACAGGGCAGGTCAAGGCAGGGGGTGCACTTTCCGTGTGCACTCAGCAAAGATTCCTCCGCTCCCCAGCAGCCTAGGTCTCCCACTCACCAGTTGTTCAGCCTTCACGAGCTGCCTTTCCAGGTGGCAGATAGGCCAGGCTCCGCTCTGCGTCCTGAAGTCGCCACAGGATGGAATCTGTTTCACTTTCAATAAACTTCCTCATGCGATTGCAGCAAGTCTGGTCTTGGTGCCTCTCTGGGTGCGCGCCTCTCCTGAGGTTTGAGTGAGGGTCTCCCTTCGGAGGTCTTTCAGTAAAAATGATATAAATGCAGTAAGCATGCAAATATTCTCAAGAGGAGAAGAGGAAAAGGAAGAGAAGGAAGACAAAGAGGAAAACAAGAGGGAGAGGAAGAAGACTCCACCAGACTGGAGAGATGACTCGGAGGTGGTAAAAAAGCACTAGCTGCTCTTTAATAAAACCTAGTGTTTGTTTCCCAGAATACACAAAGCAGCTCACAACTGTCTGTAAATTCAGTCTCAGAAGAGCCATTGCCACCCTCTGGCTTCTGTGGGCACCACATGCACTTGGTGCACTGACACAAAACACCCATAGATATAAAGTCCACAAATACCACATTTTCTGTATCCATTCCTCTGTTGAAGGACATCTAGGTTCTTTCCAGCTTCTGGCTATTATAAATAAGGCTGATATGAACATGGTGAAGCATGTGTCCTTGTTACATGTTGGAGCATCTTTTGGATATAGGCCCAGGAGTGGTATAGCTGAGTCCTCAGGTCCAATTTCCTCAAGAACTCCCAGAATGGTTTTGAGAGTGGAGGATGTCTGTGGCCTCAGGTAACTGCAGTTCGTGAGGGCATCCTAAGAGATCTTGTTGTCTTTTGAATATAAAACACAAGGGAAAAATGACAAGAACAACACATTTAGCCTCCCTGCAGTTCAGGCCTGCTCTCCTTGAGTCTAATATTGCCACAACACAAGTCCTTGATTTTATATAGTGGAAACACTTTTAATTTAAAGATTTAAAGAAAGATTTGGAACCTTTGAGAATAGATAATCCTTTATATATTAAGTTTATCTGTATTTACAATCCTTCATTTATTTGGTAGTGACAATAGAATTAAAAAAAAAAAAAATCTTGTCTCCAAAGGCATATGGAGGAATGATTAAGTTAAGTTAACGCACACTAACTGCTTTGATCCTCATATATTGTATTAAGGTAACTAGCTCTCTGGATTCTCCTGGTCTGAGGTAAAGAAAACAATATCATGATGTCATATATTACATATTAGAATCACACTGTCGTTCTGTCTTCTCCTACCAGCCTGTCACCACACTATCCATAAGACATCAGAAGCATGAAATTGCACTTAAAAGAAAGCAGCCCTCCCTAAGACATGTGGCTGTCAGTTATCATCCTCATCCCATTATTTTCCTTTCAGAAAACCTGTGCATCTTTGAATACTCTGCTCCATACATAATTTCAATGTCTAAGTGTTATAAAGGGCTCTGACAAGATGTGACCTGTTGTTAATTTCTTCTATATTGTACCAGAAGATGGAAAGGTAACGATAATTGTATGCATGTAACATTTACGTAAATATCTGTATCCAGATTTTGTCAAGAAGCATAGAGACTTATAAAAAGAAGAGGAGGATGAACAATATTATATGTGAATTGAAAACAAGGTATTTTTCTGCCAAAACAATGGTGATGCAACTACCTTTCAACAGTAGAGAGCTTTCAACAAAAAGCGGAGGGCATTGTGTGGCGTGCATGCTCTTTTGCTGTCTGACTTTAAAGGAAGGCATTATCAGCAAGAAGCAGATGTAGATCATTATTATTAATATTTACATGAACTAACTTCTTTCAGAGGGGCTCAGAGTGTTTTCCATTGATTATCTCATTTATCCTTAAGGGCTTTTGACTACTGTAGGGGGTTTGTAGGACAGAAGGAGTTGGCATACCATCACATATACTTTAAGAGTTCACAAAATGCTTTTCTATCTAGAATCTTGTTTAAGCCTTACAACAAGTCTGGGAGGTCTACAGAGGTTATCATGTCTGCTTTGTGAAAGAACAGCGTTCGAAAGCCAGGCCTTCTGGCTCTAATGGCCTACATCTTTAAACTATATCCTAAATGCCTCAAGGACAGCAGCTTTCAATACTAACCTGGTTGTAGATGGTGCTTAGGACAGATGGCATTCTCTGTTCTTTAACTTCCAAGCACATAGGCTCAGTTTATGCTTTGGTGGGGAAGGGATGGAGGGGGAGAATGGTCTCCTGCTGCCTCAGTCACGCTGTATTTCCTGAAGCCTATCTTCTTGCCAAAGATTTACATTCTTATTGAAAGATTTCAGTGTCTGTCTCCTAGCATCTAACCCGAGGTAAACTTTTCACCTCTGCATTTCTCATAGGTTTTCTTTATGTGTCAATTCAGAAGTATTTCTAGACTCTCAACCCATCTTCCTTTCCGATGAGAATCTGGAGTGCTTTTCCATGTTCCTCCCTACTTATTCCTTCTAAAGAGATTCTGGTATCTCATTCCTTCTAAAGAGAAGCATGCCCAATTCAGAACACAGATATCCTGTTAGAGTAAATATCATCTTATCCTAAAGGCAGTCAAAGCTTTGCTATCATAAGAAAACAATGCTGGAGAAAAGTCTTAGCAGTTAACAATGCTTACTGCTCTTGCAGAGGACCCAAGATTGGTTTCCAGCAACCATATAGCTCATATTCACCTGTGACATCAGTCCCAGCAGGCACAACACCCTCTTTTGATCTTTTGGTCTACTGAATTGACACGGTACACATATATACTGAGTATATATATATATATATATATATATATATATATATATATATATATATATACACACACACACACACACACACACAATACACTCAGGCATACAAACACATCAAATAAAATCAATATTCTTTAAGAAAAAAGAAACCTCTATGCTCATTTATTTCCTTTACATCATGTGATGTCATATTTATAGGTTCTTCTGAATGATTTCTCTCCTATTCTGATTCTCAAACACATAGAACCTTCAGGGGGGAAAAACTTGTTCCTATATTACTTATCACATTTTATTTCTTTCACTTTTGTTTTCTTGTCTATCCCACTGCTCTATGCCCTCCATGTGACCAGGGCTTCAACCTGATTAATCTTCACATCCACAAGTGCCAAGTTGAATGCCTGGTATGACCCTTGTTGAACACATGAATGATTAAATAGTGTCAAAAGAGGACATATTCAGTGCTGCTGCATAATTTTTCTTATGTTTTGCTCTCTCTGTGTTTAGCATAAATCCAAGTTATAAGTTCTTGAATTCTTTAACTCTCTGCTGTGCATTGTGTTAAGGAAAAAAAAGAAGAAGAAAAAGAAGCTAATGTCCCCTTCTCCCTTCCTCCCATTCTGTCTATTAGCCCATCGAATCTTTCCTGCTCAGATTCTATATGCCTCTGCTTGATTAATTATACACTTCCTTCTTTCATCTTGAATGTCTAAGCTGACAGTAATTGCTCAGAACAGAATGCATGACCTCTAAGAATCTAAGGCTACTGAAAAACACTGGTTTTGCACTCTAATCTGCTGCCGTGATAATCCCTAACGGTTGATTCAATAACTTAGAAGTTGACAGGTCAAAATAAAATTCATTTCAGCTCCACTTGATAGCCCACAGGTTACACCTAAATTTAAAATTACCTTCATAAGGGTGACTGCTTACCTTATATTATTTCTATGAGGCATTAGAAGATAATCTGCAGTGGAGATATAAATGGCTTTGTTTAGTTTTATGATGTTTATCTGTCTTTTCTACTCTTCTTCTTCTGCTTGTTTTTATTATATTTTTTTATATTCAACCTATCAAAACTTATTTGAAAGGTAAAAAGAATTATTAGGACTGGGTATTTATCACAAGTCCAGAGCTTGAATATCAGGTAAAAGGCCCCTTGTTTGTGTCTCTGCACTAAAATCAAACAAATTAGAAAACAATTATATAACAAATCCAAGTGCATTAAAACTCCCCCTTTTTGTGTGATAGCTCCAACAAATTTGCTGACAGACTCCCAATCTGCTCTCAGTACCTCTCACTTACTATCATGGGGTATTTTTTTAACCCACAAGGGAAGATGAATCTCTGTGTGAAATTGTAGGTTTACCCCGGACTGTAGGTAGCCTTGTTTGGGCCTGAATTGTTTTTGATTCCACAGGGTTGAGCCTCCATCATGCACAATGACTCCTAAATGAATGTGTGTGTGCTTCCCTGTAGGAATGTCAACCCTCATGGGTATGAATTGATAAGAATGGCTTTGCACTGTAGCTAAACTTTCAATCTCTAGGGATAGACAGGTTAAAATTCTGGTTTAGCCATTTCAAAACTGTGTGGCCCTGGGGTACGTTATCTGTCCTTTCTATTACTGAGTTTCTTTATTGACAAAGGGGGATTAATCATTACCTCTTAGTAATGTAAGGACTAAATAATGTAACACATCTAAAATTATTTTGCAAAGTGCCTAGCATATAGTACAGACTCATTACCGTTGGCTATTGTTGCTGTATGTACTTTCTTAATCCATTCTAATTGCTATTGTAAAATAACATACACTCGATGCCTTATAAGCAAGAGAAATTTGTCATTCACAGTTCTAGAAGTTAAGTAGTCTCAGCCCCTCCCAGTTTCTCTCCTATCCCCTCAAATTAATACCCTCTTTTCCTATATTATTGTTACATATATACATATGTGTATGTATATGTACCCACAAATACTTAATTACAACCTTAAAAAATGTATTCATATACTTTTATGCAAAAATGCTTAAAATTTGTACATTTATTTGTGTTTTTTTAAAATAAAGTTTTAAAAAAAAAAAAGAAGTTAAGTAGTCCAATATAGAGGGGCAGATGGACTAATGTCTGGTGAAAGGTTGTTTCCTGATTCATACAGCATGCCTTCATGTTGTTTCCTCATGTGCTGATAGAGGTGAGAGAGCTACTAGAATGGTTAATCTTAACCACAACAGCTTTCCTCATAGGACATAATCAACTCCCGAAGGTCCCGCCTCTTAAAATCATCAGCTTGAACATAAGAATCTCAACATAGGGGTTTAGAAAAGGGGAGACACGAGTGTTCACACATAGTGTTCTTTTTTTTTTTATTGGATATTCTGTGTATTTACATTTCATATGTTATCCCCTTTCCACCAATCCCATCCTCCCTCCCACTCCCATTGCCTCCATGAAGGTGCTCCCTCTCCCCACCTCCTTCTCCCTCCTCAGTACCTTGACAATCCCCTGTACTGGGAGAACGATCCCGACAGAAGGAAATTTCAAATGTAGCACACACACACACACACACACAGAGAGAGAGAGAGAGAGAGAGAGAGAGAGAGAGAGAGAGAGAGAGAGAGACAGACAGACAGACAGAGACAGAGAGACAAAGAGAGAGACAGAGAGAGAGACAGAGAGAGAGACAGAGAGAGAGACAGAGAGAGAGACAGAGAGAGAGACAGAGAGAGAGAGAGAGAGAGAGAGAGAGAGAGAGAGAGAGAGAGAGAGAGATCCATGACTCGGGGATCATAGAAACTTCTTTAGTTCACATCGACCAGGCATAGCAGGACTGCTCTGTGAGCATGCTTCATCTTCTTTTTTGTTTTCTCATGCTCAAAGTGATCCCAACTAAGCTCATGGCACCTAACAATCCCGTGTGTTTTCTTGTTCCTTAGCCCAAATTGGCTAATGCTTGACATTTTCACAGGACAACTCTCAACCCAGAAGGCTTTCTCCATTCTTTTAACAGTCATTTTTTTTTGCTCTAAAATAATCAGTCTCCAAATTATCCTTATAAATAATGCTCTTCAGATATTAATGTTCAGCACTATTGCTTGACTAAGCTCCACTCCATATTCTAGTCAAGATTTCAGATTTTGAATCAGATTTAACATGGAGCCTAGATTTTTTTTTAAAAAATAAGGTCTCTGTCATCCATTAATTTTCTATGGGATCTCAGAATGTTCAACTTTTTTTTTGTTTGTATCATAGATTGACAAATGCTCTTCCCTCAAACAAACAAACAAACAAAATCCCCGCTATTTAATAGCCCTTGGGTCAATTCTTTATCCCTATTCCATTAAATGCTAATACTTTTAATAAAGTAACACCTTCCTTATTAACTCAGCCCCATTATATTGGGATGCTTGATAATTGGACGGAAGCCAGGTTGCCAAAAAAAAAAAAAAAAAAAAAGGTGGGAGGCTGAAGATGAATCTTCCTTCAAGATGATGAGTAGAGCCAACCATGCATACTGAGATAGGTGCCAAATCATTCCTTGCTGATTTATTCATTGACTGACAGTTCCTTGATTAATCCACTCAGGGCCTCAGCTACCATTTTCTTTTATTTACATTATCTCCCTACCCTCCTATCTAATTTCCCCATGTCCACTCTTCCAGCCCTGTTATTTCCTTTCCATATAGACACACAGTGGTTTTAAAAAATAACAATCTAGCCTGGAGAGATGGCTCAGTGGCTACGAACCTTTGCTGTCCTTTCAGAGTTCCAGTATTTCTTTCCCAGCACCCACATGGCAACTCAGAACTGCCTTTTACAGGGGATCTAAGTTCCTGTTCTGTCCTCTCAGGGCACCAAACATGCATATGGTAGATAAACATACTTATTGGCAGGACACATATACACATAAAGATAAAATTTTAAAAATCTGTCAAGTCACTAAACACCATCTTTCAATACTTTTATTTTTTATACATTTTAAGGAAAAAACCACATATTATATTATGGTGGACAAGGTTTATCATATACTAGCTGGGGCCAGTCTTCAAACATATGAACCATATGTAGGATGAATCACACCCAAGCTACAATACTTCACTCCATATCCACCCTCAGACTTATGGGAACCTTTTTTTACTCATCATTTAGACTTTTTTTTTTCGTAAATGTTTCTTCCACTAAGGTGGTTTCTAGCATCCTACTCTAGGTCAGCTTCCTTTGCTCAGAGAAACACGATTCTTTTCTCCATAATGCTTCAATGAGTTTGTGATTAGACAATCATTACTATGATGCTACTGTTAGGAAAAGACCATTTTTCTTCAGGATGGTAAGAACCCTGAAAACCTAAAGCATACTTTCTTTAGTTTGGCACTATGGGATCAACATCTAGCATACTGAGCAGTAGGCAGTAAATGCTTAATAAATTCTTGTTCTGTGACTGCTCAAACTGAACACTGTGCTCTTTCTTAGGAAAGACAACATTGATTCAAATTTTCTTCTTTCTTCAGAAAAAAATATTATTCCAACTGCCTGTGAGAGTGCATCTCTAGTATTAACATTAACATATAAACATTAACACCCTAATAGGGAAGGCCCTAGTCAAGGAAATACTATTTGATACATCTAATAAATAATATTTAACATTACTAAAACATTAGGCCAATTCTGTCAGCTAAAGGATAAGAATAAAACAAGCACAGCACGATGACCCTGCCTGATAAGCTTTGTACCAAGTAATTAGCATTTTCATGGAAGTTACCCAGACACCAGATGGTAATAATGATATTCTTGTTTAAGTCATTGAGTTGAAGTGCAATATTGTCAAACCTTGTTAGTTAGCATCAGGAGTCTCCAGAGCTAAACATGTAACAATTTACTTTAAATTATCCAACCCACTCTTTTCTATGTGTGTAATTACAGCCCTTGAAGTAAAACTAAGAATAACAAAAATAGTCACTGGTGATGGGTGGCCAAGGTAATGTGTCATGCAGTTTTCATCTTTTTTTAAGATTTATTTTTATTTTATATGTGATGGTGTTGCCTGCATTAAGATATGTGTGTCACATGTACAGTGCCCAAGGAGTCCAGAAACTTGTACTCCATCCACAGGAGTTAGAATTACTAGTGGTTGTGAGCTATCATATAAGTACTGGGAACTGAATCCAGGTCCTCTGCAAAAGCAGCAAGTGCTTTTAACTGCTGAGCCATCTTTCCAGCTCCATAGTTCTGTGTCTTCATACCGGCTGCTCTTCGTATTTCTATATAAAGATCAAATCAGCACTGTACAGCAGAGTCACCACAACACCCAGGGACATTTCAGCTCAAACACATAGATGTCCAGAAGGTAAAATAGATTAATTCCCTGTCTCTGAGTTTGTCACTATGAAGTAAGAGGTATGAAAATATTCCAGACATTTGGCCTGTGGCGTGACTTTCAAAGTCTCAGGTGAAGAGAACAATAGGTTTCCCATGCTTCTTCGACATAGGTAATCTCCAAGTCAATCCGGTGACTCTGGCTGGATGACAGCACTGTATGCCAAAGCTCTTCTTCAGGGAAAGCCTTAACTGCTGAACTACTGACAACCCAAACGCTTTTCATAATTGTCTAAATATTTCAATATCACGTATTAGCAGCACAGGGCATCTGAGAAAATGGATGCGATAAGAAGACCATAAAGGAGATGGTTCTCAGTATTACCTTGTTTGTGCAAATGTTCTGCTATTTGAATTCCTCTCCATTATCCATTGTGATACTTTTACCTGTCCTCTAAAAGATGAAATTAGTGACAGCCTTCAAAAACCGAGATGATGTTGGTAGGACCCATGGAACTGAGTGATTTAGGTGGAGTATTTAGGATTTGTAAAGCTTTTTAAATCTCATGGTTCTTCAAATGAGGTTGCTTTGGTGTGTGCTCTAGATTTTTCCTTTTTTCCTTATAACTGGCGGCAAATGAAATAAATATCCCCAAAAATGGGGGGTAATCTGAAAATGCAAAAAAAAAAAAAAAGAAGAAAGAAAGAAAGGAAGAAAGAAAGAAAGGAAGGAAGGAAGAAAGAAAGAAAGAAAGAAAGAAAGAAAGAAAGAAAGAAAGAAAGAGAAGGAAAGAAAGGAAATATCTTGTCAAAGTGCCATAGTTTGCAGACAACCTTCTGCTTACTTTTCATTGGGCTCATATTCCCATTGGTCTCTACCATTCAGAAGCTTATTAGAAGTTTCTTTATTTATATTCAGGCTTTGCTTTTTACAGAATTTTAAGCTTACTCTATTATGTAAAGCAATCTTCCTGTTTCCTACAAATTCATTTAGAATGTTTAGGAAGTAGTCACTAGATACAATTCTTTGTTGTCTGTGTCTTTTCTTTAAACTCCATTAAAATATGCTGTTTTAACACATTTACTATGGCTGTGATAAAACACTGACCAAAAATAACTTAAAAGAGAAAAAAAGATCATTTTGTTTATAGGTCTATCATATAGGGAAGCCAAGGCAGGAACCCAGAGATAGGAACTGGAACAGAGACCGAGAAGAATTCTGCTTTCTGACGTATTTGCTCTGGCTTACTTAGTGCCTTTCTTAGGCCGACTAGCCTAGCCATAGCACCACCCCAGAGTAGGTAGTACCCCCTACAACAATTCAAAATTAAGAAAATGCTTCCATACAAAAACACAGGCTAATGTAATCTGGACAATTCTTCAGCAGAATTTCCCATCCCCAGGTGACTTTAACTCAAGATAACTGATAGCTGAAACTATGACATGTGCATAAAGAGCTTCTAAAAATGAGGTCATCAGCAAAGTCAGCTAATGTGCTATTACCTAGCCCCGCACTAACTGGGATAAACACTGAATGCAAAAGCAAACTTTAAAGACTTACTAGTGACTTGTGAAGTGCTCTGGAATCACAGCTCTACCCAATCAAAGCTTGGGAGACAGCTCAAGGCAGTAAAATATTTACCTTGCAAGCATGGGGACCTGAGTTTGATCCCTACAGCTAGCACACTGGCACAAAACACCAGTGTAGAGACAGGCTGATCCCTAGGGCTTGCTCTTCAAGGACCCTACACTACTTAGTGAGTTCCAGGCTACTGATAGACCTGACCTCAAAAAGAAAGAAAGAAAGAAAGAAAGAAAGAAAGAAAGAAAGAAAGAAAGAAAGAAAGAAAGAAAGGAAGGAAGGAAGGAAGGAAGGAAGGAAGGAAGAAAGAAAGGAAGGAAGGAAGAAAGCAAGGAAGGAAGGAAAGAAGCAAGGAAGGAAGGAAGGAAGGAAGGAAGGAAGCAAGGAAGGAAGGAAGAAAGGAAGGAAGAAAGAAAGAAAGAAAGAAAGAAAGAAAGAAAGAAAGAAAGAAAAGCAGCGGGATTATGCCTGAAAGAGCTATAAATTTACCTAATTTCTGTGTTCTTTCTCTTTCTTTCTCTTTCTCTCTCTCTCTCTCTCTCTCTCTCTCTCTCTCTCTCTCTCTCTCTCTCTCTCTCTTTCTCTTTCTCTCTCCCTCCCTCTCTCCCTCCTTCCCTCCCTCCCCCACCACGAGCACACGTACATGCATGCACGCGAGCGTGCGCACACACACACACACACACAGATACACACACACACACTATCCAGTCAGATCATCACTCTCAATGAATTTTCTCTTCAGATTTAAAAACACTAGCACATTGATCAAAAACAGAATATTCAGTAACATTATAATGGAGCAGGAGAGGATTGAGACATGAGATAACTTACTGCTGCACAATAAGCAGTGGACACGTTTTTTATTAAGTTTGTACAGTCTGTTATTATAAGGTTAAACTCTCATTAACCAAGATACAAACTTTTAAAATTTTTATTGGATAATTTATTTATTTACATTTTCATTGTTAGCCTTTTTCCCAGTTTCCCCTCTGGAAACTCCCTATCCCATCTTCCCTCCCCCTGCTTCTATAAGAGTGCTCCCCCAAACTTACAACTAGTCTTTGTAATGTCATGGTATGTAATACATAGATCAACTTTTTAATTGTTTTTCTGATGTCTAGTCTTGAATGCAGATCAAATAAGGGCTGAACTAAGAACTGAAGTCTCCTCATTCTCTTTCTGATCTCATTTGCATGTTGAACTTTACTTTCTAACAAAAAAAAGCTTTATCCATCAATTATTTTAAAAATAACTATCATTCGTAGTTGGCATATTACTTCTTCAGATTTACTGCTATTTTCTGTATCAACACTATGAATCTGTTATGTGCACAAAGGTCTCCTAGTGATTGTAGAGATTACAGGATAATGTCTAGGAGATATGGATAAATACTTTGATTGACAAAATTGCACACTTAGAAATCAGTTGAAGGAAAGCTTCATATGTTCATCTAAAGCCCTGGCCACAGAAACCTATATCCAAGACCACAATTAATTATTGATGTTTCAATTGGGAAACAGTTCTCAAATACTTTAGAATAAAGAAGGTTTGAAATAGACTTTGCATGTACAGAGTTTATTAAATGCATATCTGTTTACAGGTCTAAAACAACATCATCATTTCTTTTACTTTCTGCCATTCTAAGACTACATTTTTCTAACAGTTTTTATCATGGGACCATAAAAACTCCATACATTAAATAAAAAACTCTGATGCCTCATACTGACTTTTGAAACACAAAACCTTCTAACCCCGAACAAAATTCTTAGTATATCATTGTTTCAGGACTGGTGAAATCTGTTCCAAAACTTTAAAATACTGGTTGTTTCATCTATCCTACAGGTCCAAAATGGCTTAAAAAATTGTGACTGAATTTCTTTGAACCTCTGTGACTGCACTTGTAAAATGAGAAAGATAAAACCTGCCATGCCTCACCTCCAAATCCTAGAACAACATAACTAGCCTCCTTCCTTTACCCCAAGGGTAAAATATGAGCTTCAAATGGAAGAGCGTACATGCACTTAGAAGAAAGCTACAAGGTATTAACATCATCACTCTTTGTTTTGATTTGAATGATGCCATTACTAGCTGTTCCAAAGGAGCCTCTTGGCTGCATGCTTACTGGTTATCTTGATTGGAAAGGCTTCTATTTATCACCTTCTCCTGCCAGCACTTTGCATCCTAGGATGTAGTGCTATGCAGAATAACAGCCAGTATTTCTTTTTCATGTTTCTGCTTCCACCTTTGATGGTTACATCTAAATTCATCCAGAGGAAAACTAACATATATCCTTGGCCAAGATAGCAAGTCCTGATTGGTTCTATTCAAGTCTCATCCTCTTCATAAAGAAACAGTGTGCTTTATCTGGAAAGGCTTTGAGAGATAATCTTGTCTAAAGACTCCCTAATGCCAGTCTGCAAACCAGCTGCATCTAAATTACCTGGGGGACTTTGGAGACATTATGGTTTTCAGTTTTATTAAACTTTTTTTTTTATTATAAAAGAATTCAAACATAAACAGATGAGAGACTACTGCAAAGAACTCCAAGATACTGATCACTCTGCCTCCATCATTAACTGCCCATTGTCAGTCTTGTGCATTTATGTCCTATCCAGATAGGTCTTGTGAGTTATTTTGAAGCTAGTGTCATGCATAAATATTCCAAACTGTAAAACATACTTTAATTATTTTTTTAAAATAAATATTTGAAGAATTCATTTAAATTGACTGAGATAAGAGAATAAGATTAGAATTTGTAATAGGAAAACTGGATATATAAAATTTGGAAGAAGTACATTTGATAGTCCTTTTCTTAAGGAAGAAAAACAAAACCCAGAAAAGGGACCTCACTAGCTGAAGTCTACTTCATTGCTTCTCCCGGGAGTAAAGCTGCTGTTCTCAGGAGAGAGAACTATCAAAAACCTGCTTGCAAAAGACACTATTGGAGTGCTGTTTTGACAAGGGTGGTTCCAATAGAATTCCAATAGAGAAGTATGTTAACCCAAGATCTACTTAGTAGATAGCTCCTCAAAGACATGGTGATCTTCATGACAGTGTCCCTTTGATGCCATAAGGGTTTATAAGCATGCTTGTTTGGTTGATTTTGTTTTGTTTTCTGATATGGGGTCTGGAGTGTGCTATGTAAAACTGTGTGGCCTTTGAATGCATAGAGATCTGCAGTCTCCACCTCCAGAGTGCTGAAATTAGACGGGAGCAACCAAAGGTATGCTTTGGAGCTCTCAACCAGGATTCTCTAGTGAAGATTGAGAAGCTGGTGAATACTCAATGAGTAAGAATAATTTATTGAAGTAGAGCATATCATAGTAGCTAATATCACAGGCCTGAGAGTGATAAAATCTCAGTCTTTAGATTTCATAGTTGCAGAAGATGTTGTGATGACAAAATACATCTGTAGGTTGATATCAAGGTGGTATATGATTGGACAGTAGAGAGTAGGCAGGGACAGTGTTCTGGTAAGGAGGGAATATGAGTAGGTAGGAGATTCGAGAGGAGGCAACATCAAAGGAGATATAGATGTTTCTCTAGGTGCATCTCTAGATGGGAAAGGTTGTCATGATTATATCTAAGGGTTTCATGGGTCAATTTATCTTATCTAGACGAGCAATTTATATCTTCATCCACTGGTTGTAAGCTTAATGTGTAAAGGATTTGTGGATTGAAAATTTAACATATAAACCTGCTTGATAAGTTACTGATTGTGGAGTCATGCAGTGGAGGAAAGTGAATAAAACAATATGCTGGGACGGTTGTAGGCCACCCGTGACAGAAGCAAATGGTGCAGGGGGAGTAAACTGCACCAAAATTCTTAGAGGCAGCATGGAGCCACTAAGATAGAGCAGAGATCCAGAAACACAAGCAAGGTACACAGGAGAGACAGGAACCAATCACTGACGACAAGACAACTTATAATCACAGACAACAAGATGGCAAGAGGAAAGCGAAAGAATTTTCCCAATGAAAACCAAGATAACCTGGCAACACCAAAACCCAGCTCTCCCATCACAGCAAACAACAGAATGTCAAACACTCCAGAAAAAGAAGACTCAGACCCGAAATCATATCTCAAGATGATGATAGAGATCCTTAAAAAAGAGATCCCTATCCCAACAGTGTCATGTGGCCCTACTGAAACAGCCATATAGCATTAAATAAAAGGTTGCCACCTATTATATTTACCACTAAATACATCTAGGATTTTACTCTGTGCTTGACCCTACATACAACAATACAGACCCACCAGGCATGATGTGTCCATTTGTGCAATAGCCTATATCTGTTATGGGATAGCAGACAGAATTCTGACTGGAGTTAAAAACTACTCCTGAATTTCATGCCTAAAGGTGAGTTGTTTTAATAAATGACCATGTTATCATATTGCACTCTAATATATATATATATATATATATATATATATATATATATATATATATATATATATATAGAAAATGTTCAGGCAATCTGCCACCAGGGACAGCAGAGATCCAGGGACCCAGGCCTGGTGAGACTGCGCTTCGAGTAGCTGGGGCACAGAGAGGCCTGGGACGAGCACACAGAAAGCCCCCCCACACTGTTTCAGGGGAACAGGAACTCTGCCGTAGAAACTTGGTTCCCACCCGGAGGGCCTGTACGTGCAAACCAAACGCTCAGCCCATCTGCCACCAGGAACAGCAGAGATCCAGAAACACAAGCAAGGTACACAGGAGAGACAGGAACCAATCACTGACGACAAGACAACTTATAATCACAGACAACAAGATGGCAAGAGGAAAGCGAAAGAATTTTCCCAATGAAAACCAAGATAACCTGGCAACACCAAAACCCAGCTCTCCTATCACAGCAAACAACAGAATGTCAAACACTCCAGAAAAAGAAGACTCAGACCCGAAATCATATCTCAAGATGATGATAGAGATCCTTAAAAAAGAATCAGAGGAAAACCATAAAGAAATAGAAGCTTTTAAAGAGGAAACAAGAAAAACACTCAAAGAAATCAAAGAACTATAGAAAAACAGAACCAAAGAGATGAAGGAATTGAAGAAGTAATTTAAAATGGAAACAATAAAGAAAACATTAAAAGAGAAAAACCAGGAGTCACAGATGCAAGCATCTCCAACAGACTGTAAGAGATGGAAGAGAGAATCTCAGGGGCTAAAGACAACATGGAAAAGATAGACAAAACAGTCATAGAAGATGCAAAATCCAAAAAGTTCCTAACCCAAAATGTCCGGGAGATCCAGGAAACAATGAGAAGACCAAACCTAAGGATAATAGGAATAAAAGAGGGCAAAGAATATCAACTAAGAGGCACAATAAATATCTTCAACAAAATTGTAGAAGAAAACTTCCCTGCCCTTAAGAATGAGATGACCATGAGCATAAAAGAAGCCTACAGAAATCCAAATAGAGTAGACCAGAAAAGAAATTCCTCCTGACACATAATAGTCAAAATGCCAAGTGCCCAAAGTAAAGAAAGAATACTAAAAGCAGTAAGGGAAAAAGGTCATGTAACATATAAAGGCAGACCAATCAGAATCACACTCTACTTCTCAACAGAGACTATGAAAGCTAGAAGATCCTGGACAGACATCATGCAGACCCTAAGAGAACACAAGTGTCAGCCCAGGTTGCTACACCCAGCAAAACTCTCATTCACCATAGATGGGGAGACCAAGATATGGCAGGACAAATCTAAATTTACACAGTATCTGACCACAAACCCAGCACTACAATGAATTATAGGTGGAAAACTCAATACAAGGAGGGAAACTACATCCTAGTAAAAGCAAGAAAAACCTAAGTAAGAAAACCAATAGAAGAAAGACACACAGGCACAATTCTACCTCCAAAAGCAAAAATAGCAGGAAACAGCAACCACTATTCCTTAATATCTGTTAATATAAATGGACTCAATTCCCCAATAAAAAAGACATAGGCTATCAGACTGGATACATAAACAGAATCCAACATTTTGCTGCATACAGGAAACTCATTTAAGAGACAAAGACAGACACTATCTCAGAATAAAAGGTTGGGAAAAAAAAAAAAAAAAAGTCCAAGCAAACGGCCCCAAGAAACAAGCTGGAGTAGCTATTCTAATATCGAATAAATTAGATTTCAACCAGAAGTTATCAAAAAAGATAAGGAAGGACACGTTTTACTCATTACAGGGAAAATTTTTCAGGAGGAACTCTCAATCCTTAACATATATGCTCCAAATAAAAGAGCACCCATATTCATAAAAGAATCCCTACTAAAGTTCAAAAAATACATTGCACCCCACACAATAATAGTGGGAGACCTCAACACCCCACTCTCATCAATGGAAATATCATGGAAACAGAAACTGAACAAGTACACAGTGAAACTAGCAGAGGTTATGAACCAATTGTAATTAATAAACATCTACAGGACATTTCATCCTAAACAAAAGAATACACCTTCTTCTCAGCACCTCACGGCACCTTCTCCAAAACTGACCATAAAATCGGTCACAAAACAAGCCTCAATAGATATAAGAAGATTGACATACTCCCATGCATCCTATCAGAAAATTCTTGAACAGAATACCAATGTATTGTGCTCTAAAGTCAAATATCGACAAATGGGACTTAATGACATAGCAAAGTTTCTGTAATGCTAAGGACACTGTCAAGAAAATGGCAGCCAACAGAGTGGGAAAAGATCTTTACCAACCCCACGTCTGATAGAGGCCTAATATCCAAGGTATACAAGGAACTCATGAAGTTAGACACCAGAGAATCAAACAACCCTATTAAAAAATGGGGTACAGAACTAAACAGAAAGTTCTCAATTGAGGAATATCGAATGGTGGAGAAACATCTAAGGAAGTGCTCAACATCCTTAGCCATCAGGGAAATGCAAATCAAAACAACCCTGAGATTCCACCTCACACCAGTCAGAATGGCTAAGATCAAAAATTCAGATGACAGCAGATGCTGGCGAGGATGTGGAGAAAGAGGAACACTTCTCCACTTTTGGGTGGGGTTGTAAACTGGTATAATCACTCTGTAAATCTGTCTGGTGGTTCCTCAGAAAATTGGACATAGTACTACCTGAAGACCCAGTTATTCCACTTCTGTGCATATACCCCAGAGATGCTCCAACATACAACAACGACATATGTACCATGAAGTTCATAGCAATCTTATTTATAATAGCTAGAAGCTGGGAAGAACCCAGATGTTCTTCAGTAGATGAATGTATACAAAAATTGTGGTATATTTACACAATGGAGTACTACTCAGCTATCAGAAACAATGACTTTATGAAATTCTTATGAAAAACGAATGCATCTAGAGAATATCATCCTGAGTGAGGTAACCCAGTCACAAAAGAACCGATATAATATGCAGTCACTGTTATTTGGATACTAATACAAGAATCTCTGAACACCCCAGAAACAACTTACAGACTATATGAAGTTCAAGAAAAACAAAGGACAAAAAAAAAAAATGAAAATGAAAAACCATTTAGCTTAATCTTTACACACCAAGAAAACTTTGACTATTTCTAAGTTATATCTTGTTTTACATGTACTTTATGCTCATTGTAACTAGTAAGATTTTAAGGCATACTATCAAACCTTTAAAAAATCAAGTACTGACAAAAATGTATTCATATACTGTTATGAAAAAATGCTTTTAATATCTGTATATTTATCTTTGTTTTTAAAATAAAGTTGCTCAATTAAAAAAGAAAGCTCCAAATAATATCATCTAAAGCTAATTATAATTTAATATTGTTCTTTAAAAAATAAATAAAAAAGAAATAGGAACCTCAACATGTAGTTCTATAATTTTAAGTTTGCCTGGTTATTTCTGTAGTTTTATTCATTTTTCTTTTATTATTTTTGCATTGCTCTAAATAAATAAAATGTTTAGGGACATGATGTTAGATTTCAAGTTAGCATCTTTATGATTATAACCCAACTTTCTTTTCCCATGATAATGTTTTTATTCTACTAAGTTCTACATTTTTCAAATTAAATAGCCCTTCCAACTTCCTATATATATATATAACCACATGACCTGTCCAGCAGGTCCAGTTATTCAGGGTCCCAAAGAGGCCTTCGTCCTGAAAGTCATGGGGGTGAAAGAGAAAGGAAGCCAAGCGTGCAAAGAACAACAAGAGTCAGTCTAGATGGTGTCAAGACTTCATTGAGGGTTTGGTGCTTACAGCTTATATGGGCTGGGCAAAAAGGGGGAAGCAGGGTGCAGTGGAATTTTTACAGCATCTTAGTGATAAGGAAGAGGGTGGTGCTGCAGTTACAGATTAACAGTCAGGTATGTGTTTCCGGATATCTTATCTTGCCGCCTAGCAGCTAATCTCGGCAGAACCTCTTAGTGGTATTCCTCGGAAAGGTCAGGCTCTCATGAGTGGGGGTGTAGGTACAGCATTGACCAGTTCTAAGGTGGCTGCTGTGCAACCATTTTCTTAAGCATAATTCTCAGGCATGGCTCCCTACAACCACAGATGAGAGTGCTCTCAATCCCAGTTAGATAATGATATTTTAATGTGATGCTCAACAGGAGATGCAGAGATGCAGAACTGGTCAAAGCCTTGAGAGTCAGAGACTGGACACTCAGCCTTAAATGGGACATCTCTATCTGTTACCACCACCACTAGCCCAAGGCTTAGGAAACACTTATAAAGAAGAAGCAGAAGGAATGTAGTTGCTGAATGGGAAGGAGTGCAGTGAAATGCTGTCTTCTGAACTTGACATGCCCATTATACTCATCAACTCAAAACACTGCTAGTTATCTAAATATCAATCCAGCCAAATTTCTAGCATAGATGGGGAAATGTGCTGTCCAGTCTTTATCACTTACTAAGTAGCTATTGGCAGTTAGTAGAGACTGGAGGAAGGAGAATCACACTTCATTTTTGTAAGTTTTGTTTGTTTGCTTGCTTGCTTTTGTTTGTTTGTTTTAAAATTGTGGCCACTGGTAGATTTTCCATGATGTAGTGGACATCACCATGCATATTTAATATAGGCAGTACTAATTGTACTTAGTGGCTATAAAATCAAAGAATGTGAATTTAGAGAGAATTGTAGCAAGTTGGTGGGGGAAAATAAGAGTAGGTATGAACATGTTTTATTTCTATATGTATGAAATTCTTAGAAATAAATAAAAATTGTATTTTTTTTAAATCACAGCCACGGTGCCTATTACTACTTGTATGCTATTAGGCGTGTCTCTAAGTCTCATTTCCTTAATTTTTAAAGGACACAATTAAATATAGAACTGAGCTTCTAATCCCATGGGAAGAACAAAATGATCAACTAACCAAATCCACAACAGCACCCAGGGACTAAAACACCAATCAATAAGCACACATGGAGAGACCCATGGCTCCAGGTGCATATGCAGCAGAGGATGGTGTTTCCTAGCATCAATGGGAGGAGAGGCCTTTGGTCCAGTGAAGGCTCATTTTCCCAGTGTAGGAGAATGCCAAGGTGCTGAGGTGGGAGAGGGTGGTTGAGAGAGGAAACACCTTAATGGAGGTAATGGGGGGTGGGATTGGGGGAAGGGGATAACATCTGAAAAGTAAATACAGAAAATATCCAATAAAAAACAAGAAAGACTGTAAGAGAGAAGCAAGAAAAATAGAATTTAACAAAATGAAGGCACACACACACAAAGAACTTAGCTTCACTTGTTCATTCAACAGATATGAGAGCCTCCTGGGTGCTGTGCACTGACCGTGTTAGAGAAACAAGGCAGCTAAGGAGTCCTAAAATAAAGTCCATATTTTAAGGGGTGTGCTAAACCTTAAATGAATAAAGCACAAAAAGAACTTAGCATGACTGCTGGTTTCAGAGAGCATTAAAAACATTCCTAATCTCTGGCTATTGTGAGCTAGTAAGAATGGTAGACAATACCATACAATGGTATTTTAGTCTTTTCCCAAAATACAGGACACATATATAAAAAATAAAGCAAATCTATGGCATGGATCCCCCAAGTTTGTGGGATGGGTAGAAGCAATTCATCAAATAGTATTTTAGAAATGTAGATAAATCTCCCACAACCAAGAAGATATTCTTATTTCTACTTAAAACAGCAGCATACCAAAAATGTCCTCTCAGTATAGGCACAAATATCATGTTGGTGTCTACGGATCTCCTTAAGCTAGAATGGTCTTTTAAATTTGTTTATTTATTTACTGTGTGGTGTGTGTGTGTAAGTGTGTGCACACACAAGTGCACACATGCCACAGCCGGCATACATGTAGAGGCCAGAGGACAACTTGTAGGAATCATTTCTATCATTCCACTATGTGGGTCCTGGAGATTGAGTTCAGCTTGGCCAGTTTGGTAATGAGAACCTTTATAAATCTAGTATCTGACCAGCCCCCAAAGCAAATGTTTACATTGCATGGATGTGATAATTGATAGAATAAGAGAGGTGTGGTGAGTGGACTTTTTACTATTTTGCTACTAAGTCCACGTATTTTAAGGAATAACAACTGCACATGTAGGAGAGGAACAGGTGAAGGCTATTTGTGATGCTAATCAACAGAACTGACATAGAAAATGATTTTGTGGGATGGGAATTGGCATATAATTCAATATGTAGAAAACAAAGACTTATTACAAGGTGATAAAGATTTGAATGATAATGGAAGAGAAGTATACAGGGCTTACCTCTAAAGACCAGCCTTAAAAATACAGGGAGTACGCTTCATCCTGGCTAAAGAAAATTGAAAGCAGTGAGGTCCAATCTGAAAGATAAAGTAGGGCTATCCAAGGACCATGCTTAGCCTGTGAGACAATAGGTCTAGGAGAAAGATAATAACTTTATTCTCCACCTATTAGTGTAGCTGAAACTTCTAATATATTTTCTGCCCTGGCTAACACTTGCTTAATAATCTGGTAGAACTGACCCTGCAGACACCTTGTTTTAGTGAAACCAGCTAGGCAGAGATGCTACTGAGTGTCTCTGTTTCATTGGTACCATCTAAGTGAGGAGAGATATATCTCACATGATACAGTGTCAGGCTTAGCTTATATGCATGTGAGCATCAGAACACATACAGCAGGATTCTCCCTCAATGGTGCTGACTCATAAAAATCCATATTCCAGAATCAACAGAATCTTTTAAGTGACTGCTACTTTATTTGGAAGGTTAACATTTCTGAACATGTGTGTGTGTGTGTGTGTGTGTGTGTGTGTGTGTGTGTGTGTGTGTGTGTGTATGAGCACATGTGTGTTTTCCTTGTTTAAAGAAAAGGACTGTTGAATAAATCTAAAGATGAGTTTTTAACAGGTCTTTTACCTATGTTCTCTTTCTCTTCCCGAAACTGACTAATGCTAGATTCCAAAGGTCACTTGTCTTCAGCAATTACTCTGAAGCACTACATCCAACCTGCTGCCTTTAAACCATTCTAGCCTAAGGAGATTTCCTTCTGTTTTCTTGGAAATAAATGTGAACTGTCAATTGAATACCACTAGTAAATGTTTCTAATTGATGTTTTAGGGGAGTTTTTTTTTTTTTTTTTTTTCCTTCTGCATGTTACCTTTTATCTTGGTCCTTGGCATTGCTGTTTATTAAAATAACACATTATTTGTGCATTCACAAAGCAGAGTGAGTGAGTGAAAGAACAATATTTCATTTTTTCTTTTGTTGAACTGGATAAAGACACCATTAGCGGAGAAAGGTTCTTCTGTTTTCATGATTTAAGGCCAGCATATTTTAATAGCTAAATCAAACATGGACTGAGATGTCAGCTTCACTTTACTGGTATGAAAATATTGACCCTAATCAAATGTACCAGGCTAAGCAATGTGTTGGGAAGCTTTGCTCCTGGCAGTCCCCATTTTGATGCCCATTTATGCTTATGATGGTAAGCTGGGAAATACAGCACCTACCTCACAGTTACAGCGAAGACCACAGGAGACATGGTAACCACTGTGCTGCATGAGAAAACTAGCATGTAATATTGAAGCCACCTGAGAAACAAGCTACAGCCTTCAGACAAATGAAAAGAAAATAAATTCTCACACTACTGAACTGGTATAAGGGTATAAGGGTTAGGTGTAATAGTTCAAGTTTTCCCCATTATTTGTCTTTGGGCTTATTTGCCTAAGGGACTTTGAATGTATAATGTTGATAAACTTATTCAGAATTCCCTCTTAGTTCTAAAACTGCAAAACATGGACCAATGGATATATGAAGACATTTACTCATCCCATGGGCAAGATTGCTAGATTTAAGATATAAAAAATACAGAACAGAGTCAAATATGAATTTTAGATAAACACTGATTAATGCTTTCTTTAAATAGGTCACAGCTAGTGTTACAGTCATATTTATATTACCAGCATTTTGTAACCAAAAAAATTGAATTTACCTGGGTGTCTAGTATTTACTCTGGCAACAGTATTCCAGGAACAAAAATCCAGTAAATGTGAGCAGAAAGTTCCCAATTGTTATTATAGTAACATAGTTCATGTATCCATAGAAATGGAGGATTCCTACTAACAACTAGGCACTGTGTGCCTTGCACACAGGATACACTAAACACATATTTATTGCTCTACTTCATGCCAATAAGAACCCTCATCGTAAACTCATTTATACTAAGACATTAGTTTCTTACTATGATGCTCTTCTAGAAGTATTTTTACTTTAAATGAGGTCCAGGAGGAGATCAATGCTTAACCCACGGAAATTCTTCCCTAATGATAGATTTTCAACTTTGACTGAGCATTGTGAATGCCCGGGAGAGCTTGTTAGAAATACAGATACCAGTATCCCCCTCCTCAAGTTTGATTCTTGGGCAGGATCGAGGCATTTGTATTTTTAACAAGCATCCCTAGGGATTCTGATGCATAGGAAAGTTTAAGGCGCATAATTCTAACATATAAGTGCAATGTCAGGGAGCATGAATTGGTGTATCCAGGGAACAATGTACTTCTATCCAACAAGTTACATGAGAAATTATTATTCTGGCTTATGGACCATTGCTTTATAACCATTATTCAAAACCACAGACATAAACATACCTTTTCTCTAATCTCAACAGGAATCAGTGAAATAATAAGTATTAAAATATCTGAGAAGAGACCATTTAATCAGACATTCATTCTGATGCTCTTCAACTACATTGGACATTGCATGAGACTGGCCCTGAAAGAAGCCTTGATCAGCCATGCTGTTCTTCTTATTACATATTATAGTCCAGAGATACAAGAGAGAAAAACAAAAGGAGTAAAAGAGTGGAGGTAATGTGTCAAAAAAAGGATTACATAGAAGATAGAGTAACTTTTAATCAGGAAAAGGTCAAAGAAAACTCACCAAAGAGAAAAACAAGAAAAATATAGATGTACAGAGGCTGCAAACAAGAGGTTGATAGAGCCAGAGGAAGACATAGTTACAGATGCTAAAGCAAAGATGTCTTCAAAGTAGGGCAGAGATGGAGTGAAATAGAAGGAAGGAAAAAAGTAGAAAAATCAGGGGACAGACACACCAACACAAACAGTTGCATTGACAAAGAGAAATGGTAGGAAGACAAAGAAAGAGAAAAAGTAAAGTGAGGGAGATATAAATCCAGGTTCTAAAAAAATTATTCAAACTCACCCTGACTGTAGAATGCTCATTGTTTTCTTAACAAGGGACCATGGTGAAATAAACAAAAACCAATATCCATATACTTTCTCAGAAAAGTAGTTCATGGCTGTGGGAAGTCTGAATGGATAGGAAATGAATACCACACATGCTCTTTCTTTATGACATTTGTTTCTTACAGATTGCTGTTTTCAGGGGAAATATTGATTCTCATTGTAAATGTCTGCAGATAAATCATTAACATATTTAATAATTAAGGTTGGGATTCTAATAAGATACTGAGAAGTAAGGCAGCTTTTTCTCTGAACTTGATCCTACTCTCCAGAGCTATAACATTCATTTTCTTTCTATTTCATTTTCTTGTTATTATCTGAATTCATCTTCTTGTTTTTATGAAACTTCTGGAAAGCCCTTTGCAGCTGATGTGCACAACCATTAAGTGTAGGTGATTTGGCTTCTGCTTTGGGCGATGCTGTGGAGCACACCAGCTTCCTGGAAGAAACACTGCAGAAAGAGATCAATTTTGCTTCATGGTGTTTAATATCACCTCAAGGTCCTTTCCCTTCTGATTCTTTTTCCTCTTCCTTTTGAATCATGCATTCGAATAACCACATGTGTGAACATTCAAAGGAACACAGCTCAGCATGCCTCTGTAAAGGTACAGAAGACAATATGGTATTATACATGCTTAATATGCCATTTGGAATTCTCTAGAATTTTGTTGCTCCAAAATCAAATATGTTCAGATACAGGAAAAGATGTTTCTCAGTCAGAAACATGCAGGTGCCAACTTTGATTTCTCTTCTCTATCTTTACCATTTGGCACCCATTTTGCAGCCTGGGGACCTTTTTTTTTCTTTCCCTTCCTCCTTTTTTCTTTTCCATTTGTAGTTTAGAAAGAAAGCAGCAGGAAAGGATTCACTTTGTCTGGAAAAGTGTTTTACTCTTTGAAAGGCTTATAATATAAGCATGGTAGTCTGTGCCTATAATATCAACCCTTGGGAGGCAGGCGAAGGTGAACTTGGCACTGCCATGGCCTATGCAGTAAGACTGTGTATGGGGATTGAGTGCTCATCTTAGTCAGATACTTCTTATGGTCAATCGACAAACAAATACAAAACGGTGAATGGTTTTGACCATCTTTCCCTATCCCTCGATGCAGTACAAATGATCATTCTATTTGTCCATGCTGCAAGAGCCACGCATGATGTCACAGACCTTTAGACCCAGCACTTAGGAAGCAGAGGCAAGTAGATCTCTGTGAGTCCTAAACCAGTTTGGTTTGCATAGTGAGTTCTAAGGCTATGTATAGAGACCCTGTCTCAAAAACTTAAAAAAGAATAAATGGGTTTGAGTGACCCCAAGATATTGGTCCACATGTCACACACTTTTGAGTTATCGTTATTAATACACAATAAAGTGAAAAGGAGAAAACCGAATCCACAAATTATCTTCTGACCTCCACACAATGCAGGCCCATGAGTGTACACATCATAACAGTTGCTATGCTTATATTTTATCATAGCATTATAACACTGGCTAAAATAATATATTTTTTTAGTTTGCATTTATGTATATATGGAAACCTGTGTACTGGATACCTACAGAGCCAGAAGATGAAACTAGATCTTCTGGAACTGGAATTATAGATGATTCATGGGGGTTATGTCTTAGTGACTAGATTAATTTTTTCTATTGATTTATAATATGACATTTTGGGGGAGTTGGGGAAAGCTAGGAAGTGACATTCATTTGGAAGAGGGAGATGACTGTAGTGTGCCATTAAGACTTATATTTTGTTGTAGCCCATTCCTGTATTTCCTCTTTTTCCTTCTACTCTGGCTGCCCCAAGGTAAACAACTTTCTTCTCTCTACATTTCAGTAGTTATGAAGTTCTGCCAAATACACTAGGATGAACAATTTTGAATTGAACCCTCTGAAACTGTGAACCAATGTTTTTTTCTTTTTTCTTTTTGAATGAGTACAGTATTATTTTACTTAGCTTTTCTGTCATTACAATGAAGCAGAATGACTGAAAGCAAGTTGGTGAGGAAAGGATTTACTTGGTTTACACTTCTTATAAAAACCATTTACTTGGTTTACACTTATCATAGTCGATCACTGAAGGAAGTCAGCTCTGGAACTCAAACAGAGAAGGAACCTGAAGGCAGGTACTGCTGCAGAGGTCACAGAGGGGTACTGTAGCTTACTGGGTTGTGCCCGCTGGCTTACTCATTCTACTTTCCTGTGGAACTCAGAATTACCAGCATAGGGATGGCACCACCCACAGCAGGCTGGGCTCTCTCCTATCAATCACTATAGAAAATCTCTACAGGCGTGTTAACAACCTAGTATTTTTTTAATTGGATATTTTATGTATTTGCATTTCAACCAGTTTCCCCTCTACAAACTGCCTATCCCCTCTACCTTACATTGCTTTTATGGGGATTCTCCCCCCACCCACTCCTGCCTCACAGCCCTAGCATTCCTCTACACTGGGGTATCAAGCCTTCACAGGGCCAAGGGCCTCCCCTTCCACTGATGCCAGATAAGACCCCTTCAGCTCCTTTAACCCCTCCCCTAACTCCTCCACTGAGGTCCTTGTGATCAGTCTGATGGTTGGGTTTAAGCATCAGCATCTGTGTTGGTCAGGATCTGGCAGAGCCTCTCAGGAGACACATGTATCAGGCTCGTGGCACCAACAATAGTGACTGGGTTGAACAATTTTTCTTTAAGTTGCTCTTGCTGGTATTTTTCTTACAACTACACAAAATAATTAATGTACTGACTTTAAAATTTAGGCCTTACAGAATTTATGCTCTACATTATTTGTCAAGCAATGATTATTGGATGTTTAGGTTTATTTCATGCCTTTTGTCTTAGGTTATTTTGTTTGAGCATTTTTTTATCTTATTGATTGCTTATATATTATGGTCTAAATTTGGTATTTTTATGGGTTTCATGTTTGTGCCAACATATCTTAGCAGGTTTGTGTGATTTTTGTAGGGGTTTTGCCCTCTGTTTTGTTTTTATTCTGACTTACTTGTTTTTATTTGCCTGTTTATTTTCTAAAGGAAGAAAGAAAGAAGACATGGAGTTGGATGAGATAGGGTGCTGGGAAGGATCTAGAAGATATGAGGGAGGGAAAACCGTAATCCAATTTTTATGTAAATTCTTTTCTTTTTTTTAACAAGGAACATATTTATTATGAAGACACAACACTATATACAAAGTATCCTCTAACATTCTAAAATACATATACATACTATACATATTTATATGTATCAGTTTATAGTATCAATATAAAATACACCATTAACATTTCTAAGGATGACAATACAAAGACAATAAATACCACGAGTCTAAAACATCTACTTACATTAAGTGCTGGTGAGTGGGATGACAGGAGAAGGAGGCCATAGCAGATCAAAACACCAACTCCTGACTTCCTATTGCAGACTTGCGTTAGTCTGTGGGAGCTAGCCCAGTATTCTCCACAGACTTTTCCATTTCCCCAAACCCTGAAAAGTGCCCGATGTCATCAACTCTCAAAAAGAGAGTGAAGAAAATAATTGACATTATGGCATTATTTTCTGATCACCTGTACACACTCACTTTAACTGCATTTAGTGAGATTAAAAAATGTCAATTATATAATTAAACTTAAAATCAGCTGGCCCTTGTAGGGAGTACCCCAGCAAAATACATCTCTTCTCATATTCCTATTTTGTGGTGTATATTTCATTGCCTTTTCCTTTCAACACACAAAAAAAAATTGTGTTGATCAAAACCATTAATGAGTGGGAAAATCCAACATCAATTCTAGCATTAAGCATAAATGTCAGAAACAGTCAAGGACCTGCGGTGGACCCCAAGAGTACTGTGCCCTACCAAATACAAGACCACAAACGTGACCACAACTTTTCCTGTGTTCACACTCCCAGTGGACGATGGCCTCAGCTTTTCTTTCTACAGTGTTCAAGGAACTCGCTGTACTTCTCAAAATGTGAGAGACTAGGTCTAATTGATTTTACCCATGGGCAAGATTTTCAGATTTTAGCAGACATAAACAACTAGCAAAAACAAAATCTATGAGAGTTGCATTTAAGCCAGGGCACTTTCATGGGGGTGTGTTCTTATCATATAAGCAAAGCGTCTGATAGGTAGCTGAGAGGAAGAAGGAGGGGACAAAATGCCATTACCATTTGCCAGCACACCAGTCAGTCAAGCTTCCTGTTTTCAGTTATGTGGAGACAATCACAACCATGCCCTTCCAGTTTTTTACTTACACATGTAACAGAATACCCAGAATTCCTTCTGTTTCTTTCTTACTGGTCTGGAGGTCTTGTACTCAAAGTGACACAGCATGAGCCATTCATTCACTCTACAGCTAATCCAAGGAAAGTCACTGCAAGAGTTCCTCTTGTCTGGAGTCAGATGTGCAAGTGGAACTAGGAGGTAGGGACCGGTTACTGCTGTAGGTGCAAGTGTCATTAGAGTAGACTTTAAAATGCAGACGTGCCTTTCAACAATATTCTGTTTCCACCAGAATGGAAGTCATAGAATCCATAGATCTTGGAGAGTTCACAGGTCAGAATGCAGAGTCTGGTCTAGGACATAGTTAGTCTCTGATGTGCTCATTATCAAGTACAACTGAACAGAACCCATTGAACTAACAAATTGCTACTGTGGGAGACACTATCTTCCAGCCCATGTCATGTGACATGGGCCAACCATCCATAAATTATTTTCACAGTAAAAAATTTAAAAATTAAAAAAAAAAAAAACTAGGCCTTATCATGAGATAACATAAAGTCATGTGCAGGATAGAAACAAGAGTGACTTCATGTGGGGAACATTTATTAAAATCTACTCTAAATAGAGTACACACAACCATTCTGACAAGGACAATAAGGGGGAAGAGAAAAACAGTGACAAGGCTCTTGCTGTTATAGATCAAGTTATATGAGAGAATTAGACAGACTTGAGAGAAAGAGTTGACTGAAATTAGGAGATGGGGATGTAGTGAATATAATAAAGTAGTTGCCCTACATGTGGAAAGCCCTGGGGTTCATCCCTGGCACCAAATCAACTGGGAACATTGCATAAGCCTATAATCCTAACACTTGAGAGGTGGAGATTGAGAGAAGATGAAAAGTTCGGAGTCATAGGAAGCAAGTTTGAGGCCATCCTGAACTACATGAGACCCTATCTAAAAAAATAGCATATGTTGTATGAATTTTCCTGGAGGATATGTCTCCAAATATTTATTTACTACCAATGGGGAAATAAAGACCACCCAAAGTAACACTTCCTCCAACATCTAACTTTGTGATTTAATAACTTTACTGGAATTACTTACAAGTATATATGTAAGAGAGTACATACAGAAGCATGTGTGATTACAGGCAAATACATTGTTTACAAGCCCACCACAGCATGGGTTATGACTCAGGAAAGCTATTTCCATGGTGCTACCTGGTAAGTTAAAGGTGGGTCAACTGTTTAGACAATCTGACCTCCCCAGAAGGCCATACTGTTCATAAAACCAGGGGGAGTGGAGAATTTGTGAATCCTGTATGTTTTTGGAGTTTTGTCAGCTTTAAAACTTCCTGAGTCTACCAACACCACATCAGATAGAGGCCTAATATCCAAGGTGTACAAGGAACTCAAAAAGCTAGACACCAGAGAATCAAATAACCCTATTAAAAAATGGGGTACAGAGCTAAACAAAATGTTTTCAGTTGAGGAACACCGAATGGCCGAGAAACACCTGAGGAAGTGCTAGACATCCTTAGCCATCAGGGAAATGCAAATCAAAACAACCCTGAGATTCCACCTCACACCAGTCAGATTGGCCAAGATCCAAAACTCAGATGACAGCAGATGCTGGTGAGGCTGCGGAGAAAGAGGAACACTTCTCCACTGTTGGTGGGGTTGCAAGCTAATACAACCACTCTGGAAATCAGTCTGGCGATACCTCAGAAAATTGGATATAGTACTACCTGAGGACCCAGCTATTCCACTTCTGGGCATATACCCCAGAGACACTTTAACACACAACAAAGATATATGCACCACAATGTTCATAGCGGCTCTATTTATAATAGCCAGAAGCTGGAAGGAACCCAGATGTCCTTCAGAAGATGAATGGATACAAAAATTGTGGTACATATACACAATGGAATACTACTCAGCCACCAGAAACAATGACTTAACCAAATTCTTAAGAAAATGGCTGCATCTAGAGAATATCATCCTGAGTGAGATAACCCAGTCACAAAAGAACAGACATAATATGCAGTCACTGATAGTGGGATGCTAACCCCAGAGGCTTGCACTCCCCCAGAAACAACTCACAGACTGTATGAAGTCCAAGAAATAAAGAAAACAAAAAAATATACATATATTTACAAAACAAGAAGACTTTGACTATTTCCATGTTGCGTTTTGTTTTGCATGTACTCTACGCTTATTGTAACTATTAGGTTTTCAATGCATACTGTCAAGCCCTTGAAAAAAAATCAAGTACTGACTAAAAAAATATATTCACATGGTTTTATGTAAAAATTATTTCAATGTCTGAAAAAACAGTACTGACAAAAATGTATAATTTTTAGCAAAAAATGTTTAAAATCTGTACATTTATCTTTGTTTTGTAAAATAAACTCGTTTAAAAAAAAGAATAAATGGAGATGTTTATGTTAAAAAAAAAAAAAAAAACTTCCTGAGTCTTATGAGCCATGCTTACATCTTTAGAAGCTTGAGGAGGGAATGCTTATATTGGCATGCAATTACTATGTAACAATTTACATAAGCAGGTAGGATGAAGAATCTGAGATAGCACTCATGCTGATTGGTGATGTCACTTTTAACAGTAGGAAACAAAGAAGTAGCACATTCTGAGGATGACGACTTCAGAAATAAGGTTGGAGGCATCATTTAGATATTCATCTGAGATTGAATCACAGGAAGGAAATCAAGGTGTGAACCTATTTTCAAGACAGACACTACCTCAGAGTAAAAGGCTGGGAAATTTCTTTTCAAGCAAAGTTTTCCAATAAACGAGCTGGAATAGCCATCCTAATATCAAATAAAATAAAATTTCAACCAAAAGTTATCAAAAAAGATAAGGAAGGACACTTTTTACTCATCAAAGATAAATTCTATCAAGATGAACTCTCAATCCTGAACATCAATGCTCCAAATACAAGGGCACCCACATTCATAAAAGAAACTCCACTAAAGCTCAAAGCATATATTGCACCACACACAATCATAGTGGGAGATTTCAACACCCCACTCTCATCAATGGACAGATCATGGATGCAGAAACTGAACAGAGACACAGTGAAACTGACAGAAGTTTTGAACAAAATGGATTTCACAGACATCTACGAAATATTTCATCCTAAAACAAAAGAATATACCTTCTTTTCAGCATCTCACAGTATCTTCCCCAAAATTGATCATATAGTCATCATAAAACAAGTCTCAACAGATGCAAGAAGATAAAAATAATCCCATGCAGATCACCATGGACTAAGGCTGGTCTTTAACAACAACAACAACAAAAAGCCCACATGCACATGGAAACTGAACAATGCTCTACTCAATGATAACTTGGACAAGGAAGAAATAAAGAAACTAAAGACTCTTTAGAATTTAATGAAAATAAAAGCACAACATACTCAAACTTATAGGATACAGCGAAAGCACTGCTAAGAGGAAAACTCATAGTTCTGAGTGCTTCTGAAAAGAAACTGCAGAGAGCATATACTAACACCTTGACAACACACCTGAAATCTTTAGAACAAAAAGAAGTAGGTACACACAAGATGAGTAGACAGCAAGAAATAATCTCAGAGGTACTCAGCTATGAAAACAATGACTTCAAGAATTGCCTAGGCAAATGGATGGAACTAGAAAGTATCATCCTGAGTGTGGTAACACAGTTACAAAAGAACACACATGATATGCACTCACTGATAAGCAGATAGTAACCCCCAAAGACTCTGAATACCCAAGAAACAATTCAGAGAATTTATGAAGCTCAGAAAGAAGGAAGGCCAGAATGTGGATGCCTCAGTCCTTCTTAGAAGGGAGAACAAAACACTCGGGAGGAAATAAAGGAACAAATAGAGGAGCAGGGATTGGAGAAAAGATCATCCAGAGACTGCCTCACCCGGTGATCCATCCCATATGCAGCCACCAAACCCAAGCACCATTGCTGATACCAAGTAGTACTTACTGACAGGAACAAGATATGGATGCCTCCTCAGAGGCTCTGCCAGAGTCATACTGATACAGATGAGAATGATTGCAGCTAACCATTGTACTGAGCACAGGGACCCCAATGAAAGAGCTAGAGAAAGGACTGAAGAGGCTGAAAGGGTCTGCAACCCCATGGGAAGAACAACATTATCAAACCCTCCAGAGTCCCCAAGGACTAAAACCCCAACTATTGAGTACACATGGAGAGACCCATGGCTTCTGTTGCATATGCATCTGAGGATTGCATTCTCTGGCATCAATGGGGAGGAGAGGCCTTTGGTTCAGTGAAGGCTCATTTTCCCAGTGTAGGGGAATGCCAAGGCGCTGAGGTGGGAATGGATGGTTGGGGGAGGGAACATCTTAATGAAAGCAAAGGGAGGGGGAGGTGGGATGAGAGTACGGGGGGGGGGGGGGGGGAGGAGAAATCCCTACCCCAACATCAGAACCCTTTCTGCCTCATTCTGTTAAAGATATAGCAGCAACTTTGTTTCTTCTTAAATTTTAAGAAGAAAGGAAGGGACAGAGGGAGGGAGGGAGTGAGGGAGGGAGGCATTGCTTCCATAGCTACTGTCACTAGACATTCAAGTTTTCCACACAGATGAACAAAATATATATCTGCTTTTATTCCTATGTGACCTCAGGTTTCAGGTCTTCAAGAGAAAGAATCTACAGTCGATATACATTGCAGGTCATACTCCAGGATTAGAAATGAAAGCATCTATTTCTATTCCAGAGACCTGTAAAGGATCACGGTGACTGTCAAAACCTCTATTAGAAAACTATTTTTGAGTTAGGGAAAATGCAAACGTTTTTCTCATCAGCATATTATCTCTCCTCTGATCTCTCTGTCAATTTTAAAACAGGTTTCTTCAGCTCATTCCTAACTAGGCATAGCAATTAGCCTTCAGTAAGGATTAGAAGTGTTCTATGTCTTAGAATTTCAGAGTTGAAAATTTAATTCTAGTAATCAAATGAACAGAAAGTCTTACTATCTGTGTGTTCACCTTTTCTACAGCTTCAGATTGCTAACACACATCGGCTCAGGAAATTTAATAAAAAAGAAAAGCAAATTCTTTCCATTTTTACTCCAAGCATGGATAATTTACCCCCTTAAGGCACTGCTCCCTTGGATTGTTCCTCTCCTTTTCTCTGGAAGTGGTACACTATATTTATTCCCTGGCTTTTTCAAGTGCTCTAAGCCACTCCAGGTAGAAAGGCGGGGGTAGTGGGAAAGAGGGGAGGGGAGGGAAGAAGAGAAGGAGAGGGAGAGATTGATGGCTCTTAAAAACAGCTATGGCTTTGTCTGGCATTCTCAAAATTAATTTCCCACCATTTTCTCTGTCTTTCCTAGTTACTAAATTTACTATGTGCACTCGAAGTCCTACCCTTGACCTCTGCACGTTTTATTAAAGCACAGGATAGAGAGGAGCAGGAACTACCCGGCCTACTGAATAAATGGGTTGCTCAGTAGATATCAGCTGAGAACCAGCACCTCCTGCATGCCTCCCTCTCATACTTAGACAGTGCTCTACTGCACCCACGTTCTCTTGATATGCCCTGCAGGCTTGGATATGGGCATTGGTCCTTTTGCTTAGAGCAGCCTTGCCTCTCCACAAGAAATTCCCCTTTGAGCCACCTTTCCCCATCATGTGATTAACACAGTGCCTCTGTGTGATCTATCACAGATGCTGACACATTTGCTTCCAAGTATGAATTGGGCTCCATGCAGTGCAGAAGGCAAAACTGCAGTGAAGAAATCCCATCTGCAGCTCACGAGGCATGGTTCGTGTTGGCTCCACTAGGAAAAACCACTTTCCTGGGATGAGTAGTAAATTGCCACGGCAGGAGATGATAATATTTGTGAGCCTTACTAACAAGCTTGAATTCTAACATAAGGCAGTTCATTGTTATGCTGCAGAATGGGAAATCTTAATGCTTTTGCTATTCAGACTCATCTTATTTCACAACAAGATTTACTCCATGCAGCCAGTAGAAAGAGAAAAAAATAGGGGAGGTGGGAGGAAAAGAGTTGGAGTGGAAACACAGGATGAACCTAGTTTTGAAAGCAAATTTCCTTGCCCCTGATGACGCACTACTGTGCTTTGATTAATATTCTCTCTTATGGAAGAACGGTGTAGTTATCTCTAACTGTTTCTTCAGCCCAGTTGCTGATTTTGTTTGTGTGTTTGTTTGTTTTCCTGCATTCTTAAATTTGAAATAGCCATTGTGTTTGGTGAAAACCTGGGTACAAAAGGAGAAAAACCATCACATAAGAGGTATGCCTCTATCCAAAGACATAAGGAAAATGCTTATGTAAGTCAGGTTCATTTTCTACTGTCAGGAATTTCCAAGCAGATGGTAAAGAAAATGATGTTTGATCTGACGTGGGCAATTGATAATTGAAACTGATTCCCATAGCGTTATAGAACACCTATCCGGATGGAGATTGACAAAACATGCTTTTTGGTACGTGTATCCCATGCTTTCCCCGAGAAGAATGAATTGAAAGCTAATTAACCTAATGCTTCTAGGAAGTACTGACACATTTTGAGAGGACACTCTTTTAAATACAGTTTATTGTAGGGACATGTAGTCTACCATGTATAGGTAGGTCTTGGTGGAAAGATTGTAGATGATAGCTTGAATTTTGTTTTTTTTTTTTTTTTTAAACTGGCATGAAAGGTTGTTCTGTGGTCGTTATTGCTGAGGTCATAACTACCTCAATAAACCTAAGAATTACTAAAAAATAATATAAAAAATACCCAACACATCAAAATAAGAGGTTGTCAAGTTAAATGATATGCTGAGATCACCGCTTTCCTTAGCAGAGCCTGTCAGAATCGTGGAGTTGGCCTGCAGTTGAGCTTAGTGTGTGAGATTCTCCACATAGATTTCAAGATTCTGCTTTCTTGTGTCCATACAAAAGAGCTGAGGGAAGAAGGAAAGAAAACAACATCTAGGAGACTAGATGCCATTTCTAAAAACTTCCATAATCTGGTCATGACATGATTCTTCATTAACCCTGAAGACAAGCTTTGAGATAATTGCTCTTTAGATTTGGAACAGAATGAAAGTCCTAGTTGCCTCTGTAAAGCTTGTCATTCAAAGTTTGACTTGCTTTGTAAGATAATGTCCAAATGTACACAGAGATGACAGAAAGGCACTGGAGACCTGTGTGTCTCAAGAGGGACATTTCAGAGGAAAGCACATTTCCCTTGCTGCCCCACTGTGGGCGAATGGAAACAACTTCGAATGCATCCAGTTCTGCATCTGGACTCCCTCAGAAGGCACCATGTTTGTGTCTCTTGAAGTGACTAAGAAAATTCAGTTCAGCCTTATTTGTCATTTCAGTGCCGATGTCAGACTATTTCCACATCCCTTTGCCTGTGCAAATTGGATTGAGAAGGCATTCTAGAAGGTGCCAAAGAGGAGCTGCAAATATTTGCATGGAGCTACTCTGAGGCTGAATGGACAGCCTTCCTTCTTTACATCACTCTTTACTCCCTTATACTCATTTGTGGTTATTCAGGAAGCGATGAGCCACAATTTGATTTCTGCAGTAGTAAATCCTGCTGACAGGTAAATGCTATGTGCTTCACTGCAGAGTGAGGACACTGTACACTACAACATAAAATATGAAATGTACTGTATGTACTGTAAGAACGGAAATAGGAAATGTAGACATTAAGTCTCAGGTTTAAACATCATCTTATACAGGTCTGTTCTTAAATCTGTTTCCTTTTACAAAAAAAAAAGTCTCCACAAAGATTTCACTTTGATTCTGGGAACTCTCAGAACAATTAGTAGTGTGACTGCCCCACCTTATAGGTTTCCTTTGAATAGTAGGATCAAAGTTAGTATATTACTGGCCCTCAGTGAATACAATAGAAATGAAATCTGGGGTACAAAGGTTAATAACTCAATGGGAATCTCATCTGTTTAAAAAAAATCCTTTCTTTCTTGTCTACTTCTTAAACTTTGCCACAGAGGCATCAACTTCTCATAAATTGGGCAGCACTTTGCCATGATTACAGAAGTTAACAGCCATGTAGTAGAAGCTGCCAGGGTTTCTTTGTGTGTGTGTGTGTGTGTGTGTGTGTGTGTGTGTGTGTGTGTGTGTGTGTTTATTTCTCCCCTTCTGAGCCTGAACAAAGGCATCTTGCTGTGCGGGTGAGCAGAGCATAACGGGGAGGAGACTGCAGGAGTTACAATGGTCAGGAAGACAATGGCATCAAGGAATCTGTACTGCTGCCAAAAGACTCACCTGCAGTACTAGCAATCTCAAGTCGGCTGTGGGGTTTTTCACAGTGAGTCATGGCATGACAGCAAAATACCAGAAAAGGAGACTTTAGCTAGAATTGCAATGCTGACACAACCTAAAAGCAGCCAGGATGTAAAAATGCTTAGGATTTTGCCTCGGGGTTGTTATCACGGCCATTTTTATGAGATGCACATGAGAGATCAATTCTTTTATGGTGGGCAGCTGGTGCTCATCTCATCAGCATCACCCACAGAGGGTGTCCAGTCAGTACTATAGAAAACCTTAGAGCAACCTTCAAAGAACCCAGCAGAGATGAGAGACCTTCAATTGATTCTCAGCTGTGCCTCTTGTCTCTAATCAGATGCTAGCCATGTGGCTATGGGTGTAAATTTTGCAACCGGCCAGACCACCAAGGGCTACAAACTTCCCTTCAGGCAGTGATTCTCAATCTTCCTAATTCTGGGACCCTTTAATACAGTTCCTAATTATGTGATGACCCTAACCATAAAATTATCTTTATTGCTACTTAATAACTGAAATTTTACTACCATTATGAATCATAATGTAAATATAGGATATATAGGTTGATATGTGACCCCCATGGGGGTTGTGACCCTCAGGTTGCAAGCCACTTCCTTTGGGCAAGTTGCTTAACTCCTTTGTTTAACTTCCTTTGTTGTTTTTCTCCTGTTCATAATGTAAAGTTCAGAGAACTGTCAGGATTAAACTTTAAAATAGCGAAAAGCTGTTCTTGATGACTAGCTTGTACTAAATGCTCAACAGATTGTACTTGTCATTGTGGGTGGAAAATTATATTGTACCCACCACACAATATTGAGAGTGTAGTATTACTTCAATTCAATGCAATGCTCTAGGAAATAGTAAATTCTTTCCTGTGAGGAATATAAGAAGTAATGTACTGACCTGTCTCTCCTTTACTGAGAATATGAAAACTCCAAGTACCACAAAGATAAATAGTTTCCAGGGATCCCAAGTTAAAGATATACTGTTACCAAAACACCTTTGGAGATCCTTCAATAAATAAATATTGGCTCCCATATCCAGAGACTCTCACATAAACCAGACCAACAATTCTCCATTTGTAACAAGTTCCCTCCCCAGTGTAGCTGGTTCCATCTTCTGAGAGAGATTTTCAGCCTAGAAGCTATGGAAACAGCATCAGAGAGAGAAAATAATATGGGGCGATTCCACTGCTCCACACCCCAACGGCCCATCTCACACCTCAGCTTTATGTCTGTCCCATCCCTATACCATCCCACCCTGTTATATGCACTATAGGATTTGTATTTTCTTCCCCTCACCTCCTTCTTCTCCTTTTCTTTGCATTCAAGATCATGAAACTTTGCTGTGGGCCCTGCCTTTTCTTCACTTCTTCCTGTTCACCTGGGTGGTGTGTGGGTGAGATGGGAATGTGAAAATCCCTCCCCCACCCCAAATATATATCAGCCCAACAGCCCTAAGTCTCCTCCTTTATTAATAGGAAATCCAGATCTCTCTCTCTCTCTCTCTCTCTCTCTCTCTCCCTCCCAACCTCCCTCTCCCCCCCCCCACACACTCACTCATACTAAAAATGGCATCATAAATATGAACAACATTGTCAAATGATTAGTTGAAGTGTTTATTTTTGTTTTGGGTACTGTGTCCTCAAATTTAATGGGTTAATGTGTCATACACACACATATCAAAACAACAACAAAAAAGAAGTTCCCTCCCTTAAATGATGCTAACACGGGTTTATTATCACAGATCCAGGGTGATTTTTTTCATGGATTTCCAGTGATGTATCACAAAAGACCACAAACTTTGTTGAGAAACTTGCTTTATATCTAAAGCATGGACACTGGTGAAGGTGGAAGATGCTGAGGAAGCTAGCTGGACTTGGGCAGGTATGAAAACAAAAGACAAGAAGCTGAATGTTGATCTATAAGATAAACCCCAGATTGTCAGGAAGCTAATGGAAGAGAGAGGTGACCAGACCACTGGGACCATGCCTACCCACTAAGTCTCATAAGACAAATATGGACTCAGTGGTAGAGTACCCTGGCATTCTGAACTGTACCCCTAGCTCTGAACAGTAAAGCCTTTGTAAGCTGACATGTTTGGATTCTTATTTTGCTACCCTAGTATTGGAGAGCTTCTACTTCTGGATCCATGATTGTCTTATACAAATCTGAAAACAAATGAGAAAAACACCGTTGAAATCAAGAAAGAAATCACACTACTCTTTGATTTTGGATAAGGAATCATTAAGCTGCGTTTATTTACACCTAAAACAATTGACTTCCCTACTTTCTCTTTCTGATACAGGGAAATTGCCTTGTCAAACTCTGACTTCTCAGTACACCTACAAGGTGCTTTGTCCTTGTCAGTTCGATGGCAGCTCTTCAATATTTAGAATCTAGTCACTGGGTAGTTGCTTCTTATTGAGATGATGTTTATTTCTTGGTACACCAGAGACTGTTTGTGGTATGCTTATAATTATTTATTTATTTATTTTGCAAAATGTGAAGCCAGTAGCTTGTGCTGATTAACTGAGACTAAGACTATACTTGACTAACTGTGTCTATATATCTACATGTATATCAATATATTGATATATAGAAATAGAGATAGATAATATAGAATAGATCAGTGTCTATTATACTTTGAACACAACTTGAGCATAATTTTATGCCTAATGCCTGATTTGGCCATTTATTGTGTGGCCTTCAGACTATACTAGAGTTTCAGCCATCACTTGACCAGCTAAATGACCAGAAAACTTGTACTGAGTGGCTTAAAATTTAAATCTCAGTGGATTGCTTCAAACCTGTTCAGTACAAAGATGCTGCAGGATCAAATTCTCTTCATCCTCATCCCATCATTCTAATGTTAATCCATCAATTTACCGGAACTACCTAAGCCACCTGGCTTGTCATTTCACATGCACTTGCCCAGATCTGACACAAGTTGACCTTAATCTAAAATCTGAAATGCTCCAAAATCAAAAATGCCGTGAAAGAAATGTGACAACCAGGATAAAAAGGACTGCTTGACTTCATATTTGTAGGGCATAGTTAAAATGTGTGTATCTTAAAAACAGTGCAATTGGACTGGAGAAATGCCTTATTGGTTAAGAGTACTCACTGTTCTTTCAGAGGACCAGGATTAAATTCTCAGCACCCACATGATAGTTAACAACTATATTTAACTCTGCCTCAGGGCATCCATCTCCCTTTTCTGGCCTCTATGGACAGCAAATATGTATGTGGTAAACAGATACACTTGGAGACAAAAACACCTATGCACAGACAAAATAAACACTAAATATATTTTAAAGCACAATTATCTTTATGATGTGTGTGTCATACATAGAACATAAATAGCTCTTATGTTTAAATATGGCTTCATTCTGCAATATATCCTCAAGATGTATATTCATATATACCCACATAAAAAATTAAGCTCAAAACCACTTCTAATTTCACAAATTTTGGACAAGGTATAATCAAGCTATATTTACACTCTATGAAAGATCTTTTCTCATAGTGGTGTGGTCGTGACAATTTACTGCTGGAATCTTGGGATAAAAATTTAAAGTTGTCTTTGGTTTCAAAAGTGAAACTACTTGTCTTGGCTTTTTGCCCAGTAGTATTTACATTCTGTTGAGTTTTGGTGTTTTTTTAGGTTAAATAATGGTTGCTTCCAAAGACCATGAGTAGACCCTGTGGAAATTATGTAACCTTGACCCCCAAGTTATCCCTGATCAGTGAATAAAGATGCTGACAGCCAATAGCAGAGCAGAAGAGACATAGGTGGGGTATAGGGTTCTGGGACTTGAGCTTGAAGAAGCACCATGTGGGGAAAATGTGGAGAGAGGAGAAGCCACCATGGGGTAAAAATCATAAAATAATGGCCATATGGGTTGGTTAATTGGAGTTAAAAGCAGCCCAGAAGAAACATGGTAAATTATATAATGGGATTGTTGACTGGGAAATAGACATAATAGCATAGAGGATAGATATCTGCCCAGCTCTTGTGCTGATTAAAGTTTATTATAAATATAAAGGCTGTGTGTGTCTTTTATCTGGGAACAAAATGGTCAAGGCAGGACAGAAACTCTGGGTTGGGATTATATATTTCTACAACAATCCTCTGGCTGCCTAAATCTCATAAGAATCACATACAAATCACCATATACTTTCTTGATCATTAGTTACATCTAGGCTTTTGGATTCTGATAATTGTGATCATGATTTATGGTACAAATACAGTTTTGTTTTGTTGTTTTGTTATGTTTCCCACTTTTCTACACTGGGCATTTGAGTATGACATATCCTTGGTCTTCATTTTTAGTAGTTTCTTGTTACAGCTATTTTTTTGTGATCATAAGGATGACATCTTTACACACTTGCATATTGTTATAAACAAAAATAATAAAGCCTCTATGCTATATATTTACCTTTGGGGGAAAAAAAGAATGGCATCTGTGATCTCCATTAGATTAAAATTTACAAAAGTTGAAACTGTTTTATGTATCTCTAGTACCTTATATGTAATAGAACATCCACACCAAATGAGAAAATGAAGACTCTGTGTATAACTAATATGTCTTTCCTTGTTAGATTTTCTCTTCCAAGTTTCTGTAATTTCAACACATACCTAAACATCCAGTATTCTCAGACAGGTAAGGCCACCTTCATTTATTACCTATGCCCCATGGGAATCTTTCCATTTCCAGATGTTTCATATCCTGCTATAAAATTCAGTGTCCTATTTTCTTAATAATCTAGTCCTAAGGCATCAGAATAACTCATCAAGAAGCTTACTTAACTTGTATCCAAGTTTTGAGAAAGTATGCCTTAGGTAACTCTCTTTGTATCACAGTAGGGGCTCGGGACATGGGATAAGGATTTATGACCAGACCCATCAGAAATTGTGGACACTTAGTCTGCGTGCTACATACAAATATGTACCAATGTTCTGTACTTTTGGTACTTAGAATCAAATATAGAGGCTCTACTCTGCTGCCTTTGCAGATCCCACAGTTTTATGTAAACTGTTAAAACCTATGAACTAAGCTGAGCTAAAGAGACTTAAATTATCTGGAGAACTTAAGTGCAGACACTGTTGTTAAACAAATCCTGACTTCTCATAGTGTTATGGGATGAAGGTGGATGATGATTAAAATGTGTTTCAAAGTCCTGACCTCCCTGATGTTGAATGTGTTGGCCATCTTCATAGTCATAGAATAGAGCTTTAAAAACTAAAGTCTCAGTCCAGTTGAGATGTGTGTGTGTGTGTGTGTTTGTGTGTGCATGTGTGTGTGTGTGTGTGTGTGTGTGTGAGAGAGAGAGAGAGAGAGAGAGAGAGAGAGAGAGAGAGAGAGAGAGAGAGAGAGAGAGAGAGAGAGAGAGAGAGAGATTATGAAATGGATTTTGTTTCTTCTTATTTATATTTTTAGCACTGGAGATTGAAGACAGAGAACCTTACAGCTTTGGTAATGAAATGTTTGCCATTTCAAAATTTACATAAAGGAAAACTGACTTTCCATTTCTGTTGGGTTATAGGGTGGTCCCCATCAGGGCACGGCCACTTGGGGAGGCAGGACGCAGCAATTTGGACCACTCTTACCCTACACCTTCGCCAGGTGGGTGTCAGGCTGTAGATGCAGGACACTGCTCCAGGGGTGGGGAAGCCCAATCTGAGGCTCAGGTCAGGACCGAGAGCCAGAGCTCCCTGTTGGTCCCTGGGCCCATCTGGTTCCCAGGCTCTTGGATACCCAGGCACCACTGGATGCTGCCGAAGAGCTGAGAAAGGAGTGGGAGCCCATGAACTGGATCTAGCCCAGGACTGAGGGGGAAAAGAGGAGTTCTGGTTGTTCCCTCAGGGAGAGTCCTTGGCTTGTCCACAGCAGGCTTGGGCTTGGTGACAGCTTGAGCACAGAGAGGCCTTCTATGGGAGACAATGGCTCTGTAGTGGACGGGCTTCTCTACGTCTCCCCAAGGCAGATCTCGATGAAAAGAGACAGTCCATGGTTTTAAGGCCTTTATTGTCATGGAGTAAAGTGGATGAGTAAAACTGTGCCCCATTTCTCAGGGTGGGCCTGAGATCAAATATGTTTTACAGGGAGGAATGTCTTGGGGGAGGGTGAAGTTCATTGACTAAGCCTCCAGGTCTTTAGGTACCTCATTATAATGGAGATCTGACTTGAGCCTACAAAACCTGTGGTCAGGTCCTGTACATGTGGAGGGGCTTGGAGCGTTGCCCTTATGTGACTGATGGCCACAAATCTACAGAGGGCTATAACTAGTGATGGGGCTTGGTTTCCAGGGAGTCTGGCAAAATGCCTACGGCCCCTTTCAGGGTCACCGGAGTTTCAAGCCTCCTCAACTGGGAACCAGGGTGCTTTTCATGGTGCCACACTATTCAACTAGGTTTTTAAGTGGAGCATTAGCTTCAAATTCTTCATTTTTGCCCTTTCATTTAATCTAGTACAAAATCTTACTAGTTTTACTCTCTGTGGTTTGAAAACATTTCTATTACATTTTATGTAATATGGGTATTTGTCTGTATATATGTGGGGGTATGTATATAACATGCCATAAACGTAGTGCTGGCCCTATTTTCTCAGAAACTGTACATATTCACTGTCAAAAATGCATATACATGAATAGTAGGCCATTGATTTGAACACACGGGCTCTCTTTTTTTTTTTTTTTTTTTTTTTTTTTTTTTTTTCATCACAGTATCTGAAATACACCTGACAACTTAAGGGAAGACAAATTTATTCTGACTCTCAGTTTCAGAGGATTTCAGTCCATCATGGCAGAGAAGGAATTCCCAGCAGTTCACACATACATTGTGAGACTTAAAGAGCAAAGAGAAAATCAGGGGCCCAGATAATACCTTCAAAAGTCTACTTCCAGTGATCTATGTCTCTCAGCTTGATCCCACTTCCTCTCTCAGCTTGATCCCACTTCCTACAGGTTTTACCTCCTTCCAAATAGCACCAACAACTGGGAAATAAATATTCAAAACACAAGCCAGTAGAGAACATTTTCAATTCAAACAGCAGTATAGACTTAAAAAAAAAAAAGTCATTGAGTGTCTCCAAGTATGCAGGGGAAGTTCAAGTATTTAAGTCTTGGCCCCCAGCTTGTGGCACTACTGAGTAGTGATTTGATTGTGACAACATAGTCCATTGATGAAATCATAGCTGTAAAATCAATCAAGGGGTGGGGCTTAGTTGGTGGAATTTGGTCACCGTGGAGATGGCTTTGAAGACTATATCTTCTCTCCATATCCCATCTCTCTCAGTCTCTTTCTGTTTCCTAATTGGCAAAAGGTAAGCAGCTTTCCTCTCTCATGATCTTCCATCATGATGTTTGCCTAACTAAAGACTTTGAAGTAAGGGACTAATGAACTGAAACCCCTGAAGCATTGAGCCCAAATCATGCTTTATGTTTATTTTACCAGGTACTTAGTCACAGTGGAAAAACTAACCACCACAAAACAAAACCCTAACAGAGAGAATGAGTACATGTATAACACAAAGATGGTAACCCTTCACTTCTCTCTTTCTCTTATCCACTTTAATCTATCTAACATTGATTCTTTTGCATTTGTCATTCACCTGCTATTTATGGTCTTCAGAAATATTGATATATGTCGCATCTTGGAACTGATGGGTTAAAAATATATCTCATTACTGGATTGTGAGCTTTTGAGAAAAAGCATGGCTGTTTTATTCCTCACACCAGCACTTGCATACAGCCTCTGCTTAGTATATAGTGATAGAGTAAATGATGTCTACACTGCAAATTTTCTGAAATTAAAACAAAGACATCTACTTAAAGTGATATTGGTGAATAGAATTTTAGGAAAATATGTCTGACAATACTTGACCCTTCCGGTACCCCTGTGTTTGAAAAGACATGCTTATGAAAAACACTGATAAAATATGCATCCACTCCTTTCAGATCGTATAATGAGGACCTTATTGGAGAAAGTGAAATGATGTTACCTGCTGAGTGAATTACATGTTTGCCATTGAAATCATCTAACTCTGCAAAACCAGAAACACAGAAGCAAACATGCCAGCCGTTCCCTTCCTGGAAATCCTTGGTCAGAATTATACATAGTGAGAGTCTGAAATGAACCCTTAGCAGCTACTGGAGCAGAAATGTATCGACCAGGGGTTCTGTTCTCAGAGAAACCATCTACTTGATAACAGCACCAAGAACCCGAGTCCTTTGCAGGCCCACCACAAATCTGGCTAAAAATAAGAATGTAAGAATCACAATTTTTTACAAAATACAAAACATGTATATTTGGAGAAACAAATAGTAGGTTTTTCAAGGTTGTGCTTTGCTCATTGTAGCAAGTGATTATAATGAAGAACAGTGTCCCTAAAAAAAAATCCTCTGTCCAGTTCTTTAACTATAAGAAGAAATTTTTGTTTGTTCATGAAGGACACTGTGAAAAAATATTTTCATTGATAGAACTTTCCCTGTTTTGGTTCTAGTTAGATGAAGTTGAATAAAACACTGATGTTAGACAGAATTAAGCCCTACCATTTATTTTGTCTTATTTTCCAGCTTTACTGAAGTTAAGTGAAAAACAAAACATGTATATATTTAATGTATATAATATTTTTAAGGTCTCACCATTTATTTGTTAGACTTAAAGATTTCATCTTTGCTGGACTTAAAATTAGAAGCTCTTAAGCACATCATCCTACATCTCGTGGCATATGTTCCTGATATTTTTCTTTGGTTTCCTTCACTCTCTTAGCCAAAAATTTAGCAGTCTCTTGTTTTTCTTAATATATTGTTTCTTCAGTATTTGTGCTGTAGGATATGTGAAATCAATAGATGCTGAATCCTACTGATTTCCATGGTGGATATGTTAATTTACACCACAACCATGTATCAGATTCCATCCCAGATCATTGCCACAAACTGTCTTTGTTTTCTAGATATCATCTTTCTGAACGGGAGAGATGGAATGCCAATGTACTTTTGATTTGCATTTCCCAGATGGATAAAGATGTTGCACACTTTTTTTTTCATATATTTACTGGTCATTTGTATTCACATTTGAAAAGTAATGATTTTCTTATTGAATAAGTTCTTTGGACATGTATGTATTGATATACATGTAATATTTTTTGACATATACATATTAAAATATATTTTAGGTGCATATATCAAAATATAATGTAATTTACATATTTATATTTTGAATAGCCAACATTTTAAAAATGAATCTGCAAAGATTTCCTCTGAACCTATTTTTTTTCCTTTTAGTTTTTCAGATAGAATTTTGTTGTGTTGCTGGGGGTAGATTTGAAGTCCTGACCTTTTTGCTTTAGCTTTGTGGGTGCTGGGATTACAGACATCATAGGGTTACAGTTGTTCACCACTAGGCACAGCTCCTCAAGCTGTCTTGAATATAACAGCTTTGTAATATTGTTTGAACTCTAGATTGCCATGCTTCCAACTTTATTGCGGATATTTAAAGTTGTTTTAGATATCACTTGCCTTCTTTGGTGCTATATAAAACTTAAATATATTTTTGTATTTAAATGAAAAATATGTTATAGTTTTGATAGAGAGTACATTTAATCTATAGATCATCTCCCTTCCACTAGAATGTTTTTTCTCTACAATCTATACGCTACTTTCATTTCTTATTTTGATGTGTATCTCACTGAGTTTAGTAAGAGTTACCTGCTCAAACTGAGTGAGAAATTATTTAGTGGAACAAAGGCAATTTATCAGTGGCTTCCCTGCTGAAGAAATTGTCACCCTCTTACCAAAAAATTATTTGTTGGCAAGAAAGAGTCCCTTCAGGAAAGATGGGACCTCATAACCTCTTTTCCCATTGATGATGAAATAAATATCAGTGGTCCCAATCCTGTGCAGGTCTTGTAATGTAAACAAAGTATATAAACAGCAATGTGGTTGTGTTCTTCTCTTAACTGTTTCCTTTGATGTGCAGAAACTCTTCAGATTGCCACATCTTTCTTATTTTGGTGTTGATTCTTATTTTGCTGTTGATTCTGATCACTAGAGGTCTCATTCAGAAAAAAATCTTTGTTCATTCCAATGTCTTGGGGGTATTTAACTCATTTTCTTCTAGTAATATCAATTTCACATTTCGTATTTACTTCTTTAATCCATTGTGAGTTCCTTTTTACACGTATTGAAAGGTCATAATCTAGTCTCCATTTTCTAAGCATAGGCATATACTCATCCTTGTTTACTAAACAGACTATCTTGCTGCCAATGCATTATTGAAATCTGTTGTGGGCTTTATCACCTGTACTGGTACATGGTTATAATTTATCTGGAGAGTTATACAATTCTTACCTGTATGTAGTCTGTGTCCCGTTCTCTCCTTCTGGGAATCCAAATACATTTATATGATGTACGGTAGTCTTATTTGCTTGCGGTGGTAAGATCAGAGATAAACAATTACTGCCTGAAGGTCAAATCTGGCATGGTTTTGCAGGGCCCTCAAGCTCAGAATTGTTTTTACTATTTTAAAAGAGTGTCAAGTGAAACAGAACAAAAACAAAGAAGCAGACTGGAGCAGTACACAGCAGATATTTCATATGGGCTACAAAATCTGAAATGCTTTGCTTTGCCACAGAAAAGCCTAATTTTCTCTTTTAGAAACTGGAATTTTGACTGATAATGAGACCAAAATATGAAGAGGGAATTTTCTGGACATGAGGGGAGTCAGTGCCAATATTAGTAAAACTATGCCCTTATAAACTCATTCTTTCTTCATGATCCTTAGGAAAAGGTATCTGAAGGTGACTTTCAGCAGTCTGATGTTCTTTCAAAGGTCAGAGCCCCTTCTATTTTCTAACCACTTTTGTTTGCATTCAGCTCTTTCAAATGGTAATTATGTTTATATATTTCGGACAGTTTGTAATTGTTTTCATTCTAGAAATTGACAGACATGTTTTATAAAGTAGAATATGAATTCAGAGACAAGGAGTGATAAAATAAGAAACTCCATGGTCCTTTTCAGTTTGTTCTCCTGAATATTTTAGCATAAATGCCTCCTACTTTGTTGTTGTTGCTGCTGCTGTTATCTTATTGATATAAAATAGAGTTATCTGAGAAAAGGAAGCTCAGTTGAGAAAATGCTTCCATTTAGATTTCAGGGCATTTTTCTTTGATTTTTTTAATTATAATTTTATTGACGTGTGTGTGTGTGTGTGTGTGTGTGTGTGTGTGTGTTTGTGTGTGCCCGCCTGTGTAAATTTTACACCATGCATCCCATTTTCACTCATCTTATCTCCTCATATCCACCCTTCACCTTTGCAACATCCCTCCTCGAAATAGAAATCATACAAACTAACAAACAAGAAAAAAAAACCATAAAAAGCATCTCATCATGAAAGCTATAGGGTGTCTCAGTATATCCCTGCATCCACACATCTTCATTTGCAAATGTTCATTGCAACGAGTTGTTGATCTATTCAAGATCTATGGCTTCTGTGTAACCATCACTATTGGATCCTCATCAGGTCTCCTTCTGATTATCCTCCTGTTTCCCTGTGTCATGGAGCTCTTACCGCATTGGATCAGCAGAACTGGCCCTTTCACAAGTCCCAACCATTCGCAGTTGATATAGATTATGGTGTATGCTAAGTCAGAGCCCTTGATCTGGGCCTGGTGGTAGCTGAGCTTGTCAGGGCTCTAGCTTCTCTTATCTGCAACACCAGGGTAAGCTCTCCACCAATGTCCTGCTAGGCTACCCAATGGCACCAATTTCTCCTGCTCTCAAGCCTCTAGAGCCTGCTCATTCACACTCAGACCTCCAAAGCCAGCTTCCCTCTACTGCCCAGTCAAGGTGTGGGGCCCACTTTCCCATTGCTGCACCCTGTGAAGGGCAGGGCCAGCTCTTCTGCTCTGATACCCTTACTACTGGCTCACTGTGCCTTTGCCATCACGACCAGTTTCACTGCGTTGTCCAGGCAAGGTACATGGCCTGCTCTCTCTCAAGTGCTAGAGCCAGTGACCCAGCAGGGGCAGCTTTCCTGTTCTCATGCCTTTAGGGACAGCTCTCCTGACTCAGACAACCTCACAGAGAGTGGCAAAGCCAGCTCTCCCTTACTCTATCCCTCAGTGCCAGCTCACCTGCACACCCACCACAAGGTCAGCTCTGCTGTTTTGTCTAGTTAAAGTGCAGAGCCTCCTCTCCTGAGTGTTGTGGCAGGTGAAGGGCAGGAATAGCTCTTCCATGATCCCTAGGATCCTCCCTGGTTGAGTTTCTTCCCTGACTTCCCTCATGACGGAGTGTGCGTCAAGGTGTGTAAGATGAAATAAATCATTTTCTCCTCTAGTTGCTTTTGGTGTTTGTCTCAGCAATAGAAACTTCACTTAAATACCTTATCTAATAGAGCAGCAAGAAAACCATCAAGTTCATTAGGGAACAAAGTCACAGCTAGAATAGATTTCAGAGTATATGTGTGTGTGTGTGTGTGTGTGTGTGTGTGTGTGTGTATTTTATATATATATATATAATAACATTCTTGAGAAGTGGGCATTCTGACTCTGAATAATTTCTAAGATTACTGAGCTTCATAGATTTGACAGTTTTTTAATATCAATTTTTTCTAAGTAGTTCTCCCACATTATACATTGGTAGGTGTGATTAGACTTAAGATTTAGGAATTGCACATCAGGGGAACAAATCCATCCCTCATACCTCTGCTGAGTGTTCACTTAGTTCCATCTTTTGGAAAATGGATAGAACTTTGCTTTATTCCTGATCCATCTCTTTAAAGAAAAGTATAAGTGGTATACAGGAATAAATGTTCCTGCTTGAAAGCTGTTCTAAGATCTGAGCTAAACCCCTCCAGGTAAACTTTGGGAGGAGAAATCAACTTATACTAGATGTTCAGAAAGGGCAACAAACACTCTTCCATGTTGCATTCTTTTATTTTATTTTATTTTATTTTATTTTACAGGGGCTATAATGTTTCGGGACATGAAAGATCACAAAGGTAGCCATTGACAAAGGCATTTTTTTTTCTTTTAAAATTCATTTATTTATTATAAGTACACTGTTGCTGTCTTCACTCACATCAGAAGAGGCCATCGGATCCCATTACAGATGGTTGTGAGCCACCATGTGGTTGCTGGGATTTGAACTCAGAATCTCTGGAAAAGCAGTCAGTGCTCTTAACTGCTGAGCCATCTCTCCAGCCCCGACAAAGGCACTCTATAGCAAGCTTATTTAAATATGGCAAATACACTTCCAAAGATATTTTTCAGATCTCTCTGATCTTCCAGTCAAGTCAACTGATCATTTATTATTATATTATTCAAATTATTATTCAAATGAAAATAATTATTGCTAACATAAGCTAGATATCTTTAAATCACCTGATAAGCTTATAGGCATTTCTCTATACCTATAACAGTGCATGTACTCCAGTAGGAAAACATCTATTAAGTAGTGACTTGTAGGCCTTATTTCTTGCCATTGCTGGTATTATAATTTTCCAAATAAATAAAAACTACATCCTAATATTTGTTCTCTAATTTTATTACAAGGTACAAGGAAGTCGTTAGTCACATAAAGATTTACAACTTGAAAATAAAGTTTGCAGCTAAGCCAATTTATCACCCACAAGAATTTGAGAGAAGAATGCAAACTATTTTCATCTGTGTTAATTACTGTGCTATCTTCTCACTTTCATTCAAGTGCCTGAAAGATTTGTTTGTCCACAATCCCTTTCTGTTCTTTGGATCTACAAATATATATCATAGAGATGTCTAGATCTAAGTTTCTCAAGTAAGAAATTTAAAGACAAAAGGAAGTCTTTGATTAAAAAGAAAATATCTGGGCTGATGAGATATCTCAGCAGTTAAGAGCACTGACTGCACTTCCAGAGGTCCTGAGTTCTATTCCCAGCAACCAACCACATGGTGGCTCACAACCATCTGTAATGGGATCTGATGCCTTCTACCGGTGTGTCTGAAGACAGCTACAGTGTACTTATATTTATATACATATATATATATATATATATATATATATATAATAAAAACTTAAAAAACATAAAGCTTGATAAAAAAAGAAAACATCTGATTCATGTTTTGTAGGCAGGGGAGGTTAAATGTAACCATAGTTCCTAGATTTTGAGTAGCCTAAATCTATGCTAACTAGGCTAGAACATAAAAAAATGTGTGCTCATTTCTGTCCATAATATGAGGGAGGAGAGGAAGGGAAGAGAGATTAATGTCTCGCTAAATACCATATTTGAGAAATAAATGTTAAAACCATGTATCTTGACATTATTTAACTAAAATTGAATATAGGAGAAAAATCCTATTTACTTGAATCTAATATGACTAAGGCATGGTCCTCTCATTAGTGCTAGCTGTGAAATTCATACAGGGCTCCACAAATGAAAGAATGTTAGTGCTGTTCTAGCCATCAAATCATTCTTCCTAGTGCTACCCTAATGTACTGGCTCCTTATTTCACTGTTCTCTCTCAATACTGATATAATTATTTCAACAAAATAAAATGAGAACATCTTATATTGGACACTGATCAATTACTCACTGGCTTACTTTCATTGTGAGAACCGTGAAAGATGCTTTTCATCCAGTTTCCTTGTATGTAAAGTTCGAGAAGCTGCAGTAGAGATTGTTTCTTTGGGGGTTCAGGATATATACAATATAACATACATATACACATATATGTACACATACACATATACATCACCAGTTTCTTTGTATGTAAAGTTCGAGAAGCTGCAGTAGAGATTGTTTCCTTGGGGGTTCAGGATATAAACAATATAACATACACACACACACACACACACACACACACACACATATATATATACACACATACACACATACATCACCACACCATGCCATCATCATCATCATTCTTGCACTGCAGGATTTAAAGAGAACAGACATTTATTTCCTCCTTATTAGAAAAGAAAGTCTCTTTATCTGAACTGTGTAGCTATGGTGAAGCCTTCCTTAAGAGAAAGAATGTTGATTTCAGCCATTTTAATGACTAATTTCAGCTGAATAGCCTTCTGATATGTGCCATTCATAGACTGGCTGCCAATGAAAATAGAGATGAACAATAAATTTACCTTAGTATTATGTTGAAGGCATTTATGCACATACAATTAATGGATTTTAGATGGAATTATTAACATATAAAGCTCATAGTGTCAATTTTCTTTCTCAGCTATACGTAGCATTGGGAGGGGAAAAAACCCGACATTTTAAAGACTGAGCAGACATTGAAACTACAGCAGTAGATATTTTTAGATATTTTTCTATTTAAATTGCTACATATTTCATTCATCTATAAGAATAATCTGCCCACTAAAAGTTATTCTTGTTGCCAATATATATGTTTCCCACTTTTCTCACTAATGGGGCTAATTCAGTGGTGTATGATGAAGAAAATACTGGATTAAAAATAAAGCAAGACTTGGTGACTGGATGGGAACATAAAATTCATTCCCTATCCTCCATTTGTAAAAAGATTCAGTTCATGCTTTTAGGATCTCTGAGTCACATAGTTTATATTGCTTTCAGTCAAATATATAAACAAAATGATCAGTATCACAATTTTAAAAATAACCCAATGCCTTCACAACAAGGAACTGGGATTAACTGTACATATTAATGCAAAGCACTCCCATGAAGACAGAACACATGAGGCCAGGCCTGAGGAGAAAATTCATACATGTTCCTTCCACACAGCAATGTACATGGTTTCTTACATGTTACACTCACATATACTGTGATATCACCATGGGTTCACCATGAATAGAAGAGCTGTGTTATGATTTACTTTTGTTTCTCAGTGAACAACTATAAACATGGTAGGTGAACAGTTTTGGCTGTATTCAGCTGATTTTGCTTATCTGGATCCCACGTAGCAAGTTTATGCTGCATCTCTTAAATATGTTAGTTGTCAGGTGCTGAGCTGTCTAGCAGTTGGTCAACTGATTACTGGTTAGTCCTCTAGTCCTGCTTAAATTATCTGCTGAGTATCTTTCACTTGAATAACTGTAGGTTCATTTATACCATCACAACATTCCAAACCAATCATGCCTGAGAGCCCCAATTCAAAGGTGTTTTTTAAGCCACTGTGGCTACTTTGATTTAAAAATACATATATTAATATAGATTGTCCTGAAGCTGATTGTATTTTAATGTTAATTCCACTTCCCCTGGAATGGACATATAGTCAGGTGACTCCAACTGAACTTTCCCATTTTAATTAGTAAAATAAAGGAAAGCCAGTGAGTGGGAGGGGCGAGGGAATTAGACAGAGCTGAGAGGTCAGAAGAAGGTCAGATGACAGAGGTTAGAGGTCAAGGCAACATGGAGCTTCCCAAGGACCAGCGGGACCCAGGTAGGATTTATCGGTGTTAAACAGCTATGAACATTAAGGATTTTACAGGTCTAATATCTTATATAGAAGGGTAGTTTGTATTTTTGTCTACTTGATGCAATCTTGTTGTGTAGAGGATTTGTGAATTGAGAGGTGAATATATATATAAACCTGTATGAAAAACTATCGGGATGTAGAGTTGTGTTTGTGTGGGATTTGGGGGTACAGAAATACCTCAGGACAGAGGCGGAGAATAAGCGGTACAAAACTGCCAAAGAAGGGAGTTGCGTGGACGAGTTGAGTCATGGTGGCATCTCACACTGGGTGCCAGAGGAGCGTGCAGCTCCGAGCTAAAACCGGGCTTGAGGAGTGAGACCACAGGGATGGTGAAGAGACAAGCAATTTTTAATTTTTTAATATTTACTGCAATATACTAAGAGTTGGTTTCAAGTATTTTCATAAATGTTTATCATTGTGCCTTGCTCATATTTGCCCCATGACCCTCTTTTGTCTCCTCTCCCCCTTCCACTGGTCCTCTTCTCCCCCTTAAATATTGTGTGTGTGTGTGTGTGTGTGTGTGTGTGTGTGTGTCTGTGTGTGTGTGTGTGTGTGTGTATTCTACATGAGAGAAATCATGTAATAATTCTTTTTTCTTCTTATCTTGTTCCTTTTCCCCCCACATATCAGATCCCCCTCTCCCCTAAAATAGCCCCACTTGTACTTTCCTGTCAGATAAAGACATAGATTCTTTATTCAACAAACCAGGAGAACATTTTCATTTCCAAAAATTGAAAACATCTGCCTAGTAAACATGTCTGTCCTTTCTCCTTCCTCCAGCCCAGACAACTACCATTCTACATGTTTTATTTATTTAAATTCTTGATGTAAGTGGACTCAAGATATATTTGTCTGTTAGTCATTGTCTTATTTCATGTAGTGTAATAGTTCATGCATGCTATAGTAGTAGCAGGCCTTACTCCTTTTTTAAAGCTTAATAATGTTCATTGCATATATGTGCCACATAATCTTTACATGTTCATCTGTGAGTGAACAGTCAGACTGCCATTGTTCTTGGCCTCTGTGATCTCCCAAGGGGTCTTCTAGATCCTGCTTTCATGCTTTGTTGGATATATGTCCAGAAACAATATTGTTTTACCATTAGGTAATTCTATATTTTAAATTTGAAGGAATCTCTATATTGATCTTTACAGTAGCGACAACATTTTCATACCCAATAACAGTGTATCAGAATTCTCTATTGGACATACTCTTGCCAATATTTGTGTCCACCACCTATAATATATTGTATGTATAGTCCTAGAAATCGAAGTTGGGCCTCATGTGCCAATTGGCTCTGAGCCTCTGAGTCAAATTTTTAGTTCCTACTTTATTTTTTTTATTTTCAGCTCCCTTTCTCATCTTCTATCAGTCCCACAAATTTTTAGTTCCTACTTTATTTTTTTTTATTTTCAGCTCCCTTTCTCATCTTCTATCAGTCCCACACTACCACCCCCTTCTCCTTTTCCCACCTCCCTTTCTTCTCAGAGACATAGAAGCCCCTCCCCCATATGTATCAATGTTCCTGGCACATCAAGTCTCATCAGAACTTAGGGAATCCTCTCACACTAAGGCCAGACAAGTGTTGTGCCAAGATTGCAAAAATCTCAGAGACCATCAGGAACCACAACTCCAATGCAAGTACCTGAGAGTCTTTATTCAAGCTTGAGCTTGGGTCACAAATCATCCTGATATAAGATAAGAGAGTGATCCTCAGGTCTAGGCTCTTAGGGTTTATGTAGGGAAAAAAAATTGCAAGCTGGGGCTTTCAAGCCTTGGTGTTACATGATTGGGTTTCAAATTAATAGCATTTGTTCAAACCACAAGGAGAGACCATGCATCTAAAAAAAGGTATCTTGACCTGGGAAAGATTCATGTATTCTTAAACCACCCTGTTATTTTGACCAAAAATTTCTGTTGTTTCAAGCTGGCCACAGCTGTTATGTCTATTTTCTTTTCTTAAAAAAAAAAACATTTTATTGAATATTTTATGTATTTACATTTCAAATGTCATCCCCTTTCCCCACTCTCCCATTCTCCCTCCCTTTGCTTCCATGAAGATGCTCCCATTCTCACCCATCCACTCCCACCTCATTGCCCTGACATTCCCCTACAATGGGGAAATGAGCATTCACAGGACCAAAAGCTTCTTCTATTTATGCCTGACAATGCCATCCTCTGCTATATATGCAGCTGGAGTCATGGGTCACTCCATGTGTATACATTGGTTGGTGTTATAGTCCCTGGGAACTCTGGGGTATCTGGTTGGTTTATAAGTTGTTCTTCCTATAGGGTTGCAAACCCCTTTAGCTCCCTCAGTCCTTACTCTTGCTCCTTCATTGGGGTCCATGTGCTCAGTCCAATGGTTAGCTGCAAGTATACTCATCTGTATCAGTAAGGTTCTGGCAGAGCCTCTCAGGAGACATCCATATCAGGCTTCTGTCAACAAGTACTTCTTGGCATCAGCAATAGTGAGTAGGTTTGGAGTCTACATATGGGGTAGATCCCTGGGTGAGGCAGTCTCTGGATGATTTTTTTTCAGTCCCTGCTCTACTCTTTGTCCCTGTATTTCCTCCCGAGAGTATATTGTTCTCCCTTCTTTGAAGGACTGAAGTATCCACATTTCTTTGTTCCTTCATTTTGAGCTTCATATGGCTTGAAAATTGTTTCTTGGGTATTCCAGGCTTTTGGCCTAGTGTCCACTTATTAGTGACTGCATACTGTGTGTGTTCTTTTGTGACTGGGTTACCTTACCAGGATGACATTTTCTAGTTCCATTTGTTTGCCTAAGAATTTCATGAAATCATTGTTTTTAATAGCTGAGTAGTACTTCATCATGTAAATGTGCCACAATTTTTGTATCCATTCCTCTGTTGAAGGACATCTAGGTTCTTTCCAGCTTCTGGTTATTATAAATAAGGCTGATGAACATCATGGAGTACGTGTCCATGCTATATATGTTGAAGCATCTTTTGATTTTTCAACTGCTGAGAATTCTTGGCGGTCTCTTTCCCAGAGCCCAATGATGGGGGGCCATATCACTCCAAAAACAGCAGCTTGAAATGAAGTAGAAGACAAGTTGGAATCTGTCCTGTGGCTTTTGTCTCTTCAAAGGCAGCTAGGGGAAGGGATCTTCAAGCAGGGAACAGAGTCAGAGACAGCCCTCATTCCAACTGTTAGGTGACACACAAGACTACATTCAAATTGATGAAGCTACTAAGGATAATAATAAACTGATGAATCAAAAAACTTGTTGAAATAGACAAATGTACCAATTTTCCATGGCTACTTGGGATAAGTTGTGGGTTGGGGTTACTAACCTTAATTAGGAGTCAACAATTCAAGAAATCTTGAGGCATGCACACAGGGCCAGCACCACTGTAAACCAAAACCCCTCTGTCTTTAGTGGATCAATTACCTTGAGTGATATGAAGCAACATAGCACAGGATTAAGAAAATTATATTGAGCTATGAAGTGGCAACAATCTGTGCCTTAATCCTTGGGTAGAATGCTTCATGATCTCATACACAATATCTTGGTCTGGGCATGGCAACTCATTGTCTTCTTAGGAATTTTGATATTTAGAAGGAAGTTTAATTTTGTAATTAAGCTTATAGTTTTTAACTAACCACCTAAGAAGAGGTAACTTGCTAAGTCACCAAAATTTTCTAGTGTCAGTTGTGAGAATATTCTATAAGCATTTCAGGTTGTAACTTTGTGTGAACATAATTTTTTGAACTCTTTACTTAGTCCTAGATAGTGTGTGTCAAAGTCCCAGGCTTGGTCTAATTCCTCTACAAATCTCTTCCCATTAGGTCCTGGCTGTACCTTAATATCAGTTTATTCCTGTGCTTTTCCATCTCTTTCTGTATATTCTAATAGCAGTGTGAAATGATGTTTTGAACCACATTGTATAGTTCTCTTCTGATTTTCTTCAAACTGATAAGTAACATGTTATGACTACCTAATTATTTTCCAGCTGTAAATTCTCTTATTTGCAGTTGCTTCTTGGAGTTTGTACTATATCATGGCTCAGCTCCCATGTTTTGGTTTGGCAACAGTACTATGATATTACAGTATCTCTCTACCTACAGTATTAAGATTACTGAACACTTGCCCTCTGGACTTATTTTCTCTAGGACAAGTCCATCTAATTATACACTCTTGCCTCTTGCTTTTTGCTCCACAGTGCTCATTGGCATCCAGAATCAGTTTTCTATTTCTTCTCTAGAAAGATTAGCTTTTTTTCTTTTAGCCACAAGGTCCTACACTGCATTATTATGCAGTCATCCTCTTCTTCAGTCTTCCTCCCACATCTATCCACTTGTTATGGATCAAAGTATTCTATTAGCTTCTGGTGCTGCTTTAACCTCCTTCTCCCCCATCTCAGACAATATCAAGCAATACACCCCTTGGGGATATTTTTCTGTCTATTGTTCCAAAAGAAGGATGAGTAACTGTAAATAATCATAATGCATCAATGTAAACCATTATCACTATTCTATTAATTTCTCTCCCCCCCCCCCAAGTTTAGGTTTCTTTTTTTCCCCTCTCATTAATTCAATCTGTCATATGTTTATTTAGCACATTTTCACATTCAAAGTGTTTAAAAAGCTAATTAATCCTTGGAGGATCGTCTGGGCTGCACCAAGGCTATAAAGGCAGTTGACATTAAGCCTGGGAGCAAAGCCCAAGATTTTCTCTTTCCCCTCATCACTGTTCAAAAGTACACTTTTTTCATTCAGTCTCTGCGTGACTGAACTACGTACCATCGTGAATAAATTATTTGGATTTAGCTTACAAGGAAGCGGCCAGAAAATGTGTGACCTTCCTGTTAGCCCAGATTTCTCATTTAGACCCATGTTCACCCTCTGCGAGCTGCGCTGTGGGAGGTGGGAGGCAAACCACCGAACATGATTAATGCACATCGTATGCTCTTATTTCACTCTCACCCAGAGAGACAGATTTATTTACCCAAATCTGTCACTGCAAAAAGACATTTCCAAGAATTCAGTAAAGGGATTGTGTATAGGGGCGTGTTTATGTGTGGAAAGGAGGAGAAAGGCCAATAGAAAAGGTACAAAAGTTGTAGAATCACCTTATAAATACACAAATACACGAAATGAGCTAAAATCTTTGCAGGAACATTTTAAAAATTCTTTTGAAAACATAGAAAATATTCTCTTCCCTACCAGACAACACATGTACTACATGATCCCATTTAGGAATGATAGTTTAGCTGTTAAGAAGAAAAATTAATTATTCAGTGCCAAATCACTGTTTTATGTTATTATGATTGTACAAGGAGACTTTTTATATAATGAAGAAAAATTACTAGCAATTAAATGACTTTCTTCTCCCCCCCCCCCCACAGTTCAAATGTAGTAGGTGACTGTTTGACCATTACATCCAAATTAGGGAGGCTCAATTTCCATTAATAAACAGAACTGTGTCTACAATTGCACTCTGTCAAAGCCAGCCCAAGAAAACTGAAACATTTCTTGTTCACAAACACTCTTCACAGAAGACTGAACCATTTTTTTTAGTGGTGAAGGGAGGGCTTCTTGTGGTATCTATTAAAACATGCATTGAATTTCCCGTAGTTGTTTGGTGCAGTTGTTTTAAACTAACTTAAGTCAGAAGTCTTTGTAATATGTAAAAAATAAGTTACTTGTTTTTTTCCCAGTGATTATTATAGAACGTATTGATTAAATATCTCTCATTTTATCCTATCTGTCATTCTTGTAGCTCATTTCATAATATTATAACCATTATAAGAGTAACAAAGGCAGCTAACAATTATGTGCTTAAGTCATAGGCATACAAGCTAAGTTATACTTGACATGTGTTATCTCACATAATGCTCATTTATATCCATTTGCAGATGAGCTAAATAAAATTGACGATAATTATATACCTAGGAAATGGCAGAGATGGGAAATGGCTTCAGGGAGTTTGCTTCTCACTACTTATTATATTACCTCATTCCAGACTCGGGCATGGGATAAGACATGGAATTGCACTTTAAATATTACTTGCTGATAAGATGTTCTTTGAAACATCCAATCAATAGTTTTCTTTTTTAGAATTTATCCTCAAAAATTTTTAAAAAGCACAACACAAAAGAAATACACTATGAATCATCATATTTTCAACTTGCTGTGAATGGCATTTTAGCCTATCTTTCTCAAAGTAAAACCTCTGTCCTTACCTGGCCACGATGGTACACTTACAGAAATGCCCCATTAAAGTATTAAGTGATGATCAGCAAAGGATATAGAACCCCATCTCGAGACTAATGGCATGTTGTGCTTCAGCTGTCTTCCTAAACCTTGGAAATCTCACTTCTTCTCAAAACAGTGGTACAAAAACTCATTAAAAAGTAAAGAGAGTCTGGGTATTAGAATGGTAAAGATGGCTTGACATCTTCCACTGATTTCTCTATTTCTATGACTAATCACTCATTTCCTTCATTCATTCTCGTTGTCAAAACACTAGGGATTTTCTTGTCTGATATCGCTGACCAATGATGTGAGAGTGCTGTCCAGGTATATACTTAATGAATAAGTGCCTTAGGAAAAACGAAAATGAAAACAATGGCATGAGAGAAGAAAAGCTCAATTTTATCTTGATGGCATTGACCAGATAATGTCATATTTCAGAGTAGTTTTTGTTTGCTTGATTTTGTTTTGTTATTGTTGTTTTGATTTAGGGGGGTTGGATTTTGCTGGGTTGGGGGAGTTTGGTTTGGTTTTGATTTTTATAACCTTGTGAGTGTAGGAAAGTAGAACTAAATACTTGGCCAACAAGAAGGGAAATTGAATATAAGACTACTCTCAAATAAAGCCAGAATTCCATAAAGCTAGATTTCCAGTATAAGAGTAAAAGCAGAAAAACACATCTCTTTTAAACACTAAAGGATCATAAAGAAAAACGTCTTTCTATAAAGTTACTATTGTGCAAACAGGCAGAAATTTCCCCTGAAAATTAGAGTTGAAATCATGAAAAGTGGCCCTACATAGATTGCAATTCTTTATCCATATGGTAAATGATAATTTTGGATTCTCCCTCAATGAGAGTTAGAATTTATTGCCTCTCACACTGAAATTTCATAGACTATGAAACTTTTCTGAAAAACAAAATATATCACAGTAAGGTATGTACCAATCTCTTGTCTCGGGCCTTTAATAACAGGTAGCCTCCACTTACTGTTTCATAGAAAGTTTGCCCTGGGGTAAGCTAGACATCAAGTTAGACATCTAATTACCATACAAAAGCCATTCTATTGTAAAAGCACAAATAATTAGATGGTGATTACAGATGGAAAAGGGGGTACGATTCTAGTTCTGTTCTGAGATTTATAAATGGGCAAACCTTCAGATACCTTCACTTACCATCTCATAGGAATTGTAGGCAGACCTCAAAGAACAATATATGTGATGACCTTGGCAAAGGTCAATGCCATGAGAGATAATAAACTATTGCTGTTATTCAGTAAGCGTTGGGTTAAAATGGTACAGATAAAATTCTATCTTCTATCCTAACTGTACTGGGGAGAAGTGACCCAAGCCCTTGGAGGAGCCCACAAGTTTGTGAATGAATACCAGACATTGATTTTGCTTTTGATTATGACTGTGCCTTGATAATTTTCCCTCTTGAAGGAAGAAAGTATTTTAATGGAGCCCGCAGTTAAGAGACTTGAATTGTAAAAAAGCCTTTGATTTTTAAAAAAGATTGGATGTTTTAAAGGGATTGCAATTTTAATATGTGAGAATTTGTAAAGACTGTGGGGCTCTCAAGGTTATTTAGATCTTGGGGATGAATAGAAAATAAGGGTTGAGGCTTAATAGTGATGTGTTTATGTGTCAAGTTGACAAAGGGTCAATTGTACTGGCTGGTTCTGTGTCAACTTGACACAAGCTGGAGTTATCACAGAGAAAGGAGCCTCAGCTTAGGTATTTCCTCCATGAGATCCAGCTGTAAGGCACTTTCTCAACCAGTGATCAAGGGTGGAGGGCCCAGCCCATTGTGGGCGGTGCCATCCCTGGGCTGGTAGACCTGGGTTCTATAAGAAAGCAGGCTGAGAAAGCCAGGGGAAGTAAGCCAGTAAGCAACATCCCTCCATGGCCTCTGCATCAGCTCCTGCTTCCTGAATTGCTTGAGTTCCAGTCCTGACTTCCTTTGGTGATAAAAAGCATGTGGAAGTGTAAGCTGAATAAACTTTTTCCTCCCTAACTTGTTTCTTGGTCATAATGTTTTGTGCCGGAATAGAAACCCTAAGACACTAACCATCCTCACAAGCAAACTAAAGACTTGTGCAAAAGGGAAAGACATGTTTTCAAAGGCTGGTACAGGAGAATATGTTTGTCATCCAAAGTAGAAAATAGAAAAAAAAAAAAATAGAAATCAGAAGCTCCAGCTTAATGGTTGTTTGAAATGCAACTCCAAGTCCTGGGATTTGAACATGTACCCTAAACTTCACCCATTGGGAATGTAGCCCTGAAAGTGTAAGTGCCTTTAAGAGTGGTTTGGCTTTGTCTTTACAAATGGATTAATTTTATTTTTATGAGAGTAGGTGCATTATCCTATCATTTATTGTAAACTTGTCCCACTCATATGACACCTTCTATTAATGTTTTAACATAGCCATTGGCATGGCAGCACATGCCTTTAATACCATCACTCAAAATGGAAACCAAAAAGATATCTCTTTGTTGGAGGCTAGTCTAGACTAGCCTCAAATTTACATAATGAGTTTCAAGTCATCCAGGGCTACATAAAATAAAACAGAAGGCTCTTGCTAGATGTGGTCCTTTGATTTTGGACTTCCTAGCCTGAAGAACTATGATAAATGATAAATTAGAAAACATACACACACACATATGAATATACATATATTATAATGGGTTAGTATCTAGATTTGTATATGAATTGGCAGTTTATAAATCATCAAGGACTGAAGTAAAATAATTGGTAAGAAAATAAAACACACAGGAGAATAGTACAAGAATGTTTTTTTTAATTTTGTAATTATACTTATGTACAGAAAACTTAAGTGTACATTTAACTCAGTTTAGTGGCAAGTTCTTTAGCCTTTGCCTTTTCTAGCTTATCAATGCGAGCCACAGACTTAGGACCCAGAACGTTGCCTCCCCAGTGGCGGCGGATCTTGTCATATCTGCCATTATAATAGGTCCTAATAGCTTCCACCAGCTTAGCCAGGGCACCCTTGTCTTCTGAGTTAACTGTGTGAAGGCAACAGTGGAGCATGTTTTCCTGTGGAGCAGGCACCCCAGGCTGGTCGTTCCCTTGATGATGCAGTAGGGCACCCCCATCTTTCGACACAGGGCAGGCAGGAAAACCACCAGCTCAATGGGGTCTATATCATGGGCAATCACCACCAGCTGAGCCTTCTTGTTCTCCACCAAAGTGGTGACTGTATTGACTCCTGCTCGGAGGACAGGTGGTCTTTTAGTTGGGACGTCCCCTTTGCCAGCAGCTTTCTTCTCAGCATGGGCCAGTAGCCGTTGCTTCTTCTCTTGCTTTGTCTCTGGCCTGTACTTTTGGGCAAGCTTAAGCATCTGAGTAGCTGTTTGCCTGTCCAGTGCCTGCGAGAACTGGTTAATGGCAGGAGATACTTTAAGCCGCTTATAGAGGATGGCTCTTTGCCTCTGCAGCCTGGTGTAGCATGTCCATTTGACGAAGCGTGTTAGATCTCTTTTGGGCTGAATGTCTTGCCCAATGCCAAAGTTCTTGGGCCTTTTCTCAAACAAAGGATTGACCACCTTTTTTGGCCTCTTGCTTCATGACGACGGCGGGGGCCGGGGCCACCTTCTTCCCCTTGGCCTTCTTCCCTTTGGGCATCTTGCTCAGCTGGAGGAGAGAGCTACAAGAATGTTTATAGCTTCTGTTCTTGGTATTCTCAAACTAATTGGCCCTTATTCAAACCTAGGGATTCTTACTTTGGAGTCTGTCCTAGTTAACTTTTCACTTGTTGTGATGAGACACAATGGTCAAGGCAACTTATAGAAGAAAGAGTTTATTTGACTTCCAGTTCCAGAGAGTTAGTCCAGGGTCATCATGATGGGGAGCATGGTACCAGGCAGGTAGGCATGATGTAAGGACATAATGACCCACAAGCACAAAGTAGAGAGAAAATTAACTGGGAATGGCATCAGCTTTGGGGACCTCAAAACTTTCTCTAACAAGGCCATATCTCATTTTCAAATGCTTCCAGTAATTAGGGATTAAACATTCAAATATATAAACTGATAGGGGCCACTCTTGTTTAAACTGCCACAGTTCTCATTACGTTTCCAGGCTGTACTTACAATGTTCTCTCTTGTGTCTGATCCAAGACCTGCCTTCATGTCCACACTATTTCATCAAGTTATACATTTATTTACTAGTAGTTCCCAATAAACTGCTGAGAACAACTATAAAATCAACAAGCAGGCACCAATCTCAACAGTCAGTGATAAATTGAGCAGGCAGGCATTAAAATATCCAAAGAATTATTTCTGAATTGCAAATATGCCATCGATGCTGAAAAAAATGACTGGGTTCCTCTGATATACTTTCTCTGCCAGAAATGATAAATGAAACACAGATTCCATTATTCACTACTTTTAAGTAAATTTGTCTATAGTACTACTACTTAGCATTTCCTTAGCTTCTTTAAAATTCACTGACATAATGGTCTTCAGGATGCATCAGTAAATAGGGCAATCACGTTATATAACTAATATCACAAATAGAGAGACTTAGACTCAAATAGATAGACAACTCACTATCTCAAGGTGATAGCATGACCTTCCTGAATAAGTGAGGTTCCCCCTTCTATATACCCATGCTTGGACTTTACCATTTACTGGGATGGAGCCTTTTTTGTACCTAACATTTGTTACCTCAGTATGACTGAATTTGTCATCTGAAAGTAATCTGGGGTCATTAAGGGGTCAGAAACAACCCATAAATATGTATTCACACATAGAAAACATAGAGAAATGAAAACTAAAGTGATATTTTTTAAAAGACCTATTATTTGTATGTAGCTGGGTGTTTGCTTCTACTATTTATGTATGTGCACCTCACACCCTCAGAGGCCAGAAAAGGGCATGGGATCCCCTGGACTTAAGAGTTTCAGTTGATTATAAGCCATCATATATAGATATTTTGAATGGAACCCATGTTCTCTGTAAGAACAACAAATGCTCTTACCTACTCAGACTTCTCTTTAGACACTAAATGATATTTTTAAAACATTTTTGATTGCTAATAGATAAATGCTAAAAATAAAGACCACAGACAGTGGTCGAATGTGCCTCTAGTCCCAGCACTTGGAAGGCAGAGGCAGGTGAGTCTCTGAGTTCCAGAACAGCTAGTCTATAGAAGTTCCAGGACAGCCAGGACTACTCAGAGAACTCTGTCTCTGAAAGCAAAACAAAACAAAATGTGATCAGGTACAGGCTTTCTACATCTGAAAGGAGTTTGTGGTAGCTACAAGAAGGATGAGAAAGCAAAATGAAACTGGTCCTTACTGAGGCAAAGCCGCAGGAGTAGTTGCCTTATACAGAAGTCAATTGTATCAAGTTTTCTTTTGTCAGTTGCAACATACAAGACAGAAGATTTCTAGTTCTTATCCGTAATATGCCCAGACTTAGGCACAATGATCCTATTTCCTGCCCCCAAACTACTTTCCCACTACTCAAGAAAACACACAATGCAGGACAGTGAAAGCAGTACCCATGGAAGCACATCTCTAAGGGAATCCTGTTGTCCAGTGACACAGGGATTGGTGAGTATTTGTGAAGGTCTAGGCTGGATCCCCATTACCTATTCCCTGCCCAGTTTTTAAAAGATAACTTTCATTTCTTTAAAAATTAAACCATTCTCAAATATTAGTTCTTAACAATTTCCACGTAAATGGACTAGTTAAGGATGTTTCCAGTTGTACTTCTGGTGTCCTTTCGCGTATCCTAACACTTTGTGTCATTAGGGTCCAAGTAAGAGCTATGCTATTCTTTTAACTTCTTCCATAAAACCATGCTGGATCCCATAGACAGTAAGAAAATAGTTACTTCTGAAAAGGGAGACACTGGTGAAATTGATTCAATACCTTCAGATTAAAATGTCAAAGAGGAATAAAAACAGCACTTGTTGAAAGACTTACCCTTTATAAGAGACCCAAATGTGCCTTGCTCGCTGACTCTGGCTAGTGTTACCTATTTTCATATTCATTTTTATTACACCGCTGCTATGCATTTTCCTGGCTTTTATGTGATCTATGAGAATGTCTTTAAAACCATGAAATGCCTGGAGCCTGGGAATTTCTTATGTGTGCACAATATGTTGTGGCATATGGAGAGTCTAGGTGGCAGGCAATTTGGATAGTGGCCACACTTACTAATCAGGGGCCAGATTTCACATGTGCTTACTTTGGAAGGTACTATTGATCCCACAGTGACCTTTTCAGTTACACTCACACACAGTTCATAATAGGTTTTCAAGTACTGTCAATGCATAAAAAGTGTAACTGAGCTTTAAACACTATGCAGTGGCTGAAGGCCAGTGACAGAGCAGCCTGGATACCCTAACTTGCAGCTGCTTGCCAACAATATGCCTTTCCTCTTTAAAATTGTTTACTTTTGTTTTCTTGCTACATATATCCATTGAGTATTACCACTAGTATAAATAAACACTAATGTCAATGATATTTCCCAGGTGCTTTGCTGATCACTCTCTGAGCTTGGAAGTATATGTTGTTGTTGTTGTTGTTGTTGTTGTTGTTGTTGTTTTGTAACTGAGGAAACTGAATTAAAAATGGACATACTAGAGTTTGGACCATATTAGCATGTGTTATTAACCAAAAGGAAATATTGATTTCCTTGAATCTGTTTGGTAAGCCAGAAGGAAAAAGTCCTGGCGGTTTAAAATAAAGCAATTAACCGGGCTATACAAACCACTTTACCAGATGGCCAATTGACATTAAGTGCACTATAAAAACTATAGTTGTTTAGTTGTTTGAAACAGGCCTAGTGACTATAGTTACTGAGCTAAATAAATCTACAAAAATGAAGAAACAACCAGAAAACCTTTCAGTGCCACCATGACACATTTAAGACTATTGGCTATACTGTAATATAATTGGACTAGAATCAAAACTGGGCTATTTGACTGGTGCCTCCTTTGAGCGTTTTCAGTGCTTGGAAATATCTAAAGTAGTCTCAATTTATCCTGAATGTCTATTTTTTATTATATGGGCAGGGCTAGTTGCCTCATTAGCAGAACTGCTCTACTCTGTAAATGGGTTAGTTTCAGTTTGTGGAAAGCTCAGTTGACATCCATGCCTAAAAGGAAACTTCAGTGATAGAGGTCAGGTAAGGACAAGCTTAGTCACATTTTGTAAAGGGTCTACATTATATATTTTAAATATCATATAGAACTATATACTTTTCACTAATCCACAGTAACAAACAAACTGGTAGGAGAAAGCTTCAATTTGAAGTCCCATCTGAAGAGTTTTAATGACTAGATAGACTTATCTGTAAGGAGCAGTGCTCATTTGCATGCAAATAATGGATGTATCAAAGCCTTTAAAAAGAGATCTATCCTTCCTCAGTTAGACATGCCCCTTTGCAATCTTGTTTACACTATTACTTTGCTTAGCTAACCATTCATTCACAGATAGTGTAATGGTAATTTGAACAGGAACTGGGCAGAAATTTAATCACAAATTCTGAATTACTGGAGCCCAAAATAATGAGGCTTTACTGTAGAACCATTTCGTGATTATCCACATCAATGAATGTGACACCAAATAATTTTTAAAACATTTCCATTTTACCTTGTATATTATTTAAGGAAAAAGTTACCTTCCCAATTATATTTTCCTTAGGCTCCTGTTAAACTTATATTTGCATTCCCTCAGCACACATAGATGGGCAGTCAAAGACATAGCCAAGAAGCATAAAATAGAGAGCTATGCAAAGCCAGTCTGGGGTGAATCATTAAGCAAAGCTCATCCTCAGGTTGAGAATCATCCTTATTGGAAATTTTATTTCTAAAGATGGGTTCAGCAAACCTTCCAAAACAAATAGGAATTTTTATTCAGTCTATACGTTTTCTATCTTTCATCCCACAGGAACCCAGTGATAAGGGTGTTAGGCATTGACCTTCACATGTTAGGCACATGAACTTCACATGCTATGAGATTTCTCATGAACAATGAGGGGCATCTAGGATGATAGATAAGGTAGGGAGGAAGAGGCCTTTTGAAGTATTTAAAATTGTAAGTCGTCTTTCTTTCAAAATATTAGCAGCTCAGCCACCATGCATTCAATGAAGGGTCACATTCTCCACTGACCAAAATAAAGGCAACCAGAGCTGATGCCCACCTTGAACCCTGTGCATTGAGCAAATGAAAAGAAATGCTTTGAAGCCAGGAGAGAGCCAGAGATGTTATATATGGCCCTTCCTTCCTTTCAGATCTTTCTGGGTGATTTTTCTATTTTGTGTAGGCTGTCAAAAAAATTTTAGATAGGCTGAGACATGGGGAAACAGAATTATTGATACATGATTGCAGGTGCAAACTACAAAAGCTTGATCCAGTTATCTTCTTCTCACCTCAAGCACACTTGAGGACAGTGACAGCCTTTTGACCTACAGCACTCATTTTTCTAAATTTGTAAGAGAATCTTGAGTCGGATTATAATATGTGAGAGCTAGCACACTTCTCAGGGTCCTTTCTTCCTCTATGTAGTCACATGGCTAAATTCCACCACTGACATATAAGTACAAGTGTTACCTGTAATTCGTGAAATATCCTTAAAGAAAAATGACGCTAGAGTTGAAGTTTTTATCATGGGTCCTAAGTAAAGGAACTATCCTGGATATTCTGAAGTTAGTGTCCCTGGCAACCAGAAAGAACTACTAAGTCATGGCTGGATTATAACCTAGACTTCTTGTGTGAGAGGATTATACTTTATGTATTTAATCTGTGGGTGATTTGGATTTTCTCCCACATCCAGCTGTACCTAATCGTAATGGATCTATCACTTAACCAAGTCTGTCTCTTACAGAAAGAGTCTATGGCCTGGACAAAAAGCATGGAAGCTTCTTTGAAAGATTAGTATTTGCTGATGATTTTTGTTGCTAAGCAGTCAAAGCAGCTCTGTGCTGGTGAAGCATCTCCCTGGCTGTGGAAATAATGGTGGCACTTAGCTTCTTTGTGTCAGTGGCTTCACAGCCTTTTTCCCTTGTATCTCTTATTGATTGACAAGAGCAGATGTCACTATTAAGCCCTTTTAACCTGTGAGTGACCTTCTCTGCCTGTTAATGCCATACTAATCTGGCTATTGTATGAGGATGGTGGTCCAGACACACTGGTGGGGGAAGAGTGAGACTCCACAATGCAGTCTATAACCAGGATAAAGACCTCCTGAGTTCCTATTTCTGCAGCACACGCCTGAAATAGCTTGGAAGATGGTGGCAGGCTTAATTTGGCTTGAAAAAAAAAAAAAAAAAAACACCAAACTCCCCTCCTTATGTCAGCATGCGGGATTGAGCTGCATCCAAATTCTCACAGTATACTATGGGTTAATAAGGTTGACAATTGACTGTGCTTAAACAGTATTAAGGTAATACATTTAAACATCAAAAGTTTACAACCCGAAATTGATCACCTTGGCCAATTTACACAAGAAGAATCAATATAACCAGCTCCCCCTCTTTAAATGTTAACAAATGCTTTAACACAACATGCCTGACCATAGGATGCAGATTAAAATTAGATACGGAATTAAGTTCCTTCTACGAAGTAGAAGAGTCAATTGGAAAATCCTGATAATCAGCCAGAGCTGCCCACAAGGCTTGGCTTTATAGCATTTAACAAGAAAAGAAGCTTGCTCCCCACAAGCCTAATGATTTTTGCTTAATTCACTAACAGCACAGATAGGAACAATAACAGTCTCCCTGCCCCCCCTCCCCTATAATGGTCACCTTTCCTTCCAGTGAAGGATATCTTTGAGCTTTACTCCCTGGGAAATGCCTGCAAAGGGGAGTGAGTGCACAGGGTTTCAGGCCCTCTGTCACTTACAGACAGGCTGGATTGCTGCCAAGGAGCAGCTATCTCAGCTCTTAATAGAAATCCCCTCACACTCATCCTTACTTGTGTGGCTACCTGTCAGATAGGCCCAGCATAAGCTCAAGAACAACTTCTGATGGATTGACACCACATACCCAACAGCTTTAACATAACACAGTCTGCTGAACACTTATGGGGAAAACATAACATACAGCCTTCTGTCCCCATTTGCCATTGTGCTATCTCTACCAGAAGCCTATGCCATGTACCCCTCTGAGTGCGCCTGATTTCAATACAAACTTGTGCCTTCCCAATTTGCTCTGTTACACGTGTGCCTTCTGTGAGCTCTGGTTAGGAGTGCTCTGACACTCATTAATTTTATATCATAATATATTCTCTTTTCTAGAACTCGTTACATTTTTAAAGGGCCAAAGCTTGAAGCAAAAGGATCTTTGGGTTGCCTTCCAGGTCAATAGTTCCTAAGCTTTGGCAGCTTTTCTTAGGTGGTGGTGGGGGGAACCCAAACATCTACTTTTTATTCTGTGAGACAAGAGTCTTGCTACATTGTCTTAGCTGTCTTGGAACCTCTGTAGACTTCAAAGATCATCTTGCCTCAGGCTTTTCTGGTTGGCAGATTCTACAGGCACGCCCTACTAGCACCTGGATAAGAAAGCTGCTTTTAATTTGTTCTGGCCTCCCATTCCCTCCAGTGCAGCTGATTCCCGGGAGTGCTTTGGTGTGCTCCTCTGGTGCACTCTGCAAACTTGTAACTTTTTCTTTTTTTTCTCCCTCCCTCCTTCCCTCCCTCCCTTCCTCTCCTCCTCCCTCCCTCCCTCTCCTTCCTTCTTTTGATCTTTTTTCCTTTCCTCCTCTTTCTCTTTTTCTTCTGTGACTTTGTCTCTTTCCCTACTCCACAATATAAAATAGGCTGGTGGCAAACCTATACCCCTCCTACCCCATCTCCTACACAGCATTTGTGCTTCTGAGGCTGGCTCTACTTTCAAAGACTTAGGTTTGATCAGAGCAAACTTTCTTTGTTGAGAACTAGTATGGTCCATCTGTTCAGTGAGTGCACAGGGTTTCAGGCCCTCTGTCAGAGGGTTGGCTAGGATAACCGCTTTGGCTGGGGTTTGTCATGATTTGGATAGCTGTCCTCCCAATATCCATATGTTAAAACCTTGCTTACCAAACTGTGGTACTCTTGGCACATAGTGGGACTTTTGAGAGGCTGGGACTAGTCAGAGGGAGTTATACCTCTAAGGTTTCCTTGAAAGAGAGACTGCAGTTTTCCCCTTTTTGCATTTTTCTTTGTTTCCTGGCCACCAAGAGGGAAACCATTTTCTCTACAATGGAATTTACACTACAACCTGGAGCCTCAGCACAACACAATCAATTGGTGATGACCTAAAAACCTCTGAAACTGTGAGCCGCAATATAATATCTTCCTTTTAAGTAATTTCTCAAAAATTTTATTACAGTAATTAAAAACGGACTCTGCTAGTGGTAAAAAACACTCACCAAGGGAATATTTGGAATCCATATACCATGACTATCCATAATCGCAGTCAGGGAGAACAGGTGCTTCTTTCTGTTCGTGAATTAAGAGGAAGCAACAAGCAAAGAAAACATCAAAACTTGAGGCACAAGGTTGAAAGACAAATTCCATGAGGGAGACCGTATGTAACAAATGACAATGATTTAGCAGATTATAAAAGGTAACAACAAGCTACAGCAGCTGGGTGCTAGTGCCACTTACCTTTAATCTCAACACTCAAAGGAGGCAGAGGCAGGAGGATCTCTGTTAGTTTTCGGACAGCCTGCTCTACAAAGTGAGTTACAGGATAGCCAGGACTACACAGCCTGGCTCTCAAAAAAAAAAAAAAAAAGCAATCAAAACATTAAAAACAAAAACCACCACCACCACAACAACAACAAAAAACGCTTCATAGACCTCTGTCTGCAGTTTTTCCTCCAGCACTAAGATTGTCTCTCTTTCTCCAATGTCTCTCTGGTTGCTTCCCAGTATGAACCACTGCCTACCACTCACTCACTACACCTGTGCTTTGCCCCAGGAACTCGTGGGATTCCCTTTGAGGGGTCCATTTTCTCTGGAGTTATCAGAACACCCAGATAATAGGAATACTGTTTCACAAATGTGAATGATGTGACACAAAAGAGGAAAGCAATTTAGCATTAGTACTTGGAAAGAGGAGCTTCTCGGCCCTGTACTGGCCCACATCTTTAATCCCAGTTCTTGAAAGGCAGTGGCAGACAGATCTCATAATGAGTTCCAGAACAACCAAAGGCATACAGTGAGACTGTCTTGAATGACGCCACACCACATCACACACCCCCCTAAAAGAAAACCTAACAACAACAACAACAACAAAAATAGAAGCTCCACAACATAGGGTCTTTGCTTCTTTTGCAACTATTTAGGGCATCTTGATTCAATTGGTGTTTACACACACTAGACACATAATAATAAAAGTAATACATATGTTCAAGAAATGGCACTTTTATCTAGGCCAATTGATTATAATGATTTTTTTTCTAGGATCAATTACTCATAAGTTGGTTTTGTGTAGGGATCAATTGCTTGCAAAACAAAAAAAATTTAATATAACACAATAGTTTTCCTAGCATAATAAGTAATATTCTTACATTGTATGTGTTTGTGTATGTGCGCATGGTATTGGTCTGCACATGACATGCATACATAGATCAGAGAACTTGCCAGAGTCAGTTTTACCTTCTATCAGGTGGGTTCTAGAAATAAAATATAGGTCATTGAACATCTTATCTTTACCTACCATGTCCTTGGCCCAAAAGCAACATTTCTTATATTTTTATTTTTCATGTGTATATATGTGTATAGTTTATGTATATATACACTTGCTTACATATATGTAAACATGTATGTGTATTTGTGTGTGTGTACGCACATATGGAGGACTTAATAAACATCCGGTGTGTTCTTCAATCACTTTCTACCTTATTTTCTTTAAATGGGGTCTCTCGCTGAACCTGGAGTTCATCAGTTCCACCAAAAGCACTAGCCAACAAGGTCTGGAGACCCTTCTGTGTACTCTGTCTCTCAGTGGCAGGATTACTTGTGCACATTACTTCCTGTGCTTGACTTTTTACATAGGTACAGAGATATGAACTTGGGTCCTAATGCTTGTGTGACAAACACCTTACCCACTGAGACATCTTTCCAGCCCCCTTTTATATTAAAGAAATAGTATTTCTCTCTAGAGTCTCTTTATGTAGAAAACTGGTAAACAAACTCCACTGAGTTAGGAAAAAAGAGGCTTTAAGCTAAGAAATAATAATAATAATAATAAAAAACAAACAAAAAAAAAAACAAAAAAAACAGGCCTCTAGTGAAAGGAAATGGAGCCCCACCACACAGGAAGCAAAAAGCATTTGAGATGATGTGTCTGTTTGTTTCTTTTACTCCTTTTCTTTGAACCCTTGCTGCTGTGTTTGCTTCCACTTTCCCTTTTGCAGCTGTTCTTAACAGCAATGTTTATGACTCCTTTACTCGCCGCACATGAGATTGTGCATTAATTTGGTTTGCTAGACATACTTTCTGTCTTCAACCTCGATAGATACTGGATAAAACACCAAAGGACTGCTTATTTTGCCAGTTGCTATAGGCAATTGGGCCAGGTTGTCATCCCTGGCCCTATTAACATTAATAAGTGTGCGTGGGATGGGGGAGATCACATTAATAATTCTTTCCAAACAGTGAAGGGGGAAGATTCCTCGAGGAGACTCTATGAGGCAAGGTAGGTATGCGAGACCTATCAAAGACAGTTAAGTAGCTACAGCCCAAGTGGTGGTAGAAATGATCTGCTAGAGGCTTCTAGAACAGAGGTCCACATTCTTTTTGTAAAGGGCCAGATGGTAAATTTTGTAGGTTTAGTGGGCCAGAGAGTCTGTGCTGGCAACTACTTAACTATAGAGCAAATGCAGCCACAGACAATAGGTAAAAAGAGTGGCGTTCCAACACAGCATAAAAATGTCAAAACAGTGGATAAACATAGAAACAGACAGAAGGCTGGATTTGGCCTGAGGGATGTACTCTCCAGATCCCCTTTCTACGATAAAGGTGCTATCAGGAAATCAGACACTTGTCCACATTATCTTCAACTTGGTGTCTGCTTCCCAGACTGACAATGTTATCTTGTTTTCACTGATTTCTTTGCTTTTTAAATCTTCAGTGAATTACAGTGACCTAGCTGTAGGATGCAGACGGTCCTGTCGAAAAGAGAATGCAAATAACATACCATGTCACATACAGTGAGCTTCAAGGAGCCAATTTTATTAGAGCAGACTGAATGAGAGTTGACCATTGGTGCTTCCTGCAGTTTAAATAGCTATGTACAATCTCGGTGGATGGAAGGCATGGTAGTAGAAGGGAAGTTCTCCAGTGGATTAACAGGAGTGGAAGGGGAGAGGAAAGGAACATATGTCTACAATATAATATATATTTGTAAAAAACATCCTTAAGCAACACAGTACCATGCTCAATAAACATACACAATAAAATTGTTTTAAATAATAGAGATTTTAGTCAAAATGAAACTATAGAAATTGTACTACAAAACACTGGGATGGTGTAATTGCTCAAGTTTAGAATAGTATTCTTTAGAAGCAACTCTCTTTTTCCCCTTTTCACCTCCGTGCCAACAACTCTACCAGCCTCTTAATAATTACTGCAGCTTTTTGAGGGGAGGGGGAGTAGTTGCTGGGTTTCTCTCTCACTTCTAATGGCTCCTGATAGAGTGTGAGAGATGAAATAAGGGTTTTAAAAAAGGATAAGAAGTAGAACCAACATGTGTCACCATTGACTGGATGTTTGTCAAGTAGAACAGTAGAGTTTTTAAATGTAGTTTTATTTTAAAGAGATGATGTTTGGAAATGCAGCCCGTGTGGCTGGGGCTAAGCTTGTAATAATTTGACCAGTGCTGTGAAGAAGCTCCAATTTCTCTCTGAAAGTGGTTTTGTCATACTGTAATATAAAAGGATAAGGGAGTAATCTTGCCATGTGTTTCTGGGTGGATGCTGTTGCTTGAACTTTATTATATTTAGGTAATGTCTAACTGCACACTTGATAGACATTATTTTTATGTTGTAGCATTGAACTGTTTTATGTTCCCTGGTCATTGTGTTAAGAAATGAGGTTCTCTTACCTTTCTGAATTAAAGGCCCCTATGCTTACCCCATATCCTAATAAAAATCAAACTCTTCACTTTCTCAATTAAAAACAGAATGAGTCTACTCGGAATAGACTTGGGTCCTTTAAAATGGATGGATTTGCCAATAAAATAGCAAGGTACCAATTGAGGCAACACATTAATTAAATGGTATTGCACTGTCCTCAAGGTGTGGCAAAATTGACCTTGACCAACCGTTAGGCAGAAAAGGTGGTTAAGGGAGCAGTTGTAAGTACTACTAGTCACTAATTGTCCTTGTTTAGAGCTAAGGTTGAAAGGTTGTGCTTCCTTAGGCTTCTTCTTTTGCCCCAGAGACCCTTGGGATAGAGTGAGCACCAGTGTAGCTTTCCCAGAACATCACTATCTAAACAATCACTGCAATGTGATTTTTTTCCTAAGTCATGATTTTCATCATGGCATTTGGTTCAGTAAATTAGCTTAGGTTTCTGGATCCTTTGTGTTTAATAAACTCAAACTTGCAGGAAAGTTGAGTACAGTATAAATAACGTTTTTTCCTCATTATTATCACCTCACCCCAAAATTCTGTTTGAGTTTTGTCAGTTGTCTCTATGATGGATATGACAGCAAAGGACTATAATGGCTTTGACAGCAAAACATCCAATTCTAAGACAATTCATGTGCTGTGCTGGGCTTTCACAATTCATTATGCTCCGGTGCTCTAGGAGATTTCCTAGGTTCACTTTTTGTTTTTTGACCTTGACCTTAACAGAGATTGTGGGCTAGTTATTTCATGGACTTGTCCTCATTCAGGATTGTTCAGTGTTTCCTCCTAATTGGTTCAAGTTACAAGCATTCTCACAGGAACATCTGTGAAGTGATGAGGAGTTCCCCCTGTATCCTTGCACACGGATTGGGATGTCAATGTTTTCTTTCATTGTTAATGTGTGCTTCAACCATATGGTTCACATACAAAAATTGGGATGATTATAAATTCAATCTCTACCACTTTATCAAATCCTATTTTTTTTTATTTTTAAGTAATTTAGAACTTATACCAAATATTTCATAGAGCAAATGTCATACAATCATGATCTGTTTTCCTCTGATATAAGCATCTTCTATGACCATAAGAATAACGGTGTGTGTGTGTGTGTGTGTGTGTGTGTGATACTCGATAGATTATTTCTTTGCTGGTGTTATTAGCCAATCCAAGCCAGATGAGGATCTATTAAAGGTAGGTTTATAGGGAAGCTGCCCTTGGACTGGTGAGTTCACTGGCTGCAAGGAAGGAGGCCAGGGAAACTGTCACAAGGTTGGGGAAGAGGGAAGAAAGAAAGGACACACACTTGCAAAATGAAGGCAATTTACAGCAAGCCCATAACCAACATCAACCTAAGCAAAGAAACTCAAATCATTTTCACTAAAATCAAGGATGTCTACTCTCTCCACATGTATTCATTATAGTTCTTGAAGTCTTTGCTGGAGAAATAAGACACCTGAAAAGATCAAAGCAATTACAAATTCAAAAGGAAGACATCAAAGTATCTGCAGATGATAAAATTATAAACATAAATGACCCTAAAAATCCACCAGGAAATTTCTACTACTGATAAACACCTTCAGCAAGGTAGCATGATACAAAATTAACACACAAAATTAATAACCTTCCTATATACAAATAAAAAGCAGACTGAAAAAAAAATTGGGGAAACAACACTTCAGAATAGCCTCAAAAACAATCACCTTGGTAACTCTAACCAAGCATGTGACAGAAAATATTTAAAGATGGAAAAATCTCCCATGCTCATGGATTGGTAGAATTGACATAGTAAAAATGGCCACCTACTGAAAGCAATCTTTAGATTTAGTACAACCCTCATCAAAATTTCAACACAATTCTTCATGGATCTTGACAGAACATTTTGTAGCAATCAAAGGAGGCTAGGTGAGATGATCCTAAATAATAAAATAACTGTTGGACGTATCCCTGGTCTCAAATGGTACTACAGAACTATAGTAATAAAACACCATGCTGTTGGCTTAAAAACAGACATATTGATCAATGAAATCAAATTGAAGACCTAAACATAAGTCTATATACCCACTGGCATCTAATGTTTGATAAAGAAACCAAAAATACACACTGGAAAATAAAAGAGCATCTTCAACAAACCATGTCGGTCAAACTGGATAACTACATGTAGAAGGATTTCAATCGGTCCCTAATTATTATCATGCACAAAATGCAAGTCCAAGTAGATCAAAGACATAAAACCACATACAGTGAACTTGATAGAAAAGAAAATGGCTATAATTTTGAACTCATTGGCACAGGAAAAGACATTCTTAGCCAAACACCAATATTGTATGTATTAAGAACACAATACGGCTGGAGAAATGGCTCAGTGGTTAAGAGCACTGACTGCTCTTCTAGTGGTCCTAGGTTCAATTCCCAGCAACCATATCATGGCTCACAACCGTCTATAATGAGATCTGATGCCCTCTTCTGGTCATGTACTTTTATATAATATATAAATAAATCTTAAAAAATAAAACACAATAAATGGGACCTTATGAAACTGAGAAGCTTCTGTACAGCAAAGGACACCATCATTTGGAAAAAGCAGCAGCCTACAGAATTTTTTTTTTACCAACTATACTTCTGAGTCAAACCTAATAACTAAAATATATAAAGAACTCAAAAAACTGGACATCCAAAACACAAATAATCCAATTAAAATTTGGGGTACACAAATTTAATCCCATCACTAGAGAGGCAGAGACGCGTAGATCTCAGAGTTTGAGAACAGTCAGGGAAAGGAAAATCAAAAGTATTTTGAGATTTCATTTTATACCAGTGAAAATGCCCAAGATCAATAAAACAAATGACAGCTGATGCTGGGGGGAGGATTTAAATTAAGGAAAAGCTCATCTGTTGCCAGTGGGAATGCAAAAGCCACTATGAAAATCAGTGTAGTTATTCAGCAAGTTGGGAATAGATCTACCTCAAGATCCAGGTGTACAATTCTTATTCATATACCCAAAGGATGCTTCATCCTAATATAGAGACACTTGCTCAAACATGTTCATTGTTTATCTATTCATAATAGCCAGAAATTGGAAACATTCTAGATATCTGTCAACAGATGAATGGATAAAGAAAATGTTGTATATTTCCACAATGGGATATTACTCAGCTGTTAAAAATATCATAAACTTTACACAGAAATGAATAGAGCTAGAAAAAAAAATCCTGAATTAAGCAATCGAGACCTCCAAAGACAAATAAATATGGTATGCATTCAATTATACATGTATATTAGCTTCCAATGGGCATGCTATAATTCCTATAACCACAGAAGTTAGTTACAGAGTAATGGAGCAGGGTGAGGGGAGGATTTTCCGAGAAAGGGGAAACAGAATGTATAGTTGTAGAGAGATGAAAAAGGGAGTCCGGAATGGGAAGGAGAGAGAATGGGGACTGATGGGGGAATATTTGGAATGACAGCTCAACTAAGGACTGTAGGGTTATGGGTCTCTCTGCCACAAGGCATGTCCACTCAGGGAGCGTGGACCAGGGAGTTGACTGCACCAATCCCACCTCACCAGGAAGGTGTTGGGCTGTAGAGAAGCCTCGGGACACTGCTCAGGGGTGGGAAAGCAGTCAGAGGTGAAGCAGCCGAAACTGGCGTTGGGGTTCCTGGGCCTGTGACAAGGCTGGGGCTGTCTGGTTCTAAGTCTTTGGATAGCCAAACACAGCTAGACAACACAGAAGAGCTGAGTACTGAGTGGAGGCCAATAGTCTGGATCTAGCCGGGGCTGGCAGGCGTGGGATGTGGGGGAGCTCTGGCTGGTCCCTTGGTGATTGTCTTTGGCTCAGCAGGCAGCAGTTTTGGCTTGAAATTGGTGGTAGTCTTGGCTGGGCATGCAGAGAGGCCTTCTACATGAGACTAGAAAGTGGTGAATCTATAGGTAAAGGCTTTCTCCATGATTCCCCATGGGGACTCTCATGAAAAGAGGTAGGCCGTAGTTTTAAGGCGTGTACTGTCGTGGCAGACAGTGAATTGTGTAAAACCATACCCTACTCTCAGTGTAGGCTTGAGATTAAATACGATTTGCCGGGTGGAATGTCTAGGAAGGAAAGCATATTGGCTAAGTCCTCCAGGTCTTTAGGTACTTAATTAAGATGGAGATGAGCCTACGTGACCACACTTTTATTTTCTTTTTCTACATGTCAGGTCTTGGGGCATTGCCCTTATGTGACTGATGGCCACAAATCTATGGGAGACTTCAGCTTGTAACAGGGGCCTGGTGCTTGGGTGAAGGTAGAGTTCCTACCATCCCTTCAGGGTCTCCACGGCTTAGCTCAACCAAGGACCACGGTATCTTCCACAGTCCCACAATGGTCCATCTGAAGGTTCATATAAAAACCTACTGCAGTAGAAGATAATATATGTGTATATATGACACAACTTAAGTTAATACTTTTTAACTCATGAGAGAGCACATAATTATCTACATGTTTATATAGATCAATCCTTATATTTCTATTTTACCTGTAGGCAACCAGATAATTATGGAGTATTTTGATAGAAAGAAGATCTTAAATGTAGTGAACTTACCTAAACCAAACTGTTCAGGTACAATATTTGACAAGAACATTTTTATCTCGGCTGTAATTGATTCACTTTGGTGGCAGGAAAACAGGAACTCTTGGAATTAAGAAAAAACTGTATTTGTTGAAATGTCTATCTCCGATCATGGGCCTGTAATTTTGTTTTATTTTGTTGATACTTGGAACTCTTACAATTCCATGTGAATTTTAGTAGATTTTTTTCAATTTGTGAAAAATGTTTTTACTTGATAGTGAATGTATTGTATCTACAAATTGTTTTGAGAGTAACATATATGGCATGGGTTGGGATTATTTTTCATTTGATTAATTTTTTAAACACCATTTAATTGTTCAACTATGTTATATAGTGTTTCACATATAAGACTTTTGTTTGATTTGTTAAATTTATCCTTCAGTATTTTATTCTTTTGTATAGTATTATAAATGGAATTGTTTTTTTCTTTTTTTTATAAACAACTTTATTTTACAAAACAAAGATAAATGTACAGATTTTAAACATTTTTGCTTAAACTTATACATTTTTGTCAGTACTTTTTTTCAGATTTTAAAATAATTTTTACATAAAATTATGTGAATATATTTTTTAGTCAGTACTTGATTTTTTTTAAAGGTTTAATAGTATGCATTGAAAACTTAATAGTTACAATGAGCGTAAAGTACATGTAAAACAAAATGTAACATGGAAATAGTCAAAGTTTTCTTGTGTAAATATTTTTTTTGTTTTGTTTTCTTTATTTCTGGGACTTCATAAAGTCTGTGAGTTGTTTCTGGGGGAGTGCAAGCCTCTGGGGTTAGCATCCCACTATCAATAACTGCATATTATGTCTGTTCTTTTGTGACTGGGTTATCTCACTCAGGATGATATTCTCTAGATGCAGCCATTTTCTTAAGAATTTGGTTAAGTCATTATTTCTGGTGGCAGAGTAGTATTCCATTGTGTAAATGTACCACAATTTTTGTATTCATTCATTTTCTGAAGGACATCTGAGTTCTTTCCAGCTTCTGTTTATTATAAATAGAGGTGCTTTGAACATTGTGGTGCATATATCTTTGTTGTGTATTAAAGTGTCTCTGGGGTATATGCCCAGAAGTGGAATAGCTGGGTCTTCAGGTAGTACTATATCTAATTTTCTGAAGTATCGCCAGACTGATTTCCAGAGTGGTTGTATTAGTTTGCAGCCCCACCAACAGTGGAGAAGTGTTCCTCTTTCTCCAAAACCTCGCCAGCATCTGCTGTCATCTGAGTTTTGGATCTTGGCCAATCTGACTGGTGTGAGGTGGAATCTCAGGGTTGTTTTGATTTGCATTTCCCTGATGGCTAAGGATGTCTAGAACTTCCTCAGATGGTTCTCGGCCATTTGGTGTTCCTCAACTGAGAACATTTTGTTTAGCTCTGTACCCCATTTTTTAGTAGGGTTATTTGATTCTCTGGTGTCTAGCTTTTTGAGTTCCTTGTATACCTTGGATATTAGGCCTCTATCTGATGTGGTGTTGGTAAAGATCTTTTCCCATTCTGTTGGTTGCCGTTTCATTTTCTTGACAATGTTCTTAGCCTTACAGAAACTTTGCAATCTCATTAAGTCCCATTTGTTAATCTTTGACCTTAGAGCTTGAGCCATTGGTGTTTTGTTCAGGAACTTTTCTCCAGTGCCTATGTGTTCTAAGGTTTTCCCTACTTTCTCATCTAATAGTTTCAATGTATCTGGTTTAATGTAGAGATCTTTGATCCACTTACACTAGAACTTTGTACAAGGAGATAAGAAAGGGTCTATTTTCACTCTTTTGCATGCTGAGTGCCAGTTGGACCAGCACCATTTGTTGAATAGGCTGTCCTTTTTCCATTGAATGCTTACGGCTCTTTATCAAAAATCAGGTGACCATATACATGAGGTCTCATTTCTGGATCTTCTATTTTATTCCATTGATCCACATGCCTATTTCTGTACCAGTACCATGCAGTTTTCAGCACAATTGCCTTGTAATATAGCTTGAGGTCAGGAATAGTGATTCCCACAGATGTTTTTTTTGTTGTTGAAGATGGATTTCGCTATTCTAGGTCTTTTGTTATTCCATATGAAATTGCACATTGATCGTTCCAACTCCATGAAGAACTGGGTTGGAATTTTGATGGGGATTGCATTGAATCTGTAGATTGCTTTTGGTAGGATGGCCATTTTTAAGATGTTGATCTTTCCAATCCATGAGCATGGGAGATCTTTCCATTTTCTGAGATCCTCCTCAATTTCTTTCTTTAGAGGTTTGAAGTTCTTGTCGTACAGGTCCTTCACTTGCTTAGTTAGAGTCATACCAAGGTATTTCATAGTTTTTGTGAGGATTGTGAAGGGTACCTTTTCCCTAATTTCTTTCTCCACATGTTTGTCCTTTGAGTATAGGAAGGCTACTGATTTGTTTGAGTTAATTTTGTATCCGGCCACTTTGCTGAACTTGTTTATCAGCTGTAGGATTTCTCTGGTGAAATTTTTGGGGTCACTCAAGTACACTATTATGTCATCGGCAAAGAGTGATGTTTTTATCTCTTCCTTTTCGATTTGTATCCCCTTGATCTCCTTTTGCTGTCTAATTGCTCCAGCCAGGACTTCCAGTACTATGTTGAATAGGTAGGGGGAGAGTGGGCAGCCTTGTCGAGTCCCTGATTTTAGTGGGATTTCTTCAAGTTTCTCGCCATTATGTTTGATGTTGTCTGTTGGTTTGCTGAATATTGCTTTTATTATGTTTAAGTATGGACCTTGGATTCCTGTTTATTTCAGGACTTTTAACATGAAGGGGTGTTGAATTTTGTCAAATGCTTTCTCAGCATCTAGTGAGATGACCATGTGATTTTGATCTTTGAGTTTGTTTATATGGTGGATTACATTGATGGATTTCCTTATATTAAACCATCCCTGCATCCCAGGGATGAAGCCTACTTGGTCATGATGAATGATCGTTTTGATGTGTTCTTGGATTCGGTTTACAAGGATTTTGTTGAGTATTTTGCATCAATGTTCATAAGTGAGATTGGTCTCAAGTTCTCTTTCCTTGTAGAGTCTTTTTGTGGTTTAGGTACGAGGGTTACTGTAGCCTCAATTAATGAGTTAGGTACTATTCCATCTGATTCTATCTTTTGGAATAGTTTGGAGAGTATTGGTGTTATATCCCCAATAAATGTCTGATAAAATTCTGCACTGAACCCTTCTGGACCAGGGCTTTTTTTGGTTCGAGGCTTTTGATGAGTTCTTTTATTTTTTAGGTGTTATAGGGTTTTTTATATGATTTACTTGGTCCTGGTTTAACTTTGGGATCTTGTTTCTGTCCAGGAATTCGTCCATTTCCTCCAGATTTTCCAATTTTGTGGAGTATAAGTTTTTGTAGTAGGATCTGATAATTTCTTGAATTTCCTTAGTTTCAGTTGTTATGTCGCCACTTTCCTTTCTGATTTTGTTAATTTGTATACTCTCTCTTTGCCCTCTAGTTAGTCTGGCTAGGGGGTTATCAATCTTGTTGATTTTCTCAAAGAACCAACTCTTGGTTTTGTTGATTTTTTCAATGGTTCTTTTTGATTCTATTTGGTCTATTTCTGCCCTAATTTTGATTATTTCTTGCCGTCTACTCTTTTTGGGTATATCTTCTTCCTTTTGTTCTAGGGCTTTTAGCTGTGCTGTCAGGTTGCTGATGTAAGCTCTCTCCAGTTTCTTTTTGGAAGCACTTAGGGCTATGAGTTTTCCTCTCAGTACTGCTTTCATTGCATCCCATAGGTTTGGGTATGTTGTGGTTTCGTTTTCTTTGAATTCTAGAAAATCCTTAATTTCCTTCTTTATTTCTTCTTTGACCCTGCTATCATTTAACAGAGCATTGTGTAGTTTCCATGTATATGTGGGCATTTTGTTGTCTTTGTTGTTGTTAAAGACCAGCTGTAGACCATGGTGATCTGAGAGGATGCATGGGAGTATTTCAATCTTTTTATATCGATTGAGGCTCATTCTGTGTCCAATTATGTGGTCAAATTTTGAGAAGGTGCCATGAGGTGGTGAGAAGAAGGTGTATTCTTTTACTTTAGGATAATATGTTCTGTATATATCTATTAATTCTAGTTGGTTCAAAGTCTTTGCTAGTTTTGCAGTGTCCTTGTTCAGTTTCTGTTTCCCTGATCTGTCCATTGGTGAGAGTGGGGTGTTAAAGTCTCCCACTATTATTGTGTGGGGTGAAATGTATTTTTTGAGCTTTAGTAGGGTTTCTTTTATGAATGTGGGTGCTTTTTTATTTGGAGCATATATCTTAAGGATTGAGAGTTCCCCCTGACAGATTTCCCCGGTAATGAGTAAAAAGTGTCCTTCCTTATCTTTTTTGATAACTTTTGGTTGGAAATTTACTTTATTCGATATTAGAATAGCCACCCCAGCTTGCTTCTTGGAGCTGTTTGCTTGGAAGTTTTTTTTTTCCCACCCTTTAACTCTGAGATAGTGTCTGTCTTTGTCTCTGAGATGAGTTTCCTGTATGCAGCAAAAGGCTGGATTTTGTTTATGTATCCAGTCTGATAGCCTATGTCTTTTTATTGGGGAGTTGAATCCATTTATGTTAATAGATATCAAGGAATAATTGTTTCTGTTTCCTGCCATTATTGCTTTTGTGGGTTGAGTTGTGTTTGTGTCTTTTTCTTCTTTTGTTTTTCTTGTTTAGGAGTTTTCTTGTTTTTACTAGGCTGTATTTTCCCTCATTTTACTGGGTTTTCCACCTATAATTTGTTGTAGTGCTGGGTTTGTGGTCAGATATTGTGTAAATTTTGATTTGTCTTGAAATATCTTCATCTCTCCATCGATGGTGATTGATAGTTTTGCTGGGTATAGCAGCTTGGGCTGGCACTTGTGCTCTCTTAGGGTGTGCATAATGTTTGTCCAGGCTCTTCTAGCTTTCATAGTCTCTGTTGAGAAATCGGGTGTGATTCTGATTGTCCTGCCTTTACATGTTACCTGACCTTTTTCCCTTACTGCTTTTAGTATTCTTTCTTTGCTTTGGGCACTTGATGTTTTTACTATTATGTGTCGGGAGGTATTTCTTTTCTGGTCCAACCTATTTGGAGTTTTGAAGGCTTCTTTTATGCTCGTGGTCATCTCATTCTTGAGGGTAGGGAAGTTTTCTTCTACGATTTTGTTGAAAATATTTACTGTGCCTCTTAGTTGATACTCTTCTCCCTCTTCTATTCTTATTATCCTTAGGTTCCGTCTTCTCATTGTGTCCTAGATATCCTGGACATTTTGGGTTACGAGCTTTTTGTTTTTTGCATCTTCTCTGGCTGTTTTGTCTATGTTTACAATGTTGTCTTCTGCCCCCGAGATTCTCTCTTCCATCTCTTGTAATCTATTGGAAATGCTTGCTTCTGTGACTCCTGATTTCTTTTTTATGTGTTCTACCTCTAGGGTTATCTCTTTTAGTGTTTTCTTTATTGTGTCAATTTCCGTTTTAAATTCCCTCTTCCATTCCTTAATCTCTTTGGTTGTGTTTTCTTGTAATTCTTTTTGTTTTTTTCTTGTTTCCTCTTTAAAAGCTTCTGAATCTTTTTGCTTTTCCTCCCGTTCTTGTTTAAGTATCTCTATCAGTATCTTGAGGTATGATTTCAGGTCTGTGTCTTCTTTTTCTGGAGTGTTTGGCATTCTGATGTTTGCTGTTATGGGAGAGCTGGGTTCTGGTGTTGCTAGATTGTTTTGGTTTCCTTGGGATATATTCTTTCACTTTCCTCTTGCCATTTTGTTTTCAGTGATATGTTCTTGCCTTTCCCTTGTATCTGGTCTGTGTCCCTGGATCTCCACTTTTCCAGGTGGCAGATGTGCCGAGCCCTGTTCTATGCCTCAGAGTAGCTGGGTGGGAACAGAATTTCCAAAGTTCTGTTCCTGGTCGCTGGATCAGGCAGGGCAGGGCGGGGCTAGGCAGGGGTTGCACTTTTCGTGTGCACTTTGCAGAGATCTCTCTGCTCCCTGGCAGCCCAGGTCTCCCACCCACCAGTTGCTCAGCCTCTACGAGCCGCCATTCCTTGTGGCAGATGGGCCAGGCTCAGCTCTGCGCCCTAAAGTTGCCGCCAGTTGGAAACAGAAGTTCCAATGTTCTGTTCCTGGTCACTGGATCAGGCAGGGCAGGGCAGGTCAAGGCATTGGGTGCACTTTCCGTGTGCACTCCGCAGAGATTCCTCCGCTCCCCAGAAGCCTAGGTATCCCACTCACCAATTGTTCAGCCTTTACGAGCTGCCATTCCGGGTGGAAGATGGGCCAGGCTCTGTTCTGTGCCCCGAAGTCGATGCCCGGTGGAAAAAGAAGTTCCAAAGTTCTGTTCCTCGTCGCTGGATCAGGCAGGGCAGGGCAGGGCAAGGCAGGGGGTGCACTTTCCATGTGCACTCCGCAGAGATCTCTCTGCTCCCTGGCAGCCCAGGTCTCCCACCCACCAGTTGCTAAGCCTCTACGAGCTGCCGTTCCAGGTGGCAGATCTGTTTTTTTTTTTCTAAGTTCATTTGTAGATTGATGTTTGCTCTCATATAGAAGAAACACGACTGGTTTGTTGTACAGATATTATATTCTGGAGCAGTGCTAAATTATTTCTAATAATTTCAAAGTTATATTAACATTTTACATACATGATTATGCCATGAAAACTCAATTCTCACACTTCGTTTTAAAATATTTAAATATATAATATTGCAACTCAAAAAGAAGTTTGACCCAGTTCTCTGAGTATGTTACTTGGAAACATTAAGATTTTAGAATCAATTAATCAATAAGCTATTTATAAGCCTATAACACATTTGTTAATACACTATAAAATCAGGCACATCAGTGAGACGATGCAACACTTACTCCAAATAAGCAGCAGCAAAGTGAGAACATAACATTTTCATTAATAATTAGATAATCAAAACGACACTGTAATAAGATAAATAAAATGTGTGTTCTTTCTTTTTTTATTTCTTTTTAATTCTATTTTTATTGGATATTCTCTGTATTTACATTTCAGATGTTATCCTCTTCCCCCATCTCATCTCTTCTCTCCTTCCCATTGCTTCCATGACGGTGTTTTCTCTCCCAACCATACTCTCCCACCTCAACTGAGAAAAAGAGTCTTCACTGGACCAAAGGCCTCTCCTCCCATTGATGCCAGATAATGCCATTTTCTGCTGCATATGCACCTGGGGCCATGGGTCTCTCCATGTGTGCTCATTGGTTGGTGTTTTAGTTCCAGAGAGCTCTGGGGGCTTTGAATAGTTGATCATATTTTTTTCCCATGGAACTGCAGACACTTTCAGCTCCTTCAGTCTTTTCTCTAGCTCTTTTATTGGGGTCCTCGTGTTCAGTCTGATGTTTAGCTGCAAGCATCCTCATCTGTATCAGTATAGGTCTGGCAGATCCTCCGAGGAGTCATCCATATCGAGTTCCATATTTTTATTCAATGTGCTAATCCCAATTCTCTGTTTTATATAATAAGTACAATGAGTATAACTTTTTTATTAGTTGTCTTATTTAAGTTTCTACTGCTGCAATGAAGATGCCATGACTCAAAAAACTCATGACAGGGAAGGGTTTATTCCATCTTACAGTTTATAGTTCATCCTGAAGGGAACATAAAGCAGGGACCTGGAGGCAGGAACTGAAGCAGAGACCTTGAAGAAATGTGCTTACCAGGTTCACTCCTCATGCCTTGCTCATCCTGCTTTCTTATCTCTAGGATCACTGGCTTAGGTATGGCACTGCCCCCAGTGGGTTGAATTCTCCCACATCAATCATTAATTAAGAAAATGCCCTGCAGACAAGTTTATAGGCAAGATAATGAGGGCATTTTTTTCTTCAACTTAAGTTTCTCTTCCCAGATAATTCTATCTTGTGACAGGTTGACAAAAAAAAAAAAAAAAAAAAAAAAAAAAAATTACCAGCACACTAGCACAGGGATATAATACAAATCATATTTAAAAAAAAAAAACTGCTTTCTTGGGATGCTCGAGATTGTTACATTCTAAATGTATGACAGGTGTAACTCTTTTCTAACGGGTATTAATAGACTTGCTTCCCTGTTGATTTTGTTCAAAATAGAGGAGCTGAGTTAGAAAGTGTGAACTTAGTATATAATCTTTCACCAATAATAATTTAGATTGTAAATCACAGTACAAATATGAGTCATGAATAGTTCAGCTTTAACAAATCATCATTAAGGAACACTTTCTACATATCTCATAGAATTAAATAAATTGTATAAAATCAAATGTGATAGAACAAACAAACAAGAGAGATGAAATAGGTACCACTAATGATTGTATCACACCTCATAAAACATTTCAAGGAATTAACCTGTGAAGTGAGAGGGCTGATGAGCACTCTATTAATTAATTTTCTTAATACACACTTTAAAGTTCACCACAATGTTTATTGTCATGCTCTTAAAAGTAGAACTCATAGCTTTTGAATACAAATACTCTATTATTATTTTTGAAAAGCTTTAAAACTTTTAAGCCTACTAAAATAATGATAATTCAGAGGTCTATGCTCCCTTAGGATTCCTTTACTCTTCCTGATGAAAATAAGGCTTACTTTTAATACAAAGACTAAGTGGGAGGTGCATACCTTCATATTTAACACATATTATTTGATCATTGTTTGGGGCACCATTTTTTGCTTTTCAGATCTTCCACTTCAGTAGGGTACTTAGAGTTCTGTGTCCTTTCAAAAGATCTGGACATTCATGACCAAGTAACTCATTAATATCACCATCATCACCACCATCTTGAGTTGTATCACTGTCATTCATCCACAGTGTCATTTGTGTCTTCCTGAGAATTCATTGTTGATGTATTGCTAAGGTTGAGACCTCTACTTCATTAATTTTTTTGTCTTCTTTCCCTGTTCATATGTAAGATGTTGGTCAGTGGTTTCCTACAATTATATAACCAGTGTGGTCTTTCTAGTCTGCATAAAGAAATCTCAGTTTATTGTATTATATTTTATTATATTTTCAGTTCTCTCATTGTCCAAGGTCTATTGCCTCTTAATTTCTTAATCCGATATTGCCATCTGGGAAAGACAAAACTTCATCCTGTGCAGTTGAGATTGAGACACCCCTGTTAGCAGTCACTATGTTGGGATCCTGGCAGGAAATGTCAGGCACACTTGCCATTCTTCAACCCTGTCATTAGCCCACTACAATCTACCACCAGCACAAAATCACTACGTAATAGAGAAGCTTTCTTGATATGGAATTTGTTCTAGGCTTGACTAGGGAAGACTCATTCAAAAAAAAAAAAAAAAAAAAAAAAAACTCTTATGTCCTTTAGACATATCACTAATATTCTGAGCATCTACCTCCTTGGTTTTAAACCCAATAAGATACTTCATGACTTGTTTTTCTTTTTCATCTCTTTCACCAGAGTCCTGCTTCCTTTGAATGCAATTGAGATCTAAGTGGTGTATGTACTCATTTTTATTAAGGTGTCATTGTGCTCATGGCTGCCTCACCATGTGTAGATTTAGAAAATGTATGTGTTCATATAATACATATGTACACACATAGTAGTGTGTTCTCACAAATCAACACTGACATCATTTTTATGCAATTGCATATTGAGAACCATTAGTTACACCAATAGCTTTACTATCAGTCCAACATCAGATCATTCTATATTTTTCTCTTTTGATATTTTCAAGACTTCTTAGACATTGAAAAATCCTGCCTTCATCATTCTTTGAGAAAGCTTTCTAACATTACATAGTTGCTGCCACCCTCTTCTCTGAGCACCATCCTTATCCTGGTGAGCATTGCCTTGGTCTGTTTGAACTTTGGACGCCAAGTCAAGTTCTTGTTGTGATGTGCCTTGTAGGTTCTTTCTTTTTCTTTTTCTTTTTCTTTTTTTTCTTTCTTTTTTTCAGATCTGAAAATGTCTTTATTCTTTAGAAAACAAATTCCAGGAAGGTTAAAAAGCAATACCAGAGGGCATAGGTGCAGAACTGGATGTATGTAGTCATTCACAGCATCCAAATAAAATATAAATATTGGCAATATAAATATCCAAAAAGCATCTCTTAGGTCTTCAGACAAAATGTGTAAATAATTCCTAACTAGTGAGCAGTACAGCATTTCCTAGACAGGAGAAACAGTTAACATTAAAGTCTTTGAAAGCCTTTTCCTTGGTTAATTACATGTAGATGGTTTGCCTTTGATTGAACTCCTTTAACATGAATAACAGTATCACACAGGTCCATTGTTAAAACAGACAACATGTTGCAAATTACTTGTGGTATAATGTGTTCCAACAAACCTTAGAACATAAAGCTGTTTGTTGAGTTGGCTTTGGACTAAGTTTAATAGTTATCTCCACTGCTGACAACTTCTGTACAGGTTGGACACAGCAAATCTTGCTTTTTCTCCAACAGCATTTGGCAACCCAACCCTCCACCCTGTGCACTTTACTTTCTGACTTCCATGGATAGGCTATTTCTTGCTAGTGTATTGTTATAATGCCTTCCTTCCCTTTCTGCCAAGGTCCAGCCTCAGTGTGAGGAGAATCCTGGGAAAGGATGGAATGGCATTCAATAATAACTTGGAGTCAATAGTAGATGCAAGCTGTCATTTCAGGTACTCTCTCTGTTCCCTGAAGATTCTAATTTTTATATTCGTTTATGGTTATTTTATTCATTTGCACTTCAAATGTTATCCCCCTTCCTGGTGTCCCCTCTGAAAATATTCCTCCCCCTGCTTCTATGAAGGTGCTCCCTTACTCACTCAGCCACTCCTGCCTCATTCTTTCTACTTCTCTATTTGTCTCTTCTTCCTTTTCATTTTATTGCTTTCTCCCATTTCATGCTTTTGCCTTTTCGCAACCAGAGAGCCTGAACCCAGTCTCTTGTTGTTCAAGGTTACATCATCAAAGCTTTGATCATTGGTAATTATCTTCAAAAATTCTTAAATTTACATAAATTTTGAGTTCTGGAACAATAGTCCCAACCCCCTGTTTCCTTAAAACAGAAACTAAACACAAAGCAAAAGCACATTTCCTTATAGGTTTACACATCCTCTTCTTCACGAGTAGCTGGGCACAGTTCTTGTGGTTTCCTGATACAGCAGACAGCAGTTTTAGTAACTATTTTCATGTAAAAACAGAAAGATGACAGACTATTAAAATTAAAATGATTCCTTACAAAGTTTTAAAATTTATGTAAGTAAAGCAGTTAGCTCTCTCTAATTTCTTTTCAGGTATTATCATCTCCAATTCTTCAAATAGCTAGGAGAATGGAACAAAACTACCAACTTTTTACGTGTTTCTATGTCATCTTTTAATTCTTTAATCTTTGTTTCCTCATCCTAGCAATTCTATAGCCTCATTACTCTCCTTCCAAAACTATTTATTCCTAATTTATATACAAATTCCGATGTTTTCCTACCCATACATTTTATTCCTGAAACCACTTTAATTCTATCTTCAATATCTACAAGGTGACTCCGGCTAATTAATGCAGCAGTTATTGCACCAGAGGGTACATATGTCTCTTCATAATTCAGAATTTAAGGCCAAGCCTAGCAATGAACTATACAAAAAAAAGCATATAGACTTTTATGGTATCTAGATCCTTTCCCATAGCCCTAAAGGCCAAGCAGAAGGCCTGTTCCTCATCCTCCACAGCCTCACGACCACCTCCATTCCTCATTCCTGAGAACAGTGTCTGTTTCATTTACTATGGCATGATTAGCTCTGAGTAATGGGAGAAGTGTATTCCTCTGAAAGAAAGATTAAAAGTAAAGTAGTAAAGACAGCAGATCAGCTTCAGGGCAACAGAAACCACCAGTAAACATTGGGGATCGTGGAGATCAATGGCCTGTCAGGCCTCCAGGGGCAGGAACTGTGTCACACCTCCTCTTATGCAGTCATACCGGACCTAGCACCTTTCGACTTTTACTCTTATACCCTTCAGTAGGGTCATCAATAGAGATGATGCCTTGCTCATCTGGATTCAGTGCCACCATCCTTCTTTGAGGTATTAAAAGACACACGCTATGTAAAATTTCAATGCAGACAAAGTTAATCATAAACACCTAAGCCAGAGAAAGGAGACATGACACAGATGGAAGAATTAGATGAGGATGGATAGGAGAACGTTGCAGAGAGAAGAGAAAGAGAAAAGGGAAATGGACTCCGTTTACATTGCTGGAACTAAAACACCTAGCCAAAACAGCTTAAGGGAGGAAAGATTTGTTTTTACCCCCAGATTCAGAGGTTTTTCAGTCCATTGTAACAATTAAGGTAAAGTGACTTCCCTTTGTCAGGATGAGGGAATGAAGAACAATATTATCACATCATAGTGGACCAGAAGACAGAGTGGTGATCCAACCAGGGCCTTAGTTAATATCTTTAGAAACCTACTCCACAGTGAACTACCTCCACCAGCTACACCCATGTCCTAAATATTCTGCAAGCTCAAACCAGCAGCAGTAGGAGAATAAGCACTCAAACATGAGCATGTGGGGACAGTGCCCGCTCAGACAAGCGTGCTGCTCTGATGGAACCACTGGTCTGATTTGATTTACCTGTACGCTAAATACATACACACTGAAAACTGCACATTGAACTATTATAGCTCTATTGGGTACCCTATTTGCTCCACTTGACTATCAACAAATTGAGACTTCAGTGGTTAAGTCTTATCCAGGTAGCACAATTAGTGTGTGTGGCAAACTAGGATTTGAAACTCTCTGCCTGACTCAGAGATGAGAAGCTAAGTTCCTGCTAGGCAGTCCCCACTACCTTGGATTGCCTCGAAGATTAGAATGTCTTATCCTTTACAAAATTGAAAATCTGTCTTCCTAAAGTTTTTTTTCCCCTTCTCTACTCATTGGTTTTGGTTTCACCTCTTGGGAACTTGTAAAAGAATTCTAATTGCTCTTCCACATGACAGCCCTTAAAATATTTGTGGACAGCTATCATATCCTGAGTTTTCTCTTCTCTATGTTAGACATTTCAGGCTCCTACAATGATTTCTCTTGTGAGTGGGGGAAATGCCTTTGCTTTAGCTTGTTATGCTGTAGTAATCTCCGAGGATAAGCACAATTAGTTTATGCCCCAAACAGATAACATTGTTGTCAGGGCAAAAGAGTTTATTGTCATTTTTAACATGAACCAGCATGTGTGGGGTTCAACCTGTCTAGCACTGCATGTGTTTGTTAGTTTATGACACTTATACTCTACTGTCATTTTACATAGGTCTGTGTGCCAAGAAGGCTGAGATACAGATCTCAATGCCACTCTTTTGAAGAGGCTCAACAAGAGTTTCCAGGAAGAAATGACTATCAGTCTGTTTGTAAGAATTCGTGGTATTATAATTAGTAGAATACATCTTTTTAAAAAAGCTACTTAGAGTTAATGTGTCTTATTGGGTTTGGGATTGAGACTATATTAAATGCTTTCACAAACTGACCACAAAAAACCAAATCATTTATTATAAAGTGGCAAGGACATTGAATTGGCATTTCTGAAACAGACATATAAGAAACAAACAAGTTCATGAAAAAAAAAGAAAGAAAACAATCAACATCATTCATCTCTACATAATGCAACTCACATTTATTATCAAAAACAATACACAAAAAGATGAGCAATGTTAGTGAGGAAGTGGACAGGTTGTATTATATTGTGCATGTATAGCCAGAGAGAGTGTAAGATAATTCCCAGTTACTGTGGGAAGCCATTTGGCTATTGCTCTAACGTTTACACATAGAACTGTCATATGACCAAGCAGTTCATTTACTAGGTATATACCCAAAGGAATTATAAACACACACTTAAATACTTTCATACATTTAGACATATGAACGTAGTTTTCAATAGCCAAAGGTTTAAAAAAAATAGCAGTTGGCCATCTATGCAATATACTATATATAATATATATTAGCCATAGAAAGAATGTATGACCTTGCTTGATAAAAATGCTATACACAAAAGATCACATTTATGATTTCACTTATGAAAGATGCCAGAAGTGAGTAAATTCTCCTGTTAATTATATTTTGATGGTGCTATGACAATACATGAAGTTAAAAAAAAAAAAAAAGTTAACAACAACCATAAGGAGGAAAGGTTTAGTTTGGTTCATCATGTCAAAGTTTTCAGTGTATCATGACAGAGATGGGTTTAGATTTCTGTGCTCATTTGCTGACTCCTTTTCTATCCTTTATTTCACCCCAACCCTCAGCTTAAGGATTGTGCCATGCACATTAAGGGAAGGCGATAAGGTTTGAATTTGAAATATCCCCCACACTTGCATGTTTTCAAAGATTGAGCTTTTGCCAGTAGCACTACTTGGAGGAGTTCTGGAAAATTTCAGAACTATAGCATAAAAGTGAAAGTAGATCATCAAGGGTGCCATCCTTTGAAGTATATTATCCTTAGCCTCGCTCTACCTCTGCTTTCCAGTCTATCATTACATGAACAGCTGTCCTCTGCCACGTGCTTGGTCCAACTTGATGTTCTGGTTAAAAGTATGGGTCCCCCATCTGCTCGCAATATCCTATAATCTCTGCTCTCACTGAAGTTCTTTGGGTTCCGTATTTTCCTCATTCCCCTTAAAGTCTAGCTGGATTGCAAAGTTAAGTTTATGATTATGAATAAAAAATAAATAAGAACTGTTAAAAAAAAAGTATGGGTCCAAGCAAATAGTTATTTAACCTTGTGAAACCATTATCCATAATAAATCTTTCTTCCCTTATGTGGATGTCAGGTTTCTTCTCAGAGCAACAAAAAGTTAAGTAATAGAGTGGGTTTTACCATCTGGGTTCACCTAGGAAAATGCCTTCTCAGTTGAATCGAGAGTCAGGCTTTTCTAGTCTCTCCAGTGCTTCAAATTGAAAATCAAGACAATCACAGTAAATTCAGAGACTGAAAGTATAAAAAAAAAAAAAAATCTAAAATTGCTATGAGTTAGTGTGAAGTGTAACAATGAATGGGTACGTGTAGGCTCTCTTTTGCTGGTAATGAAACTTTTAATGCTAGATGGAAATCATAGTTACATAATGGTATATGTATTATGTGCAACTCCATTCTAAACTTTCAGATGGTCAGTCTGATGTCATTTGTGATTACCAGAATCTCCTGCCTGGTTGGGAAAGCAACCACAGTTTTCTCTGTCACTTGAGGCTGAGTTACCTGTTGTTTTTGAAGATACTTTAAAGGAGGAAAAAATGAAGCTGAAGCTGAAATGCCGTCATGCTGGCTTAGGAAGATGGTAACTGTGCTATCTGAACCAAGGCACAAGTTTTCTACCCAGAGTGCTCTTAAAACCATGCTAATTAAGTAAAACAATGACAATTATAATGAAATGTCAGCTAGTATCAGAATTCATGGATGAGTATATTTATCATTTAAATATATAGTTGGTAAAATCAGGCCATTTTCTTCACCACGTCTTTCTTGGGATGGAACCAATTTTTATTTTCTGGAAGAAATCAATTTTAACTAGAACCATTGCATTTTCAATTTCCATGCAGTGCAAGACTAACTTAGTATTCATTAATATATGCCACACAGACTTTCACTCACACGGTGTTTTCTTCCTGGATTCAGCAGTCTGTCAGACAACTATGAAAAGGGATCGTTACATAGGCAATATCCCATCTACCTAAAAACAGTCAAATTTTACTACTGCTCCACAGTCCTTGAGTGAAATTCACATCTATCTCATTGCAAATGAAGCAAATTCTCTAAAGGCTTCTGCTTCTCTCTGGGGATGAGTTAGGCACTTGGAGAACGTCTATCAATGTGCAAACCATGAGGAAACCACTTGGCAAATTACATTTATGGTGTTCTGAGACTCTACAGAGAATTAATATTGTGTTTCTGACTATAAAAGTACTTTGGGGGGATGGGGAAATAGACCCATTCATAAAGTACTCACTATCCACACAAAAGTTTTGCATGGTAGAATATATCTGTAATTTCACTGTTACTACAGAGTCCCTGAAGCTTGCAGGCCCCACTGGACTGGCATATGTAGTGACAAGCCACAAACATGTGGAAAGTGAGGACTGCAAGCTGACATTGTCTTCTGACCTCCATACTTATGTGTACATCCACATTCACACACAAGAACATGCACAAACACGCTTGCATACACAACACGCCCAGATTGAGTACATGCACAGGTAAAAATGTGTCTCTTATGTAGTTGGGAAAATCAATTTAAATATTATAGTTAGGGCATGGAATTGTGCCTTTCTTTCTAAAAAAAAAGTCATTAGTGGGATATAACACAGAAATTTCTCTAAGTACTGGTCAGCATCTCCTGCCACAAAGCTACTTTTCATTCACAAATCTCATTGCAGACATGTCTCTAGAACTTCACCTTCCTCTGCCTATGTAGAGCATATTACACTGATATGCTAGAAAGAAGGATGGCAATTAACTGCGCAGGCAATTTGCTATCTAAGTCAATCATTTTGTAAAGGATGTATGAGTAGCAGAAGAACTTACAGTAACTATTAAGTCAGTCAGTAAATTAGCAGGGTAAGCCATTATATCTAAATTGATTTTTCTCTTCTTCCTTTTCCTTCCCTTCAATTGTCTGTAAGCATATTATTTGTGATTATACATCACTACAGACTGACAATCATTGAGTAACCAAAACAGTTTCACCACCAAATCTATCATCTGCCTCATTATCACCCATATTTCACATATGGGAGCAGTGTGTAACAAAAGCACCAAAGGAAATGGTGTTATTCTATAGCAAAGCTACATCTCCTATTAAGAAGAAAGGCAGGAAAGGAGGGAGGGAGGGTGGAGGGAGGCAGGCAGGCTAGATTTGTTTTTAAGAAAAAAAAATGGAGGTCTAAAGAGATAATTCAGTTGGTAAAAGCTTGTCACTTAGGCACAAATAGCATAGTTAAGTGTCTAAGAGCCACATAGAAAGAGCCATGCATGATGAGGTACACATGTAATCTCCACACTCAAGAAGCGGTGACATGCATGTACTGCTGGGCAGGCAGCCAAACCAGTGAGTTTAAGTCATATTAAGAGACCTTATCTTAAAGATTAAAAAAAAAAATTCAAAACACTTTAGAGGTTGAACTCTGGCTTTCATATGCAGTTGTGTGCCCACATATGAACACACACATGTGCCCATGCTTATAGATATTTATGCCCCATCACCCATGTACACCAAGTTATAAATAAAAACAAATATGTTTGTCCACAGACTAACTTAAAAATGTTTAAGTGAAATAAAATTAGGAAAATACAAAGCCCTTACCATCTTTCTTTACTTTCATGTTTTGATGCTCAGATGGTTTTTGTTTGCTTGCCTATTTATCAGTCATGCAGGTGTGGTACACCAGCACCAAGGAAGGCAGAAGTGCTTGTTCCTATTCTAGTCCCAAACTCCCAAGGAACAAATCACACTAAACAATGAAGATCTAACAATGGCCATTTTCATACCTTGCATAATTTTGAGAGTTAGAAAGTCAGGAAACTTTCTTTTGGGGTTTCTGGCACAGGGTTCTCCTAAAACCTCAGTCAAAGAGGCACTACAGTTGGACATTGGTGAGGTGGAGGAAAGGTAGCTGGCACTCAGATCTCTTTTCATTTAGTTGGGGGGGGGGTATCTATGTTGGCACTTGGAAGGATTTTATGTGATTGTCCCATTTCAGGAAGAAAAATAAAAATAGAAAGTGTTTCCTAGTTATTCTTTAGAAATGAAAGCATAGTTATCCACCTTAACAATATTTGAATTGATTTTCCCAACTGCCTATGAGGCACTTTGTGTGTGTGTGTGTGTGTGTGTGTGTGTGTGTGTGTGAGAGAGAGAGAGAGAGAGAGAGAGAGAGAGAGAGAGAGAGAGAGAGAGACCTGAGTTGTGGTATGTATGCAGGTGTGTTTGTGCATGTGTATGACTGGCATGCATGTGTATATGGCAATCAGAGAACAGTCTCAGAGTGTGGCAGCATTGGGGCTATCCAAAGGCTTCAAGTGATTGTCCAGCAAGCAGAAAGAAACCAAATCCTCCCTTTAAGACCTAGCCTCAGAAACACACATTATTTCTATCCCACCGATTATTGGTTGTGAAGAAAATACAAGGCCTGCCAGATTGGAGAGGAACAAGGATGAAGGGTTGGACTGTGCATCTTGATGCAGGAATGGTAACCTTCTAAGAAACCTGTGGGCTGGGAAATGCCATTGCAAACATTTTTAGGAAAAATACTTTTTCTACCACACTTCCTTCGCAGCTTTCTGTTTCTTTGTTCTTTTCTAAGTCCCTGCTCCTTGATTTTCATTTCCATAAGTAAATGTATCTTAAAGAAGTTTTAATAAAAAAATGAAAAAAGAATAAAAACAAAGTTTTAAATAGGCCCAGTCACATATATTGGACTCTTTTAGACACCTTGGGTTTGATAGTAAAATTACTATAGTCACTTCTCTTTGAGAGATTATATCCAAATGAAAAGATTGCAAACAAACAAGTAACATCACTTTGGAAACAGATAGGAGTAGGAACAGTAGGAACCCAAATTGGCTATGGATTAGCTATAAGGCTGTCTTCAAATGTGTAATATTCTAGCTTCAACATCTCTAATGTTAAGATTATAATTGTATACAATCAACTATATCTGACATAGTCATAATATATATTTCATTCTCCCGTTTTTAGCTCAGTAAAGTTGGAAAGAAAAATAAAATTAATTTATTTCATTCTTAAAATTATACTCCCAAAGAGCTTTCCCTTTATGAAAGAAATGATGAGTACAGTGAGGTGCTGTCATATGCTTTTAATCCCAGCTCTCATGGGGCAGAGGCAGGTAGGTCAAGTCTAAGGCCAATCTTGTTTACTACATAGTGAGATCCAAGACAGCCAGAGTTACACAGAGGAACCCTGTCTTGAAAAAAAAAATAAAGAAAGAGAGGAGGAGGAGGAAAAAGAATGAAAGATCGTGTGTTTTGTATTACTAGTTATTTCACATAGGACTCTTTGAAACTAGTAGAATACTCGATATAGCTTAAGAACTAAGGCACCATGAAGGGTGGGTGTACGTGGGAGCAGGGCAGGGATCTAATAAGAATAATGTTTTTCAGGATCAAATAACAAAAATGTCTCTGGGCCTCCAGAACACATTCTAACAGGAACTTACCTATTATCTGTGAATTTTTCATTGCTCTCTTCAGTCCAACCCTTGCTGCTTCATTTATCCATATCATAAATCAGGCAAATGAATCATAATAACAACAAACCAACATGGCAAACTTAGGGCTTATAGCAGCCACTCAGAGTGAGACTGGGTTAGCCACTGTGATTGTCACAGATCTAATAGGGCTTAAGCCGAAAAAATCTTGTCCTGATCTGATCAAAAAAAAAAAAAAAAAGTCTGCTGCAACAAGACTGAAAAATGTGTAAAGAATTGACCTCACATATATGTAAAGAACTGACTACAGCTTGATGGCATCTAGTAAAAGGCCCTTCAGGCCCAAGCATCTCCACTATTAACAAGACTATTAACACATTACTTTCTTCCTTCTCATGTTACCATAGTTATTGTATAAATTAATAGGAGGTCAGCTTTATATATTTTAAAGCACATATTTCATCTTCGGAGAAAGCAATAGACCATTTTGTTGCCACCTTAGCTTGTCACAGTTGTGAGATAACAAAAGTAGTGTTGGATATGGAAACATTTTGAAGTTTCAAAGGTCTACTTCAGAAATGAAATAAAGCTAGAATCTTGTAACGTCAACAGCTCTGTTGCTTTGTTCTCAGATATGTCACTTGAGTAGACATGTGTTGCAGAGTGTTCTAGGGCTTGTACAAATCCTGGTGCATTTTCTGAAGTGTGTCACATATGTAGTATCATTAGACATATGAATCACAGTGGAATAAGGTTGAATTCCTCTGCATTAAGAACCACAGAGAGCTTAAGGGAAGATGTGGGTGTGATCAATTTCAGTTCATATGTGCAGCTTAGTGAAATGTGCTATGTGAAGCCCTGGGCAGGCTATAGGGGAGGTGTGGGCTAAAAGCTACATCCTGGACAGGGAGAGAATCACCAGAGCCCAGCCCTAGAGAGAAGAAGGTTGCTGAAGGAGATTCAAAGGAATGGACAAAAGCAGGGCATGGAACAGAAGTGTCATGTGTCTGAAAACTGTGTTCAAGACAAGCCCTGTCTGAGCTCCTTAATGTCCTACTTGCTTTTTCCACCTGTAATAAACAGCATGACTAAAGCAACTTGATGGATGAAAGAGTTTACTTGAATTACAGTTTATAGTCTATAATTTAGGTAAGTCAAGGTGGGAGCTTAAGGAAGGGACCTTGAGGCAGGAACTGAAGTAGAGCTCATAGAGGAAGGAATGCTGCTTGCTAAGGTTTGCTTGGTCTGCTTTCTTTTAAAGCCTTGGCATATCTATCTAGGGATGATACCACCCACAGCGAACTGGACCTTTCTTCATCAATTAGTAATTAAGGAAATACTTTGCAGTTATACCACAGGGCGATCTGATGTTCCAACTGAGGTCCCCTCCTCCTAGGAGAATCTACGGTTGTGTTAAGTAGACAGCTGAAACTATGATACTTAATTTGTTTTCATTTGGACAAGCTTTTGTGAAATGAGATTATGCCTGCTTTATCAACAAGTTAATCAAAGTATTCAGGAGCCATTATGTTTAAACCCACAAGCTGATTTTCTATACTTGGCAATCTGCTGAGCACCTGCCCTCCCCACAAATGGTCTAGTGTATGTGCCAAGGCTAAATTACTTCCAATAAAAATAAAAACTTCGAAGTCAGTAAATAAACATACCAATGTAATAATAAATTATAGAAAGGGATGGTAATAGTTTATTTTTATAGGAAGGTAGACTAATAAAGTAGTTCTAAGACCTGGTTAGATATTGTGATATCTTTTGTCCTTCATATTTCAAGTTTTACTTTTTGACCTTCAAGGGAATATTCTCAGTGTTATTATATGAAGAGAAAAATAACCTTGGAAGTTCTCAAATCAGGCCTGCTGCCACCAGGTGTTGGTTTTATAACACAGTCATATAATCTAAACAATAAAGATTCTCACTTAAGCACATGCATTAAGGGAGACATTATTACTATCCTCCATTTAAAGGAAGACATTGCAACACAAAATTTTTGGCTAACTCTCTAAGATGATAATATATGTGTAGGTTTTAAGATTTTGATTTGTTTCTGTTTTGTCTTTTTAGAGAAGTGTATGCATATATGCACTTGGTATTGGTTATATTCATCTTTAATATCACTTTATGATGTCACTTTGAATTATAGCTTCTGGGCAAAGGCCTTGGCCTTGACATTCTGATATTTACAATGAAGGTCAAAATTTTCTGAGTAGTTCTCTCTCATATAGGTCTTCCTATTTTTTGTAGGCAGCCAACATACCTTGCTATTCAAATTAACTTCTGACCCTCTGGATTATAGAGGCCCTGTTTCTCAAAAAATATCAAAGAAGAAGTTGAGAAAAAGATTTCCTGAGTAGAACAATAGCTCGTGTTTTTCACATCTCTTCGACAATGTTAACTGGAGGAAACTTCAGTTTTTTTAACATATTCTAATTGGTGTTAACCCGTTAACCTGCAAAACTATATTATTTAGAATTTATAAGATAAAATAATACTTTCATCTCCCCTAAAACATTTACATACTTTTATTCAATCTCTGGGTCTCACTATGCAGGGCTTGGGTGCTTGAATTTCTTAGCATGTCATTTTCTAATATTTACCCGAGAGTATAGACAGTATGATGTTTCTAAAATGAAAAATTTGAAGCATTGGATTTTATGAATAAAACAAAACATGTTTATCATTTATTTTATTTTTATTATTTTTGTTATTTTATTTATTTACACTTCAAATGGTACCCCCCTTCCCAGTTTCTCCTCCACAAACCCCCTATCCCCTTCCTCCTCTCCCCTGCTTCTATGAGGGTGCTCCCCCACCTGCCTACCCACTCCTGCCTCAGTGCCCTAGAGTTTCCCTATATTGGGTCATTGAGCCTCCACAGGACCATGGGGCTCCCCTTCCAGTGATTCTTCTGCTACCTATCTAGCTGGAGCCATGGGTCCCCCCACACACTATGTATTCTTTTGTTGGTGGTTTAGTCCCTGGGAGCTTTAGTCTGTATCAAAGAATTAAATAACTGTTAAAATAATTGTAATGATACCATCGTGATATTATAATGCACATTTCTAGATGGACTGTGTAAGAATAAAATGGCCCTCAGTAAGAACATCATCATGATCAAACACTCTAATTTTTTCTTGAGCAGTTAGAAGTTATCTACAGGTAAATTATTCACAGTGTACTCTTACATACTCTTTCTTCTTGCCTCAAACTCCTGGCAGCGTATTCTTACTTCAGATAATTGTGGAGTGACAAAGTAGCCATAAAGATTTCCAAAGGAAAACCAAAGAATTATATTTCTTTTAAAAGAATTTATTTTATCCTGTCTACAAGTAACACAGGAATCAGGATTGAAACAGACTGAGGGAATGGCCAACTAATAACTGGTTCAATTTGAGACCCATCCCATGGGCAAACACCAATCCCTATCACTATTAATGATACTCTGTTATGCTTGCAGACATAAGCATGTGGTCATCTGCAAAGCTCCACCCAGCAGCTGACTCAGACAGATAAAGACACCCAGAGCCAAAGAGTAAATGGAGCTTGGAGATTCTTATGGAAGAATAGGAGGAAGGATTGTGGAAGAAGCGGGTATATACTCCACAGGAAGATCAACAGTGTCAACTAACCTGGACCCGTGGGGCTCTCAGAGTCTGAAACACCAAATAAAGGATATACACAGGCTGGACCTAGGACTCCCCACTCATTTGTAGCAGATGTGCAGCTTGACCTTGAACAGCTGGAACAGGGACAATCCCAAAAGCTGTTCCATATACATAGGATATGTTCTATTAGCTTGGCTGCCTTGTCTGGCTTCAGTGGGAGAGAAAGTGCCTAGCCTTTCACAGACTTGAAGTACCAGCATTGTGGCGGGGGGGTGGGGTGGGGGGGTGGGTCCGGATTCCCAGGGGGCCATCATCCTCCCAGAGGAGAAGGAAAGGGAGAAGGATTGTGGGGAAAAATAAAAGAGTACAAAGTTTTTAAAAAGAATGTATTCATTTTATGTGTATGGGTGTTTTGCCTGTATTTATGTAAGTGTGCCAGGTATATCACTATTTCGAGACCAGAAGAGAAAGTCAGATGCCTGGAACTGGTCGTTCAGATGGTTGTAAGCTGTCTAGGTTTGGGAGTCAAACCTTTGTGTTCTGGATGAACAGTTAATACTCTTAAACACTGAATGAGCACTCCAGTCAGAGTGCTTAATGTGATGTAGACTGTTGAAATTAGAACTCTAGATTTGCCCCCCTTGGGGGAGAAATAAATGGCTCTGCAGTTTTCTCTAGTCATTTTCTGTGTGTCTCATTCAGGTAATTCTTGTAGAATCACCCCATTACCTGAAGTAGTATTGGTTACAAAAGCTACTTTTCCCTGTACCAGAGCAAAGTGACTAGCAAGACATGTTCAGGGATTTTATGTGAAGTTCATTTTCATCCCATAGCAATGACTTTTCATATGTGAGCATTTATCTGTTCTTCAAGTGCAGTTCTGCAAGAGACAGCACCAGACAGGTTTCTTTTATTTAAAATGTACATATGTATGTATTTATGTATGTATGTATATATATATATATATATATATACATATATATATGAATTGTTTCACCAGGTGACAGGTGCTATCTAGACCTTTAAAAATGGAGAGTTTTATTTTTTGTCTTTTGAGTTCTGACAGTTATACGTACAACAAGTGTGCCTTGGAAAAATTGATTGTTGTTAAATTTCCTGCATGAGTCACAATTTATCAGTCACCAACTTTTAAAAGGTACCTCCTTGTTTTTGTTAACAGGTGGTATTATATGGTAGTGTGTTATGTTCAATTTTCAAAAAAAAAAAAAAAAAAAAAAAAAAAACATGTTTTGAAGTATTATCAAAGAGAATATATTCCTGTTTGTCCCAGTCTTGTGAACTGAAATCTTTGACAATTGGTTAGGTTATTGTTGAAAGAACATAAACAACACAGTTCAAGAACCCAGTCAAAATTTTTCTATGCTAAGAAGGCTCTACTCTCTTCCTAGTACCCTACCTCCCCAACCCACCAAAACTAACCTTTAACTTCTAACTCATGTTTCAACTACAACCAAGTGAGTATGAACCTGGATATACTTTAAACATTTGTAAGACTTCCTACCTCTCAGTTCACTTATGAGTACCTATACCTTCCATTAAATTAACACAGTTACAACTTAACATAGGTAAAAATTTTGTAACTATGTTACAAATCTTTATCTCTAAGAATAAAGACCAGCTTTCTCATATCTTAATAGAAGACCAAGATTATATTTATTGTATAGGGTCAAATTGTGTTTCTGGGCAGGGGATATCAGTTACAATTGAGGACTGATGGCTTTCTCTACTTTAAATGGGATATTGACAATGAGACAATAGCTCGGTGAACAAACCATGCATAGATAAAATAAAGAACTAGAAAGACGTTTAGCCGCATTTATGTAGTTCATGTAGTTGAAGTAAAAACATTCAAAATAGAATAGAATTTTTAAACATAAAAGCTAAAAATGTTTCAGGAACTAGCCTAAAAAGACAGAATGATGTTAGAGAGATAGAAAACTATATATATATATATATATATATATATATATATATATATATATATATATATATATATAGAGAGAGAGAGAGAGAGAGAGAGAGAGAGAGAGAGAGGGAATGTTTAGCATTAGACAACGAAAATTGAGAAATGAAAGCAGAGATACATCAATGAAGAAAAACAAAGAAATACTTTGAGAAAAAAATCTTAATCCATAAAAGACACAAACTTCAGCAATGAAAGGGTCAAGTGCCACAGTACACCTCTACAGATTTTCAGGGTACTTGAGACCGAAAGATCCTAGAGATGTTCAGAAAGAAGGAAACTGCCCTCAAGAGACACTCTTTTTTAAAAATATTAATTTATTATATATAAGTACACTGTATCTGTCTTCAGACACACCAGAAGAAGTCAGTGGATCCCATTACAGATGGTTGTGAGCCACCATGTAGTTACTAGGATTTGAACTCAGGAGACTCCGGTAGAACAGCCATCTCTCCAGCCCCCCAAAAGACACTTTCAATTTGTTCTATTAAAACAGCTGTTCTCAACCTGTTGGGCACAACCCCTTTGGCAAACTTGTATCTCCATTACATTACCATTTATAACTGTAGTAAAATTTTCAGGTTATTGTAGGGAGCCATGCCTGAGAACCATGCTTAAGAAAATGACTGCACAGCAGCCACCTTAGAACTGGTCAATGCTGTACCCACACCCCCCACCCGTGAGAGCCTGACCTTTCCGAGGAATACCACAATGAGGTTCTGCCGAGATTAGCTGCTAGGCGGCAAGATAAGATATCCGGAATCACATACCTGACTGTTAACCTGTAACTTGCAGGACCACCCTCTTCCTGTCACGTAGATGCTGTAAAAATTCCACTGCACCCTGCTTCCCCCTTTTTGCCAGGCCCATATAAGCTGTAAGCACCAAACCCTCAATGAAGCCTTGACACCATTCAGACTGACTCTTTATCGTTCTTTGCGCGCTTGGCTTCCTTTCTCTCTCGCCCCCATGACTTTCAGGACGAAGGCCTCTTAGGGACCCTGAATAACCGGACCTGCTGGACGGGTCAGGTTATGAAGTAGTAACAAGAATAATTTTATGGTTGGGGTCACTACAACATGAGGAGCTGCATAAAAGGGTCACAGAATTAGGGAGATTGAGATCACCTGATTTAGAAGCTTATAGGTAGTGCAGAAACCTCAAAATACCAATAAAATATTTTCAATACAAGGTACTTTATTCAATTAAGAAACCAATAACTTCTTAGGGGAAAATAAATGTACTCTCCAACTTGAACAATCTCAAAATAATGTTCCCTTTCCTCTAAGCACCCACTTTAAGAAAAATATTAAGATTATACCTCTCACAAAAATAGAGGGGTGGAATAAGAAAGAGGAAGGAAGCCTTGTCATACAAGTAATATGGAATCTACCTCAAAAGAAAGGCAAAGACAGCCTCAGGAACTTGCATTAAATAATAAAAAAATCAGCAAATGATCCATGGCACCATGCCACACTACCCCTAGCTAGTCTCTGTCCCTGGCTGTCTTTCTGCCTCCATTTCTAGCTGCATACTGTGGCAACCCTCTCCCAGCTGGCTCTCTGCCTGGAACTATGCTCATACTCCTAGCAACTGCCCCCTGTGGTTATTGTCATAATTCCCAATAGCCTGACAAAAATCAAAACTCTAGGGGCTTTAATTTAACCAATCAGATTTTTATCAGTAAATTCTCACTCCACAAAACATCCACACAATAAACTCAAAGCCAATTGATATGATATAATCTGCCCACCTAGATAAGACAAATTGTCCTCTAACAATCCATTCCTTATAAGATACTCATAGCTGCCTGTGGCTATTTAAAGCCACACGGAGATTGAACATCTTTTTCCTCCATCTTGTGTTCCTCTCCTCTCTTGGCTTCTCCCCTCCTTTCCAAAAGACTGTCTTCACCTTACTGTTTCACTGCCCAATCACAGGCCTTGCCTTATCTTGTGCCTACCCTCACCTTAATATCAACGACAATAATGATGGCAAAATTAGCCTTGGCTCACTGCACTTTTATGTATGTTTTCCACATGCTTGAAATTGATGGAATACTTGATGTAGATGTATTTCAAAGGAATATTTTACATAGGAAGGAGTAACTACATTGAAAGCTAAGACCAAAAGTCACATAAAACTAAAATCAATGTTACTAGGGAAGGATGAGAAGGTAAGAAGACAGTGTGTACTCACGTGTGTGAGTTTGGGGAAAACACATTTTAGTTTTTGACCATAAGATGTTGATTGGTTTACCTATAGCTAACAATCTAAGAATGGGATACTATTAAGAGTTCATTTTATTTGGATGTGGTGGTGTACGTCTTTGGCAGTAACACTCTCAGAGGCAGGTGGATTTCTGTGACTTTGAGACCAGCCTAATCTACATAGTGAGTTTCAGGACAGCCAAAGATACACACACAGTAAGACCCTGTCTAGAAGCAAAACAAAATAAAACAAAAGTGAGATTGAAATTGAGGCAGGCTATTATGAGAACTACAAACAGACTGCAAAAACTCATTATGAAGTAAGAACAATTTATAAAATAATTCATTTTGGGGTCAAAGAGCCAAAGTTCACAGGTTAAGAACTGTCCTATAAGCAGCCTTCATATGTTTTAATGATTCTTTAGACACGTGATGTTATACCATAGTCTAAATCAGCATTGTCCTATAGATTCATAAGGGGAAGTATGTATGTTGAACTGTATGTGTCCTAGTGACAATAGTGTAAACTCAGATTAAAGGGTAAAACATTCCATTTAACCCAACGGTATTTCAGAGATGTATTCAACTATCTTTATGTTATTATAAAATCATACTATACATTAAAATTATTATTATTATTATTATTATTATTATTGACTCTAATCATATGTATACATAATTTTGACAAAAATATTTAAAGGGTCAGAAAATAAATTTCTTATTATTCATACAGCTTCATATTTGTTTTCCTTTTCAGTTAATGTTATTCTTTGGAGGAAGTGATAATAATATTTATTGAGGAACTAACTGTGAAGGAATTCCCGAGTAGCTACAGGTGATGTTTCCACTCTTCCATCTCAGCTGTGTGACATTTCCCAGGGAGATGTGAAATACCTATTCACGCCAGATAGATAATGATGATAAGCCAAAAAGAAAAAAAAAAAAAAAGAAAAAAAAAAGACTCCATCCAAGTCTTCCTTTAAAAAAACAGTGAATTTACTGGAGTCATTACCAGAGCCCAGGTAAGGGGTTGATCACAGTAGAGTGGATAACCTAAAGGCAGCTTAAAAATTCCACTTCATTATTGACAACTCATGAACATGTACATCCTTAAGACTCTACATATAGTACAAATGACGCTCTTGGTCCCAGTCTCTTGTCTCCAGAAAGCCTTTGCTGTTTTTATTATGTCCAGGGGAGTACTTGTGAATATCTTTTCAGGAGCTTCCTGCTACTCTTTGTAAGTTTCTTTTACTTCCTAAGACTTATGAGCCTTCCTTCCTCATCCAGGAAGGACTGCTTCAATTTGTAGAAAATAGCTACCTAGAAGCCCATTTCGTTAACAAATCATACCTTAAGCAATATTTCCTTTCTAATAGGAAAGGGTTAAAGCTTAAGAACTAAAACCACAAAACAAAATCCAATTTTCTGAAGTATTCAAGCTGCATAAATAAACAAAAACCCATAATCATCATCATTAAGGTTTGAAATTCCCTTATTACCTTCTTCAGCATATTTTTATATAAAAAAAATCAACTCTCTTTGATAATCAAGGAAACAGACAGAAACTTCAAGGCTCTTCAACTCCAGTGAGAAAGAAGGTTGGATTCAAGATGTTTCTGGTCAGTTTCAGTTCTATAGTAATTAGCAATGATTTTTTCCTCAGCCATACTAGATAGGAGTATGAGAGAGAGAGAGAGAGAGAGTGAGAGAGAGAGAGAGAGAGAGAGAGAGAGAGAGAGAGAGAGAGAGAGAGAGAGAGAGAGAGAGGTGACAATTTGCAGTTCAGCTAGCAGACCCGACAACATATTTGAAATAGCAGTTTTCTGGAGAACTTTCAGGCATAAACTGTAATGGGAACTGAAAAAAAATCATATGGAAAAGTAGTGAGAGACATAAAAAAAAAAAAGTCATGAATCTCCTCTTCACTTTCCCCTTCCTGCCAAACCCAGATTTCCATTCAAAGCACTTATAAAAAAAAGAAAGAAAGGCTTATCTTTATCATTTGTGTGTGTTTGCATTTGAAATAGATTTTCATCTAAACTTCATTTACATTTTTGTAACCATTTCTGTATTTGACCGCCAAAACTTTCAGAGTAATTTAAATACAAGAAAAACTTGAAGGTCCCAAAGGAGAAAGAAGGAGAGTACTAGAAAGTCAAAACGGTAAAAAACTATTCAGATTAGTGACAAAGATGACAGAGGGGCAGGTGAACATTGGCCTTCAAAGAGACCATCAATTTGGGAATAGAATAAATGAAGGCTAGAAGCTCTCTCAAAGGGAGATTTCTGATCAGTGAGAGTCATTAGTGCTTGGGATGCTTTATTGCAGAGGTGGTAAAATTTTCTTCTTAGATAGCCTTCGGCAACAGGATAAATGTGTATTGGTTGAGAACTTCATATGGCTTCAAAAAATATAAATTGATCATATGACCTTTCTTGAGGTCTTTTTGTAGGCCACACAAAGAACAAGAGATAGAAATTAGTGGCAGTTTAGGGGCAAGTACCCTGAAAGGGAACTTGTCCATTCTTGCCCTTGGCCAGAGGCAGGAAATGTCCTTGGTTCTTAGGCCGGGAAAGGCAGGAAGGGAGCTAGCTCTGCTTTCTTATACATACCTGCCCAGAGGTTATACCTAAGGGTGTAATAAAAACTCAAGTCCTGAAACAAATTCTTTGTGGTGAACAGCTTTGGAATTGGAACCTTTTGGAATTGAATCTTTGGAATTGGATTTTCATTATGGAAATGGATTATATCTAGTCCCCAATTTCAGTTTGTTTTCTGAATTATTTTTGGGACTATTAAGGGGACAATTTTTCCATAGTTTTGGAGGTCATTAAGAATATCAGGGCAACTGGGTGTGGTGGTGCACACCTTTAATCTCAGCATTTAAGAGGCAGAGGCAGAGGCAGATAAATCTATGTGAGTTCAAGGCCAGCCTGGTCTACAAAGTCCAGGACAGCCAGGGTTACACAGACCATGTCTTGAAAACAAAACAAAAAACAAAAGTAAACAAACAAACAAAACAACAACAACAAAAAATCAGGGCCATTAAAGGAAAGCTATCTTCTCCCAGGCAAAAGAACTGGGCCTACCTCTGGTTCTAGGTGGAGACATGATATTTTGATCTACTGAAAAGATTAGAACATTACATACCATTGAATCTTTCCTCAGAGTTAATGTATCTGGGCCTGTCAATCATTTTGGCAAGAGAACATTCCTGGAGAAAGCTGCTTCACCTGCAACCATGCTAAGGAGAGATGAGGAATAGCTATTCTCTTAATGAGATAATGCACTTTTCCTTGCTAGAAAGAAGCTTGACCTTTGGGACAGCCATTTGAAGAGCCTTTGTCTATATGATCTGCGTGTTTTTCTGAGTCCTACATCAGAAAACTATCATGTTTCCTTTCTTTCCTCTTCTATCATTTTTTTTTCTTTGGGATACTGACCAAAGATTGGGATAACTTTCCTTGATGTTCTGGGATTTCTCAGAAGCTCCTTTCCATGCCCTCCCATGTGGCTACTTAGCTGACTTCCATTGCAGAGCAAACTGACATGATTTTCTCCATTTCCCTCTTCCCCACAGTTGTTGCCAATAGTGTTGTTTTTAATCAAACTCTGATAAAAGTTTTTCTTAAACTGCTTTCTGAATCTATTTTCTTTATTTCTTCTATTATGAGACTAAGAACCTAGAAAAGGTATCCCAAAATTTCAGATAGTAATAAAAATACCTAATCATTTACCCATTTGAAATCACTTATTAGACCTGCCAACCAGGTAAGAATTTTATTTTTAAATGTAAATACACCTACCATATAGATAAGCCAAACATAGTTCAAGGTTCTGAAGAATCAACAAGGAACAAGAATGTCAAATAATCTCTACTATTTTGGTTTTTGTTTGAAATTGTGTTAACAGATCAGCACTATTTTTTCTGTCAACAGCAAAGAGAAAAGAATAACCAAGAAAAAGTCAGACAGGTTAATCAACAAACTACATTTGTAAAAAAAATTGTATTTTCTTAATTTCTTAACATCTCCATTCAAAAATGTCAGAGTTTCACATTTGGGGCACTTTAAAAATACTTTGAAGAATGATATTTAGAAATCTAAAAGAACCTTGTCATTACAAAGTAATTAATAATCATGATATTATCTTCCAAACCTGCAAGTATGTATGTAACCGTGGAAGATTGTAGCTAATATTTCCAAATACCATGGTCAGTGATTACAAGTTAAGGCATTTGCAAATTTCAACATGAGCTCTTCAACCTCTTGCTTCTGTTTTGAGAAAAAAAGGAAAGGCTGTTTAAAATAGTTCTTGAGAAAGGATAGATGCAAAACTGATACAATCATCTCAAGTAACTGACCAACCCAAGTGTAAGGTAACCTATTCTAGATCAGATCTCTATGAGGTTAATCTTGAAAACAGTTTTGCAAAGATTTAGGCTGCCTCTACTTCTGCTCCGAAAAGATCGCCAAACACTGATAATACCAAGGGGCATTGCTGCCAAACATACAAGCCTCTGTGATGTGTTAGGGAGATTGAATGTGGGAACCTGAGAAAGAAGCCAATGTTGTCCAATTGTAAGGGTCCATAATTCACCTAATAATGATACACTGGACTCAAATAGTATGTAAAAGTAAAGAGTGTTTTTTATTCAGCAGAAGTCCAGCATGCTAGGTTCTCCCATTCCAAGATGAAGAAAACAAAGTAAGATCACAGGCCCAATTTAAAGCACATTAGGTGAATTCCGAGGTAGGTGACCTTTTCTTTGCTCCTTCTATAGGGACATTCCAAAACCATTATCTAGGCAAGGGGGCTGAAATCTGTTGCTGGGGAGGTCTAGAAACTGTTGTAGATTCATTGTCCTTGCTTCAGGCCAGGTGGGGGGGGGGCTTCTGATGGCAGGGCAGTTTCTGACTGAAGCCTGTTTTTTTTTTTTTTGTTTGTTTTTGTTGTTGTTGTTTTTATTAACTGACTTGCCTGAGCTTGCCTAGACTTGTCCAGTTCTTAGACCTAGTCTTCTTTCTTTCTTCATTCTTTCTTTCTAGATTTATTTATTTATTTTATGTATGCAAATATACTGTCACTCTCTTCAGACACACCAGAGAGGGCATCTGGTTCCATTACAGATGGGTGTGAACCACCATGTGGTTTCTGGGAATTGAACTCAGGACCTCTGGAAGAGCAGTCAGTGCTCTTAACCACTGAGCCATCTCTCTAGCCTAGGCCTAGTCTTCTGAACCACCAATTTGAATCTTGTTGTGGAGTCAGCCTAGTCTTTTCACAATTTTATTCTCCACAGAATTTGCTGTGTTAGGACATAGGGATGTTCCTCAAATATATCAAGGGATGATTACCTTCCTGAAATTCTCAAGTAATCAGAAACTTTCTCTCTTTTTCTTCTATAGTAAAAACAATAACAATATTTTCTCAATAATAATCATTTATTGTTTAGTCTCCATCTAACACTGTATGAAAAACTGTTCAGAGAAATAAGTCCATCTACTAAAGGATATTCAAAAAGGAGACAGGGAATCTATTGGGTCCTGACATAAAGATACTGTAGCATACTGACAAACAGTTGGCTAGCTCAGAAACTAAGTTAGTAGCTCTCAAATATTAGCTCTGTCACATGACTGCATTCCCTGGTTCAAGTTATTGAATCCATTTGTGTCTTACTTTTCTCATTAATAGTAGGTTGTATAGATGGATTTGTGGCTACCCAACATTTATGTTGGATTCATGTATTGAAGTCTTGCTTCTTAGTATGTAAACTTAGAATGTAAACTTGCTTGAAATATGTGGTCTTTAAAGAGACGATTGAGTTAAAATTGTACTATCAGAGTGGAGTGCTAATCCAATAGAACTGTAATTTTGAAGCCAGGAAAATACACTGGGGTAGGAGTGCACAGATGAAAAGCCATATATAGAACTAGGGAAATGGCAGTGTTCTGTAGGCCTAGAAGAAAGACCTCAGTGGAAACCCATCCTTCTGGCACCTTGAATTTCAGCCTCTATCCAGAACTGTGAAAAATTAAATTTCAGTTGCTTAAGCCACCCAGCTTGTGACATTTTGTGGTGGCAGTCTGAGTAACTAATACAAAGTACTTGTGACATTTTGTTATGGCAGCCCATACAACTAATATAAAGTACTCATTCTTGTAAAGCTGCTGTGAAAATTAAACACATTAATGCATATATAAAATCCAAAACTAGTGCTAGCATAGTTAAAAAGTGTATTATTATCACTAAGTGAAATAACAAAAAAAAAAAATTCTGTTTTCCCTATGTAGTGTCTGTCTTTTGAGACCTATATCTACTTTAGTCCCTGACTTTGAAGTTACTGAGGATTGGGAGGAATCCTGTCTCTCTTTGTCTTGTAGATAAAAGAATTTCAAAAGGGCCTGGGCTCCTAAGGAAGCTTCAAGACTATTTTATTAGTGGGTGGGAGGAAAACTGCAGGGCAGATAAGCTGTAAATTGGACAGCTGTTGGACTGTGAGAACAATGAAACACTGATAAGCTAAGAAGGGGCGGGGCTGAGAGTACCAGTATGTGGGGGGCTGGGGGGGTGTGCAAAGTGAGAAATTAAAGTTACATCTTTTGAGCTGAGGCTAAGAAAAGCATTCAGGCTTAGTAAAGATGTCTGCAAGCAACTGCATTGAGGAAAACTATTCTGTCCATTGTTAGGTTGAAAGAATTCCTTTATGGTGGTGCTGCTGACAATTTCCTAAATAGAAGGACTTTGGCTGAGTAAACAAAAGGGTTGTTATAGGGTAAACAGAGGCCTAAAGGTTGATTTCTGTTTACAAGGAACTTCCCTTAATCCTGCTGTCTAAGGTCAACTACCTTGGACAAGGAAATCTAGTTCCAGATCAATATGGAGAGCCTTTATCAACTCAAAGACTCCTACCCTGTTAACTGTCATATGAACTCTGCTTGCTTTTCTACTATTTTGCTCTTCTCTTTGGTCAACCCCTAAAATGCTCCACCCCTGAGAGATATCTTTGGCAGTGTGATCCCAGTAAATCATTCTTTCTATCCATAGAGAGATCTTGTTCAAAGATTTCAAAGAATACTTGCTAGTTCACATCTCCTTACCATATCAAGCATACTCTGATGGGTGGTGTCCTGTTCAGGTAATTGACAGCCCACTAGAATTAACTTTTGAGGGAGGAGACAATAGTATGTAATATTTTGGGCAGTTTTGAAAGACATGCCCTCTGCCCAGTGTCAGAAATATAGTTCAAATTGTATGCTTTTGACTGAGAGAAAGTAGCTTGCTTCCCTGAGCCTCAACAAAGCCCTGGTACCTCTACCCCTTCTATTTCATAATGTATTTTAAATGTTAAGAAGAGGCAATTCTGATGTTTCCCTTTGCAAGAGCATTCGTGCATGCTTTTGTGTGTGTGTGTGTGTGTGTGTGTGTGTGTGTTACCAAGGAAATAGCAGTTAAGATCCAACCCTACTTTGAGGCTATGCTGATTCCAAGACAGGCTTCAAATTGGCAGTTAAGGAGACCATACCCAAATCGCTGTTTCTAGGAACTTGGTAGTTCCAGGCCAAGTCCAGGCCTCAGAAGCTGCTCTACCACCTAGCACAAGGCAAGGACAATGGTTCAGCATCAGTTACCAGACTTCCTCAGCTACTTCCTCAACAACAGTTTTCAGACCTACCCAGCAAGTTTCCAGCCCCCACACCCAGGCAACGGAATGCCTGTAGAGATGGACCCAACAGATTAATGTAGATGTAGGTCACCTACCCTGGAATTCCATAAAGTGCTTTCAATCAGGCTGCAAGCTCACTTATTTGTCTCTCTATTCTGGTAATGGGAGACCCCAGCATGCTGGACTTCTGCAGAATTAAACACTCTTTGCATTTACACACTATTTGAGTCCAGGGTGTCATTCTTTAATGAATCATGGACCCTTATACCTTGTGCCTGTCTCACCTAATATTGGAACTATAAGCTAAGCTTGTTTATTTTCTTTTTGATGATGAACTGAATGAAGACAGACTCTCCTAGATTTTTTCTTAGTGGATATTTAGATCCTGGTGCCCTGAGGAAAATGTTGGGACTGGCACTTTGGTGGGCAGAAAAGCAACCTTCCCTTTTAGAGCAGTTTATTTCACTAAGAAATTTGCTTTTTGTGGGTTAGGATTGTGAATCGTCTCTGTGAACATTAGTTTAGCTTTATTATGCAACATCACAACCTTTCAGTTTGTAATAACACAAGTTTTATAGATTCTATATATCAGGCACTGTTGAATATAAAAATGTAATGATTTTAGCACATGCGAATTAATTTTTTTCTAACTCCATTAGATTAAAATGCACTGGTATAAGCAAAAATAGGTTAGGGCTTCACCAGAGTGTGTTTTAATGAACGAGTATTGCTTATTATTCAGCTAACCTAATGAAGTTGCTTTGTATCCACTGCATGCATTATTACTGATTCCCCTATCATGACGCTTTTTTTCTAGAGACCATTAAAATGATTTGTACATTCCTCAGTGGAAATCTGAGAAAGGGATGGTGAGCCTCATTCTGATCTCCAGAGTATAAAATGGTTTCCTACCTTCAAATATGCCTGGTCCTAAGTCTACTGGAATGTTTGTTTCAAGGACAGTCTTCTGAGTAGAATATGCTATTTAATTGCAAGTAAATATCCAATCAGGAAGAATCATCATAATATTTAGTTACCCATTATCGTATTAATTTTGTAAAGATAACTTTCTTTAACAGAAAAGTGTCCAAAATAATCCCTGCCATGGACATTCAGGTTAAACAGTTGCCTGATTGCAGGATTACATAAACACACATAAAGACTGTATTAAAATGTAGCTGCTGGTTCAAGAGATTTGTGGAAGAGTTAAACTTGCTTTATTTCAAACCATTTTCAAGGTAATGTTGCTCTCACCAGTCTAGGGATTATGTTTGAGTTGCCAACTCTTAGTGATTTCTATTCTTTGAAGCCAAAAGAACCTTAGATAATACATTTATCAGGCTGCAAGTCCATCTTAAAGTCCTTACCTTCTTTTTCTATTCATCATCCAAGAATTAATTATACTCACGTTTCCTTTATGAGGACACTCTGAAATTACTATAACACCTTTTTCTCCCTGTTGATGAACTGTGGTACATAAAGCCTCTAATGCATAGTATGTTGTTTAGTTGTCTTTGAGGTAATCTACTTGTCAACATTGAATTATATTAAGTGGAAAATCCAAGAAATAACCAATTATTGATTTTAAAATAATATACAGTATATTGCTATACTTGTATTACTTTTTTGTTTCTTTTCATATAGTAAATTAATATTCATGTTTTACTTTACTAGTTGTTAACCTCTTCCTATACCTAATTTATGGAATATGCATCATGGGCACATATATAGAGGATCAACAATAGTGTAGATAGAGTTTGGTACTCTGCAGAATCAAACATTCACTAGGAATTTTAGATGGAAACATACATTTTACAGATAAGAGGATCTTTCTTTATAGATGATAAATAGGTAGAGAGATAAAGAGAGATAGATGATAGATAGATAAATAGATAGATAGATAGATAGATAGATAGTAGGTGGGAGGATATCAATCTTCAAGTTACCATGACCTACATCCAGGAATGGAAATGTAACAGATAGTTACCTAAGACCTGTTGAATTAAAGGCATATAAAAAAGTGACTAGTACTATTACTTTGCCTAGGGCATGGGATGCTAGGAATAAAAGGAGACGAGATCATGAAGAGGATTGGAAGAGTAATCTAACATGGCTTCCAGTCCATGGCTCTGGAGGGTTGAAATATTTGCATAGGGTTTTGGCCAGCATAGCAGTTCATTGCCCAGGAAGAAAAGATGGATCTGGACATGCATCTGTTCAGGTCATATGCACAAAGCCTCACTGCTTCATGTAGCCCAGATGTCTTTTGGTCAAAGCACAAACTAGACAGTCCCCTGGGTTCAGTGCTTTGCTTCAAACAAAAGAAAGGAGACAAAAGAAAATAATATTGTGAAATCTGACTGCCACCATAGAGACCATCTTTTAACTTTTTTGTTTTAAGGATGAAGAAGATACGGCTTAGAAAGAACAGGTTAGAGATGCACATATCTTTGCCTAGAGCATGGGCTTTCATTTAGTAGGATATTGCTGCTCTGTGGCTCTAATCAATCTTGGGAGAATTTTTAATCTATATTGACACTCTTTCTCCAAGCACCCTCATGATATGCATTGTTCCCTTTGATGGAGCTGAAGCATCCTAAGAGTGAAGGAGCCATGAAGTGGCAAAAATAGGCAGGACCCATAATGTGTAGGACAGAAAGTATAGCACAAATGTGACCTATTCCAACTGCCTTTTCTTTTACTGATTCCACGTATCTCTTTGATCTCTGTAGCATCCTGTTGCTTCTGATGGATTAAATTAGACATAACTGTTTTGATGTGCTCTATTTTGGTATTAGGAGATTACAAATTTTCTCTGGGGCAAAGAATTTAGATAGCAATATATATATATATATATATATATATATATATATATATATATATATATATATACATACATACATAAATGTGTGTGTGTGTGTGTGTGTGTGTGTGTGTGTGTGTGTGTGTGTGTGTGTGATGAGCAAATTCCTATTGAATGGTAAGGCTCATTTTCTGGAGACTGCAATTCCTTAGCCATAGTCTACTGTGCCCCTTCATGGAGGGCTGAGTGGGCTGGCTGGGGTAAAGGAGATTCAAAGTCCTGTGCTCATTCAGGACTCAAAGCAGACTTGGAGCAGCTAGATACACTGTGGCAGATATACAAACACACTTTTATAAAGAGAAAAACAGGAGCAAAAAAAGCCACACTTAAAGCCATCCAAACCAAGCCCTTATTGCTTCCATGTATGGATTTATTTCAGCTCGTGGGGCGATAGTAATACTTGTAAATGAAGAGATGACCATTTTGTTTTAAAGAGAATTTCAACTTTTTTCTGTGAAGCAGCACTATATTATGCTCTAGCAAGAAGCAAAAAGGGAAGAGAAATTGGGCATAAAAATTCAAAGAGCTATAAATGTATGATGGCTCAAAGAGCCATGAATCAAGTGATGTCAGACTTTCTTTCATATTTTTCCTCTTGTGCTCATTTGAACACATGTATTGATTGTTCTAATTTAAGTCTATAGTAAACAGCACCAATATTTTCAACAAATGATTTTTTTAGAAGAAAACAAGTGTCGCTGGAATCAGATGGCTTGATAAAGAATTTTTTTTTCTCTAAAAGCCTGACTTGCTTTTTTAAAAATCACGGGGGGATCTCTAGTGAATTGTATAAAAGGCTTTGTATTGTTGCTTAGGGAAAAAGTGGCAACATAATGTTGAAAACATAAATTGTATACTCTTTATTTCTAAAACAAAACCAGCTAACAACATGCAAAAAACACTTGCTGTCCTCTAGAATAGTTATTTATGTAGTAAACACACCTTTGCCACAGTGAGACACATAAGAAAATAATTAAACTCACTGGGTCATCTCCATTTTGAAGCCATCTTGATTTAATGCTGCACAGGGAAGTAATTAGATGAATTTGAAACCACAGTCTTAGGGGAGAAAAATAGGGCAGAATGTATTCCAAGACGGGATTGCAGGCAGCCTGAGCTACCACTATTATGCAGAAAAGAGTCTAAAAATAAAGTGGCACACAAGCTGTGGAGGACTTCGTACTGAGTAGTGTGCAGGCTGGCTTTTCAGTGTCTAGTGCCTCTGTTTGCAAATGCTGGGAGTTCTCCACCTTCTGAATCAGGAAATACTTTATAAAGCACCAACTTCTAAATCTACATGGTAGAAAGACTCTCAACTTGCTTTTTAGGGGCATATATTTTCATCCTTTTTTCTTACTACCTTCTCTCTTTTTTCCTATGGTCAGTCACACTTCCAGCACAAATTTGGAATGTGTAGGTGCAGAGACAAAATAATGCCCACTAGAGTAATTCACTTACAAACAACAACATGTTCAAGGGTAAAATAGTAATAAAAGTTCAGGTCCTCAAATCATGTAGACCTAAGTTCATGTCCCTGATCCACTGTATGCAATTTGGATTTAGGTTCATATTTAGCTCAAGCCAAAGCCTCATAGACAGTGGAGACCAGGATATAAGTAGTAAAAGAAAATATGTTTTAGGCTCCAAACTAATATCCAGGCACAGACCTGAAGCTCTTGTGAGCTGGAGAGTAAGGAATTAGTCCAAACAGGGCTATGCACAGTTGACACTAAGTGTTATAACCTGTACTTGTGTTTCTGAAGCTTGGGAGAACACGAACTCTAAAAGTTGTGTCTTCCTTTAGGATAGGAGCTGAGACTAGTTACCCTCTTCAGCCTCATCAGTGCCCTAATGCCCTACCTGGCACCGAACAGGTGACTAAATGGGGCACTGTGCATGAGGCAGAGAGCCATAACCTTCCAGGCTTTCTGTTGTCAGTGTTTTCCAGAACATATGAACTGAGGACTCAGGGGCAAAGGCATGCAGGAAAAATACTGTAGTGTGTCAAAACGGATTTGACCTTAAGATAAAAATGCAGCTATAAGATGGCAATGCTTCTAATGCATGTGTTTATGGCCAAAGCAAGAATTCAATACTCACAGGACCGAATTCCATGTGTTATATAGAAATACAAGAGTCACGGGAGCTTATTGGAGAGCCTCTATCACCTTGGAGTCTTTTGAGAATTATTTTCCCATTTGACCCATTCTTCCCTCCTGGTCCATTTTCTTCCAACCTCTAGAAGGCACTTCTATTTACAATGCTTCCTTGGCCATGGGGAGAATAGCTTAGTGACCCATGGACCTCTCACTGACCCAGAGTCTCTGGACTCCTCTGAGGGGATAATTACGTTTCAAAGGGCAGGCACTGTAACAGTCTTGGCACACTCTGAGAGATTCAGTAAGAATAACTATCAAGGATAGGACTGGATAGGAAAAGCAGGAGGGTTTTTTTTTTTTAATGATTTTGTGCACCTGCTAGCAATCACTTATTCACCTGCTCACTGGTGTATTGGCTGAACTTTTTTTTTTTTAAATGAGACTTTCTCTAGGTGTATTTGGCAAAGGATGTGTGGAAGCTATTTATTCTCTGCCTCCCATGAACCCCTAGGCTCCCTCAAAACATCCAGGACTTCGAAGTTTTCTTCCTTATTTCTTGCCACCTGGTGTCCTGTCAGGCCAATTTTTGACTGCAGTGGTTTTTAATCTTCTGTGCTCTGCTTGGCAGAATTACTACTCCCAGAACAGCCCTGCTCTAGAGAAAATGACATAATCATTTGTGCTAGAGATTGTAGGACCAGAGCCCTGGTCTTGAGTGTTATCCACAGGCAGTGAACCCAGCTCAAGTATTGTGGAGCATACCTAGTGAAGTCTTCATCTCAACTAGCAAAAAGTGGCTCCCATCATTATAGCTCAAACACATGAAATACATGGTGGAGTGTGGGGTGAGACAGGAAGGCTCTTGTGCCAGACAGTTTGAATCCCAATTATTGTTCTAGCTCTTATTGATTTTGTGATCATGAGTAAGCCACATGACTTTCCCAGCCCTAGTTTCTTTGTTTTTTTTTATTGATAGCATAGGAGAAAACAGCAGGTTTCCGTTACAATGTCCTCTGCACAATGCCCTCAACAAATGTTAACTCTTCTAAAATTTATAGACATGTTTTTAGACTTTTGAGATTTTTGTCCATGATTCAAGTTCATGTTTTCTTAATTTGGTTCTTTTGGCAAAGATCTCTAGGAGATAGAGCATTTCTATTACAGGTTTGGGAAAGCACTTTGAGACATGAAATAAAGCCTCCTGAAGTAGATGGCCTAACATTGGAAGATTGGGCTGCTTACAAGCTAGGAAATGATGGGCTTTGGGCTTTGCCAGCCATTCCTGTAGGCTGAGCACTCAAATGTGCCGGAAGCCTCTCCTGGCTGTTAAAGCATCTGCTTATACTGTATTTGTTTGTCTAACTGCCAGATCCCAGGGCACTCAGACGCTTGTGTTCATTTTGAAGCTGTTTTAGTATTTACTAGCTTTAAAAAAGACATTGGGATTTAAATATAAAAACTAATGGTAAAACAAGGACAATGTTCCAAAATCAGACATGCAAAATCAGGACACATTCAACATATAAGTGTATACCAAAACAAACATTCAGAAGTAATGATAGCAATAGACAATTCAGCAACAAAAAGAGCTAAAGATTATTGACATGACTCTGCTATAAATTAGCCAATGCTATCTGAATTGGTTGAGGATTCTTCATCCAAAAATTGGAAATCTAAAATACTCCAAAGTCTCAAAATTTTTGAATGTCAACATGATGTTCATGATGTTACAAGTAGAAAATGCCATATGACTTAATGCTATTAACTTCAGGTAAAGCTCAAACCATGTGTAAACCTTGCATCAGACTATTTGGCTAAGGTGCACAAGAAAACATAAATGAGTTATGTCCTTAGAGTTGAGTCCTATCCTTAAGATACCTGATTATACATATGCAAATATTCCAAAATTCAAGAAAATATAACATTCTAAAAACTTCTGATAAGGAACACCCACTGTGTATTGGATTTCTAGATGTTGAATTGTCTAGTTTCTTTTTTAGGGTAAATCATAAGATTTTTCTCATTCTGGTCATTGTTTAGTGAAAAACTGTTTTTTAAGAATGGATGTTACAATGAAGAAAAACAAAATCAATGACTTAGCAATATAACTTCACTTTAATAACTAAATGTTGAAGTTTTAAAATGTGTCCTACATGGATTTATATATTAAATACTTGGTCTCTAATTGGTGGTGCTATTCAAGGAGGTGGAAAAAATTTTGGGAAGTAGAGGCTAGCTGGAGGCTGTGAGTCACTGGTAACATGGTTTGAAGGCTATATCTGGTCCCCAATCCCTTCCTCTGTTTTACCTTCTGTCTATTCTGAGACAAAATCCTCCCCAACCACATGATCTCAGTGCCATGATGTTCTGCACTAGCATAGGAGGCCAAGTGACCATGGACTGAATCATCTGCCAGTAAAAATAAATAGATCTTTCCTCCTTTAAGTTGATTTTGCACATATTTTGTTTACTACTAATTGTTTTACTCATTATTCTAAACGTTTTCCAGACTCAAACTTATTTTCTGGATTGCCTCTAAATATCTACAAAGCCCTAGAGAATAGGATACAGTTCCCCAAAAATGTTTAAAAAGAAGTATGAATCCATTGCTTTGCTACTTGTCTTAGTCAGGGTTCCTATTCCTGCACAAAACATCATGACCAAGAAGCAAGTTGGGGAGGAAAGGGTTTATTCAGCTTACACTTCCACATTGCTGTTCATCACCAGAGGAAGTCAGGACTGGAACTCAAGCAGGTCAGGAAGCAGGAGCTGATGCAGAGGCCATGGAGGGATGTTACTTACTGGCTTGCTTCCCATGGCTTGCTCAGTCTGCTTTCTTATAGAACCCAGGTCTACCAGCCCAGGGATGGCACCGCCCACAATGGGCTGGGACCTCCCCCCTTGATCACTAGTTGAGAAAATGCCTTACAGCTGGATCTCATGGAGGCATTTCCTTACCTGAGGCTCATTTCTCTGTGATAACTCCAGCTTGTGTCAAGTTGACACAAAACCAGCCAGTACACTACCTTTTCCAATGGCGTTAGGGGAACTCCAATATGTACAAGCCTTTGTTTGAGGTGGAAGTAAATTCAAAGGTAGAATGGCTTGAACAGTACAGAAAAAGTTAATATACCAAACCTAGAGACTTTTAAGGGAGTCCTTTATAGCACCCCATGACCTATAGGTGGCATGTTACTTTCTGCCTACACAACTGTTATCATTGGAAAGAGATGTCTATCATTAGACATTTCCACTTGAACAGAATTTACTAAACATAGCTTAGATATTAAAGAAAACAAACAAGTTGTCCTTTTACACAGATTATGGAGGTAAAAAGCTCTGGGCCCAGTATTTATCCATCCTGCCCTCTGGGAAGCATGCTGAACCTCAAGAAGTATGACTTCTTCTACCCTTACTCTGCCAAAGTCTGTTCCAATCTCCAGTGGTTTCATATGGCCTTTAGCAAGATATATTTAGTTATATTGCCATGTTTATATTTGTGAGAAACTGTTTGACCATGGAGCCATGCAGAAGTTCACAAAATCTACTTGTTTTAAACATCACCATCTCAAGCCTTTTTTTTTTTAATACAGAAGAAGAGCTGCAGCAAAGAAAAGGGGTCTTCTTTACTTAAGATAATGTAACTACATAATAGAAAGGCCTATGCTCAAATCGTGGTGCTCTAACATTTCTTATTTGCTGGAGTCCCTCCAAATGTGGAGTTCTGCAGCCACACTAGACTCTGCCAGCAAAGCAAGCATTTTCACATGACATCAATGAGCTCTGTAAGAGAGCCCTGGAACATATTGCATGGGGGAAATGAAGAGCAGAGTGTTTTGATAAAGTTGCCACTTTCATGTTTTTCCACCAAAGATTTGCCTTTGAAACTCTCTTAAGGAGTTAAAATTCTCCACAGTTGTCAGTAATTGTGTATATGCATAAATAGGCAGTGCAATTCAATACAGGACTTAAATATGTGATTAAGAGATACCTTAAAAATCAATGGGAAATTGTCTTAGCTTAGCAAAAAGTGTTTTTCTTTTTCTTTTTTTTTTTTTTTTTCTTTTTTTTGTAGTAGTGGAGAGAGGCTTCTTTTCCATTAGTTATTTGATGCTCATTAATTGTGATAAGGATGGTTTATACTAGCATTTTCTTCATAGGAATAGTACTGTCTTACAAAATTTTAGCTTGCTTAACATTCACTGAGTTTAAGAATATTATATACAATATTGAAATCTACATTTTCTTCTCATCATAACCTTGAGATGAACTCTGAATTTAGTAATTTTGTTTCACTGTGATGCTTCTAGACTATGACCCTAGAAAAATCTCCAAACAATCTGCCTTGTGAACAGAAAGTGGAGAAAGCTAATAGAGGGTAGGCCCTTGTGAATTAAAGCATTTATTAAGTTGGGCGCAAAAAGTAATGCTTCTCAAACTTTAGCCTGGCTAGGGCTTATTAAAACACAGATTATTGGGATCTTCCTACACAGTTTCCTATCTAACAAGTTCCCAGGTGACTGATTCTGCTGGCCCAATGACCATACTTTAGGAACCAATAATGTAACAAATTTTAATGTATGCTTCCAAAGAACTTACCTTTTAGAGAGTTACCTAGTGAATCATATTGTGCTGGGAGAGCTGATGGAAGTACATAGTCCAGAGTCAAAAAATAACTGGGTCTTAATATGCAGTTTCTAAGGCTTGTGACCTAGATCACAAATTCAATCAATAAACTATAAGCAAAGACTTGTGACTTTAAAAACTACTGGTGGGGAGACTACAGAGACGATGAGAACCTCAGGAACCTTCTAGCTTAGTAAACCTCTTAACTAATGGATCAGATGAAACAATTGGTGATGCTTTGGACGTCTACTTTTGATAAAATCTCTATAAAAAAGATAAGATGAAAACCACATATTTAAGTGCTTTCTTTACATCATAATTTAGATCATTTATATTATGGTAAGTGTGTTTTATTTTCCATGAGTAAACCCACTCAATCTTTTTAACTAACCTTAGGTAGTCACCTTTTTGATGTTTTACAAGTAGAAAGACTGAGTTCCAGAGAGGATTGAGTACCTAGTTCATGCTCTTATGGCTAATAGGTAGAAATAAGTGTAAGTGTGAAATTTAGCCCTATGCTACTAGACATGTGTTTCATCATATTATCAGAATAAGAGTGCAATGAATTGCAGGTTGTAAGAGAAAGAATGATGATTAGGGAAACATTTCTGAAGATGACAAGTGACTTAGAGATTAAAAGCATGGAACATTTGTTCTAGAAAGGAGAGTGGCTTTCCACACATACGGTAATACACTATACCCATACTCTCTTCTTAGGATGATCAGGTGAAAAGAGGAACGATGCAGATAGTGGCAAAGTAACAGTTGAAAGCCTAACCCATGAGAGTAGGAAAAGCAACTGCTGGCTACCATAGAGGATGACATAAAGGCAACCTGAGCAAGGATGCATTGAAATGGCAAGCAAGATCAGATTTGAATATCACTGGCACAGTCCCAGGAGTCTGGTTCATTGAATCAATTTGAATACTTTGGTCTTGCAAGCCATAGGGACTGGGCCAATTTTTTCAGGCCCCTTCTGATATGAATCTCTTCATCTGTAGTCATGTGCTGGCCATGGCACCTTATTTAAGTTGTTGTTATAATACTTACATGAAGCAGCACACACAAAATAAACTGTTGAGCAGCAGGCCTGCAGATGATCTTCTCTTGCAGTTAACATTTTATACAATGCCACTTTTTAACTTCCTGTACATCAAGCAGCATCTTAACTTAGTGGTTTACACGATGGTCCCACACCAACAGCATCAGCAAAATCTGGAACTCATTGAGATGCTTCTAGAGATGCAACCCAGGTCTAATGAATCTAAAACTCTAGGGGTGAGACTCAGCAGTCTGATTGAACAAACCGTTTGAGACTGATCCTGTGCATGAGAATGTGTGAGAAACTTAAACCAGTTTACATAAAAGGAGTTCATTTATTGCTCATAATACTTCTGTTGTGTACATGAAGAAACAGAGTTGCAGGCAAAGCAGATAGTGGGACAAGAACTTGTATTCTATTATGGTTTGGATATGGTTGAGTTTCAAGTATTGAAAGCTTCGCCTGAGGTACAGCAATGTGGAAGGTAATAGAGCCTTTAAGATCAGTGTTTAGATGGATGCATTTAGAATATTGGGGCAGCTAAAACTAATTGAAGTAGTGTTCATGAGATCCTTGAACACATCACAGAATGAGTTTCTGTAAGAGTACTCCAACCTCCATGTGCTGGCTTCATATTTAATGGTGTCAAGTTGTATGCTGCCATTATCTCTACCACAAAATCAGGCAGTGTGTGTGTGTGTTTGTGTGTGTGTGTGTGTGTGCGCGCGCGCGAGCGCACGCTCGAGCTAGTATGTGAATTGGGTGAGATGGAGCTGAAGCTAAGGATTTTGAGTTCAAAGCCAACTTGGGCTTCATAGCAAGACCCTGTCTCTTAACATAAACATAAACAAACAAAACTTAGGATTTTAGGCATGCCTAATTTCTGTATATAAAGAAAGTTTTTGTTGTCATGGCAAAAACTAATCATCTTCAGAGAAAAGGTCTTTTATTAAAAGTTTCTTGCTGATTATTGTTTCTACCTTTGTGGAAAGAAATTTAGAGATTTAAGGAAATATGAAGATATCTGATGCTATCCCATGAGACAGAAAATCTAAAAATGAAGAGTAAATTTATATTTTAAGAAAATAGGTCTTGGGGCTGGAGAGATGGCTCTGCGGTTAAGAGCACTGACTGCTCTTTAAGAAGTCTTGAGTTCAATTCCCAGCAACCACATGGTGCTCTCACCACCATCTGTAAGAGGATCAGATGCCCTCTTCTGGTGTGTCTGAAAACAGCTACAGTGTACTCACATAAAATAAATCTTAAAAAAAAAAAAAGAAAAAAAGAAAGAAAGAAGAAGAAGAAAATAGGTCTCAAAGGGTCATTTTCCAGGTTAGGGTGTGGCTCAGAGGTAGTACATTTGTGTAGCAGCAAGGCCCAAGGTTCAGTTCATACTACACAGGACAAACAAAGCTCCAAAGTCACATTACCTAAAAACACTTGATTCATGTTAAACATTTCATGTTTTCTCATGATAGAACCATATGGTTGTCATTAGGATTCAGTTTAAACCAACCTTTATTGTGGTAAAATACATACAATATCATTGTAAACAACTAAAGTGCATAATCTAGAATGAATGCATTCCAAATGTTGAAGAGCCACAACCTAATATGGAAGAATTCAACAGTTATTCCCCATTCCTCTTCTTCCCCTGCCTATGATAATACCAAACTGATTTCTATGTATTATGGATTCTTTTGGTTTAAGTATTTCACATAAATAGGTTAATAGTACATGTCACTTTCTATTTGACTTCTATGACACAAAAAAATTTCTACAGCAATACAGCACATAGCATGTAATCAGCACATAATATTCCAGTAGCTGTATATATCACAATTTTATTTTCTTTGCAGTATAAACTTAGGAACCGAATTGGTAGGCCATGATGTGATTCTATCTATCATCAACTTACTGAGTATCCTTGAAAGCCACATAATTTTATATTTCAGCTGACAGTGGGTGAGGGATCTGATTTCTCCACATCTTTAACATTACTTGGTACTTTTTGTTTTTGTTTTTTCTTTTCTTTTCTTTTTTTTTTTTTTTTTTGGTTGTTGTTGTTTTTTATTTTCAACCAACATTTAGTCATCCAGGGGATGTGAAATGGCATCTCATTATTATTTGGACTTTTCATTTCCTTAATGCCTAACATCATTGAGCATCTTTTCAAGTGCCTACTATAGCTGTTTACCTTCTTGTAAGAAACTTCTTTTAAGAATTTAAGAAATTCAAGCCTGTTGTCCATTTTTTAAAATCTTTTGTTACTGAGTTTTGAGGAGTCTGTTATGTATTTTAGATATGAGAATTTTTTTTTTAATCCTAGGGTGTTCATTACAAAGTTAAACCCTGATCTTGGAGATTAGCTTATCAGTAGAATTTCTGATAATTCTACACAGGCCCAGGCACCAGTGCCTTCAAACTTTTTGGATTCGCAGGGACTACAAGGGTCAGCTACAAGCAGGGTCTGATTGTACTGGATGAAGATATCTTTGATTTTCTTCTTAGAGGCTTCGACCACATATTTTTGGTAATAAGCCACCACGGCTTTTGAGAAGGACTGTCGGATAGCATAAATTTGGGCCACCTGACTACCACCCTTCACACTGACAGGGATATTCAAATCAGCAATCGCTCCTTGTCCATAAGCAAAACTGGCTCCGGTAACTTGTACTGCAGTGTGCGCAGCTTGACCATCTCCAGGGGACATCCGATGGGCCCATTTCCTGGTTTGCAGAGGCAATAGCTGTGGCTGTCTTCTTGGGTCTGAAGACAAGCACGGACTGCAGCAGAACCACTGGACAGAATAGCTACAAGTACTAACACAAGAGCTCCTCATTGTGAGGCGGCCACCACCGGAAAAGGCTGAATATGAGAATCTTAACAGACTTGCAAATATCTTTCTCCTGTTATATTATGGTCAGTTATTTTTTTTCATCATAAATTTTTTTTCAAGATATATTTGTAGAACATTCTATTATGCTCTTGATTTGAGATGTGACCACATACCACTTCTGTGTGAAAGGAGTACATTCTAGAATGTTCTGTGTGTTAGGAAATCAGTAGCTCCTTAGCAACTAGTAACAATGTAGATCATGACAGCTCTCTCATTTTCTGTTCTGAAATAAGGATGACCTATAGAAAAGTCAACTACTGACTCGTGCTGAACATTTATCATAGGAATATACTAATCTTTTGTTGCTTCAGGCTATGGAGATTTGGAAGTTGTTATTTCAACCAAGTTAACCTTTCCTGACTATTACAGAAGATCAAGTAAATCTTGAGCTACTTAGTCAATGTTCTATTTCTATGAAGAGACACCATGACCACAGTGATTTCTACAGAGGGAAGTATTTAATTGGGAGTTTGCTTACAGTTTCGGAGATTTAGTCCATTATCGTCAAGGCAGGGGGTATGGCAGTACACAGGCAGACATGGTGCTGCAGAATAGCTAGGAGCTTGGCAAGCTGAAGGAGGGGGAGCTACTCAACAGTGACACATTATCCAGTTGTCTACTTCAACAAGGCCATACTTACTAATCCTTCTTAAAAGAGTGACACACCTCAATGACTTAGCATTTCAATATGAGCCTATGGGGGTCATTCTTATTCAAATTACCACTGTTACCCTAGCTGGCAGTTAACTGTCCTGCTTAGTACTGAATGTAAATGAAAACTTGGTGAAAAGAAGCAGTGCACTTTGCCTTTGCCTTTGCCTGTGTTCTTACTGCTAATTATATATTTTTAGAAAGCATGTATTTGGAATGGAGAAACTGGCCGGGGGGTATAGTTCTTGCTTAGCATGCAAGTCTGTAGTGACTCGAATGAAAATGCCCCCCCCCCCCCAATAATCCTCAGGTATTAGCACACCTGATTGCCAACTAGATGGCCCTGTGCAGGGAAGTTATGGAACCGTTACAAAGTGGAGGCTTATGGAGGAAGTACAAGACTAGGGGCAGGCTTTGAAACTTCATAACCTCAACCTACTTTCTGTTGACTATGTTTAATGTCTGTGGTTGAAGATGTGATCTCTCAGATTCCTGCTCTAGCTACCTACTCCTGTGCCTTTCCCAGCATTGTGGATTCTCCTCTTGAGCTATAAGACAAAACACACTCTTTCTTCTATAAGTTGAATTTAGTCATGCTATTATGTCAGAGCGACAGAGAAATAATGGATACAAGGCCCGGGGTTCAGTCCCACTACCAGGAGAAATGAAAAGGAATCAAAACAGGTTATTACCTTACTCAAATCATTTTATAATTTCTCATCGCGTTACTGTTTTTAATATGATTTTTTAAAATGTCAGGCCAGGAATGGTGGCACAAGCCTTTAATGTCAGCAATCAGGAGGCAGAGGCCAGTGGATCTCTGGTTAGTTTAAACCCAGCATGGTCTACATAATGAATTTCAGAACATCCAGGACTATATAGAAAAACTGTGCCTCATCTTTTTTTTTTTTAATTATTAGCAGAGTTAATGAAAGACCTTTATGATGTCACTCCAGACTACCTTATAAATTCTCCTTTCAACAACTTGAAATATTTTGATATGGACACATTTGCCTAGAAAGTATTCCATTGCATCTAAAATTCCACTTTTTCCAGTCATGTCAACATCAGGGCCACTATTCCTATTCCTTATTCCTACCACTTCCTTAAAAAAAAAATTCTTTCTTTTTTTTTTTAAAAAAAAGATTATTCTATTTATTTACATTTCAAATGTTATCCCCTTTCCTGGTTTTCCCTCCAGAAACCCCATGTCCCATCCCTTCTCCCCCTGCTTCTATGAGTGTGCCCACCCCACACCCACCCATTTCCACCTCCCTGCGCTGGCATTCCCTACACTGGGGCATGAACCTTCACAGGATCAAGGGACTCTCATGGGTACTCTATAAGGCAATCCTCTGCTACATATGCCTTTGGAGCCACAGGTCCATTTTTGACTAGTGGTTTAGTCTCTGGAAGCTCTGGGAGCTCTGGGGAGACTTGTTGGTGGATATTGTTCTTCTTCCTATGGGGTTGCAGACCCCTTCAGCTCCTTCAGTCCTTTCTCTAATTCCTCCATTGGGGACCCATCTCTCCCACTTTAGCACCTTGGCATTCCCCTACACTGGGAAAACGAGCCTTCACTGGACCAAAGGACTCTTCTCTCATTGATTCCAGACAATGCTATCCTCTGCTACAAATGCAACTGGAGCCATAAGTTTCTCCAAGTGTACTCTTTGGTTGATGTTTTAGTCCCTGGAAGTTCTGGAGGGTTTGTTTGGTTGATAATGTTGTTCTTCCCATGGGGTTGCAGACCCTTTCAGCTCCTTCAGTCCGTTCTTTAGCTCCTTCATTGGGATCATTGTGCTCAGTCCTATGGTTAGCTCTAAGTATCCTTCTCTTTATCAATATGGCTCTGGCAGAGCCTCTAAGGAGACATCCATATCAGGCTTCTGCCAGTAAGTACTTCTTGACATCAACAGTAGTGCTTGGGTTTGGTGGCTGCATATGGGATGGATCCCCATGTGAGGCAGTCTCTGAGTGATCTTTTCTCCAATCCCTGCTACTATATTTGTTCTATTATTTCCTCCCATGAGTGTGGTATTCTCCCCTCTAAGAAGAGCTAAGGCCTTCCTTCTTTTTGAGCTTCATAAGGTCTGTGCATTGTTTCTTGGGTATTCTGAGCTTTTGGGGCTAGTATCAGCTCATCAGTGAGTGTGTACCATGTGTGTTCTTATGTGACTGGGATACTTCACTCAGGATGATAGCTTCTAGTTCCATCCATTTGCCTAAGAATTTCAGGAAGTCATTGCTTTCAATAACTGAGTAATACTCCATTGAGTAAATGTACCACAATTCCTGTGTTCAAGAGACAGTTATATCAGGCTCTTCTCAGCATCTGCAATAGTGTCTGAGTTTGATGTCTGTCTATGGGATGGATCTCCAGGTGTGGGCTTTCCTTTAGTATCTGCTCTACTCTTTGTCCCTTTATTTCCTTTAAACAGGACCAATTCTGGGTTAATATTTTTAAGATGGGTGGGTAGCCCTATCCCTCAACTAGATATGGTTTCTACTGGTTCTCTTGAAGGAAGTTGCAGTGGGAAATTCTCTACCCTTGGCTTCCTCTCTACACATTCCTTAAATTTTTCTTCTTCCCCACCCTTTTTGGAAACAATGGCTTAGCAGGCCACCCTGCCTAGGTCTAAGGGACTTACATGAGGAAATAATTCTCAAGAGAATCATAAAACGTGCTCACTGATAGCCATCTGACCCTCTGGAAAGTCCCAGTTAAGGTCCTGGTACATATGCCAACTAACCAACAGGTTTAAAGGCCAATATGCTTAGCCAATTAATTTAAATTATAACCTTGCAGATATAACCTATACCCCTAAAATGTATAAAAACTGCTTGAAACAGCCTTTTGAGGTCACCTCCCCTTTTCTATGTAGGCCACCCAGTGCACTAGACAACAAAGGCTCTCCTGCGTCTTTCACTCTCTCCCCTTTGTAGGGTATTTCAGCTAATGTTTTCCCTGTTGGGTCCTGGGAGCCTCTTGCTTTCCTGGCATCTGGGACTTTCTGGTGGCTACTCCCAGTTTCCCATCCCCCACTGCTACACACATCTATTCAATTTTCTGACCCTCTGTATATCTTCCCGTCTTCTCCCACATCTGATTCTGCCCTTCCTTTTCCTCCCTCTTCTCTTTTCCTTCCAGGTCCCTCCCTCCCTCTACCTCCTGTGATTATTTTGTACCCCCTTTGAAGAAGGACTGAAACATCCACACTTTGTTTTTCTTTCTTTGGCTCATAAGGTCTGTGAGTTGTATCACCTACCACTACCTTTAACATTTTTTAAACTAATTTTTTTAAATAAATTGAACAACTTTATTTTAAGAAAACTAAGATAAATGTACAGATTTTAAACATTTTTGCATAAAAGTATATGAATACATTTTTGTCAGTACTTGATTTTTTTAAAGGTTTGATAGTATGCATTAAAACCTTACTAGTTACAATGAGCATAAAGTACATGTAAAACAAGATGTAACCTGGAAATAGTCAAAAAGTTTCCTTGGTATATAAAGATTAAGCATAATGTTTTTTTTTTTTTTTTTTTTTTTTTGGCCTTTGTTTTTTCTTGAACTTCATATTGTCTGGGTTGTTTCTGGGGTGTTCAGAGCTTTCTGGGGTTACTCTCCAATTATCAGTGTCTGCATATTATGTCTGTTCTTTTGTGACTCAGGATGATATTCTCTAGATGCATCCATTTTCTTAAGAATTTCATAAAGTCATTGTTTCTGATAACTGAGTAGTACTCCATTGTGTAAATATACCACAATTTTTGTATCCATTCATCTACTGAAGGACATCTGGGTTCTTTCCAGCTTCTGGCTATTATAAATAGGGCTGCTATGAACATTGTGGTGCATGTGTCTTTGTTGTGTGTTGGAGCTTCTCTGGGGTATATGCCCAGAAGTGGAATAACTGGGTCTTCAGGTAGTACTGTGTCCAGTTTTCTGAGCTTTCCAGAGTGGTTGTACCATTAAACTAATTTTTAAGCTCTTTTGTTTCTGGGCAAACTTTACCTGTGCTATAAGTATTGGTGTGCTCATTCATAGAGGACATACTTGTGTCTGCACTCTCTGGTAGTATTATAACTCTACTTAGTCCATTGTCTAACCTAACATTTTTACATGATTGCTTTAATTACAATGGCTTGCTTACTTTATGTCTTACCTTCTAAGAATATACACTTTATGTAAACAAAGACCTTGTTGGTATTACTCATTTTATAACCAGTGCCTTGAAGAATATTTAGACCATGTTAGGAAAAAAGAATGAATTTATTTATTTATTTTCTCCCTCTCTCTCTCTCTCTCTCTCTCTCTCTCTCTCTCTCTCTCTCTCTCTCTCTCTCTCTCTCTCAAATGCCTCTGGAATTAAAGTAAAGCCAGAATTCAATGTTCAATTGTACAGTCGACATTCTGCTAACTTTCCTACCTTTCATGAACCAATCTTATAGTTTGAAATCACAATTCACCTTTGGTTCTAAGTGTTTTTGAGTATATAAAAAGGCTGCCTTTTTCTTATAATGACAGTTACTGACTTTATAAAAAAAATGCCATTTGCAAGAAAATGGAATTTAGATTTGCCTTATTAGTCTGGGGCAGCTCAAGCATTCTTAAGATTTGAGCCTTTTATGAATATGACTATGATTACAGATCAAGAATATAGTCGACTTTAACAGTTCTTATGTGTGCTTTTACAGCAAATATGTCATTCGAGTTTCATTTATGTGGGGTTCATTACAATTTTACTTACATCTTTTATATGACAGAACTCATAAAATTATTGGAAGTAGAAAATGTTCTGAGTGTTCTGCCTTTTATCCTCTCCTTAAAAAAATAATTAAGGAAAATATTCAATTACCCTAGCTCATCCAGCTACTGTGTTGCTTTTATTCTTTGTTCACAAGCATTTACTGAGCAGGCTGGACTCAGTCTTCTGCTAAGTGGGGCATATAGTTTAAGATATGGTCTTCTGTCTTCAACAAGTTCACCATTTGGAAAAAGAATAAGGTGCACATAAGACCGTTAGTCACCATCAATATTTGTTTCTAAATCTTCTGTTGTTGTTACTCAGTGATTTATAGTTAAAGGATGCCAAGTTTGATGACAGAAGACACTGAAACCCATTTTTCAAAGGCTAATACAAAACTATTACTTGAATAAAATAGAAAACAAAGTTGTGTAAGCCTACCTAGATGCCTTAAGCTCTCAGGTCTCCCATTCTTTTCTACAGTGATTGGCAAATGTCAGTGACAAAGTCTATGAGGATCCTGTTAAGTTGAAGCCATTCATTCTTGTTACATGGTCATCCCTGTGCATCCCTATCTCACCCATTCTCTCAACCTCCATCTGTCTATATTATGGCTATTACAACCCTACCACATACAATAAGGCACTTAATTCTGAGTCAGTTCCCAAATATAGCAACCCTAAGCTAAAAAGACCTAATGATAGGGCTCTGTGTTGTTCAGGTCAGAGCATGACAATGTAAAGAAGTAGGCAGACAGGACTCTAGGCACAGGCAGCAATCTGTGTAATGTCAAGAGCAGAGGCATTACCCACTAGCTCGGAAATATTTATTTATCCCATTGTTAGTCTTAAAAGGACCACAGTTTTATCCAGATACACATTTCCATCTTAATACTAAGGTAAGTACTGATAGTTCAGGCTAATTAACGTATGGACTTTCCTTGATAACTACCCTTTTTCAATTCTCAGGTCCTGGCCTAATTTAGCTGATAAAACAAAAAGAGGAAAGTACAGAGGGTTTCTAATTGTGGTGTTTCCTTTCCAGTTTATGGTAGTGCAAATGTGAAATGTATTCACTAATGCTTCTAGTTGTGAATCTTTTAATGAATGACATATTTATTTTTACTTTTTGTGTATGATTTTAGGGTAGATCACATGCATTACATACACTTTGACTTAAGATAGTTCCTATTTACCATGTGTTTATTGGATATAATCAAATTGTAATCTGAAGAACGTAAGTACTTCTCTAGACGACAAGGCATGATTTTATTCTTTTTTAATTCTCATATATAAAAAGCTTGTATCTAGTAGTAATCATCTTGCTACACAGAGGAAAGGCAGCTTTAATATGAAAATAAACTGTAGGACACTTAGCCCCAAACTAGAAAAAAATTAAGGCATGTAATACTACTTAAAGAGCTACTGATTGCTCTTGCTCTCTTGGTCTATTGTCCTCCTTCTCTCCCTATTCCCCCCTCCACATACTCATGGTAGGACTCTACTTCTCTACTCCTTTTCTCTCCTCTCTCTCTCTTTGTCTCTACTACCCCCTTAACTCCTTTCCCCATGACCTGAATAAACTCTTTTCTGGAAAAAAATAAAAAAGAGCTACTGATTACCAACAGACTAAGAGTCTGCTGTATTTGGGGCCCCTGATTTTACCTTAATAAATCCCCATATTATCATAGCTTGTTTCAAAACATGGTGTCCTAATTTCATTTCTATTGGTGCAATAAAATACCCCAACCAAAAAAGCAACTTACAGTAGAAAGAATTTATTTTACTTAACAATTCCAGGGGATAGTCCTTGTTTCAGGAAAGTCACAGAGGCAAGAACTAAAGACAACTAAGTGGTTATAATACATCCATAGACAAGAGCAGAGAGAAATGGACCCATGCATTCCTACACTCTTTTTTTTTATACAGTGACCCAAGGAAGAGTGTCACATACAAATGACTTGCACTACCACATCAATTACCATGATCAAAGAACACCTACCTACAAAACAAAATAATGCAAACAACAAATAAAGAAAAGGGCCTATTTATGTCATTTTGGAACTTCAGTCATATAAGTATCATAGTATAATCCTTTATGCTCTAATATTTGGTCAGCACTTTTTCTCCCCTGTTGTTTAATTGGTTCAATTTTATCCACGTATATTCCATAGAAGAAATAAGATACATCTATTTTCAAGGGCAAAGATGATGTTTTGAGTAAAGAACAGAATATATCAACATCAAGAACAACAAAACAAGAGAAACAAAACAAAAACATTATAAACATTGATTATAGTCTTTGTAGCATCAGAGTCAAGTCAGAAAGACTTAAATTTTCATTCCACGGTGTAATAAGATATTGGAAATAGATCCAGGTTCTCTGGACTTTCCAGTCATGTGAAGAAATAAAAAAGCAGAAACCTAAGTTTAGAAATTACAACTGAAAAAGTTAATAAAGGAGGTATGAAAGATGAGATAGTCACTGGTGAAAAGGATTACATTTATATTTTAACAATGAATGCTGTCCTGGACTAGGGAATGTTGCTAGCTGGTAAAGGCTTTGCTTGACATAGTTAAGAAAATGGGCTTACAGATACCCTAAATCTCATAGAAGAGAAAGTGGGAAATATCCTTGAATGCGTTAGCACAACAGACAATTTCTGAACAGAAGACCAGTGGTTCAGGCTCTAAGATCAACAACTGATAAATGGGACCTCATGAAACTGCAAAGCTTGTAAGGCAAGGGGCACTGTAAATAGGACAAATTGGTGACTTTGAGATTGGGGAAGGATTTTCAAACACCCTACATCTGGCTCAGGTCTGATATCCAAAATTTACAAAGAACTCAAGAAGTTAGACACAAACAACCCAGTCAAAAAATAGGGTACAGAACTAAACAGAGAATTCTCAACAGAGAAATCTTGAATGGCTGAGAAACACCTGAAAAAATGTTAAAAGCCTTAGAGATCAGGGAAATGCAAATCAAACCAACCCTGAGATTCCACCTTACACCAATCAGAATGGCTAAGATCCAAAACTCAGGCGACAGCACATGAAGGTGAGGCTGTGGAGAAAGAGGAACACTCCTCCATTTCTGGTGGGATTACAAACTGTTAGAATCACTCTGGGAATCAATCTGGAGGGTCCTCAGAAAATTGGAAACAGATCTACCTGAAGATGCAGCTATACCACTCTTTGGATTATACCCCAAAGATGCCCTACAATGCCACTAAGTTCATAGCAACCTTGTTTGTGATAGCTAGAAATTGGGAACCACTCAGATGTCCCACAACAGAAGAATAGATACACAAAATTGGCTCATTTACACAATGGAATACTACTCAGCTATTAAAAAATGAGGATATCTTGAGTTTTGCAGCCAAATGAATGAAATGAAAAAATATCATCTTGAGTGAAGTAACTCAAACCCAAAAGGACATGCATGGTTGTTGTCACTAATAAGTGGATATTAGCCAAAAGTTCACAGAATACCCAGGATACAATTGACAGAACTCAAGAAGGTTAACAAGCTGACGGGCCCATGTGAGGATGCTTCAGTCCCACTTGAGAGGAAGAAGAAAGCAATCACAGGAGGCTGGGGTGGGGTATGAAGTAGAGAGACATGGGTGGGAAAAGGGAGGGGCAGGAGAAGGGAAGAACATGATGAGGTATTGGGATGGGGACAGGAGTGAAAACTTGAGGGCCAGCAGAAAGAAGGTAAATATACAACCTTGGGAGGTGGTGGGACCTTCTAGAATATATTGGAGACCTGGGAGGTGAAAGACTCTCAGAACTCAAAGGGAGGGTCCTTAGATGAAATGTCCAACAGTGAGGAGATGGAACTTATAGGATACACCTCCAGTAGAAAGGCAGGCATCAAGTGGAGTGATGGGGTTGTCATCCCACAGTCTAACACTCTGACATCGAATTTTTCCTGTATAAACGGACTGCAGGGACAAAAATGGAGTAGAGCATGAGGGAAAGGAGGTCCAGTGATGGACCAAACTTGAGATTCATCTCAATAGGAGGCTCCAAGACCTGATACTATTAGTGATGTTATGATGTGCTTACAGACAGGATCTTAGCATGACTGTCCTCTGAAAGGCCCAACAAGCAGCTGAATGAGACAGGCAGATGATTTCACCTAACCAATGGACTGAATTCGGGTACCCCTGTGGTTGAATTAGGGAAAGGCTAGAAGAAGCTGAGGAAGAGGATGACCCTACATGATGGCCAGTACTCTCAACTAACCTGGATCCCAAAGACCTCTCAGACACCGAGCCACCCAACACACAGCACACACTACTGATATGAGGTTCTCAACACATATTCAGCAGAGGACTGCCTGGTTTGGCCTCAGTGAGAGAAGATGCAACTGATCCTCGAGATCTTTGCAGACAAATGGATTGAACTTGAGAATATCATCCTGAGTGAGATAACACAGTCCCAAAAAGGTCATGCATGGTATGTACTCACTCATCAGCCATAAAATACAGGTACCATTCTATATTCCACAGACCCAAAGAAGCTAAACAAGAAGGGAGGCCCAAGCAAGGAAGTTTATATCTCACTTAGAATGGGAAATAAAATAATCATAAGAGGGAGATGGAGGGAGGGAAGAAGGAGGAAAAGGTATGGGGAGGGGAATGGGGGATTCAGAAACAGGTGTGGGGAAAAGCAGGAGAGATGGGTAGATGGACATGAGAATAGGTGGAAATCTGCAACTGACAGGGGTGGGAAGGGGCATCTCTAGGAAAAGACAGAGTCCTGGGATAAGGGAGGCACCTAAGAGTCAAATGGGAGTGACCTTAACTCTGACTCACAATATTGGGGATATGGAATCTGAAGAGTCCACTTTCTGAATCCAGCCTGAAACCCCAGTGGAGCAATAGAGACAGCACACAAAATTTTCAGCCCAAAATGTATCCTGTCTACAAGAATGGAGGCATGAGGGATGGAGCAGAGACTGAGAGAATAACCAAACAATAACTGGTCAAAATTGAGACCCATCTTATGGGCACGCACCAGTCCCAAACACTATCAATAATACTTTGTTATGCTTGCAGACATGAGCTTGCTGTCTTCTGAGAGGCTCCACCCAGCAACTGACTCATAGAGATACAAAAACCCACAGTCAAACAATGGATGGAGTTTGGGAACTCCTATGAAATAATAGGAGGAAGTGTTGCAGCCCCAGAGGGGATATAAACTCCACTGGAAGACCAAAACTATCAACTAACTTGGCTGAAGGCAGAGATGTTTGGAGTGGCTGATTGGAACAGGCCACTGAGTTTGGGGTGTCAAAGACATGGTGGTTTGGTAAGGTTACACATTTCCAGATGGGAGGTATCTGTGCCCAGCAATTGTGCCAAGAAAGGTAAGGTATAAAGTGACAACCTCAGTGTGTGTCCTTTAGCCTCGGATTCAAAGGTCTCAAATGGGGCTAGTAACTGGACTCCTCCCGGAGCAAGGGTTTTCAGAGAGGATAGTGTAGTGATTCTCTCTTGGATCAGAGGCAGGTAAGGAAGAAGAAGCCAGGGCAGTGCTGGCAGTGTTGATTCAGCTAAGCCAGGTGGAACAAAAAGAAGCTGGGAGTGGGGTGGTAGCGCGTCCAGGCTAAGGTGTTAGCATGTTTACAAAACTACATGCAACTCACATGCACACATAAGCAGGCATATTATAAAAGAAGGAGACTAGTGAAAGGAAGCAAATTCTTGGATGAAGAGAACATCCAAGAAAAACAGAGACATCGGGTTGAAGCATATGATCTAGCTGAAAGAAGCTATCTGTATGGAACCCAGCACTATGTACAATGAATATATCCTGTGATGGTTTGTATATGCTTGGGCCAGGAAGTGGCAGTATAAAGAGGTGTGGCCTTGTTGGAATAGGTGTGTCCCAGTGGGCATGGGCTATAATACCCTAGTCCTAGCTGCCTGGAAGTCAGTATTCTGCTAGCAGCCTTCAGATGAAGATGTAGAACTCTCAGCTCCTCCTGCACCATTCCTGCCTGAATGCTGCCCTGCTCCAACCTTGATGATAATGGACTGAACCTCTGAACCTGTAAGCCAGCCCCAATTAAATGTTGTCCTTTATAAGACTTGCCTAGGTCATGGTGTCTGTTCATAACAGTAAAATAACTAAGACATAAACTAATAAACAGTAAAATGATGGGGACTAGAGAAATGGCTTCGTGATTAAGATGGCTTGCTGCTCTTGCAAGGATCCAAGTTCAGTTTTCAGCACTCACATCTGGTGGCTTAAAACATGTAACCTCAGCATTAGGGGTTCTGACATTCTTTTCTGGTGTTTATAGGTATTCTCACATTTGTGGTACACACAGTAAATTAAAAAAAAACAAATAAAATTATGTGATAAAATAAACTTTTATCATAAAAGAAAAAAAAAACTCAGGTATTAACAAAATATTTACTGAAACACTGAATCTCAAGGGGTATTTCTCTGAAGCATTCATCCAATAATTCTACTCCTAAGATTTTATCCTAAGGTTAATTAGAATCATCCATGAAGATTTATGTGGAAGATATTCATAAACAATTCTAAATTAGGTTTTAAGAAACATTGAAAGTAACCTACAGGTCTTAGTAGAGAAAATTTTAATTAAATTATAGTCGTGCCCTAAAGTTAAACATTATGCAACATGGATTAAATCATGATTTCAAAAACATGCAGTGACACAGAGAAGTTCTTAAAATATAAGTAGAAAAATAGCCAAGTAAAGTGATTACTTCTTCCCAAGTTTAGAGCAAATGTACCTGAAGATATTTATGTGCTACACTTATATCCAAAGTTTCCATCACTCCCAAGACTGAATATATTAATTTACATGGCAAACTGAACTTGACAAAAGTGGAAATGCTTAATAACCTTGAGATGGAAAGATTTTTCTGGATTGTCTGAGTGAGCTTTAAAGACAGGTTTATCTGTCTTTAAATTTGAATGATTGAATTGTTGAAATTTGGACTCAGAGAATGTTCAGCAATTCATAGAATTTGTGGCTCTTGCAGAGGACCCAGGTTTGTTTCCCAGCACTGTTATCGTAGCATACAGCTATACATAAATCCAGATTTAGGGGAACCCGGCTACCTCTTCTGAACTTGATGGGCTCTAGGCACAAGAATGGTACACAAACACGCATGAGGGCAAAATACCAAATACAAATAAGTACAGCTTAAAAGGAAAGAAAAGAATGAGAGAGGGAGGTAACAAAAAATTAAAAAAGGGAGGGAAGGCAGGAAGGAAGGAAGGAAGGAAGGAAGGAAGGAAGGAAGGAAGGAAGAGTTTAAGTAGAAACTTTGAAGCATTCAGATGTGCCTGTCTATGAGTGAGGATAAATACAGCATTGCTGGCTTTGGGGAAGGACACCATTAGACAAGAAGTTGCAGTTGCTTAAAGAAGTTTGAAAAGAAAAGGAAATGAATCATTTGTTCCCTAGACCTTTAGTAGTAAAGTAAATGCAGTACTACCAATACCATGACACCAGACCAAAAAGCCCTCCATTAGCTTTCACTGGTACATGAATAAAAGACAAAACCTTTGTGTAACAATAAAACTGAAGACAAAAGAGGCTATCCACTGGGGCAGTAGTCATGGTGAAAGGGGTTCAATGGAGGGTATCTGAGAAGGGCTGGTGAGAGGAGGAACATGTTGTAATTCTATTTCAATTAAAAAGACCTTTGTGTTATTCTATATATTTGTGATAATGTGTTATAATCTCAAGTAGAAAACTGACATGGTTTAGAGGAAAATACCGCCAAAAAGAGTGTCACCTGAGTGATAGACTTTGGGTGGCAACATAGGTGATTTTCACCAGCCTAAGAATGCCTGTCCATTTTGGTCTATCCATTATCATCTCTAATTGGAAGCAGGAGAGCAGAGAGAGGATCATTAAATTCTTCTCTAATCTTGTTGATATAACCCTATGGACATTAAATTATTTTGTTAAGATGGATTTTTAAAGTGGTGTCACTAAATCAGATGTTACATATGTTTTTATAGTCCTTGAAAACTTAATGACAATTTCTATTCCGAAAGTTTGTACCAATTTACACCCCTATCCAAATATTACCTTCACTGACATTTTCAATGAATTAGTTATCTTTCTTCTTTTACTCACACTGTGAACCTCAAGTAAATAAAGAAAACTAAGCATAGAGCTGAGAAAAAGTAAAAATATCAGTAAAATAATATATTTTCTTTTAAATGTGTTTTAATAATTTTATAATTCTCTGAGAATTTCACACAATGTAGGGTTCTGGCAAATCTTATATATGAGTAATGGATTGACATAATTTGCCCCCCCACTCCTCCCTTCAACTCTTCTATATTCTACAACTCATTATCAATTTTCTTATACATTAATATATATTGTAAATGTGTTATATATATATATACATATTTGTATATATATAGTCTATATATATAATGGAGCTGAAGAGATAGTTCCCGTGGTTAAAAACACTTGTTTTTTCAAAGGTCTCTGATTTGATGTCCAGCACCCACCTGGTGGCTCACAGCCATCTGTGACTCTAGTCCCATGGAGTTTCTTCGTTCCATCTTTGTGGGCACCAGACACATACATGATACACAGACATACATGTAGATCAAGCACCAATACATAAAAAAAAAATAAAAATAATTAAGTCTCTGAATACAACCTTCTGGGTTCATTTAGTACTGTTCATATGCATATGTGTTTCTGAATGACTACTATCATAATAAAATGAATGATAGTTCCCATAGGAATAATTACTATTGGGGTTCCAGCAACTTATGAATTCAAAAGCAAAAATAAGTATCTCTGAACCAGTATATATGATAAATATTTGCATTTTCTACAGTATGTATTTAGTATATAAAAATACAACACTAACACTAATCCTATCTTAATCCAACATAAAAAATGTATATTTCACATTTCATTAGTAGTTTCATGTCTTAGAAGTTAGAAAACACATTAGGGAATGCTCTAGATAACCCACTGTCTTTTAAAAGCCTGTCCAAGTAATTTCCCACTGATGCCTTCTTTTTCTCTTGATAAATCTCCCAACAGTAAGCAGTGACATTTAAAATCATCCCTTTGACCTTAGAACTACTCTCAAAGTACTTGCAGTTCTTGATGATGATTGTATTTATCAGACCAAAAAACATTTTCAAGTGTAAAGGCTGACCCAACATTTCTTCCCTTCACCTTCTCTCTTCCTTGGTTTATTCAAAACAACAAATAGAGTTAGTCAACCTTGGAGTGAAGTAATGTCAGTGGGGAAAACAAGATAGTGATAACTCAAAAACATTTTTTTTTATTACCCTTCACTTCCACAGTGGTAGAAAGCAAGTTCACTCAGTGTCCTGGTAGGACAGGGAGCAGGCTGCTCTTCATCCTCTAAACTCAATGTAGAAGATTTCTTTAAACAGAAAACCCCAGATAGACTAGTTTTGTTGGTGGTGGTGTTGTTTTTAAGCTGAGATAGAAAATGTTTTCTACCCAATCACCCTGTTGGCTGATAAGGCACAACAGTCCAATGACTTCCCTACCCATGAGTTACAATTGGAAGTGAAAGATAAACAAAGAAAACACCAAAAATGTGATATGAATGTGGAGCTACAGAGATTGACTGGCACCTTTTTGTGTTGTTTAAAAAAAAACAAAAGACAACAAAACAAACAAACAAGCAAACAAACACCTCAAGCAAACAAACTAACAGATCAGGGGATCCATCATTTTGAAAAAGCACTTTTCTCACTTACCACGACTCTTACAAAGCCGTCATCTGATGGCGATGGTGCTGGAGAGAATTGAAAATACAGAATAAGTAGATAAACTTTATTGGAAATGTCTGAGCCTTTCAAGGAAAGATGAAATCAACAGAACTGAGTGGTTTTCTGTAACATTTTGAATCTCACATCTTTATCTCCTCAGCAGGAGTCTTAAGCCTTGTGGTTTTATCCTGACTTATTTTTCTTCTTTGTGGTGCTGGGGATTGAACCCAAGGCTTCAGACTTGGTTGGAAAGAACTACCACTGAACTACTTCCCTCAGCTTCCTGTGTTTAATTAAGTACAAGTAATCTTCCCCCTTTTTCTTCAAATTCTCTGTGGTGCTCATTGAATTCTCTGCCTTACCCACCTCAATGCAAGAAAGTATCCCTTTTCATTCAAGTACACACTGTCTAGGAGTGTCATAAACAGTTCATTTCTGTTTCGCCTTCCTATTTCTTTCTACTTTAACCCTCTTCTATCAATTACCTTATTCTGTTTAGATTTTAAGAGTAATCATGGGGCTAAAGAGATGGTTCCGCAGGTAAGAGCACCCAAAACTCTGTTCTCTGCAATCACATCTGGAAGCTCATAACTGCCTGTAACTCCAGCTTCAAGAAGGAACTGATACCTTCTTCTGGCTTCTGTTGGCACTTTACTCATGTGCACAACCCTATACCTAAACACAGGTGTGCACATAAAATTATAAATACCTTTTTAAAAACAGGGCATCACTATTTATACATGGCTATTCTAGAACATACTATATAGACTGGGTTGGCCTTAAACTTCTAGAGATTCACTTGACTCTGTGATCCAGCAAAACTACATTAAAAAAAAATAATGACCACTACTTAGCATATACTAAAAATCATTAAAAAAATTATAGCCTTTCTCAAACCTGAAACTTGTTTTAAGTCTCCATTCTTTCTTTAATTAGATACTCTCTGTATTTACATTTCAAATGTTATCCCCTCCCCCCAAGCCATCCACCCTCCCCCTCTACTTGTTTCCACAAAGGTGCACCCTCTCCTAATCACCCTCTCCACCTCAGTGCCTTGGCATTCCCCTACACTGTGAAAATGCACCCTCACTGGACTAAAGGCCTCTTCTCACATTGATGCCAGACACGGCTATCCTCTGCTACATATGCAACTGGAGCCATAGGTCTTTCAATGTGTGCTCCATGGTTGGTGTTTTAGTTCATGGAAGTTGTGGAGAGTTTGGTTACTTGATAATGTTGTTCTTCCCATGAGGTTGCAGACCCTTTGAGCTCCTTCAGTCCTTTCTCTTGCACCTTCATTGGGATGCCTGTGTCCAATCTGATGATTAGCTGAAAGTATGCTCAGCTGTATCTGTATAACTCTGGCAGAGCTCCTGATGAGGCATCTGTATCTGGTTCCTGCCAGTAAGTACTTATTGGAATCAGCAATAGTACTTGGGTTTGGTGGCTGCATATGGGATGGATCCCAATGTGAGGCAGCCTCTGAATGATCTTTTTTTAAATCCCTGCTCCTCTATTTGACCTTCTATTTCCTCCAATGCATGTTTTGTTCTCCCTTCTAAGAAGGACTGAGGCATTTCCATTTTGGCCTTTCTTCTTTTTGAGCTTCATAAGATCTGTGAATTGTTTCTTGGGTATGCAGAGATTTCTGGGGCTAGTATCCGCTTATCAGTGAGTGAATACCATGTATTTTCTTTGTGACTGTGTTGCCTCACTCAGGATGACAGCTTCTAGTTCCACCCATTTGCCTAGGAATTTCATAAAGTCTTGTTTCTAATTGCTGAGTAGTACTCTACTGAGTAAATGCACCATAATTTCTGTATTCATTCCTCTGTTAAAGGACATCTGGTATCTTTTCAGCTTCTGGCTATTATAAATAAGGCTGCTATGAATGTGGTAGAGCCTGTGTCCTAGATATATGTTGGAATGTCTTTTGGGTATATGCTCAGGAGTGGTATAGCTGGGTCCTTAACTAGTACTATGTCCAGTTTTCTGAAGCACTGCCAGACTGATTTCAAGGGTGGTTTTACTAGCTTGCAATCCCACCAACAGTGGATGAGTGTTCCTCTTTCTCCACATCCACACCTGCCTCTGCTGTCACCTGAGTTTTTGATCTTATCCATTCTGACTGGTATGAGGTAGAATTTCAGGGTTGTTTTGATGTGCATTTCCCTGATGACTAGGGATGTTTAGGTGCTTTTTGGCCATTTGGTATTCCTCAGTTGGGAATTCTTTGTTTAGCTCTGTACCCCATTTTTAAGTGTTGTTTGATTATCTGGGGTCTAATTTCTTGAGTTCTTTGTATATATTGGATATTAGCCCTCTATCAGATGTAGGATTGGTAAAGATCTTTTCCTAAACTGTTGGTTGTCATCTGTCCTTTTGACAGTGTTCTTTTGTCCTTTTACACAAGCTTTGGAATTTCATGAGGTCCCATTTGTCGATTCTTGATCTTAGAGCATAAGCCATTGGTGTTCTGTTCAGGAAAATTTCCCCTGTGCCTATGTGTTCTGAGCTCTTCCTCACTTTCTGTTCTATTAGTTCCAGTGTACCTGGTTTTATGTGGAGATCTTTGATCCACTTACACTTGAGCTTTGTACAAGGAGATAAGAAGGGATCAATTTGCATTCTTCTGCATGCTGACTGCTAGTTGAACCAACACCATTTGTTGAAGAGGCTGTCCTTTTTCCATTGAATGTTTTTAGCTTTTTTCTTTTATTTTCTTTGTTTTTGTCAAAGATCAAATGATCATAGATATTTGGGTTCACTTCTGCGCCATCAATTTTGTTCCATTGATCTACCTGCCTATCTCTTTACCAATACCATGCGGTTTTTATCATGATTGATCTCTAATATAGCTTGAGGTCAGGGATGGTGATTTCACTGGAATTTTTTTTTTTATTGTTGAATATTCTGTATTTTTGCTATCCTGAATTTTTTATTATTTCAAATGAATTATTATTCCAAATGAATTTGTAAATTACTCTTTCAAACTCTATGAAGAACTGAGTTGGAATTTTGGTGGGGATTGATTACATTGAATCTATAGATTGCTTTAGGCAAAATGACAATTTTTACAATGTTGATCCTTCCAATCCAGAAGCATGGGAGATCTTTCCATCTTCTGGGATCTTCTTCAGTTTCTTTTTTCAGAGATTTGAAGTTCTTGTCATACAGATCTTTCACTTGCTTAGTTAGTAGGGTCACACCAAGGTAGTTCATATTTTTTTTGTGACTATTGTGAAGGGTATCTTTTCCCTAATTTCTTTCTCAGCCTGTTTATCTTTTGAGTAGAAGAAAACTACTGCTTTGAGTGAATTTTATATCCAGCCACCTTGTGGAAGTTGTTTATCAGCTGTAAGAGTTCTCTGGTGGAATTTCTGGGGTCACTTAAGTACACTATCATGTCATCTGCAAACAGTGATGTTTTTACTTCTTTCTTTCTGACTTGTATTTCTTTGAAACCTCTAACTAAAAATAAAGGTTTCAAATTAAAATTCCTTAAAAAAATTACATTTATATATTGTAGTGGTACTCAACCTTCTTGATGATGTGATAATTTAATCCATTTCTCCTGTTGTGGTGACCCCCAACTATAAAATTATTTTTGTTTCTATTTTATAAATGTAATGTTGCCTTTGCTAGGAATTTTAAAATAAATATTTGTGCTTTTGATGGTCTTAGGATGACCTCTCTGAAAGGGTCTTTTGGCTCCCAAAGGGGTATTGACCCACAGGATGAGACCTACTGATTTATGTGTGGAGATCTCAGAACTACTTGTACAAATCAGTTCTTTCCTTACTCCACATGGGCCCCAGGATTCAGTTTCAAGTTGGCTGGCTTGGGAGCAAGTTCATTAGCATGGTGAATCCTCTCATTGGCTTCAAGTTCACATTCTATATGTGAATTGCTGATTTAATTCTCATATCATTCTTATGAAGTTGGGCTGAGGATGCAACTCAATTGTTTAAGCTCTTGTCTTGGCATGTGCAAGGTTCTAGGTTCAATTCTATGTCCTGCCAATTAAATGAATAAACATTTTTCTGTGGTTGATGTTAAGGTTTGAATGAGGAATATTCCCCATAGCATCAAGTATTTAAATACTTAGTCTGTGGTTGGTGATGTTATTTGGGTATGGCATCTGTAGAGGGTGAAAACTTCCTGTGTACAAATGAAATGTGATTAATCTGTTTCCTGACTGCCAAGTTTGTCTCACATTCTTGCTGTTCTACCTTTTATTCCATGATGGACTATATCCCATCTGGACCCATCTGGACCCTATAAAAATCCTATATCTCCTCCAAGCTGCTTTTTGTCAGAATATTCTATTGTAGCAGCAAGAAAATAACTAACACAGTTATTATTATATTGTTATCTTTAAATTCAGGCAACTTGCACCAAATCAGGCAAGTACCTGGATCAATAAAACCTGACTCAAAACTGAGTCCAAAGACTCAGTTCTTAAGTGATCAATATTGGTGCCCCCCCACCCCAGCTGTTCTCTATTCTCTTTCTGTCTCTCCTTTACTTTTATAGTCTTCTTTCTCAAAAGCACACTTAATGATTTTTATTTCTACAATATTAAAATACATTAACAAAAATTTTTCTCATCAAATTTGGCTAATGGCTGTACTCTCCATTTTTATTCAGTCCTTATATTATGATACCTTTGCTCCCCACCCCCACTTCTTTTCTTTTATCATTATAAAATCATTTAAACTGATAAGTAAAAAGTGAGAATACAAAGGGAACATATTTATGGGATCATGTAATATTTTAGTACATGTGTTTTTGATTTCTTATAACATTTAACTCAGAATATCATATTTTGTATGTGCTCCTCTTGACCATAATAACACTATACAATCCTACTTTTTACTTGACCTCTCCAGAATTTCTTTTCTTTATCCATTTACTCATATGTCCACTCATTCTGTAAATATTTATTTAATACTGATCACGTACTAGGCTTTGGGGTACATAGTGCTAATACCATCACAAACAAAACAACATTCCTGCTGTTAGAGAGCTTACAGTTTAGCATGGTGTAAGGGGTAATTAATAGAAAACAAAGCAAAGTACAAAACACCAAAACATATCCTGTGTTGTACATCGAAAAAGTGATGCATCCAGGAAAAGAACATACAGGAAGAAGATCAGCTAATACAACGATATGATGTAGAAAGAGCCTGTAAATCAGTATAGACAAAGTACAATGATTAGGTGAGAGACAGGCAAATGCTAACACACCAGTAAACAGGAACCAGATCACGAACAATCTGTAGACCATGAAAGGACATACTAAAATAAGGAAAGATAAAAGAGGGCATTGGAAGAGTCAAGCAAAGTAGTTACATGAAAGTGAGAAGTGATTTCTCCGAGTGTATTGTTGCTTAAAAAACAAGCAAGGGAGGACAAAGGGAAGCACAGGAAGATGAATGAAAAGATCATCTCAATAGTGGTGAGGAGTGATTATGGCTTAAAGATGTGTAGTGGTAGAGGAGGCTGTGATATGTGACAAAGTTACACATACAGAGGAAGGGATTCCTAATCTATGAATTGGAAAGTGTGAGACAATGAAAAAAAATCAAAATACTTGGTCTAACTGAAAATTATACCAATCGAGACTATAAAATGACAAATAAAAATTAGGTGTTAAAGTAAATATAAAAGATTAGGGAAAGAGGTGATTGGAAGAGTTCTTGTCCAGCATGACCAAAGCCCTGGGTTTAACTACTAGTGTTATAAAAACAAATCCATCAAAGCAAATATTTACTTTCAATTGTCTCTTAGTCTAAGATGTTCTCATAATCTTAACTGTATCATACAACATCTTGATTGAAATGAGTCGTGAGAGATCTTATACAAAACTTGCTTGACTAATCCATTCTTGAATTCTTGATCTACTGAAATAGTTGGAGATAAATAAGAATGTGTTACTTAAGACACAAAGTCTTGGGATAAGTATTTTATGCAGAAAAAAAGCCTAATACAAATTTTAGCACCAGGAGTAATTATGACTGTGTTATCCAGTTTTCTATTACCACAAAAAAAAAAAAAAAAAAAAAAAAAACCACTGAAACAAATTAAAAAGAGGAAATATTTACTGTTAATATCTTCTTCTTCTTCTTCTTCTTCTTCTTCTTCTTCTTCTTCTTCTCCTCCTCCTCCTCCTCCTCCTCCTCCTCCTCCTCCTCCTCCTCCTTCTTCTTCTTCTTCTTCTTCTTCTTCTTCTTCTTCTTCTTCTTCATCTCTTTTTTCTACAGTCTAGTCATTATTCCCCTCCTCCTGGTTCACCCTCCCATAGTTCCTCATCTCTTTCTTCCTCTGTCATCACCAAGAGGATGTCTCTACTCCTTTCATCATCAACTACTTCCATACACCCCACACCCTCACACCCCCATATATCTCACACTCCCACTCCTGCCAGGCCTGCCTACTCCCTGGGGCCTCAAGTCTCTCGAGGATTAGGCCTGTCTTCTCTCACTGAGGCCAGACCAGACAGTTCTCTGCACTCTATATATGTTGGGGGCCTCAGACTAACTAGTGTATGCTGGATGGTTGGTATCTGAGAATTCTCAGGGGTCCTGGTTAGTTGAAACTGCTAGTCTTCCTATGGGGCCATTGTCTTCATCAGCTTCTTCCAGTTTTTCCCAAATTCAACCCAGGGTCCCCGACTTCAGTCCATTGCTTCGAGCTCAGTCAATAGTTTCAGAGATTTCTATGGCCCTTTAACCCCATTGCTTGGGCCTTGTGAATAAACAGAATATTGAGGTAGTGGGCACATAAGTGAAGTTAAGCTGTTTATATCAATCACCACCCAATGGTGACTAGGAAGCAGAAAGAATGAGGAAAAAATAGCAGGGCAAATCATAACCTGGAAAGAGACTTGTATACCTTCCCTGCCAGTGATCTATTTCTTCCAACCACGCCCACTTCTTAAGCTCAGAATATATTTTCATGGCTCTTAAGTCACTTGAGAAAAGAAAAAAAGAAATCACATTCTTACAAGGGTGGATGCTGTTTCTGTTTGCTTTGACACCAAATTTCAGCATGGTACTGAATAAATCATATTTGCCCTGGAAAAAAAAGTTTATTCTGTTATGAACTCATCAATGAGTTAATCCATTAAGGAATTTAGAGCCCTTATGATCCAATTGCCTCTCAGTAACAGAAGCTTCTGACAACTAAGCATTCAGCACATGGACGTTATTTTAATACTCTTTACTTACAAGCTGAGGCAATGGTCAAAACCAAAGGTATAGGGAGTGCTTGAAGCCAGGCAGGGAAAGGAACTTAGAAGGATTTGAGGATATGCTAATAAAAGCTTTAAAAAGCATGGAATAGACTATCAACAGAATTCTAATGAACTTTAAGGAATCTTTAGAAAACATCTTGAAAATAAGAATCATCATTGAAAACTGGAGGACAGAAGATACATGTTATACAACATATTAGTTTGTTTTCTATTGCTATAATTTGACCAAAAGAAATTTGAAGAAAAATATTGTTTATTTTGATTATAGTCCATCATGGAGTAACCTGGAGGCAGGGTCTAAAGTAGAGGCCATGAAGTAGTCCTTCCTACTGGCTTGCTTCCTGAAGCTTACACAGCCTACTTTCTAATGTAATACAGGTACATCAGCCCAAGGGTAGCACTGCCCCAATAAGCTGAGCTGTCCTACATTGATCATTAATCAGAAAAATGTTCCACAGACTTGTTCTCAGGCCAATTTGATTGAGACATTTTCTTACCTGATGTCCCCTCTTTCCAGTTGTCCCTGATTGTATGTCACACTGACAGAAAGAATTAACTAGCATGCTTGGCCTGTGGGAGGTGGCACTATTAGAAGGTGTAGTCTTTTGGAGAAAGTGTATCACTGCTGGTGTGGGCTTTGAAGATCTGCTCAGTGCAGAAGAATCAATCTTCTCTTGTTTGTCATTAGAACAAAATGTAGAACTCTTAGCTCCTCTAGCAGCATGCCTGTCTAGACACTGCCATGCTTCCCATCATGATAATGGACTGAACCTCTGAATCTGTAAGCCAGCCACAATCAAATGTTGTCCTATATAAGAGTTGCCTTGGTGATAGTGTCTCTTCATAGCGATGGAAACCCTAGCTAAGACAGAAGTTGATACCTGGGAGTAGAGTATTGCTATGTTGAGACTGACCATAATTTTGTTTAGAGGATTGTGATTTCTGAGACTTTGGATTTGAAAAGCCCTGGATTACTTTTAGTGGGACTTAATGAACCATCCCAGTAGGAATATGGAGACAATGGTGCTGAGTGTGATTTGAACTCTGGGGATCATTCTTGCGTTTTGGTGAAGAATGTTGCTGCTTTTTGCTCTCATCTGGAGAGTCTGTCTGAAGCTAAAGTGAAGAGATTTAGATTAATTGCATTGACAAAGGAATCCTCAGAAATGCTCAACACAGACTTTGTCTTCCAGTTTACTTTCATGAGAAGCAATTTGATGAAGTGTAGCAAGCTTAGGAAAAAAAAAATACAAAATGTGTGGCTCAAGTAATAAAAGGGTACCAGGAAGTGCAATGGCACTTGTGTATGAGGAGGAAACCATATTAAAGGAGTGGTGATTTTAAGGTAAGTTCCTACCCAGCTAAGCTCATTTGCTGTTGAACAAGAAATAGTTATATCTAGGCATTATTATTGTCTGGTTATTACTTTCATTTGAACTTTTAATATGGAATGAACTATGTGGAGAGCTCTTTGGCCCCACTGGATAGTTGGCAGCAAGCATTTAGACATTACCAGGACAAAAGAAGTAAACTCAAGGCAGGAATCTGACTCTGACCCTGAGCTCCGGAAACTGGCCCAGATAAAGAACATTTACATTTGAAGCTCAGGGCAGGCTCAGCTTATTTATGTGTGGGAGTCCCTTTATCTCTTGTGGCTCTGGTCTTCCTGCTTAGCCCCTTGAAAAGACATTTACAAATACTGGAATGTGGTGGCTTGAGTATGCTTGGCCCAGAGAGTGGCACTATTAGGGGGTGTGTTTTTTTGGGGGGAGGTGTGTCACTGTGGGGGTTGGTTTTGAGACTCTTTTCCTAGATTCCTGGAAACCAGTCTTCTGTTGTTTGCCTTCAGAACAAGATGTTGAACTTTCAGCTCCTCCAGTGCTATGCCTGCCTAGATGCTGCCATGCTTGCTGCTATGATGATAATGGACAAAACCTCAGAGCCTGTAAGCCCACTCCAATTTAATGTTGTCCTTTATAAGAGTTGCCTTGGTCATGGTGTCTCTTTAAGGCAATGGAAAGCCTAACTATGACCCAGCATATAAAGGGTTTAAAGGTTTGTAGTTTATTCGTTTTTGGTAATATTGTAGATTACATTAGATTAATTCAAGCTCTCTATTGCAACTAAACCAATTAGAAACAGGCACACAATTGAGAAAAAAGATTAATATGGATTGGATATGATGAGTCTTCCATAAAAGCTCACAGTGGTTTGGTCTTCAACTGATGGTAAGATTTTACACGTATGATGAGTTAGAACACTGGGGACAGAAGAATGTACCTATAAAAATGTCTTCCCCCGGTTTCTTTCTGTCTTTTTGTCTTTCTGTTTGCTGTCTACCATGATGTAAAGAAACATTCTCCATCACATGTTCTGCTGCCATGACGTCCTACTTCTCTTCGTCCCAAAATTAGTACTACCAAGGACTATAGATGTAAACCTCAAATTCCTAATTTCACTTAATTAGATATCAAATCACCAACAATAATAAAGGCAACACACACTGTGATTTAGTATGATGATTTACAGGACTAGAGGTTGGGTAAGTATCTCAATGTCTGTAAGCTATAAAGGTTGAGAAATTGATGGCTTTTTGATACAAGATGCTGGAAACTTCAGAATGGAAAAGAGGAGAAAAATGATGAAGGCCCGGTGTACTGGCTGGTTTTGTGTCAACTTGACACAAGCTGGAGTTATCACAGAGAAAGGAGCCTCAGTTGGGGAAATGCCTCCATGAAATCCAGCTGTAAGGCATTTTCTCAACTAGTGATCAAGGGGAAAGGGCCCAGCCCATTGTGGGTGGTGCCATCCCTGAGCTGGTAGACCTGGGTTCTATAAGAAAGCAGGCTGAGCAAGCCATGGGAAGCAAGCCAGTAAGTGACATCCCTCCATGGCCTCTGTATCAGCTCCTGCTTACTGACCTGCTTGAGTTCCAGTCCTGACTTCCTCTACTGCTGCTTGAGTTCCAGTTCTGACTTCCTCTGGTGATAAACAGTGATATGGAAGTGTAAGCTGAATAAGCCCTTTCCTCCCCAACTTGCTTCTTGGTTATATTTTCTGCAGGAATAGAAACCCTGACTAAGACACCTGGTGACACGGTTTGAATGAGAAGCATTTTCCATAGGCTCATATATGAAAACACTTGTTCTAAGGTTGGTGGTACAATTTGAAGAAGCTTTAGAATGGTGGAGCCTTGTCATCAAAAAATCTATGCTAGAGATGGGTGGGATTTGAGTGTATATCACCTCAACCTGCTTCCTGTTTATACTCTCAGTTTCCTGTGTGAAGGTAAGCTGTGGTCTCTCAACTTACTGATCCTGCTGCTTGCTGCTGTGTCTCCCTACCATGACAGACCCTTATGTCTCTGGATCTGTAAGCCAAAGCATGCTTAGTTCTATAAGTTGCTTTTGGTAGTGTGTTTTTTCTTTTTTTCTTTTTCTTTTTTTTAAACACAGTAACAGAATAGTAACTAATAGACTCAGCCAGAGAGTAAAGGCTTGGGTTCATCTGGAGATTTGTTGGTGTGAATCTGAAGACTGGGATCTTTGAATCCACAATGATTGGAAAGGAGTTGGTGTCTGGAGTCCATAGGCAAATGGAAGCAGCAAAGTATACATTCACTCAAGAATCATTAAGTATGCATATATTAGCAGGTTTCATCTTCCTACCTTTTGTTCTCTCTGCCTAGCAATCTGATAGCACTACTTACATTTAGAAGGGTTCTTTCCATGTATCAATTTGCTGATCCACATACCAATTGTCCACATAAACACCTGAATATACAAACCTAGATTGTGCATTCCTACTTCATAGAAGTCCCATGATTCAATAAAACTTAACTACTTTGTATGGGAAATGGGGATTATTAAAGGGAGATTTCCCCAGGCAGTACTGAGGATGCCTCATGCTTTCTTCTTGGTATTTATAATAAAATGTAAGAAGAGTATGGTATATTTGGGGGCAGGGGAGCTGTAATACCAAATGAAACTAAGCTTATTGGCTTTGAAAATGTCCAATCTTACTAGATGTTAGATATGTTAAAAATAAGGAAAGGTTTTCGAGCAAAGATTAAATTTGAGTGTCTGTAAGAAAAAAAAGGTGAATATGACCATAAAACTAATCTGTAAATCCTTTAAAAGAGGACTGGAAAGATTATTTATCTGTTAAGCACACGTTTGTCTTCCAAAGGACCTGAATTCAGTTTCCAGAACCCACACAGAAGTTCAAAATCATTTGTAACTTTAGTTCCAGTTGCTCCAATGCTTTAATCTAACTCCAGCAAGTGCGCACACGTGTAACACACACACACACACACACACACACACACACACACACTCACACACACACACACACACACACACACTGGCAAAACATATATGTGTGTGTGTGTGTGTGTGTGATATATATATATATATATATACATATATATATATGATAAATATCTTAAAAATAAATCTGTTTGTAAAAGTCAAAACCGTGTCTCAGCTATTCATTGTGATTACCAATGTCATGCATCTATCACCACAGTGTATATCAAACACGAGGATGGCAGGAAGATTGCTCTGGGGACCAACAGGAACCTATGCATAATTATGTATTTTTATGCAACTGCATGAGAGGAGATTCATCTATGCAAAGATGATTTAAATAAGGAGAGTCCAACAGTTAAGGTTGAAATGGCATCAAGTTTTTGAGGACATTGGAGGAGAATGGGTGAATTTTTTTTCCTATGAAAAGAACATAAATTTTTGGTGGCCAGAAGGAGGGATATAGAAGCAGGCTTCCAAAGGAGCTTTAGTGACTCCCCCCCCCCCCAGTATTTACACTTTTATGTGGTCTCTTCACATGCTAAAAAGGGCTGACCAAAGTAATGAGTAAAATAAAGCAGAAATGATAGTGTGGACATCCTGAGGGTAAATGATTAAAGGCATTGTGACTTTTAACTTGCTCTTTCTTGGATCACTCACTCTGGGGCAAGTCAGCTATTATGGTGTAAGTGACCTGACTGAGAATGTGAGGATCAGTTGAGGCTTCCCATCAAAATTGTTCATAATTGGCCAGTCAGAAGATTGAGCCATTATGCAAATGCATTATACAAATGCAATATATTCTTTAGGTGACTGCAGCCCCAACCAATATCTCAGAAAAGATCAACCCAAGGCACTTTGGAATCCTTGCTCCACAGATAGTACAAAATAAGATATGTGTTTTACCCACTAACTTTTGGGGTGACTTTTTACTCAGAAAGACACAACTCTTATATGATGACAAAGGATTTTTACCAATTATGTCTTCTAAACCTGTCACATCCCATGAATGTGAAGCAAATTTAAGAAAATAACATAATGCTTCTGTTAATTAGTTGTCTGGTAGGCTCTGATGCTGCTATTTTTCCTACAGATTTTGCCTGCACTCACTTTCAAAGAACTCAATTTTCTCTCTAGCATGGTTGATCGATTTTTTATTACTGACAGTTTTTACACATTTTTTTTTTTAGCTTCACAACACATTATTGGTAATACCGTGTACAGCTTTAGGAGTTTAGGCAAATGCAGAAAACCTTCTATCAAATTTATTTCATTTGCAAGCCATTAGGTTTTCTACTATATTTTGATATAGCATGACTAGTATTAAATGCTATTTGAATTGATGATCCTCATCAATGAGTTTTGGGTCGATGTGTTTATTGTGGGGAATTTTATGTTATCTTAATCAATGACATTACTTTGTGTAAAATCAGCAAGAATTTTGAATATTTTCCCAATTTATTCATATGATTCACGTCACTATTTGAAATCTTAAACAATCTAAAAGGCTATTAATTACTTCTATTCAAAATTTATTGCATACTCTTAATGAATTACTGCTTTTGGCATAATCTGGAAAAACTCACTTTTCAACGTCAGAATAATTTTTATTGATTTCATCACTCATCTTTATCACTTTTGTGTCTTTCTTTTCATTAATTTTTTATCTAAAATTTCTCCCTGTCTTATAAATAAATTTAATGATGACAAAAGAAATATCTTTCATACTCAGCCAAATTGTGAGTCCATATTTTTCCTTGTTTTCTGAGCCATTCTTTACTGGCTAATTTTATATGTCAACTTGAACAGGCTGTAGGATTCCTAAGCAGTTAGGAGAACCTCATCTCAATGTAAATTTTTGAGGTTGTAACTAAAAGAGCTTGGTATTTAAATCTGTGGGATAAAAAAATATCTATCCTTAGCTACCTATATATAATCTAGGTCAAAGTGTCTGCTGAGATGAGAATAGGACAGGCCTACCAGCCTGTCTGCTGGTGGTAGCTTGGTGACATTTTTATTATTTATTGCAACAGAGATGCTCAATTTCCCCACCCGGGGATCCACCTCATATACAGCCCCCAAAGCCAGACAATATTGCTGATGCCAAAAAGTGAATGCTGACAGGAGCCTGATTTATCTGTCTCCTGAGAGGCTCTGCCATAGTCTGACAAATACAGAGGTGGATGCTCGAAGCCAACCATTGGTCTGAGAATGGGGTTTCCAATGGAGGAGTTAGGGAAAGGACTGAAGGAGCTGAAGGACTTTGTAACCCCATAGGAAGAATGACGGTGTCAACCAACCAGACCCACCAGAGCGCCCAGGGACTAAACCACCAACCAAAATGTACACATATAGGGACCCATGGCTCCAGCCGCATATGTAGAAAAAGATGACCTTGCCGGGCATCAATGTGAGGAGAGGCCCTTGGGCCTATGAAGGTTTGATGCCCCAGTGTAGGAGAATGCCAGAGTAGGGAGGCAGGAGGGAGTGGGTGGGTAGGTGGGTGAGCACTCTTATAGAAGCAGGGATGGGATAGGGAATTTCCAGAGGGGAAACTGGGAAAGAGAATAACATTTGAAATGTAAATAAAGAAAATATCCAATAAAACAAAAGAAAAAAATGTCTCCATAAGATCAGGCTGTATGGAAGTCTGTAGAATATTTCTTAATGATTGATGTGACAGGGACCCAGACCATTGTAGATGGTGCCTGTAAGGAAAAGATGACGGGGCACCAATGAAAGGAAAAGTCACAGGGCACCAATGTTGTGAAAGGATAACGATCCGAGTCACGGCACCAATGTTAGGGGAAGGATGAAGAGAGTGGGGGGCATATGGCCCATGGAGGTGTGGCGAGGCCTGAGGGCAAGGGAGATGCCTCTGAGGGGTCCATGTTGGGAATCCCTTCCCTGAGGGACCAGCCACACAACAGTATAGTACGGAATAGAGTTTATTCAGGTCATGGGAGAGTTAAGAGGGTGGTAGAGGCAGAGAGAGAGAAGTAGAGGAGTAAAGGCCGGCCATGAGCACGTGGGAGAGAGGGGGGAAGGGAAATGGGAGAGCAAGGCTGCAAGAGCACAAGGGCAGGAGAGGCCAAGAGAGAGAGGAGGGGTCAAGCAGCCCTTTTATAGTGTCAGGTCACTGGGGTGGAGCATACCTGGCCACTGCTGGGTAATTGAGGGGTGGGGCATACCTGGTTGTTGCTAAGCAACTGAGGGGTGGGGTTTACAGAATCCCAACATTCCCCCATTTTTGTTTAATTAAAAAAGAAAAATTAGAGGCGATGGTGGACCAGGAATTAGGTCGTTGTGATCTCTTAACTGTTTCATGCTTGTTTGGGGCGATGTTTTTAGAGAGTCCAGAAAAGTGAGGGTAGGGATGTTTGTCCAGTCTTAAGAGTTGGCTGTTTCCTTGTTGTCCAGGGTCTGTGGAACCATCTGAGGATAGGTCAGAAGTAACAGGTCCAGTTGAAGCATCTGTGTCTGTGAGAGAAGGCTGAAGTATCTGTAGGTTGCTTTTCTGGAGCTGTTCTAGATGTAATAAGCACCTGGACTTGACAAGATGCTGGAACACACATATGTATACATTATAGGTAGAAATTAAGTACATTTGGTTTGGAAGAAAGATTTTTCAGGAGCAGTCCTAATGCTGCCATTCCTCCCCTTTTCTCATTATAAAAGGAAAAAAAAACGGGAGGGGGAGGCTGATGGTGAAAGGGGAATAGGGGCGTCGAGTCTCATTGGCTACTTCCTGCTGTCTTGGGGCGTCGTAAGGGGGTGCAGCTGGCTTTCCCCATCGGGATCCACCTGGCAGATGTTCACATCAGGCTCCTCTATGGACAGTGGCTGGTAATCCTGTAACAGGAACTAATTAATAGTTTGATTAGAAATTTTTTGTCGTTGAAGTAGACAGAAGATTGATAAGGTTCGGAGCAAATTACTATAATGTGTCCCGGATATTTTAAAACAACTTGCCATGCCATGAAGAAGAGGGATGGGGAAAGGTGTGGAGTCATGGCAAAGTCAGAGTCAGGGCAGCTGAATGTTGATAGTACTTACAGGGGGGACTCTGGCTGGCTTTTTACAGTAGAGGTTACCAACAACTTCTGTCTCCCACCTGGGATCTCATGGATCTTGTATGTGATAAAAGAGCTGCAGGCATTTCGAGAATCACCTTAAAAGGGTCCTGGTAGGGTCTAGTAATTGGATTACAACAGAAGAGTGTTTATAACAGACTCGGGGGTCTACCTGAAGCTGGTAAAGGAAACATGTTTGTGTTAGTAGGTTGACTGGATAGAAGAAGCAGAGGGGTTGCTAGCGAGCTTGGGTTCAGGCAAATGGGGGGGAGCAAAGGAAATAGAGGCTCCCAACTTAGCTAGTTCTCTTCTCTAATAAAGGGACAGGACATGTTGGCACTAAACTACCAAAGGAATGACTGAGAGGTACACCCCTAAAAATGTAAGTGAGTGCTGGAATCTGGTGAAGAAGGTAAGGTGTCTTCTTACCCGACAATAGGAAAATGAGAGGGAGAAGTAGGTCCCCAAATCTCCGTCAGAACCGAGTAAGTGGCCCCAGTGTCCAAGAGGAAGGAGATGGGCTGCTCACATACCATGATAGCTACCCGTGGCTCCCTGTTCGTGATGGCAGTGGTCAGGTCAAGGTAGCCTGGGCCTCTTCAGTTGTCCATAACCAAGCCTAGAAGGCTGGAGGATTATTTGGGCGTGATGTCCCTCTGTCTTGCGTGACACAGGGCAATCAACAGCCCAATGTTCCTCTGGATCATACTTAGGACACGGCCTCTTGGCTTGTGAATGCTGGAGCAAGCTTTCACCCAATGACCTATTGACCACATCTGTAGAAGGGGCCTGGTGGGGCACCAATGTAAGGAAAAGATGACGGGGCACCAATGAAAGGAAAAGTCACAGGGCACCAATGTTGTGAAAGGATAACGATCCGAGTCACGGCACCAATGTTAGGGGAAGGATGAAGAGAGTGGAGGGCATATGGCCCATGGAGGTGTGGCGAGGCCTGAGGGCAAGGGAGATGCCTCTGAGGGGTCCATGTTGGGAATCCCTTCCCTGAGGGACCAGCCACACAACAGTATAGTATGGAATAGAGTTTATTCAGGTCATGGGAGAGTTAAGAGGGTGGTAGAGGCAGAGAGAGAGAAGTAGAGGAGTAAAGGCCGGCCATGAGCACGTGGGAGAGAGGGGGGAAGGGAAATGAGAGAGCCAGGCTGCAAGAGCACAAGGGCAGGAGAGGCCAAGAGAGAGAGGAGGGGTCAAGCAGCCCTTTTATAGTGTCAGGTCACTGGGGTGGAGCATACCTGGCCACTGCTGGGTAATTGAGGGGTGGGGCATACCTGGTTGTTGCTAAGCAACTGAGGGGTGGGGTTTACAGAATCCCAACAGTGCCCTCCCTAGATTGGTGGTTTGAAGTTCTATAAGAAAACAGAATGAACAATCCATAAGGAGCAAGCCAGTATGCAGCCCTCCTCCATGGCTTCTGCATCAGGTCCTGCCTCCAGGTCTCTGCCCTGCTTGAGTTCCTGTCCTGATTTTTTTCAATGATAAACAGTGATATGGAAGGTTGGCAAAGTAAACCCTTTCCTCCTCGAGTTACTTTGGTTATGGTATTTCATCACAGTAACAAATAGGCATATAAAGAAAATCTTTGGAAATAGAAACTTCAACAAATTTACACTGTAATCTTTCCATCGCTTCAGTGCTATATTTATTTACCCATATGCATCAAGGTGACTGTCATAGTTATCTTCAGCTCTCAACTTGACACGAATCTATAATCACATGGCATGAGAAAACCTCAACTGAAGAATTATGTCCATCAGCACACTCTGTAGTTATGATTTTGATGGCATGTTTTTTTTTTTTTTTGTCAGTTCTTTTATTGAAAATAGATTTCTTTCTCATAGAATATGTCCTGATTATAGTTTCCCCTACCTCTGTTCCTCTCAGTTCCTCTCCACCTCACTTCCTCTCTGGATCCAGTATCTGTTCCCCATTAGAAAAGAACAGGCTTCTAAGAAATAACAACCAAACATGACAAAATAAAGCACAATAAGAATATCAAAACAAAAATATCATATTGAAATTGGACATGGCAATCTCACAGAAGAAAATGACTCCCAGCAAAAAGAACAATAGTCAGAGACCCACTTATTCTCACAGTCGGGAATTGCAGGCATGTTCTTGATAACTAATTGATGTAACAAGTCCTAGCCAACTGTAGACAGATTGGTCTGGGCTATATTAAAAAAGTAGCTGAATGTGAATTTGTTGCAAGCCAGTAAGCAGCAGTAATCTATGATTTCGGCTTGTGCTCCTGTCCTCATATCCTTCAATGATAGACTATGATGTAGAAGTTTGGGCAAAATTAACCCTTCCCTCCTGCAAGATGCTTTTGGTCATGATGTTTATCTCAGTAACTGCAACTGAACTAGAACAGTGACTTTTTTTCTTTAGATAACAAAAAACTTGTTAAATGACATTTTCTTCCTTAAAAGATATGGCATTTCTAGGTCTTTATTCTGTGTTTTTACACTGACTATTATATGGAGAGAAACACAAACAATTAGAAAGTCAAATGTAGCATGGGCAGTATGGCTTGGGTGTAGAGGATGATCAAACATAAACGTCATGTGCCTTTCCAGAAACAGGAATAGACTATTTAAGTAAAATTCTGTCATTCTTGACTTTGTGTACGTTTCATCTATAGAAAGATAAAAAAACAAATGGAAGTAAGAAGGCCACACATTGTATTTGTCAAAAATTAAGAACAATTTAAGCTGGGCACGGTGGCACATACCTGTAATCCAGGATTTGGGTGCTAGAGGCAGGTGGATCTGGATCTCAGGGCTGATACTGGCTACAAAGGAGATTTGAGATCAGCCTAGGCTGTGTGAGAACTTGTCAAAGAAGCAGGATAGAAAGAGAAGGGAAAGACTTATCCTTAAGTGTCATTGTCTTCTAATAACAATAAACATAGGATTTTATTTGATACTTGAGAAATATTGAAAATACTACTTAGAGATACCCTTTGCTATTGTTAACAACCATTTTAAAAGATAACCACATATTTTAAATTGAACTCATACCTTTTGTTCACTATGATATTTTGTTCCTATAATCTCTCCAAACATTATTTAGAAAGGCCAAGCTATATTCTGTACACATGTATATCAAAATTCAAAATTCAAACATTTCCTTATTCTTGGCTATTATTATTAGGATATTTACTTTGGATAAGTTAGACCCTTCAGGAGCCCAAAAGACAGCTATGATCATTTTCTTTCTAACATGGGATGAATTTACAAGTTCAGAGAAGAGGAATCCAGGAGGCAGTTATCAGCATCTTGCAACATCACCTTCTATTTTCTAGCTAAAATAAACTTTTATATCTTTCTGTCTGAAGCATAATTCTGGGCAGCAGTCCACATGTTTTAAAACGTCTGAGCTCTGGAGCAGATACATTTGTGCTACCCTCTTTCCTCCCTGCCACCCCCCACCAATCTTCTACTTCTTTTTAATCCTTTAAGATAACACAGCAGGGACAATGTGTTTGAAAGAAAAACACTGCTATAAAAGTTACACAATCTTTTCAGATAACACTGTGAGGCCTCTTTTGAAATTGGACTGTACCTGTCATTTGCAGTTTGTTAGAGATGAATGTATTAGATCCTGTGAAGATGAGAGAAGGTGCGTAGCTGAGCACTGCTACCGCCTACTTTCCCTGCTCTGCTCCTATTTGCAGGTGGCTTGGAAATTCTCAAATTACTGAGAGGAAAACTTGGTATTATGGAATCTGTAGACTCCCAGAACACCTGTTTTGTAAAGGCATGCTGCTCCGATGATGAATCGCTTTAGCTTTATGAAATGATTCATCATTAATCATTACCAAAAATAGGCTTAACAATTCATAAGCTCAAATAATGCTATTCCATTAGGTTTGTATTTATTAAAACCATATTACTTTGACTAAGTTTGGAAATGGGGAAAACTAAACAAGTTTATTTCTACAAATGACAGACCTTTCCATTCCTTCAATGCTCTGTTTAGCCATATCCATCACGGCGACATTTTTTTAGCAGAGGAAAAAGTTGAAAAATGAATTTTCTTCCTGAAGGGGTATGGTGTTTCTAAGTCTTTGGTCTGTGTTCCTACAAAGAGAAAAATGTGGTTTTGTTATAGTTGATTCTTTATTGTTAACGTAAAACTCAGAACCTTTTGCAGACCAAGTAGGTGTTCTTGTCATTTGGGGTTTACTTTTGCTGTTGTTTTTGGGTTTTGTTGTTGTTGTTGCTGCTTTGTTCTTTTCACACCAAGTAATACTCTGACACTAGCTCATTACCCTTCACTTCAATTTATTCTGACATTAACAGAGTTACTGAAAACTACATGGGTTATCTGTTCAGTCCCCTGAGGTGCTGCTTCTCCACATACTGTAGAAGGCAATCCAACTACGTTCTCAGGTTACCTATAATTTTAGTATGACCTGACAAACATTGATGACACCCCATCTCTATTTCAGCTATAATTTTCAGGAGTAATTTAAAGTCCAGGCAAACAAACTACTTAGTATTGCTAATCTGTTACCATGAATATTTTAAACAATGCAATCAACAGCCTAATAAAGAAAAAACTCAGAGCGAGGTTTGGTAAGGTCCTAAAGGCAGGCACTTCTGATTGTGTTAGTTGGAATGGTGTCATCCTCTTACCAGAGACCAACATATTATTTTACAAGTATACATATAAATCCTTAATAAGTCATGTCTTGTATATTAAGATCATGTGTTTAGGTTGTTGAATATTTTTTGTCACTTGAGTATGTTTCTAAATATCCCAAGTCTATGTATCTAAAATCAATGGACAAACTGAGATTAATATTGCTTTTTGTAGGTCAAGGTCACCTCTGTGCTCAGAGACAAGTTTAGAGGATAACTTTGAGCCCCAGAGATTCCCAAGCTGTGGCTGAATTAATGATTGTACTAGTGTACATTGTACCTTTTATCTCAACTGTTCAACATCTGCCCTGGGCTCTGTCAGTGTCAAATCAGGATTTTTCATTACAATGTCCATAGATTGGCAACATTCTTTCTGTTCTGTAACATGAAAGGATAACAAGCAAAGGAAACTGTATACTGGAATTGGTTGGCACATGGAGTTCCATAGGTTTGGGCAGCAGTGACTCTACCACTTACTGGGATAAACTACTTACACACTTTAGTGGCACATTTATACATTTTGTGCTTTAGTCTCATATTTAAAACAAAAATGTCTTTGTTTTTTCTATCTTACCACCATTCCTGGTATAAAATATAAATGCTGTAGCTGTGGCTTAAAATAATATAAATTCTATTGTGCCAGGAATGCATTAGATTGAAGGGTCATTTTTTGTTGTTTGAATGAATGACTTTATCAAAGTTGTTTTTATGATTTCTTTCATACTAACAAAGGAAAAATCCCACAATGAAATGGTCAGAGTAAGACTCCTAAAGTGAGTGACTTTCCAGCAGCTTAAACAACACAACACCACCACCACCAACAATAATAATAACAAAAAAAAACAAACAAAAAACATCCTACCGAAGCTCCCATCCCTTCCTGTCTATTTATGTGATAGACACCACAACCAAAAGCAACATGGGGAAGAAAGGGCTTCTTTGGAATTTATTTCACAGTGCATCATCTGGAGAAACCAAGGCAGGAACTGAAGGAAGGAACCTGGAGACTGGTACTGTAGCAGAGGTAATGGAGGACTGCTGTTTACTGACTTGTTTTCTATGGCTTGCTCATCTCAGTCTTCTTTTTTATAGCACCTAGGACCACCTGCCCAGGGTTGACACCACCAAAAGTGGGTTGGACCCTTCTCTTCCACACCAAATATAAATCAAGAGAATTCCCTACATAATTGCTTACAGGCTAAACCTCTGGAGGCATTTTTTTTCTCAGTTGAGATGTCTCTTCTTAGATAACTCTATCTTGTGTCAGGTTGACAAAAATATTAACCAGGATCTAACCCCTACTCACACCCCAGGATGGCTTCTAATTACTTTTATGCTGCATCAAGTGAACTGCTTTTTAACAATGTGACTCTATGCTTCTAAAAGTATAAATGTATCTCTCTTTAGTAAAGTTTCACCAAATTCAGGCTTGCTTTTTGGCACAAAAAAACATATTGTTACAAATGACTAACACATACTGAAACATACAAACAGTTCCTAGATTAGAGAAATACAACCGCTTTATCATTATACCTCATAGTTAGTCACCTTGAACCCTAGGTAATTTCTCTTAAGGGAGAAAATGTTGGAGCTGCAAGACCTAGGATTAATTACTTTAACCTACTTCTATTTACAAATATACAAATCCTGCAGATTGGTCTCAACCCTACAGCTTCTGAATAACAAAACAGCGTATTTTTGACTCACTCACCAAGCTCCTGTCCTCATTACTGCAAAGTAGACCTATGAAAACCTCTTTCTTCATGATTGTTCTTTTCTAGTCATTTTGATATGATTTTTAAAACCACATTTGACATTTTTTACCCATTATCACAAGGTTTTTTATTAGTTCAAAATTTAGATCAATAAACATATATCAAAATCCAGAGGAAGGTATAGCTACTTAAGTTATAAATTAGTAATCATATGAAGGTGACCCAGAAACATCATCCCCTAGCCAAAGAAAAAGATTGTGCTCAAATGACCTCCAAAGGCCTCTGTGCTAAAGGTTTAACCCCCAAGGTCGTGCTATTTGAATGTAGTAAGTAGAAGCTTTGAAAAGAGGAGCCTAGTAAGAGGTCTGAGATCATGATCTGCATACCCTTGGTGCATCCTGGGTGTGTCTCAGCTTTTGTTTGTGAAAAGCTTTTATTTGTTTTTCATTGATGCCTAGATGTGTTGGCTGTTCTTCAATACCAATTTGACCGCATCTAGATTTCAAGAAACCCAAATAATCTGACACACTAGTGACAGAGTTTTTTTTTCCTTAATTAAATCATTTGAAATGGGAAGACCCTCTTCTATTCTGAATCTTTGTGATGGGAGGATATACTTTTAATCATGGTCCTTTGAAGTAGGAAGATCCGCCTTTGATCTAGGTCACACCTACTGGCTGCCTATGTAAATATGGAGGAAGAAGAAAGCTTGCTTTTTTTGCTGACAAGTCCATTCCTTCAAGATCATTAAGACCTACTTACTCTGATTTCTGGTGTATACTGAGGACCAGCTAAGACATCCAGCCTTGTGGACTGAATAACTATTGGATTTTTGGACCTTCCATTGTTGGACAGCTATTGCTATACTTGGTGGACCACAGCCTGCAAACAATTGTAATTTCGGAAAGCCCAAGAAGGTCTTTAACTAACCAGAGATCTCGAGTGAGATAAGACTCAGATAGATGCAAAAGCAAGAGGTTAATTTTTCTGTGCACTGTGCTTGAGAGACTGCTGAAGGTGATCCTGATTCTAACTGTTGTTTTTTTTAATCAGTGTCCTATCTGAGTATATGCCTATATGCCAGAAGAGGGTAACAAGATCACATTACAGATGGTTGTGAGCCACCTTGTGGTTGCTGGGAATTGAACTCAGGACCTGTGGAAGAGCAGTCAGTGCTCTTAACCACTGAGCCATCTCTCTAGCCCAAATTCTAACTTACAAGCACTTTTTACACAGTTTTAGAGGACAGATTGCAGTAACAGCAATCATCCTGGGAAGGCACCTTCAGTCCCCAGAGGGCAAAGGTGGCCTTTGGCTAGTACATTTTATGGTTTTTATGACAAGTATTTTATCAGAGTTGTTTCTTGGAAATCGTCCTGGGACTGGAACTTGAAACTCTTGCTTGGGGCCTAATGCCCTTTCCTGGAGCCATCTCAGGGTTAGGTCAGAGTTACATAATCTTATCAATTCTAACAAATCTCGTATATGTGTATATATGTATGTGTATATGTATATATGTATATTTATACACACATATATAAAACAAATAACATATACATGCATATATGACATATCATACATACATAAACACACATCCGTGAGTGTGTGCATGCACAGACGAATACACACATATTTGGTTAGTTCTGTTACTGTAGAGACCCCTGACTAATACATAGAACTCCAGCAATGTTGTGCTGTCTCACCATGGCCCAAAGTAATGGAGCCAACCAGCTATGAACTGCTATCTCTAAAACCATGAGCTAGAATGAATACTTCCATTTTATAAATTAATTCTCTTAAAATTTTATTTTATTGTAGTTACAGAAATATGACTAACGCATTAAATATATTTTTATTTATTTTTAGACTTTTGAAAACAAGTCGATTAGTAAGATCTAGATTTTATTGGGACTATTAGAAAAGAATTTTCTAGGAAATGGAATTCTATAGAAATTTCTATAAGGAAATGGAATTCAAGGAAAACATTACAGTTGGGAGTAGGTAATGTGTAATTGTAATCCCAGCATTTTGCACTCAGGAGAAAGGAAGAAGAAGTTCTGAGTTTGCAGAAAGCCCCGGCTAAGAAACAAGACTCTATATCCAAACACACTTGAATAAAATGATATATTAAAACACAGAGGGAGCAGTGGGGCTGTATGGATTTGAAATTCTCAGCCCTTAGGATATGAAGGAGTCTGCTGAATCCTAAATCATACAACTTCTAAGTTGTAGGATTTGCATAAGCCACTGGTTTCTTGATATTAGTCCTATTTTATTCTCATGATACATTCCAAGGTCTCCATTGTATGCCTAAATTGAATAATATTGAACCTTATATATTCTATATTTTTCTTGTACAGAAGGGTAAGTACATAGACCCTCTAGCTGCCTTTCTGACCCTCCCAGAAATCAGTTCATGTTTTCTACCTTCTGAAGCTCATCCTTAGAACAACGCTCATCTTAGCACCTGTTAAGAATAATCAGTCCTCTAGTCTCAGCAGGAAAATAAGCCCAGGCCCTCCCTCCCTATTGTAACTGCAAGATAACTTATGGTCCTATATCCTTCCCTTGACAGGTTGGTCAGACTAAATCTAATTTTCTGGAACTTATGTCACCATCTTGCAAACCTTTAGGAATTAAAAAACAAAAACAAACAAACAAACAAACAAAAAAACCCAAACCAAACCAACAACTATTACCACCCACCACAAAATAATATATATTTTAGATTATATTAGCGAACCAGATTAGCTAACACACTTGGCCAATATAGCTTTAATTTTTAATCTCTCTGTAAGCAGTGACTGCATGCCATGTGGTGGGTGAGAACTCAAAATGACAATATGATGTTATTGATAAAGTGGCACATAGCGGAAGGCTTTAAATTGTTCTGGAAATATGAGTCTTTGCTGGGCTAGTCAACAGTATTGGATAGAATAAAAATATTTCTCAAAATTCTATTTCATTTACTCTTCCTGTGATAATGTGAGATAACACAATGTACTGCATTGCAGTGAGCTGAATGACATAGGCACTGTGGGAGCATCAGGCTACTATATACTATATAACGGTTATTTGATCCTGTGAGATATCTGATACCTGTTAACCAAGGTGGCTAAATTACTAATGGGCAGACAAAACAACAGATTATGTAGTGATTCCTGTTCTTATAAACATGGAATGAGACTTCATCATATTATGTGATATGCGATGCATATTAAATTATGAATATGTTTATAATTCTAAACTTTTTCAATTAATGTTTTCAAGATTCTAGTGGGACAAAGGGAAATAAAGCTGCAGAAAACAAACCTGCAGATAAAGAGGTACTGCTGTCCCAGAGTTTCATAACTTTTGATGAAGTCTCAAGGTCAACTGTTTGGTTGAGAAATTGTTCTTTATTCAGTGATAAGTTTCTTAGGGAGTTTAAACTCAAGGTTTTTGTTCTTATTGGACTTGATTTGCTGGCTACTGGGCAGACAACTGGTGAAGTGTAGAAAGATGGAGGTTCACTGAAAAGTAAAGGAGATCAGTAATTGTGAGGGATAAAAAGATACTTTCGAGGGCACTGAAAACAAACTGAGAAGCTGGATGATGAAAGATTCTTTATTGTTCCTTCAGATAAAAAGAAAGAACAAAGAAAAAAGTTTAACTCTTCAGCAGAAACCAAACATTTAATCAGAGTTAGCACAGTTGGTGCCGATTAGAGAAGGGTAGGAGTCTAAGAAGGACTAAGAGAAGGATGAGTTTGTGACAATGGATCCTTATGGAACTGGATTTTAAATTAAACAAAAATAGTGAACTGTGCATATGTGTAGGGTGAGGTAGGAGTATATTCTGGGTTTGATAAGAAATGGCCAGTGTCATTGTCCATTCCCCTTTTTCTATAACAGAATGTTATAGCCTGAATAACAAAAAGAAGAGAGGTTTCACTCCACAGATACTTGTTTACCAATGTTTACTGCTGCTTTGTTTACACAAGTCAGGAAATAAAAACAGACTATATGTCCCTCAACTAAAGACTAGACAATGAAAGTGTGCCCATAAACAATCGAATACTCTTAAGCTGCAAAGAAAACTGAAACATGGCATTTGCAGGTAAATGGGTACAACTAGAAAAAATCGTATTGAGTGAAGTAACCCAGAAATAAATAGCACATGTTCTTTCTCATCTGTTTGCTGTTCCTAGGTCTAATCCTCAGATGTTCGTAAATAACATGGAATAATAGATAAGCTAGATTAACTGTAGTTATTACTCCTCATCAAAGAAGAACCCATAGCAAGTGAAAACCATCACAGAAAACGGCAATCTGGACATAGTTCAGAGATAAATAAATTATGAGAGCCTCAGCCCCAACAGTTACATTTCTACTACAGCTCGTGTGTCTATGGTTCAGAGAACATCACAGAATCAGTGTGGTTATTTTAATTTGAGTGCCCCACTCCATAGGCTCACATGTTTGAATAGTTGGCCCTATTGGTGGAACTGTTTGAGAAGTATTAGGTGTGGCCTTGGTGAAGAGATGTATTATAGGGGTCAGATTTGTCCAATGCCTCTAACAATCTCCCATGTTCTTTCTGCCTTCTATTTATAGATAAATATATGAATTCTTAGCTGCTGCTTCAACACTATACCTGTCTTCCTGCTATTATGTTCCCCTCCATGATGGGAATAGACTCCAATCTGTCTGGAACTGTTATTTGAAAGTAAACCCTTCCTTCTGTAAGTTGTCTTGGTCACTGTATTTTATTACAGCAAGAATAACTAATACAATCAGGAAGTCTCTCTCTCTCTCTCTCTCTCTCTGTGTGTGTGTGTGTGTGTAAAAAGAGATTTATTTTGTCTCATGGTTCTTGAGATCTAAGAGCATGATGCTAACACGTTCTTAGCCTCTGCCACCAGAAGGGCCTTAATGTGAAAGGGCAAGAACACTTAAGGAAGAGAAGCATAAGAGAGCCAAGGAAGCCAAATTTGTTTTATATCAATCTGTTCTTGCAGTAGCTATTCTGCTCTTACAGGAACTAAATTAATTCATTTATGGGGCTTGAACTTGAATTGCCTAAATATCTATTAAAGGTCTTATTACATTTTGACACTGTTAAATAAGACTTGAAGCCTTAGCATAAATTTTAGTGAAGACAAATCATATTAAAACATAGTAGTCTATGAGTAGACATTTCTTAGAATGCCTGAGATATTCCTTATGATAAGACTGGATGGGAAATTCATGGATCATCCAGTGATGCAGGAAAAATAATCCACACATCTGCATATATTTTGATGATATGATTTAACCAGGAAAAAGGCTGCTCAGAAACACCAGTGCATTTATCAGCCTTTAGTTTTTGCCTAAGTAAGTAGCTCATAGGTCTTTTCTGATTTTCTTTGCCTTCTCATCCAGATGTTAAAAAATATTTTTGTTGAGTTGAAAGATATTTGCAAGATTAACATTAATATTTCCCTAGAGTTGTTTGATTGAAGATTTGCAAACTTTTGACATCCTTTGGTTTTTCTAAATGAGAAAAGTAAAGCTTGGATTTCTTTCTGTCTTCTTCATTAATATTAAAAGAGACTGTAGAAATTAGATGAAGCCTATGCTTCAAGTTTGAAGTAAACAGTAGGTACTTAGTAATATGTATTGGAGATTTTTGATTAGAGTTGTTGAGTTGAATACGATTTTGACAAAGGCACTCTGACAGGAATTACAATTTTTCTGACATAATTTAATTGTTTGGGAGGTGGCCGCTGTTAAAGCCCAGAATTAGGGGTATTATTTGCAAAGTACTTGTCAACTATATTATCAAAGGATTTGAATGCTTCAATCATTGAAACAATCTTCAGTTTCTGAATCATTATAAGTTGACTAATATTCTAAATTACTTTCAGTGTATAGAGGAAAAAATGCAGAGTGGTACAGTGGCCCCTGTCCTGTGTGTAAAATAAATAAAGGAAATAAAAGTAACAAAATAAAAAAAAAGAGCCTTTCAAGAAATATCACAACAACTTTACAAATTTCACACACACACACACACACACACACACACACACGTTCGCACATACCTCAAGTGCATAGAACCAAAACAGCTGAGTAGGAAGAATAAGCAAAAATCTTGTAGTGCTACTTAAAGGTTAACTAAAAATTAACAGAGCCAGACCTAAAATGGAGTGATTATGGGCCAAGAATAGCTAGATATGTGGGAGTTGAAAAATAGCTTTAAAATGCTGAAACCTCCATAAAAGTTCAAGGCAAGAAAATTGAATCCAAAGTATTATCACCCACTAAAAAATAAAATAAAATACAGTTGTGGGCAGTAAATTTAAACACTTGAAAATCAAGGTTTCATTGAAATTGTCTCATGAATCGAAAAGAATCAAGGGGTTCAGGCTTACAGAAAGTGAAGCAAAATAATTTCTTAAGGAAAAAAAATATCCTATTCCATACCATGATATTACTGCTTGATTAAGGAAGCTTATAAGGCTAATTATATATGTGAATGAACATTGAAGAAATTATTCCTATTGATTTACTTTCATTATTGGAAAGGATGTAATCTTTTTGTTTCTTGAGAGTCTTGAACTTAGGCAAGCCTTATTCAGAATGGGAAAGAAGACCTTGAATTCTTGATCTTCCTGCTTCCACACTCTGAGTATTGGGATTACAGGTATGTGTAACCAGAGTTGGTTTAGAAAATAAACTTCAAAGAGACTAAAAAGATAGAAAATGCTGTGAGATGGTTGAGTAAAAACACTTGGCTTGAAAAGAGAAATATATGTACTCATTCATCAGAATCTACAGATCCACAGAAAAACAGACTCTCCAAAAACAAAAAACAAAACAAAACAAAACAAAACAAAATCCCTGCATTTAGTGACACGTGCTTGTAATCCTAGTGCTGGGGAGAAAGAAGCCAATCCTCACCTTGCTAGACCAGCCTACCCTCTTCAGTTAGCCACAGGTCAGTGAGAAACTCCAAAACACCAAATAGACTGACCATTCTGGAGTAGAGGGGCTAGGGAGATGGTGCAGCACTAAGAGTTCATAGTGTACTTCCAGAAGACCTGAGCTTAGTTCCAGCACACATGACACAATTCAAGAGCCTCCTGTAATTTCACCTTTGTCTTCTGGCTTTCTTGGGCACCTGCACTAATGCGCATAAATGCACACACACATACATACACACACACACACACACAAACACATAACAGAAAACAAATATATACAAAAAAGAAGCTAGGCAAGGTGGTGCAAGGCAAAGTACTTACAAATGTCATTACTTGGGAGACTTAGGCAAGAAGATTGTGAGAGGCTAGGTTGAGCCATATAGTTGGGCCATGTCTCAGAAAACCAGATCAAGACAAATGTATTAATGAATTAACCAAACTAAAGAAGATGACAGATGAGATAAAAATATGATTGAATCCTATATATTAATACAAGTTAAAATGATAGAAGGAAGCAAGGGGCATATTTGGGTTGTTTCACTCCAGAGAGTGAAATATCCTTTGCATTAATTGAGCCTTGAAGCAGTTTCCCAACACTAGCTCAATTTAACTTTCACATCCCTTCTATGAGGTAGTGGTGAAGTGATCTGCCCACAGTCATACTGGTAATATGTTGCAGGGATAGGACTTAATCCAGAGCTAACTAGAAAGCCTGCTTTCTTTTTTAGTTATGTCTAGACAGTACCAGAAAACTCCCTATGCAGTCAGTTCAGTGGAGTCATGGAAAGGTTTTCATTTATCAGTTCCCCTATTCCAGCATCATTCAGTAGAAGGGGGACGTTAGGAGTGTTTCACATCTATAAAGAAAAACACTGAGAAGCTGTTAATAACTGTCTATTGTCACAGAAGAAAGGTCTCGAGAAGGGCACAGAGAGGGCAATGAGGCTCATTTCCGCATGCACAGCAGTTTAAAAGATGATGGACATGGAATGTCCTTTGTTAAAAAGGGCACAGAAAACTGAATTTCAACAACAACAACAAAAGTCACAATCTATTCATAGCATCTTAAGCTGTCTAAATCTATATGAAGTAGCATAAGTAAGTGTAGAAATGACAAAGATTTGTTAACTGGGAAAGTTTTCTGAATGTCTAAAAACCAAAAGTTAATTAATAAAAAAAAAAATGTAATGAACTCTGGCCAGGGAATATAACTCAATTGTACTGGTCTGGCTGGTCAGGACAAAGTAGAACAAAGTTCTGCATAGGGAGTGAGGATGATTATAGAAAAGATAGAAAAGAAGACTCAGAGACAAAGGTTATAAGTGGGGAGGGCTGCCCAGTCAATACTGCTGAAGCCTCAAGTTTAATTCTCATAGGCTTTATATCCTTCACAGCATCAGGGGAAACAAAGTCACAAGCTAGCTGAGACGATGGCTGATGTGTGTTCAGTATCAGTACCTATCCGGAGTCCTTCTTATTCCTCCCTGTTCCTTACTCCAAAATTAACAGAACATTCAGATCCTTGCCTTGAGCTTTAAGTGTATCCCCTCTTATCTTTAAAGTGTATCGCATCTTACCCTTCCATGCATCAGCAGGCCAGGAAACATGCCAGTAAACTCTGGTGTGACTTGGCTCTGCCTGACAGGCAGGCTTTCACAGAAGCAGGCAAAATGGCTCCCAACACTCCATTGAGAGACTTCAGGACTAACATCCTAGGGCCCTGGCTTCTTTCCCCCAGCATATCATAAACCATAAACTAGACTTGGTGGCACACAGGTATGTAATTTCAGAACCCAAAAGGTGGAGGCAGGAGGATCAGAAGTTCAAGGTCATCCTTGGTTTACATAGTGAATTTTCACAGTCTATTAACATGGTGAATTTGAGGCCAGTCTGGGCTACACAAAAACTTTATTAGAAAAAAAGTATAATGAATTTGATATGTTTTAGGCACTGCCTATCTATACAGTTCCACCACAGCTCTTGGTCTGAACACATAACATGCATGTTTTATGATGTACATGTTGCCATACCTTGCAACACCAGTAAACCCTGAAACAGCTTAATGGATGCAAGGCTATTATGCATCCTGAATAACATGATTTTACTCCTCATACAAAGCTTTCTGCTCTTCTAGAACCATAATGATTTAATATTTAAAAAAAACACAAATACTTGTAATGATTGCCTATTATAACTTTGCAGCATGGGTGTCAAATCAGTACATCTTTGGGCAGCATTGTGTTAGAATGTTTGAGTGTCTTACTTGAGTTTCATTAGCCATGATGAAATAGATTTAGCTGAGAATTAGGACAGAGTTTTCCAATAATTTCTGGAATAGCTCTAAACATATTTCTGCTATTTTCTACTGTACATCTTTGTGACACATCATCCTCAACATTGACTATTACAAATCAAAATGGCAGTCAGTTCAAAACTTGAAGTTACTTTCTGTCCAGCAGGTTGAAAGAGTCAATATTTAACCCTTTACAGAAAAATAAATAACATTTTTTATCTCATGAGAATATTATGTATGCTGAAGAATTGTTTTTAAAATAACTTTTTAAATTTTTTTTCATCTACTAATGTTTGATTTCTATGCCTATTTAAAATACCTGAGGCCATGGAACAGCTGAGGGAGAAAGTTCGAGAAGCTCTGTGATGAAGCCCCTTCTAGGTTTCATAGGTTGGTTCACACTGATTGTGGTAGAATGACAAGTAGTTCATGACAAAATGTTTCAAGCAATTGACCCCCCCCCCAATTCTTACATTTTTGACTATTACCCTCTGTAAAGATGTGATTGTATTAGGAATTCCCATACTGTGCCATGGGCCAAGGAGACAGTTAAGCATATTTTGTGGTGCTGGTACCTAACCATCACTTAGCCTTCCACTCACATATCATTCCCACGGCATCACAGCTGCTTTCCTTAACTGCAGTCCAGACCCTCTTAGTTAACATCCTTCCAACTGCTGCCAGAGTAAACTTTGTAAAACCCAAATCTGACAATGTCAGCTCTTTGCTTAGAACTTGTCAGTGACACCCCATGGCTGGTGCCTGCCTTTCCAGACTCATCTCTCATTCCCTCAAGCACTCTTCACTTTAACTGTACCAAATTACTCTCTGTTCCCAAAGGGAGGAAGTGCATGTCTTTTGTGCATGCTAGTCTCTAGGTCTAAGATGTTTTTTCTTGGCTGTTTTTTTTTTTTTTTTTTTTTTTTTTTTGTTTAACCTGACAATGCCATCTTTCCATTAGCTCAAATAACACAGCCTCAGTGAACCTTTCTAGAGCCCATCAACCAAAATCATCATTACTTTTTTGATAACTTTTCAGAGTAATATGTCTAAAATATTGTATTATTAGCAATATGTTTATCTATTATGATGATGATCCCTTTTCCCACTGAAAAACTGTGGTTCATTGGGTAGAGCCTTATAGAATTAAGAAAATGTCAGACTTGTTTCTTTATCTTTGTTACCACAGCAGCAATATCACATGTTAACAATTTTTTAATTGCACCTTTAATAAGTCCCGGGTATCATGCTAGATCCTGAGATTGTAAGAGTAAAAAGAATGAAGACATTCTTTTGGTGTGGCAGACAAAAACCAAATTAAAATAAAATATGTTAAAGTAAAATTGCAGCACATTAGCCAACAAATAAAATATAATTTTTAAGTATTAATAATTAAGCAAGACACCCCTACCCTCTGTTCTTTAGAACCTTTTCCCTATGTACACCCATTTTACTTTCTTTCTTCTTGCTTCTATATGGAGTCATGAAACAAACTCTTGCCAGTAGGATATAAGCAGAAGCAAGGTATATCATTGCTCAGCTGGATACTAGTAGAGGATCCAATGAAAGACTTTTATGAGTGGCAGACTGCAGACCATGTCATGGAAGGAGTCTTGACTTTTCAGTGACTCTGTATAGAGGGCTCCCTATCAATCACCTAAACTGACAATGAAGTGAGTAGGAAAATTTTTCAATTCTATTGTGACATTGATGAAACAGAATTCTTTACTCCAATAGTTACACAGCCTTGACCCACATTACCACAGTATCCTGTGACCAATGTTAGCATTAAGATTTGAGACAGGCCATGGGTATGTCTGAAAGCATTTTTTTTCCTGTCACAAAGACCCTTGATCGCCATGTGTAAGATATAGGTTATTCAACTCTCTCCATCACATGTCCCCCTCTCATTTACAGAAGGTCTGTTAACAGCCTATTCTAAATAAGTGCCCCAAACCCTGCCTCACAGAAAAGCTTCTTGGTTAAGTTTAAAAATAACTGTTCTGATCTACAGCTAGCTAATTATTGCTGTAGACACTCTTTATGCTGTTATATTCCTCCTTCAAACCACTAAATGGTATCGTGTATCAATTCAGAACTTGAAGCAAAACATGATGAAAGATTTGACCTCCGTCTTGGTGTGATGAACCATTTGAGCACACACTGCTCTGACAAGAACCAGGGTGTGAAGAGGCAAATATTCTCCCTGTCAATTAATTAAACCCATGCTTTCTCAGTAGTCTTGGTTCATGACATACAGGCTAATTTGGTCAAGCTTTCCCAATTATAGAGAAACATTTGCTGAAACTGAGCAGAGCTAACATGGTTGCTTCTGAACTGAGTCACACAGTCTACACGTATTGTCTCTGCTTCACTTTTACCTGGGCTGAGTCATTTCCTGATAAGAAATTAAGGTTACTAATTACATTTAAGTATCCAGGAACCTACTGGGACATGTTTTAAAAAGCTTGATAAGTTCAATACTAATGAATATTGTTCCATTTGGCATTTCAAAATATGAATGAGGTTGAGGTGCACTCAAAGGGAACAGGGTGGACACATGAGCTATTTCTGTGAAAAAGGCTTGAATGACATCTGGCTTTCAAATTGTTAACATAATTAAGAATATCATGTTTAGACATTCCTTTTGAAATTCATGAAGTGAAAACCATGTGCAGTGGTGCATGTTTGTGATCCTAGAACTTGGGAAGTGGCAGCATGAAGATCCTTTGGTTGAGAAGTTCAAAGCCCGTTTGGGCTCGTCTATAACAAGAGCCAAAACAAAATGAGGAAATGAATATCTGTAAGGATTATGAAAAAACAATGACTAGGGCCTGAGATGTGCTGGTCTTATTTCAAAGCAAAGCTGATTCATTTTCTTTGACTGTAGCTGGAATGGGGTAGGGGAGCCATTATTTGACAACCAAATTCAAAAGTGTAAGAGGGAACAGTGACACAAGACACTTAGGTATGCAGCTGTATCAAAGGACACATTTCTGTATGAGTCAAGACACCAAGAATTATTGGTCTTTCTGAACAATCACCTGGTCATTTTTGAACAAAAACAAATTGTTGAATTACAGCCTTAATACTGAAATCACCTTTTTTCTGAATCCTGGCTATATACTGGTATATACTCCAGCTTTATCTGGAAAATAGGAATATAAAACTGATACTGTGAGTACTGCATGGCATATAAACAACATTTATCAATTATACTGACCAGCACTTGTGAGAACTCAGTAAATTGTCGTATTAATAATACAGACTTCTTCTACCACACTTTTCCTCTACATCTTCTCCACTAGCAACATACAGGGCTAAATGCTTCAGATACTTTAGCAAATGGCTAAGCAGAGAAATTCTGAAGCATATTCACAAAGGTTAGTTAAAGCAATTTCTGTATTTCAAAATATTTCAAGTCACTGCCACAAAGGAAAATAGAAATGTTAGTAATTATGATACAATAAGATTTTGTTGATAAATAAATTATCTCCATTCACAAAAGGTAAACCTGTCATCTTTGGTCTTGAAGAAAGCTACAGATGTGATTTAAAACCTCAGAGAATAGGTAGAATTATTTAAATGAGATCTCACAACTCTATATTTCATAATTATGAGAAAATGCTTATTCAAAATTAAGTATAATGGCATGATTGTGGAACTTCCTTGCTAATATGGATAAAATACTAATAAAACACCCATTTTTCATTAGCTCCATGGTCCTTATTCTAACCATCTTCAATAGTGATACTTAATTAACATTAATTGAAGAGGAACAAACTTTTACAGTTCGGGTCTAAAGTGTGTAAGGGAACTCAAAATATTCGGTGTATGGAAATTATGTGACATAGTTCAGCATTTTTATTGGCAGGCTCTGAATATCCAAGTCATATAGGATAGTGCTTGTACGCCATCTCAGTCCCTCTGCTTTCATCTCTCACCCAGTCAGTCAGTCGTGGTGACTAACGTGGAGACTGATCAGCTTTAATGTAGTGCTTTAGCCTTGTTATTGGCCAACTACAAATAGCTTTGTCTTCTGTCCCTGAGACTTTTGTGACCTCTTAGAAATAATTTGGAATTCAGGCAAAAGCGACCTGGAAGGAGGTTGGGGGAAAAATTCATGTGGGACAACTTTTAGCCAGTAGGAAAATGAAGCAAATGAGATAAGCTGAAAGGTCGGTAAGCAGCCCCTGTGGTGGTACACTGAATTACCCATGCTGGTATGCTGTTCCTCCCTGTTTCATGTCCCCCTTCCCTCTCCCTATCTCTGCTATCACCTACTCAAAAATATTCACACAGAAGCATCAGCTCAGGTTCGTTTTAGAGGCCAATCTAGTCTAAGTTATTGGCATATTTGATAACTTTCCTCTCATAAAAGTAATGCTAATTGGGAGACAGCTCAGATACAATGAGTGTTTGTCTCTGTTTTTCACATTAAACCAAAGTGATAATAATTGGTTTAGTTTTAACATTATGTACTCCCTAATGTTTATGGAATAAGACAGAGTCTGGTGGCAGGGGCCTGAATCTCATAACAAAAGCCTAGGTCACAATGTCAAAAATGCTTGGCTCAGTTGGGGTTTTTGCTACCAGTGATAAAACTTGGTGGCCAAGTTTAAGTGGCACTTTGACCCCAGTTGAGAGTAACTATAACTTTTGATTTTACTTAGTATAAGCATCTTTGATACAAAGCAAAGATAAAAGAGCAGATAGCAACCATCATTTAGCCATTCTAATGTATATATGGAACCCCAAATCACTCAGATTAACTTATGTTCCAAGATTGTCCTGGCTCTAAACAAGGATTTAAGTTCATCCAAATACCACACATCAAATATTGCTGACAATGAATTTAAATTATCCATATGAAGCCTGTAGGATACTGATGACGTGCACATTTTATCTCACAAGCCACCTCTGAATATTTTTGGTATTCTCTGGAGGCCCTGTACTGAAGGTCAAGTATATGGCCTGAGAAGACTCCATTATAGGATTTTTTTCTCTCTGACTTAGGGGTATTTGAGTTGTTCTATGAGAGATTTTATTCTGGCATGGAGTTTTAATATAAGTTTGATAGCTTACAAAATGTGACAAGTTCATCATCTGCAAAATTCTAGTAGGGTATGTGCGGTAGTTTTAATAGGTATGACCCACATAGACTCACATATTTGGCCTGTAGGGAGTGGCACTAGTAGGAAATACGGCCTTGTTAGTGTGGATGTGGCCTTGTTGAAGGAAGTGCGTCATTGTAGGAATAGATTTTGAGGTCTCAGATGCTTCACCCCTGACTCATGCACACAATTCTTTTTCCTGCCACCTTGGATCAAGATGTGGAACTCTCATCTCCTTCTCCAGCACCTTGTCTGCTTGCAGGCTACCATACTTTCCACCATGATAATAATGCACTAAACTTTGAACCTGTAAATCAGTTCCAATGAAATGTTTTCCTTTATAAGAATTGGCATGCTCATGGTGTTTCTTTACAGCAATAGGAACTCTAAAACAATGTGTTTTCTGAAAAAGATATCTTTTTAAGCTGAACTCGTCTTTGGTGAACACAGCTCTTGATCTTCTTTTCCATTGTGTAATTTCTTTCAAAAGTGGAGATGATGGTGAAAAGTTGAATACCAGCACATGGGAAATGGACAGAAGGGGATTTAGAGTTCAAGTTCTTGGCTGAGAAGATTTGTCTGCTTGTAAGAGTATAGCTTGCTCTGGAAGTACACCCATGGCTACCTGTTAAATCTAGTTCTAGTTCTATGGAATCCAATGCCTTCTTAGGCCTCCTCGGCACCTGAACACACACACACACACACACACACACACACACACACCACAAACACACACAACTGAAAATGTCAAACTCCAGCATGGTGTACATATTGAGTTTAAGACTAGCTAGGGCTATATAAGACCCTTTCTCAAAAAAAAAAAAAAAAAAAAAAAAAAAAAAAAAAAAAAAAGAAAGAAAGAAAGAAAGAAAGAAAGAAAGAAAGAAAAGAAAACAAACAAGCATTTCTTCAAAGTTTTAGTCTAGAAATCAATCCCCAGAGGAGCTACCATTATTAACTTTAGTGTAAAGATCTATGTATTCATTCCTGTGTGCACTTGAGCCTGTGATGTATCATAAGCCTTTAGGATGTATTATGCTTGTAATGTGATTTGATCATTAGGAATACTAAAAATTTAGATGAACCATCTTATATTTTGGATCTTAAAATAATTGTGTTTGTTAATTTTCTACCTATAGGTGTTTTGCCTGCAGGAAAATCTGTGCATCATCCATGGAGGTCAGAAGAAGACATCAGATGCCCTGTTATGAGTTATGGCTGGTTATGAGCCACCATGTGGATGCTGGGAACCCAAACTCTGTTTCTCTATAATATCCAGTACTTTTAGCCACCTTACTGCATCTTGAACCTTTGTGTTTGGTGCCATTCAACACAGAAACATACCCCAAAGCTCAAGGAAAATTACTAGGTTCCAACTTTAGCTGTATCAAATTATAATGTCTCTCTAGCTTGTCCTACATCAGTTAGATCAAACAGAATAAAAAATGTCAAAGCACCAAGTCCAGAGTACTTAATTTAGACATTCCTCATATGTTATCTTCACAGCATACTTTTAATAAGAACACTGGTAGTATGGGTGAATGAGCTAGGAATTCTTGAGTAAATACTTTTCTTTTTGTCTCTTAAGAGGTGCTGGAAAAGGCTGATCTAAATATTTTTATAAATTTTCAAATTCCACTAATGATTTTACCTAAGTTCATTATGGGGATGCAGTTGTCTTTCTTGGCAAGTTGCATGGCATGTTTAGTGTGTGCTTTTCTTTCTTTGTTTTCCCTAATGGATAACCCTATACTGCAAGAGATGTAAGATCCTGGGTATCTGAAAATTAAAGAACATCAACAAAGGGCCAGATGCTGTAGTGATAGAAGTTACAAAAGTATCATAAACACCAGGTGTGCCATATAAATGCACAAGTTGAATTTTTTTCTACCCTGCCACACTATTATCATATGGTTCTAACATCTGTTCATTTCTGTCCTGGCTTCCCACAGATAGTATTTATTAAAATCAAATGCTTGTGAGGTCTCACTTAAGCACCTTAAGCAGGAAGTGCCACTGTGGCCTTATTATGGAGTGTAAGTGAGCCGATAAAAATTGATTTTCATCAATAAACTTACAATTATCCCTACAAGCCAATATGGTATTGTCTGGATTGGGTATGCATTCTATTATTTGCTAATTACTCTGTGGTTTCCATTAGTGTAGGGCCGATACATTTTTTTTCTCACTCATTTCAAATGATTGAAGAATGGGGGGAGGGGACAGTTGAGCTTTAAAGAATGGCTATATCAGAAGCTGCTGTCTAAAGAAATGCTATTTTCTTAGTTTCAAATAAGGCATGTTAAAATAAAAAACTGAATCTAAAAAAGTAAATATTTGAAATAAGTGTTTTTACTTCGTTCCAGTGTTTTAATGAAAGGTTTGTTATAAAATACTATATCAGAAACAACCAAGCTAGCACATGGGAGGTAACACTGATCTGAAAATCAAGGGGTGATTCTTAATCAGTCCTGAAAATCTTCAGCCCCTATATTTGCATCTGAAAAATGAACCAGCTGGAACATAGACACTAAATATTCTTCAAGTTTTGATGTTTTAGGGTGCTATAAACCCTTAAATACTAGCTGGGCATGGTAGCCCACACTTTTAATTTTATCACACATGCTGAAGCAAGAGGATCACTGATTTTGAGCCCAGCCTGTGCTCTAGAGTGAGTTCTAGGGTAACTGGGACAACACACAGACCCTGTCTCAAAAATCCAAAACAAAAAGCCAAAATAATAGTTTATTGAGTGATGAAATGCAGACATCAATCTTAGCCCAAAAAACAAAACAAAACAAAAAGAAAAAACAAAACCCACCCATGATGATAATTTTTGAATTTGGCATTTTGTGGCCTGGGTGCAGGTCAGTCCTATTCTCAGCATGAGATTTTCAAGTGAATTTGGACTGAGTTCTGTAAGGTTCTCAGTATATTATTACAAGGTGATCTGGCACAAAGAAAACAGTGAATCATTGTGTCCTGCACCTTGTCTGCTCCTACTCTTCTGCTTCCAATTTCTTTGGGAAGGCCTCCTTTTCAGTACCAAGAATTTCCTGCTTATGAAATCTCAGACTCAAGGCTTCATTCTCTAATTATAAGCTCCAACTTTTCAAAACGTACTCTTTTCTCAACTCCACTATAGCCAGTCTAATCTATAGTAACACAATCATTGCTTTAACAGCTCCAATTTCTCCAGCCTTTTTGCCCTCTCCCATTAGGCAGACCACTCCAATATAAAGAGGCTCTCAGGTATTCAGAAGACCATCCCAGCCAATGTTTTCCCAATCTCAAGGTTCTCCACCTTAGCACCAGTGGCCTTTTCAAATGTAAATTCCACAACTCTCCTACACCTTCCTTTCCAGTGACTTGCTTAAGCCTTTAAATGGCTCTGCATGGCTCTTAAGATCAAACACCAGCTCTATAATACTTAGTGTTCAAGATTAACTGTAATTTTACCCAGAGTACATTCCCTATCTCTCTCTCTCTCTCTCTTTGCAACCTAGTGCTGGGTGGATGCATATCTACCCATGGACACTCGGTTTTCTTTTATAAACACTCATCATTACTTCTTCTTTATGAATGTGAGCCCCCCTACCCCAACTGCCCTCAATTCCATCTACAAACCTAGCTTCAAGTAATCCCTTAGAGACTTGTATCAGGAGGCACCTCATCCATGATGAAGTCTCTAAGGTGACAGTTTCTAAACTCAAAAATTTCTATGGGTATTATAACCGATGTAAAACCCAGTGATAGGAAAAAATGATGAAGAGAGTGGGGAGAGGTATATGCTCCATGGAGGTGTGGCAAGGCATGGGGGCAAGAAGGATGCCTCTGGGGACCCATGTTGAGAATCCCTTCCCCCTGAGGGACCAGCCACACTAGGGTATAGTATAGAATAGTTTATTAAGGGCATGGGGAGGAGAGGTAAGGAGTAGTAGGGTAAGAGAGAGAGAGAAGAGAGAGAAGTAGAGATGCAGAGGCTTGCCATGAGTACATGGAGAGTTGGGGGTGTAAGGGAATGGGGAGAGGAGGTGTGAGAGAACAAGAGAGCAGGAGGGCAAGAGGCCAAGAGAGCAAGAGAGAGAGGAGGGGGCAAGCAGCCCCGTTTAATAGTGTCAGGTAACTGGGGCAGAGCATACCTGGCTGTTGCCAAGTAACTGTGGAGTGAGGTATACCTGGCTGTTGCCAGGTAACCATAGGGTGTGGTTTACAGATTCCCAACACCCAGGCCCTGGATGATCTTGAAATTCTGAGCAATCAGATAGCAGATAATGGTATATCAACACTGTTCACTCCATACAAAGCCTTAATATTTAAAAAGTTTGTCTCCTTTACTGTCACTTCTTCCCTCGTTAGGTCCCCTTCTCAGCAAAACTCCAGGCAATTGACCTGGGACAGAATCAGTAGCTGACACCGATTGGTGTCAATAGCAATTCATCCCCAGGCTTTCTTTCTCCCATGCATAGGTAAGCATCATTGGAAACAGGTTCCACCAGAGTAATTTTCCATTCCTGCCTAGTCCATTCTGGTCAGCAGTGACCAATATCCAAAGGTAGGCCCTGCTGTAGTAATAATTTGTTTTTAAGAACGGTGACTGATCTGAACAAATTTGAGGGATGTGTAAATAAATCAAAGCACAAGGTCAACATGTTATACCATGATAAAATAGGTTTTGTTAAATTGAAATAAAAATCTCATGTTAGGCACTTGTTTTTATTCTCTCTTTTTGATATGACTGGTTTTTTTTCTATATATCCCAGTCATAACTAAAAGAATGCATTAAAAAAGGATTTGTGACATATTTTTTCCTCACAATTCACAGCATTTACAGTATTATCAGATACATAATGGATGCTTGATAAATGTTTGCTGAATGGCTGTTGTGACAATGGGCAGCCCATCCTCAAACAGATAGAAACAATTCCTAGTTGGCAGAAGGGATGAGAAAGTAAACAGCATCTTAGCTTCCTCTAAGCAAACTGCAACAGTTGGAGGGAGCAATTTAAAGTTGAGCTGAAATTCTTTAGTATTGTTATCTCAAGTGTCACAATAAGGAATTCATTCTTTTGTACTGTGAAAACTCACTTGTGTTATACCTAGCATGTAATCCTAAACCATTTGCATGCTGTTCAAAGAATTGTTCTGCATATAGATTGGTTTGTGTGCCCATATGTTTAAAAATTCAATTTAAAGGAACAGCTGAATTAGTCAATGAGATTGAAACTTTTCTTCAACATTCAGTTTAGGTGAGGAGAAGCAGCCTATATTCATTTGCACATTTAAAAAGTGAAGCTGAGGGGGATACTTGAGGCTTGTCTTGCAGAGACTAAACTCAATAAGAATATTTCCCCTGTTTATCAGTTTTTCTCCCTTGCTTGCCTTCTGTATTGCACAGGTTGAGGCTATTTCCTAATGGTTTTCAGACTGCAGTTCATTAAGGTTACTGCAATTGGTACCTCTGTCGATGATTTCGCTAGTATCTGCTGCTAGCAGGCAGTAACAAGGTGCATATCCTTCTCAATCATATTTACGCCTACTTCGAAATTATAACAGCTGGATTATCTGCCTCTGTACTGCCTCTCTTGCCAAATGAATAAATTAGCTTTTAAGCTTCTTTTGTAGCAATGTCAAAAATCAGTGTTTCTGACAACTTTTCTGAGTTAAAATGCAGTGAGACACCCCGCCCCCCTTACATCGGCATTGTTTTAAGGAGTACAAAAATTCTGAATTAAAAGACAACTGGAAAAATATTAGATAGACTCAGCTATGAAGCCCAATCATTTTGTGATTTCCCATAGCTGTCTGTCTTTTTCACATGCAGGGGAGGTCTCTCTTCATTGATCAGCCTTTTTTTATTACATGGTGTTCAGGGAGAAGCAAAGCAATCTCTAACACCACAAGGGTCAAAGAAACAGTGAACTTGTGGATTAAACTTGCAGACTTGGGGCGTTGATGAGCACTGTTTGTCTCCCTTGGCTTCCAGTAAATCTCAATTTGCAAATTAAAACAGAACCTTTAAGGCCTTTCCGACATCAGCTTGAATTCCAAATGGGTTATAATCTGCAGATTCCTTGATCTGACATTCGAACTCATAGCAGGGAGGCACAAAGCTGCCAGAACATGTTTTTCGTTCTGTGTCATTGGAGCCCTTAATCCTCTTCAAATTGGTTAAATAAGTCAGTGTAGTAATGGCATCATGGGAATGAGTTTCCAGGACTGGGAAGTAAGCAGATTTAGGGGGAATTAGTGATCTTCTCCAGAGAAGGCGGGACTGCTTACTCTAGCTGGTCATTACTTTGGCATGACTGGTAGAGTATGAGAAGCAAAATGTCTCTGAACTTCTCAATCTAGATTTCTTTATGGAACTTGATTCTGACTTGGCTCATGCCCCTGCCCATTTTTATTACGAGAGCCAAAGAAAATTTTTCTATGTATGTCGTTTTCTTCCAGAATGAATCTCCATAAGATGAACCAATGAAGAGAGCTGTACATTTGCTTGAGGATAACAAAGCAAAAGAGAAATGGGAACAAGGCACCCTTGAGCAAATTTTTCTCTCTTGTTTTCAATATTGTCAACACACGAGTTTGGATTGTACTCATAGGCTTACATTGGACAAAGTAGAACCATATGGGCCCATGCATTTCAAAAAAGGCAAATCCATGTGAATTGGCTCAATCTTTATCCAAGATAACCCAAAAAAAAGACCTTGGCTAAGAGAAAATTCTACTTCATTGAACATCAGACTGTGATAAGCCTGTGTTGATAAAGTTTCTTTTTTTTTTTCTTTTTTTTTTTCTTTTTTTGTGGAACATAGCAGCACCCTTAGCTCAAACATTTACGTATTATTTATGCCTGCTTCTACAGTGCTTGTGACAGTGACTGTCTGACCTGTAAAGCTGACATTTGCTGTTTTGATAGAGAAAGTTTGAAGACCTGCTTTATTCAGCACAGATCAGAAAATGTGCAGTTTCTATGAGAGGCAGTCAATGGATTTGATGAATTTTCGGCAACTCGTTTAGTTTCTAATGTAAACTTTAAAATTAATTTTACTTGAATAATATTACTAAGAAGGCACAAATATTTATCATTTGTTCATTATTTTTTAAGTTGATATCACATATACTTTATTAATATAAGTAATATATACCATAGATTTGTATTACTATGCAACATATGTAGTTAGATACTGGTGAGGCATAGAAAGAAAGGTACTATCTAAAATATTAACAATAATTGGTATTATTCAGTAGCACTGCTTGGAGGATCCATTTGAAACACACATCTATGGCAGGCCCATCAGAAGAAGTGGACATCCCAAAAAGAAGCTGGATATGGTGGCTCACAAGTACAATCCCTAAAATCTCTGCTCTCAAAATTGGGAGGCTGAGGTAAGAGAACTTCTACAAGTTTATGCCAGCCTTGGCTATGAATTGAGAATGTCTAAAAATTAAATTGAATAAAAGATCTCCAAAAAATAGCAGATAATATTGTAAATAAGAATATTTCTAAGAAATTTATATGGAAACCTATTCTTGTGAAGGACCCTAGGTCCAGTTCCCAGCACCCACATGATGGGTCGCAATCATGCATAAGCCTAGTTCCCTGAAATCTGACACCTTATTCTGGCCGCCAAAAGCACCAGAAATACACATGGTGCATACATTTGTGAAAAACACTCCTATACATTAAATAAATAAATAAATAAATAAATAAATAGCCCATAAGAACAAATGCAAAGAGCTCAGAATATAGGACGGAAGGATGGGACTGTGTCCCAGTCACCAGGATGCTGTTGCTGGCTCTAGGATGGCAGGCTTGCTTTGATTCTCTTGTAGGAGTTTTTCTTAACATAGAATTTCAACTTTGGTTTTTTGACTTAACATCTTGTTGATTTTGCCCATCATGAAGTATGTGGAGATTATTTTGGAAAATGTGACAGATGTGCTTCATGTGACTACACTTTACTGTGACATTTTGTTTCCTGAAAAATACTATATGAATGTTTCTGTCTTTATTTATCCAGGTGACAGAAGCCTAGACTCTTAGAGGTAGCTGTGACCCTGGTGGTGATGGAAAGTAAGCACTTCTCAAATGTTAGTTTTCCTGTGAATAGTGGGGATCTCTTTTCCATTTTAGGGGTGCAGGAGTTTCTAAGCTGCAGATTCTGATTCAATAGCTCTGGAATGCATGCTAAGAAGTCTGCAACTGAGAATTTGAAGACTCGGGTGTTTTAGGGTCATGACAACCTGCCCTTTGATATCTATGGATTTCCACCTAGTTCCTGTGTGAGAACTCATAATTTACACAAAGTACTCACAGGTCTCCCGGTAAGCTACTTTGTTACATAGACTTTAATGTTGAGGAAATCTTTATATTTTAACAGCTACAGTATGTGAGGTTTTTCTGATGAATCAGTTTCTTGTGATATCCAATAGTGGATAGTATTGAATTGTCCTTTTGTGATCAACAGCCAATTCTTTTTTAAAAGAAATATTTTCTTTATTTACATTCCAGTTGTTGTCTCCTCCCTGTCCCACTCCCATTTTTCATCCCATTCCTTCTCCCCTTTGCCTCCAAGAGGATGCTCCCCCTTACCACACCTCCCCCTTCCCTGGAGTCTCAAGTCTGAGGCCAGACCAGGCAGGCAGACCTCTGTCCTCTGAGCGGCCTTACCAGCAACTGACTGAGACAGCTGCAGACACTTACACCCAAACATTGGACTGAAGTCGGGGACCTCTCTGGTTGAATTCTGGGAAGGCCTGAAGAAGCTGCATGGGAGAGCGACCCCATAGCAAGACCAACATTCTCAGCTAATCCAGACCCCAGGGACCTTCCAGAGATGGAGCCACAAACCAGGAGCATACACTGCTAATCTGAGGTCTGGAACATATATAGCCAATTCTTTTGTTCGTCAAAAATTAAGGCCCCCTCCCCAGTACTGTTTGCCATAAATGGCTTGTTTTCCTGAGGGAAGCAAACGGTAACAACAGGTTGAAGTCTCTCCTACTTTCTCCCCTCCCCTATGTGATTCCCCTATTTCTCTCTTCTTAAAGTGAACATATATTATGTGTCCAGTTGATTATATACACATTTACACAATTAGAGGGATTAAATTTCATTAAGATTTGAGTCTTGACTGTGTCTTATAATCTTGTGTGTTAAAGACTAGGTTGCCAGCTGGTAGCTTACTGAGAGGTTGTAGAACTGTCTCTAGCTTCCTCTGGTCTCTACTCCAGCAGTAATCTTGGTTCTCATGTTTCAGAAATGAGACTTCAGATTGGATCCACTAGTAGATCAAACAGGCATAAATTTAACTGGAGCAAGTAAGGAGCAAGAATACACTCTTGAGAAAAAGCGTGCACTGCGGACATAAACTTAGAAGTGATAATTATGTAAGAGGAAAATATTGGCTGCAGATGCTGTAGCAACTGACCCAAATAAACTTGTTTATTCTCAGAAAAAAAAGTGGGCTGAACAGAGCAGCAATGGCCTGATTATGGCAAAATCAGGCTCATGTTTCTTCATTTACTGTTATCCCTCTTGAGTCTCCTCCATTGTGACCACTTCTAAGAAAGCAGTGTGCTTTTCCTGGAAACTCATTTTATGTAACTCTGAATTCAGTCTGTTTTAAGTAGATGTGCAAGATAAAATAATATGTAAAGGGGTTCAAGTACCCATAAACTTAGGGGATGGTTAACAACATTCTCAACATGTTCCCTAAAGAGGAATTCTTTGAGCTGACTTAGTTACAGTAGACTATAATTACCAATTGCTTTTCATGTCCTACTATTGAGATGTGAAGATGTGAGCTGGTCCATTTAGAGTAAACACCACCACCGCTGATGCTGCTGCTGCTGCTGCTGCTGCTGCTACTACTACTACTACTGCTACTACTACTACTACTACTACTACACCTACTATGCTGACTACTACTTACAGACTTGTGGCACCAGCGATTACTATTCATTATGCGATGGATTTTAGAGTTGTTGTTTAGCAATTAGTTGCTAGGACCCTGTGGAAGGAAGTTAGGTTACTGTGGAAGTGGATGGGTGTTGGAAGAATGGAATTTTCTTGATAGAGATCTTGGGACCCCCATCTCCCTTCTTTGTTTTTGCTTCATGACTGCTTTGAGATAAACATAACTCTTGCATACATTCTTCCCAAAGAGATCAACACCAAGTGAACATGGACAAAAATGCCAGTGTCTGTGATGAATGATAAATCCTTCTTCCACTTAAGGTATGTGACAGTTTGTATATCCTTGGCCCAGGGAGTAGTTGAAGTATTATTTGGAGTAGTTGGCCAACAACAAGTGGTCTTGTTGGAGTGGTATGACCTTGTTAGAGTAGGTGTGACCTTGTTAGAATAGATGTGGGAGTGGGCTTTAATACCTTAGTCCTACCTGCCTGGAAATCAGTATTTTGCTACCAGCCTTTGGATGAAGATGTAGAACTCTCAGCTTTTTCTGTACCATGTCTTCCTGGATGCTGCCATGTTTCCACCTTGATGATAATAGACTAAACCTCTGAATCTGCAAGCCAGCCCCAATTAAATGTTGTCCTTATAAGAGTTGCCTTGGTCATGGTGTCTGTTAGCAGCAGTAAAATCTTAACCCAAGGTATTTTCTCCCCAGCAATGAAAATCGAAGTAACACAAGCCCTAGAAAAGCATACAACCTGTGTGCCCTCAAATACTTAATGATGGTAATGGGTTTGAAGGAATGAAGGGCTCATGGAGACCAACTGAGACTTGGCACTGTGAGAAGCCATAGAAGGCCATTGGTAAAGGTGCAGCCTCAGCTGTAGTTGACAGCCCAGGACTGAAGGGGTCATGCAAAGGATTTGAGGCTTGGCACCATGAACAGAGCTTATGAGCTACTGGTGAAGCCTAGGTACATTTTGGAGATGCCAGATCTTGGGATCATCACCAAGAACAGCAGCAGCAGTGGAGGAGATCAGCCTGAGGTTAGAGTGCTACAGAGGGCAGAGCTGGACAAGTGAGGTCAGCCATTTGGAGGAGCTCAGAAGATCATATGTGGATCACAGATATTGAAACAAGAAGCTGTAAGATGTTTAAGATACCAGAGCTGTGGACTATGTGCCGAGGAAAGCTGCTAACCAGGAATGGAACCAGCCCAGGAGATTCCAGAAACAAAGAGAATAGGGAATAGTTTTTTTTTGGACACCAAAGTTGTGTAGATCTCAGAAATACTATATATATATATATATATATATATATATATATATATATATATTTCAAATTTTTGAAAAATTGAAGGTATCAGACAGATTTTAAAAAATTCTTTTGGGTTAGTGGTCAGTGTTTAATTTAAAGTTTTGAACCCAAGAAGTGTTTGTAAGTCTCTAAAACCATTTTTTAAAAAAATAAAGAGCAAGCAAAAAAAAAAAAAAAAAAAAAAAAAAAAAAAAAAAAAAAAAAAAAAGACAGAGAGAGTTTTTAAAAGTGGGAGTAACTTATGGGTTAGTCATCTGATTACTACTAAAAGGGAATTTAATTCATTATAACCACTGATCATATTTGTTCTTGTAAAACCTTCTTACATATAGGATGAATAGAAATAGCCATATGTATTTTATTTTTATAAATAAAAATATGTGCATTTTTTATTTAGTCTTCTCTGTCTTAGGACTTTATTTGTCCATCACTTTTATATTGGCTCACACAAGCCAGAACTATATTTTAACATTATAGTCAGAATGTGGGGAAAAAAGGGTTTGGGGTGTATCAAAAACCAATCTTGATGTGATAGAACAGTGTGCCTGAAAACAAAGTTGTTATGTTTCTCTCCTCTCTGCTCTGTGTGGACCAATGAGTGAGGTGATGATTTAGTGCAGAATTCTTGCTAGTTCACAAGGAACCCCACTGAGCAAGCTTGCTTTGCTTTCTCATAGGATTATAGGAGACAGAATGAAGGATGACACTTTGAAAGGAGAACAGCCAGGGACCTAGCAACCAGCCACAACCTCCTAATTCCTTTGGAGGCCTAAGGGCACTCTGCTGGAATTTTTAAGCACAGAGAAACAGGAAGGCTTTCAATTTTACACCCAGTCAGTACAAAATAGAAGAAGAAGAAAGTACATAGGAGTAACTGAATGATTATTTGGATTTATTCTTATGTTGTTATTTAACGGTTTACTTTTTTGTTCATCTATAGTTTTCTTTTCTATTTTACTGTCCCACTGGCCCTTGAAAATAAAGAAATTTGGAGTTCCTTTGTCTAAAGATGAATTGATTAACACATTGACATGTTTTCCCTTGAAGAATATTCATGTGAAAAATTATCTGTTGATTTTGGCACCCATTCCGTTTGACCACCAAAACTGGCACTTCTGAGAATGAGAAAAGATGCTGCTACTCCCATCCTACTGTCAGAGAGCTGTACATAAAATGCTACTCAATCAGGGGCTATTGAGATTCTTAGCTGCTATGGGAGGAAACATCATCTTTATCTAAAAGTGTAGCTTCTGATAGGCTGAATATAGTCCACACATCCAAGAATAATTGTGTAGCCCAAATTGGCCTTGGTGGGGGAAACAATAACAAAAGACACAAGTTTGGATGGAAAGGGAAGAGAGGGTGGATCTGGGAGGAGATGGTGGAAGAAGGACAGCAAATATGATCAAAATATGCGTGAAATTCTCAAAGAACTAAGAAATATATATGAATGTATATATATATGTGTGTGTGTATATGCTATAGTCATAATTATGTTAAGAAATCTGGAATAAATATAGTCAATGTATAAGCAAAATGAGACAGATGGTTATCCTAAATATGGGTCATTTTATCAGTTATTAGCTTGTCACTTGAATTTCGTGGTAACCTCTGAAAAACATGTGAAACTATGTCATTTTTTTAAAATACGACTTGGGATTCATGTGTATTCATATCATGGAAATTTCAATAGGCCCCAGAAGTACAGATTCTCCCCCTTCTGACTACATGAAGAGAGTAAGAAGCCTTTCAAAGTTAAATGATCCTTTACTCGGGTCATTACTTCCCCTCCAGCTCTCTTGAGCTTATGTACCTACACTCCACAGGGCTCAGAAACCTTCACTTACTCTATATTTCTATGACAACTGCCTGAGCCCAAGCTTTCTGCATCTCATTTGGACTGTAGCAAAAGTCTAAGTGATCTCTCTGCCTTCACTTTTCCTACATGTCAAATCCTTTCTCAGTTTCACAATCAGAGTGGCTTCTAGAAAATAGGAATTTGGTCACTGCACTCTTCTTTTTCAAGAGTTCAGTAGTTCCCGCTCTCAGAACCACGATGCAGGACATAGAACACCTCTCGTATATTCACCTGTAGCTAACCCTTTAGCTTCCTTCTTAGCACTTATAAATTGTTTCCATCTCTCTGCCTACTCCATATCATTCTTTATTTTGCAGTTAGTTATCATACTTCCATGTTTAGAAAGCCACAGAAAGGGTCCTTTTCCAAGAAAAGAGAAGCCTTGCATTTGCGTCCTGGATCTCTGAGTCTATCATGTAAAAAAGTTGTTTATACACAGCTCAAGTCACTTGTTTGGTGATTGTTTTATGAGAAATATATTACTATGTATCCACCACTGTGCTGGCTAATTTTATGTCACCTTGGCAAATACCACAATCATTTGAGGAAAGGAAACCTCCATTGAGAAAATGCCTCCATTAGATTAGGCTTTAGGGAAGCCTGTGGGACATTTTTGTAGTGATTGATGCCAGAGAGTCCAGCCTGCTCTGTGTGGCGTTTTCTAGTGGTCCTGAGCCTTGTAAGAAAGCAGGATAAGTAAACCATGAGGGTTTAAGCTAGTAAGCAGCACTCCTACATGGCCTCTGCAACAGCTCTTGCCTCCAGGTTCCAGCCCTGCTTGAATTTCTGTCCCAGCTTTCTTTGGTGATAAACTGTTGCCTGGAAAAGCAAGATGAAATAAGTTATTTTCTCCCTAAACTGCTTTTAGTCTTCTATAGGAACTTAAGGACAACCACTATTATCTCCCCTCTTCAAAAATTTTATTATGTTTATCACCTATATATTTATGTCCCTATTTTCTGCCAATTGCCTCTTATCCATCCTTGTAGTCTTGCCTTTTTAAAGAATGTTCTCATACAGTGTATGTGTATCATGCTGTGTAATGACTTGGAGATAGATTCATCCTTGTTCTTACATAAATCAATAATAGTTTCTTCCATTTTATTGCTGAATAGTGTTCTGTTTTACAGTTGCATATGTTTTACATTTCCATTCCACTATTAGAGGGAATCTGGGTTCTCCTTACAATTTGAGTTGTTTCCAGTTGTGGATAATTACACATAAAGCTGCTATGAACATTCTTAAACAAGTTTCTGTGTTAACATGGATTTTCATTTCACTTGGAAAAAAGCCCAGGAATGGAATTTCTGGATTGTATGGCTAAATGTATGATCGTGTGAGAACTGCCAACGTGTTTTCCAAAATGGCTGTACAGTTTTGCATTGCAACTAGCAATGAACAAGAATTCCTTTTCTTCCCTATGCTTTCCAACATTGGTATGGTCGGTACTCTTCATGTAAGTCATTCTAAAATGTGTAAACCTGGATGTCACTGGGATTTTACTTGCCATTTAACTACAATTGTACAATATCTTTCCATGTCCCTAAAAATATGCTCATTTAATATTTGTGAACTGTATCATCTTGGGTGAAGTGATTATTCATATATGTTGTCCATTTTTAAATTATGTTAGAGTTTATTGTTGGGTTCTAAGAGCTTTTACATATTTTAGTGGCAAATCTTTTATCATACATGTGCTGTAAATTTCTTCTAACTTGTAGCTGCTCTCTCTCTCTCTCTCTCTCTCTCTCTCTCTCTCTCTCTCTCTCTCTCTCTCTGTGTGTGTGTGTGTGTGTGTGTGTTTCTGTGTGTGTGTGTGTATGTGGGCACACACACGACACACATGTATGTGTGGAGGGCAGGGAGATAATCTTGGTCCTCTTTTATCACTCTCTGTCCTAGGTTTAGATACAGGATTTTTCACTGAACCCAAAGCTTACCACTTAGCTCAGCAGGCAGACAGCAAGCTCCAAAGAACCCCTGAGGAACCCTAAGGGCTTTTCTAGTCCCATACCCTCCTTACAGCTTCTCCCTCCCACCTGGGGACTAGAGTAGGCCAAGTCACATTCTCCACCCACAGGAGCATTCTTGAGTAAAAAATTCTTAGAATGTACTGACTGACCCTCTGAATAGCCCCAGGTAGAGTTCAAATGCCTGTCATGCTTTCTAGCCAGTAGATTTAAAGGTCAATATGCTTAGCTGCTAAGTTTGAACTGTAACTATGCTGATATAACTTGTGCCTCTAAAAAGTATAAAAACTGCTTGTAATAGCCAGTTGGGGTCACATTCTAGTCACTTACGATGAGGGGCTGATTGAGGATCCACTCAGACACTCCGGAAAAATAACCCCCTTGCATTTTTATTGAACTCCATTCTCGTGTATCACTTGGTGTGTGGGGGTCCTCCTGATAAGACTCACTTCTAGTCTTACACCCCTTATATTTGTTCCCAGGACTAGAGATACAGGTTGAAATTTTCACACCTGGCTTTCTACTTGGGTCTTGGGGTGACAAGTCCTGCATGCCCAACTGCAAGGGATGGTATGACACAGCTCCCTCCCCTAGAGCAGAGCCAGCAGGACATGGACCTCCACAAGTGTTGACTATGCACTAGAATTGTTTATATATTTTACTTTATGTTCCTCATTCTGAGTAATGTCCTCTCTGCCATGGTTAATGACTCCATGATTATCAGAGACAGAAAGAATCTGGAAGGCAGAAGTGTGTCTCAGTAAAATGGTGAGAACCCTTAATGCTGTGGGAAAGAACTTTGAAAATATGAGTTCAAGAATCTATAATTTCAACTATGCAAAACATAAGGATGCAATATGAATTATGCAAGTCGCTTCATATATCTAAAAGAACAGAGACAGCTTCACTATAAGCCAGCTTGTCAGAAAGATATTAAGGAAGGAGATAAAGAAATTTAGGGAGTGGCGATTTCAAGGCTAGTTTCCACGCTGCTAAATATATTGTTTGTTCTTACAAAGGCAGGCAGATATTTGAGTTCAAGGTCATTCTGTGACTCTGGAAATTTTGGGCCAGGTATGATCAGAATGGTGATCTCAGGACAGAATCCCACCCAACTAATTTTCTTGTCTGTGCTCACAAAGGCAGTCAGATCTCTGAATTGATTTGCCATGTTAAAAAAGTGTACTTGAGGTCTCTTTCTAAGAATTAAGGGGCTAAGGTCATAAAATGCTGATGCATGGGATAATCGAAAGGGAGCCTGGAGTAAATGACTGGATTGTTATGTAAATAGAAGACTAGCCTTTGGTCTGCAAGAGAGAGCTACCCAGAGAAAACTGCTTGGAGAGCAGACATAGCTCTTCCCACACAACTCAAAAGTATCAATCCAGAATTCTTCCTGTCAAAAGGAAATATAGGGACAAAGAGTGGAGCAGAGACTGAAGGAAAGGCCATCCAGAGACTTCCCCACCTGGGGATCCCTCCCATCCGCTGACAACTAACCCAGACACTATTGCTGATGCCAAGAAGTGCTTGCTGACAGGAGCCTGATATAACTGTCTCCTGAGAGGCTCTGCCAGAGCCTGACAAATAAAGGTGCAGATGCTTGTAGCCAAACATCAGACTGAGCACAGGGACCCTAATGGAAGAGTTGGGGGAGGGCTGAAGGAGCCGAAGATGTTTGCAACCCCATAGGAAGAACAACAATATCAACCAGCCAGACCCCCCCCCAAAGCTCCCAGGGACTAAACCACCAAAGAGTACACATGTAGGGGGATATTGGTCCAGCTGGATATGTAACAGAGGATTGACTTATCTGGCATCACTGAGAAGGGAGCCCCTTGATCTTGTGCAGGCTTGACCCAGGGTAGAGGAATGCTAAGGTGCTAAGACATTAGTGGTTGAGTGGATTGGTGAAGGAGCACCCTCATAGAGGCTGGGGGGTGGGGAGGAAGGGAAGAGGGGATAAGAGGCTTTTGGAGGGGAAACTTGGAAGGGGGATAACACTTGAAATATAAATAAATAAAATAACCAATAAAAATAAAAAAAAAAAAAATTAGAGCAGCTACCCAGGAAGAACTTCTGGAGAGCAAAGAGTTCTTTTAGGATTTTTATAGAATGATTTTGGACTTTGGTAGGGAAAATCCAAGAATTTTTTATAACAGTTTTTCTGACTTTGGTCAGAAAACTCATGAACTATCCAGTGAGCTTTTAGAATTATTTTTTTTTTCCTAGCATGAGAGAGCTGTCTCTAGCAGAGAGCTGTCATGAGTAGAGAGCTGTTTTGAGCAAGGAGCTGTCTCAAGCAGAGACCTGTCTCAAGCAGAAAGCTATCTCGAGCAGACTACAGAGGCAAAAGCTATCTACAGAGAGGTGGCTAGGGACCCATCTCCAGCAGACTACAAGGCTGTGCCAGCTTGTACCACACCATTTGACTGCATAGTTCTTTTTGCAGCTCCCAAACACTCCTTCCTCAGAACCCCTCTCCAAGCTGAGGCTGGTCCTTGGGATTAGTGGGTCTAAACTAAGAGTTTTATGCTTCGGTGGTCAGCATTTTATCTACTAAAGTATCAACTCTGCTTCTTTTCATGAGTTTTTATGGCATTTGCATATATTCTTAGGTGAATTATATTTTGAAATATGTCTTTGATATAGATCTTTGAGTTTTAACTTACTTATTGTTACGCATTAAATCCTTTCTTATTTCTCTCTCTCTCTCTCTCTCTGTATATATATACATACATATACATATATTTGATTTTAAATTTTATTTTATGTGTATGAGGGTTTTGCCTGCACATACATATGTGTACTAATTACAGGCCTGGTACCAGTGGAAGCCAGAGGATGGTGTCAGATCCCATGGTTGAAAGCCAGCACATGGATGCTGGGAAGTAAACCCAGGTCCTCTATAAGAACAGCCAGTGTTTTCAACTACTGAACTAAGAACAGTCTCTAGTCTGACTTTATATATTCTTAAAACAATTCTTTAGTCAAAACTATAACTATAAATATTTTTCTTCTATTCTGTGGTTAATTTTCTATGCTCTTAATCTTTTATAGAATTTAATACTTAAGATTTTGATTGAGTTTTCTTTACATATCATAATTTTGATGCCATACCAAAAGTTATTTGCCAAAAATGATTTTTCTTAGTTTAGTAGGTATCCTCATTAGTTTTTTTTTTTTTTTTTTTTTTTTTTTTTTTTTTTTTACTGTTAACTTGCTAAAATCTCAAGTCACAGGGAAGAGGAATCACAATTGAGGATTTACTTTGATCATATTGATCCATAGCCATATTTGTGAATAATTTCCTTGATTGATAATCAATTTGGGAAGGCCCAACCCACTTTAGGCAGTAACATCCCTACTCCGGTAAGGTTATGACCAGTAAGTGAGTCAGTAAACAGCGCTGTTTGGCAGTTTCTGCTTTAGTTCCTGGCCTGATTTCCATCAATGATTGACTGTGGCCTGTAAGTATAAAATGAAATTATCACTTTCCTACCCTAAGTTACATTTGGTTGAGTTATTTATCACAGCAACAGAGATCAAACAAAAGCAATACAAGTACTGTAGGAAAACAGTACAGTCTGAGTGAGTTAATCAATGATCAATGAAAATCTATTTTTTTCACAGTTTTGGAGCCTTAAATCCAAGGTCATAGAAGTGTTGTGTCTGGTTTCTTCTGTCATATCTTTTGCTAGCTTACTCACTGTATCACACATGTGTTCTTTGGTCTGTGAGTGCACATATTTATACTCTAGTGTTAACTGGTGTGCTATGAAACACAACGAATGTGAAATGGTTTGTTCAATTATGCAAAGTGAGAGGTATTATAGTCTGCTGTGTAAAAATTACAGAATGAAAAAAGACAGTGATGAAGTTAGTAAAGCACTGTGAAGTAATGGGTTTAATGGGCTCAGTCCAAGAGAGGATTGAGGTTCTATCTTAGCAGGCAGAGTGGATAGTTCTCACCTTTCTTTTATACAGCCCTTTACCCAATAGAGATGCCCACCTAGTGGTGAGACTTTGTTTCATTGATTGAGACCATCAGTTTCAATGTCAATCTTAACAAAAATATTTTTACAAACATACTCAGAAATAAAATATAACTTCATTTCTGTGTTCCATTGACACATAAATTAACCATTACAGTTCTAGCCCCTCTTCTGATTCTTTTCGATTCTCTTTTTTTTTCTTACTCTTCTTTAAACAATTAATTTACTTATTTTATTTTATATGTATGAATGTTTTGGCTTCGTGTATATGTGTGTACCACATGTATCCCTTAATCCTACAGTAGCCAGAAGATGGTGTCAGATCCTCTGGAAATGGAGTTACAGTTGATCATGAGCTGCCATGTGAATGATGGGAAACATATATAGTTATCTGCAAGAGCAGCCTGCCCTCTTAAATGTTAAACTCTCTCCAGTCCTGTCTTACTGCTCTTATAAGTAAACAGGCCATATTGATGTCCATATATATATAAACTCCTTTTTATCTTAATTGGTGAATTAAACTCCTCTTCAAGTGAAGTTATATTTTTTAATAGTGAGGATTATGATTTCTGTATATGGATTTAGGAGGAATGTATAATTTAAATATTGGCATACTATCATGCCTTTCCTATGTTTTCTCCTGAAGGAAGATGATGTATTTTTTATGTTTATTTTTATTTACTTATTTAGATTTTATTGACACAGGGAGTTTCACAATGTAGCCTTGGCTGGCCTTCAACTCGCTGAGTTCAAATGCCAGCCTCTGCCTCCCGAGTGGTAGAATATAGGGCCTATACCACCATTCTTGGCGAAATGGTTATGATTTCTGAGACTGAGACAGAATGGTCACTGTGAGTTTTAGATGAGCTTGGGATACGCAGTGAGATTCAGGCAAGCTTAGCTACATAATAAGATCCTGTTTCTCAAAGGTACCCACTTAACCAGCTGAGCCACTAAACAACCAAAGAAACAAACCGGTTGCTAAATGCTTATTAAGTAAATAAATGAACAGTAATCACATTTATTGTTCTATTTTACTTTCTGACTTTGTGTTTGCATATAGTTGTATTGTTGAAGAAACTTTATAATACTTACTGTTTAAATAAAATCTTAAAACATATCAATATCTATTCAAAATTGCCTGAAATGGCAGTATTTGCTGATACAAATACTACTGCATTCTATGACCAATTTTATATCTAGGTGTATATGTCATACTAGTATAATATATATGTTAGTGTGCTAAAAGACATGTGCAGGAATATTTTAAAAAGCTGAAAGACAGCTTAGCAGTTAGAGGAACTAGCTCAGTTATAGACTCCCATGTATACATTCTAGCAGTACCTTCTCACAACTAACTGTAGTTTCAGTTTCAGAGGATCTGAAATCCTCTGCTGACCTCCAAAAGCACTGCATACATGGTACAAATGCATACACGTAGGCATTCATACATAAACAAACTAAAATAAAAATAATAAATAAAAGAATATTTTAGAGATACAGTATTCAAAAAAAAAAAAAAAAAAAACTAAATGCATCCCAAATTATTTATCCACAGATACACTGTGATGGTTTGAATAGATATGGCCCCCTATAGACTCATGTGTTTGAACACTTGGTCCAAAGGTAGTGGCACTATGAAGAGGTATACCCTTGTTGAATTAGGCATGGCCTTGTTCGAGAAAATGTATCACTGTGGAGGCAGGCTTTGAAGTCTCCTATGTTCAAGATATGCACAGTGTGGAATCAGAGTCTCCTCCTGGTTCCCTACCAATAATCTTTTGCCTGTACATAAAGATATAGAACTCTCCAGTTCCACGTCTGCCTAAAAGCTGCTGTCCTTCCCACCATGATGATTATGATAATGGACTAATTCATATCTCTCTCTCTCTCTCTCTCTCTCTCTCTCTCTCTCTCTCTCTCTCTCTCTCTCTCTCTCTATCTATCTATCTATCTATCTATCTATCTATCTATATATATCAATCAATATATATCATATCTATTTATCCATCCATCCATCCATCCATCTATCCATCCATCCATCCATCCATCCATCCATCCATCTATCCATCTATCTATCTAGAGTTTCCTTTGTTACAGTGTCTCTTCACAGCAACAAAACCCTAAGACACATATATTCTTGCCTAGTCTCAGAATGGAATAGTGTAATAAAATGGACTCATTAGTTAAATATGTAATGGCTAGGATGTTTCACAACAATGAATTGCTGAAGAAGAAACAGTAAACAGAAAGAACATGAATGTAAGAATTTCTTTTTTCTGAAAATTTTTTTTTTGAGCCAGGGTTTTGTTATAAGATCTAGGCTGGCCTGAAACTTGCTATGTAGACCACCTTGATCTCGAAATTAAAGTAATCTTCTTGCCTCTGATATGTGTGTGCTGGTATTAAAAGAATTTATTACTCACCCGAGCTAATTATTTTATTTTTGTAAAGATCAAAACCAGGCAAACATTAGCTATGCGGACAGAACTCATGATAGTTTTTACCTTTAGGGAAGAAAAACTTGGAAGGAATATGAGAGGAATAATGAATATTAATGGTTCTGGTACATTTTATTTACTCAACTTGGTGGTACATACATAGGCAAGCTCATGTTGTAAAATGCCATTGGATGATGATTTATTATTTTTTATTCCTATTTTAAAAATTAATACATGTGAAGTGGCCTTGTTATTTCTGTGTAATTGGTGGGGAAACAAGGAATACATTTTATGAAGCCTTATTAAAATTAAAGCAGAAATGGCCCAGGTGCTGGTGGTACACACCTTTAATCCAAGCACTCAGGAAGCAGAGGAATGCAGATCTCTGAGTTCAAGACCAGCCCGTTCTACATAGCTAGTTCTAGGACAGCCGGGACAGTAAGAAAGACCCTGTCTCAAAAAGAACAAACAAACAAACAAGGAAACAAACAAACAACAAATAAAGCAGAAGCAAATGTAGATTATATTTCTGTTTTAAAATAGTATCTTCTATGTTTTAGCTACCTTTTAATTGCTGTGATAAAACACCATAATTAAGACAATTTATAAAAGGCAACTTAATTTAGGGCTTATGGTGGCAGAGTGTTAAAGTTCATAACTATCATGGTGGTGAACAAGGCAGCAGTCAAGCAGACATTTTGCTGAAGCAGTAGGTAAGCATTTATACTTTGATTCACAAGCATGAAGCAGAGAAAACTAGCTTGGGATTGCACAGACTTTTGAAACTTCAAATCCTGACTCCTAGATACTCAACTCCTCCAGCAAGGTCACACCTCCTAAAAATTTCCGATGGGAAACTAAAATAAACATTCAAATATATGAACAGATTGGGGGGCATTCTCATTCGAACTACTGTGTCTGTTTGTTCAACTTTTCCTTATACCATATTAAAATTTTTACAAAATTTGAACAGCGAATGACAGAGAAAAGGCAAAGTTATTTGGAACATACTAAGGAAACACTAGAATCAAGTCAATGTTGGGCATTCTTTTTACTGCCCATGATTTAGCCATAGATGACAATTCAGATAATTCCGAAAAGTTCGAATAGTCAAACCAGCTGTTTTTCATACTAGTAAGAGAGTTATAGAACTATGTCCCTTTTCACTGTTGGTCCATTTGCACTTTACATCTAAATTTCACTAGTGTAGGGCCTTTTTATTTTGCCTAAATAGGTACTCAATATTGTGTTTCGGAAATGCTAAAGGATGCTTTTCAAATTGCTACCTGTCTTTAGAAGCGCTGCATGCTTGCTGAAGGTTGCCTCTTGTCAAAACACTATTTCTTGGTACTCTCAACAAACAAAGTAGAATCAATGACTTTTATAAAACCAAGGTTGCTGAAAGTTAGGAGATTCCCAGTGTTATGTGTTTATATATGTACATATACTTGGAAAGATATGAATGTTAAAATTGATAATTATTCATAGTTATTAACTTTGGTAATTCCATATAGAAGTGTTCAGAGGTAATTTATTTTTATAACTCTTAAATTTTATTATTTTTTACTTATTCACTTTAAATCCCACTCACTATCCCCCTCCTGGTCACCCCCTCCCACATCCTCCCTCCCTTTCTCCTCTGAGCAGGTGGGAGCCCCCTGGGTATTCCCTCACACATCAAGTCTCAGAGATATTATTTTTTTTCTCCTGAATCAAAATGTTTTAATTTATCCAAATGTTTATAAGAAACAATGCAAAATCAACTTCTAATCAAATAATCTTTCAACTTAGTTTTATAAAATAATAATGTTGCACTGGTATATAAACTTTTTTTATGTGAAGATCAAGAATTAATAGAAGTGCTTAGTAAACTTTGTCAATATCAAGTTAATAGTTTTCAATTGGGTAAATAAGCTACTCAACCATATCATTGGGGATTTTCTGGGTTTTTTTTTTTTTTTTTTTTTTTTTCTTTTTGGGAGGGTTGGTGGTTGTGGTGATGGGTTGGTGTGCTTTACTGAATCATATTTTAATAGAGTTTATATAATTAACTCTTTTCACAAGATGATGTATACCTTTCTAATACCTAAAATTGCCTTTTCAATAATCCAATCATTGGTTTAGCAATCGATTCTTTCATGGATGTGAAGAACATTTAAGAGATGGACTTGATTTTATGTCCATGTGATTACAATAAGTAAACATTAACAAAACCTCAAATGTCAATTTACTATCAAATTTTCAGATGATTATTTGAACCCATAAGTTCTGTTTAGTCTTTTGAAAATACAAATGTTCTTTGGCCTTTGATGAAGTCATGTCCTGATAAAAATCATTACAAGTAGAAAATAATGTTTAGGGCAAGATTTTATTTAATTTTCTACACCAAAAGTAATTAACATCACAGTTTAGAAATATGGTATTATAGCTTCCTGGCTATTTAGCCACATGATCACATGGCCAACTTAAACTCTAGCTTGCTGCTGCCAGCATCTCAAATGAGTATTTTAACGTATAATGCTAGCCTAGGGAAAGATAAAAACTCAAAGTTTTACATATAGCTCCTACTGAATATGTATTGTTTTTGCACCAATGAAAGTAGAAAATTGTTCAGTCAAAACTTAAGTGGGAGATTATCCCTACTAAACTTCCACTAATTACATCAAAGTGGAGTATCTGGGTAAAACTTACTGCAATCAAAATTGTAAAAAAATGAAATGCATGCATACATATTTGCATATAGGTAATATATGCTCAACATTGTAAAGTACTGAAAAGTATCTAAGAAGAGGCAAAGCAGAATAAGGAGACAAGCTGGATCTTGAAAGCTACAGTGAAAGAACAAAGAATTACAAGTTCATGGCTTCCTTCTCTAATAGGAGTTTTCTCTATCTTTATGATTAGAAACAGAGGAAAAAATCATTTCGGTATAATGATTTCAGGAAAAATTCTAAAGCTGACAAAAATTTAGGGGATGAATTTTGGAAGCAAGAGAGCAACACACAAAGTCTGATCATTAACTTTTACCTAATGTTGGATGACTGCTAAACTGTATACAGTGTGGGGGAAGGGAGTTAGTAATCCAGGGTTTGTGATGAGAACTGGCAGGGCAGATATAAATGTGTCCATGAACATCAGTGATGTTAGATGAGATTTAGGAATTTGTGCTGAGTTTGACAAAATGTGAGTGTGTTGCTCAGCTTGCTTCTGGGGGTAAAGGGGAGGAATGATGTGTCAAAGGACAGTAGATTAATTTAGGAGAGAATCCCATAAACATGAGTACAGTGATGATGAACCCCCAATATCTGAGGCTAAGTGGTACCAAATTCTTGGCTGATCACCAACATATTCAGGTGCAGGTGAAACTCCCAGGAAGCCTAGGTAAAAATAGAAGCAGAAGAAACTGTAATAACTGCACAGATATATCAGCTGCTACACACCACAGGGGAGACAGAGTCTGGAGTTTGAATTCATAGAAGGGAATTGCCAACTAAGGCAACAAAAACATTTCCTCAGAATATAATATAATCCAGAATCACTATAATGGGTATCTATAATACCCAATTTTAATACAAAACTATATATATATATATATATATATATATATATATATATATATATATATATATATATATATATATATATAAACAGGAAAGTTTAAGTAACCTTTGGTAGGAGGCAGTGACTGACAAATGTATCAGGACGGACGTATAACTTGGGTTTAGCTGACAAAACTTCAAGGGTGCAAGAAGGTTAACTATAGATAGTTAAAAAGTTAAAACATCAGTGCAATTGATCAGAGAACCAAGAGAATCTTAATCTAGAAATTCAAATTGATCTAACAATGACAAAATTTCAAAAGTATCATAACAGAACTGAAAATCCATGAGATAAAATAAAGAGCTACTTACAGTTTGCAAAATAGTAAAATGTAAGATGGATCTACAGAAAACATACAAATGAATGAACACAGGAATGAAATAAATAAGGATATTTGGATCTAAATTTTAGTGAAAAGCATAAAGTTACACCTCTGTGAATTTATTTGTCACTTCAATTGCTGAGATAAAACACAATGACCAACAGCTACTTATAGGAGAAATTTCTTTTGGCTTATAGATTTCCAGTGGGAAGGCATGGTGGCAGGGACAAAAAGCAGGGAGCTCACATGGTCAAACTTGGAAGCACACAGGAAAGAGAAAACTGGAAAAACAACAGAATCTTTATTTTTTATTTTATTTTTTATTAGATACTCTCTGTATTTACATTTGAAATGTTATCTCTTTTGCCTACCCACTCCCATACCCCCTCCCTATCTACTTGTCTTCACAAAGGTCACAATCACCCTCTCCACTTCAGTGCCTTGGCATTCCCCTACATTGGGAAAACGTGCCCTCCCTGGAACAAATGTCTCTTCTCACACTGATGCCAGACACTGCATTCTCTGCTACATATGCGTTTGGAGCCATGGGCCTCTCAATGTGTGCTCAGTGGTTGGTGTTCTAGTTCATAGGGGCTGTGCAGAATTTGGTTGGTCGACAATGTTGTTCTTCCCATGATGCCTCAATCCCCTTCAGCTACTTCATCTCCCTGCCCACTACCCCAACACCCTTAGCAGAGTCCCCCTGATCAGTCAGATGGGTAGCTGTAAATATCCTCAGCTACATGACTCTGGAAGAATCCCTGAGGAGGCACCCCTATCAGGTTCCTGCCAGCAAGCACCTCCCAGCATCAGTGAGAGTGCTTGTCCCTGTGGCTGCACATGGGGTGGATCCCCAGATGAAGCAACCCCTGAAAGATCATCTCTTAAATCCCTGATCTTCCACTTAATGCTGTACTCCCTCCCTTAAGTGTTTTGTACTCTCTTCTGAGAAGGCTTCCACATTTTGGCCTTCCTTCTTTTTGAGCTACATAAGGTCTGTGAATTGTTTCTTAGGTATTCAGTGCTTTTTGGAGCTAGTATCCAATTATCCATGAATACCACGTGTGTTCTATTGTGACTGGGTTACCTCATTCAGGATGATAGTCTCTAGTACCATCCATTTGCATAGGAATTTCATAAAGGCATTGTTTCTAATAGTTCAGTAGTACTCCATTGTGTAAATATAACACACTTTCTGTATCCACTCCTCTGTTAAAGGACATCTGGGTTTTTTCCAGCTTCTGGCTATTATACATAAGGTTGCTATGAACCTGGTAGAGCATATGTTTTTGTTAGACCTTGAAGCTTCTTTTGAGTATATGCCCAGGAGTGGAATAGCTGGGTCTTTAGGTAGTACTATGTCCAATTTTCTGACTGATTTCCAGAGTGGTTGTACCAGTTTACAACCCCACCAAAAGTGGAGGAGTGTTCCTCTTTCTCCACATCCTTGCCAGCATCTGCTGTCACTTGAGTTTTTGATCTTAGCCATTCTGACTGGTGTGGGGTAGATTCTCAGGGTTGTTTTCATGTGCATTTTCCTGATGACTAGGGATATTGAGCATTTTTTAGGTGCTTCTCAGCCATTCGATAGTCCTCAGTTGCGAATTTTTTGTTTAGCTCTGTACCCCATTCTTTAATAGGATTGTTTGATTCTCTGGAGTCTAATTTCTTGAGTTCTTTGTATATATTGGATATTAACCCTCTATCAGATGTGGAATTTGTAAAGATCCTTTCCCAATCTGTTGGCTGCTGTTTTGTTTTCTTGACAGTGACCTTAGCCTTACAGAAACTTTGCAATTTCAAGAAGTCACATTTATCAATTCTTGATCTTAGAGGATTGGCCATTGGTATTCTGTTGAGAAAAATTCCCCTTCTGCCTATGTGTTCTAATCTCTTCCCAAATTTCTGTTTTAATAGTTTCAGTGTACCTGGTTGTATGTAGATATCTTTGATCTACTTGGACTTGACCCATGTAGGAAATAAAAAAGGATTTTCATTCTTCTACATGCTGATTGCCAGTTTAGCCAACACCATTTGTTGAAGAGGCTATCCTTTTTACATTGAATGTTTTTTGCTCCTTTGTTAAGATCAAGTGACCATAGGCATGAGGGTTCATTTCTGGGTCTTCAATTCTGTTCCACTGATCTACCTGCTTATCTCTGTTCCAACAATATGCCTTTTTATCATAATTGCTTTGTAATACAGCTTGAGGTCATGGATGGTGATTCCCGAAGAAGTTTTTGTTGTTGTTGAGAATAATTTTTGCTAAACTAGATTTTTTCTTCTTTTTTGTTATTCCACATGATTCTGCAAATTGCTCTTTTCAACTCTATGAAGCATTGAGTTGAAATTTTGATAAGGATTGCATTGAATCTGTAGATTGCTTTTGGCAAGATGCCATCTTTACAATGTTGATCCTTCTAATCCATGAGCATGTGAGATCTTTCCATCTTCAGAGATCTTCAATTTACTTCTTAAGTGACTATTATGTTTCAGAAACAATTTATCTTCTGGCCCAATCTATTTGGAGTTCTGTAGGCTTCTTGTTTGTTCCTGGTCATCTCATTCTTAAGGGTAGAGAAGTTTTCTTCTATGATTTTGTTTAAGATATTTACTGTTCCTTTTAGCTGTGAGTCTTTGCACTCATCTACAACTTGTATCCTTAGATTGGGTCTTCTCATTGTGTCCTGGATATCCTTGACATTTTGGGTTAGGAGCTTTTTGATTTCTGTATCTTCTCTGAATGTTTTATTTATGTTTTCTATGTTGTCTTCTGCCCCTGAGATCATCTCTTCCATCTCTTTTAGTCTGTTGTTGATGCTTACATCTATGACTTTTGATTTCTTTCTTAAGTTTTTTTTTTTTAATCTCCAGGGTTCCCTCTTTTCTGTTTTCTTGATTGTTTCTATTTCCATTTTAAATTTCTTCACCTGTTTGGTTGTGTGTTTCTGTAGTTCTTGAGTGATGTTTCCTGGTTCTCCTGTAATTGTTCAAGGGAGTTATTCATGCGCTCCTCGACAATCTCCATTATCATCATGAAGTATGGTTTTAAGTCTAATTTTTTTTTTCCTGCTCTGTTGGGAAATCTACTACTTGCTGTGGTGGGTGAACTGAGTTCTGATGTTGTCAGATTCTCTTGGTTTCCATTGCTTTGGTTCTTGTGCTTTACTTTTGCCATGTTGATTATAGGAGACCTTCTTGTCTCTGACAGGTACCTATCTCTCCTGTGGGTCTGAGGGGCCATGGTCGCAGGATGGAGATTGCTCATGGGTGTTTGGCTTTTTATGGGCAGGCAGTGAGATCTGATGGCAATGATTCCTTTCTGTCTTCCAGGGCTCACCTGTGAGAGCTCTTGTGAGGGTGTTCTGGGAGCTTAGCCTTCTGTCTGCAGGTCCTGAGTCCTGATGCCAGAGACCCAGTCTTCTCTCTGCAATATAATATTTAAATCCACAGTAAGTTACACACATTCTTCAGTAACACTATACTACCTTAACACCCCTAAACAGGGTCACCAGTTGAAAACCAAGTATTCAAAGCTCCTGCCCTTATGGGACATTTACTATTAAAACTACCACAATGAACCTCAATCAAAATAAAAAAAAATACACATAAAATTATTTTTTACCAGAAATTTCAACACAAATTATTCCAAGTCAAAGATGAGATAAAAAAAAATCATAATAATAGCGTAAGTTGATATACATGGGGCTGAATTCTCCATAGAAACCATTAAGACAAAGGGATTAGAACATGATCAAAGTGTGAGAAGTAAGATATAATCAAACAAAACACACTAAATAAAAAATGTCAAATAGAAATGAGATATTTGCAGAATAAATATATCTCTGACAACAACAAAATGAGTTTGTCTTCAGCACAACAGCATGGTAAGAAATGTTAAGTGAAATTAAAGACAAATTCTTTAAAAAAAGGGTGTTTCCAATCCATTATTTAGATCCAAAACTATATATGTATATTGGGGAAGGCATGGTATGAGGGGAAAGAATCAGAGAGCTCACATTTTTCAAACTGCAAGCTTACACACACACACACACACACACACACACACACACGCACATGTGTACATATATAGCATATATTCTTTTACTATATTGTGAAGCTTACCCTTTTTTGAAGTAAAAACTGTAGAAATGTACTATTTGATATATTTGAACATTAAAAGTATGATGTGATTGGTGTAGACTTATTATGATGTTATGGTGTACTTTAAATAATGTTCATTCCAAGAAGTGTATGGTATGTTAAGATGAATAATAGACTCCACAGTATAACTACTGAACTACCAAGAATTTTATCTCACAGACCAACTAAAGAATCCAGATAAAACAGCAAAAAATAACACTGAAGAAAGCAAGAGATGAACAAACAGTACAATAATTAATTGGAAGCAAATACAAAGATGTCAATATTATTAGTAATCACATTAAGTTTAAATGAATTAAATATGTGTATCAAACATTTGGAATTGAAGCTAGATCAAAGGAAGACCTATAGATTTCCCATAAAAATGCACACTAAATATAAAAATGTAAGAATTAGTAGCTCTAAGAGGAAAATATCTTTATTATAGAATGCTAATATATCAACAAGTTATATCAGTTGTATACATGTATAAACTTTACATTAGCTCTAAATATAGAAAATTACAATAGTAGAAATTATAAGACAAATGTGCAAACATGTTTTGATATAGTTTTTAAAAGAAATTTCTCATATTGTTAATGTATGCATTTATGGTTAGGTGTACATTGCCACAGTGCATGTGTAAATGTCAAAAGATAATTTTCTGAGATAAGCATTTGAGAACCAGAAGCCAACATATCTCTAGGACTTCAAGGCCATCCTGAGGTTTCACCATAGAGCCCTAGATGGCCTGAAACTAGCTATATAGACCACACCGGACTAAAACTTAAATCCATCTTCTTCTTCCTCTGGACATATTTAGAAAAGTAAACAGATTAAATTCATACATAATATCCAGTTCTATAAAGAAAGCCTAGATTGTTTTACTTATGAATTCTGTCAGTTTAAAAGAGTTAAAACCATACCATAAAAATAGAAAAGGAAGTAAGAATTTCTAATTTCTTCTATGTTTCTTATATTGCCTTGAAATCACGTTGGACAAAAAGCATCAGAACAAAATGTTACTTTAGAAGAATAGCTGTAATGTATATTGACATTCAAAAAAACCTTTTAAAAAAATAACAGCAAGGTTTGTTGAACATTACATAAAAAGGATTATGCATTTTGACCAAATGGCATTAATTATAGCTTACAAGGTGGCTAAAAGTACAAACTCTCCCAATGTAAGACTACAAAAAACAAAAAAACACCCACACAAAGAGCTCAATAAGAGCAGAAATGTACCTGACTCAATACAAGAAAATATTATAATTTAAACTACCCATTATGTACAAATAGAAGTTTTTTTTGTTATTTTTGTTCTATTTTGTTTTCAAGAGATAAAAGGTATCTAAGAAAAACTCACATCTTACCTTTTGATGAAAGACTGAATGCTTATCTCCCCAAAAGAGAACTCTATCAAAGATGTCCACTTGCACTGCTTTTATTTAGCACCATAATGGACATTCAAGCCTGGGGATTCAGTTCTAAATTAAGAAGTAAGTAAAATATATTTGGGTCTTAAAGGAAAGTTTAAAACTATTTACATTTTAAGAAGATATGGCTTTGCGTGGCTAAGAGACTTGGAAAAAGTAACATGAATAGATATATTCAGTAATTGTATGAGTTGCTTTGACAAACTAATGATCAAAAACAAATTAAAGAAAAAACAAACAGATTTTAATGTGGCTAACAGTTCCAGAGGGGTAAAGTCCATCACAGAAGCTATGCAGTGGCATAGAGACATGAGCAGAAAACTGCTGTTCACATTTTCATCTGTTCTCAGGAATGGAAGAAGGGGAAGAGGAGGGGGGAGAAGGAGAGGGGGAGAGAGACTGAGAAAGAGACAGAGAAACAGAGACACAGAGGGACAGGACGAGTGAATAGGAGGTGGTATAAAGCCATAAATACCTACATCCTATTGCAGTGATTATTAAAAAATAAACATTGATTTATCTCTTTACTGGCCATGAGGTCTCACTCCTCAGGCCTGACCCTGATATGAAGCCAGCACACCTCTGGAGCCTGGTTTGAGCCACCATGGTCCGACTCGTCCACGAAACTCTCTTCTCAGTTTACTACTGCCTGTTCTCTGCCTCTGTCCTGGGGTAATTCTGTACCCCAGAGTCCCACACAAACACAACTCTACAGCCCGATGGCTTTCCATACAGTTTTATATGTTCAACTCTCAATCCATAAACTCTCTACCCAACAAGATTACATCAAATAGACAAAGATACAAACTGCCCTTCATATAAGATGCTAGACCTATAAAATCCTTAATGTTCATAGCTATTTAATGCCAATTAATACCACCTGGGTCTAGCTGGTCCTTGGGAAACTCCATGTTGCCACAATGACCTTCACCCTCCATCCTTTGACCTACTCAGAGTTCTCAGCCGTCTCTACTTCCCTTGCCCCGCCCAGTCACTGGCTTTTCTTTATTTAACTAATTAAAATAGGAAGGTTCAGTTGGACGCTCTTGACCGGACTTCTCTGGGAAGTGGAATTAACATTAAAATACAACAGCTTCCGGACAATCTACAACATCCCACCCTGTATTTCTGCCAGAGAGACTCAACCTCCTAAAGGTTCCACAATCTTCCTAAACTGTGCAAGCAGCTGCAGACCAAGTATTCAAATATGTGGCCTCATGGAGACATTTCCAACAGCAAAAGCCCCAACCAAAACCTGTATGTTACAGAAATAAAGATAGAAATTCATGAGAAAGAATTAAGATTTCAAAAGTAAACCATCAGACATGTGGGGAAATGATTTTGAGAGTATATGATAGGAAAAGCCAGTGAAACAAATAGACTGTTTTGAAGAAATGTCACTGACTCAATCAAATAGGCAGATATAAGTGAAATAGGGTTTAGACTCAAAGTGGAACAGCAATCAAGTACAATACCCAAAGCTATCAAAATTTTTTGAAGAAAATTTAAACTTGTCTTTATGGCCTTAAGACATTGCTTTATTAGACCACATGCAATAAAATTAAAATAGACTAATTGAACTTCATTAAAAGAAACTGTGCTGCAAAAGCAACAAGCAGTAAAGTAATTTTATTTGTTATTATATGACACATAATTATAAGTCATATACTTGTTATGAGTTGAATATCAAGCATTTAGAAAGAATTCTGTCGAGTCCACAACAACGGCAATTTTCCAGATGTAAAGTCAAACAATTGCAAGGCCACCAAATAGACGGTTCTCCAACAGAAATCAACAAATGGCAAACTCAGCTCCTAAGTAGGTAGATCATTATTATTAAGGAAAGTTTTATGCATATTATGATAAGGTAATTCACTTTTCTACCAATTGTAATGAATCATAATTAAATAATAGACTTTGAGAAGTATGGTAAAGACATGGAAAACTGGATTTTCAATCATTTTCTATGGTACTGGTTCTCAACCTTCCTAATGCTGTGACCCTTGAATACAGTTAGTTACTCATGTTGTGTTGATCCCACCCCCACAAACCATAAAATCACTTCATTTCTACTTCATAATTATAATTTTTGCTACTGTTATGAATCATAATGTAAATAACTGATATGCAGGATATCTGATATATCTGATATACAGTCCCTGTGAAGGGGTCATTTGACACTCAAAGGGGTTATGACCCACAAGACCTATGGGAACCACTGACCCATGGGAATATGAAATAGTGTACTTGTTTTGGAAATGAGTTAGCAGTTCTCCACAAAGGTAAATAAATTTAATCTGTTATATAAATGCTGTGCTACTATAGGTTTGAATTAAATGGATACAATTTTCTTACAAAATGAACACAGAGACTCTCACAACAATCTGTGACTCTGGTTCCAGGGGATATGATGCTCTCTCCTGGCCTCCATAGATATCAAGCATGCATGAGGTATGAACATATATACATGCAGGCAAAGCACTCATACACACAATACCTATATCCACAGATTAGTGAAGCTTTCAAACCACATCAAAATATGTGTTCTCACAGGATTAAAGTATTTTATTTAAAAAACAGCACTCAGGACTTCTAAGAACTGAAAGAAACTTTCTCAATATGATAAAGGATATATATATATATATATATATATATATATATATATATATATATATATATATATATATATATACATATATATGTGTGTGTGTGTGTATGTGTGTGTGTGTGTGTATGTGTGTGTGTGTGTATGTGTGTGTGTGTGTGTGTGTGTGTGTGTTAAAATAAATACACACACTACATAAACAAAGAAACAAACAAATAAACAAAATACAACTGGCCCAAACTGGTGACTTGATATTTTCAACCTAACTGACAAGGCTCTGTTTTCCCATTACTTCCTTTGAACTGACCATTCAGGCATTTCCATTCAAATTTAACGTGGGTCACAATAGTGTGTGACTCTCTGTCAACTTCACTGTTCATTTCTGCTTTGAGTGTTCTAGCAGTGGGGGACTTCCTTGCTGACTTATAGGTCCCTTCCTGCTCAGAGTCTTTAAGTGATACATTTTTAAACTTGTTTATGATTGTGATGGTACATTAAATTTGTACCTTTTATCTACAGAACTGTGGGCTGTTCCAGGCTAGAGTTGAGTTTTAAAAAATAGTATTTAGGTTCTGAAGAGATGACTAATGGTTATTAGCACTGGTTGCTCTTCCAGAGAACAGGGACTGTATTCCTAGTGTTAGTATGTTAGTTAGCTCATGACAGATTCTAATTCCAGTTTCTAGAGATCTGATGCCTGCTTTTGGCTTCTCTAGAGACAAGCTATGCACATGGTACATAGCTTCCAAGCAGACAAAACATGAACACCCACAAAATAAATTTTTAATAAAAAATAAGAAATGCATTTTGTTACTGGGAGTTTAAGAGAGAGAGAGAGAGAGAGAGAGACAGAGAGAGAGAGAGAGACAGAGAGAGAGAGAGAGAGAGCAGAGCTCCTGTACAGCAGGTGAATTGTCTGGGAGTAGGATATCATTGACAGTCTACCTTGAAATGATTGACTTATAAAGCTTTAACTAGAAGGAGGGATGAGTTTATATGATTAGCAGATTAATACATTCCCCACTCCAGGTGTCAAGGAGCAGTGCTGTTTCAGTAACTTTCTAAGAATAGGTTCCTGGAAAAAGATACTCCTTTTGGGAAAAGAGATAATGAAAAACAAGATCCCCATTCTGGTGCCTCCAGACATTTTTGGATGAAACAATTTTGGCATCTCTGGTCTTAGGCAGGAGCAAGCTGTTGGCAGGGATAAGGACATTTTATACTTGTTTGATAGAAAAAAAACCCAAGTCACTTTACTATGTGATCTATGTAGGTTGTGGTTGTTGTTATTGTTGTTAACCAGATGGAAGTGGCAATTACAATTGAGAAATTGCTTCCATCAGATTAGCCTACAGGTAAGTCGGTACAATATTTTCTTCATTAATGATTATGGTCAATTGAATGAAAATGACATTCTTAGGCTAGTGTTTCAATGCCTAGCACCCAGTTGGTGGAACTCTCTGGGAAAATTAGGAGGTGTCACTTTATCACTTGGGACAGGCTTTAAAGACACGGACCATTGTCCATCACACTCCCCTCCCTTTCTCTCTCGTAAACTCTCAAGTGCTGCTTCAGCTACATATCTCCCTGCTTATACTGATGTGCTCTATCAAGATGGTCACAGCCTCTAAGGCCCTGAAACCGTACTCTTCGAATAAACACTTTGTTTTATAAATTGCTTTGATCATAGTGTCTTATCACATCAATAGAAAAGACAATGAGATATAAGAGGGCCTATCCAACAATAGGTAGTGCCATCCCTGGGGTATATAAGAAAATAAGCAGGCAGGCCACACTTGCCCAATTAGGTCCATGTGGATGTCTGTGGTTTGTGGTGCAGCCTTAGGCCACATTGATGTTGACACCATTTCCTGCTGTCAGGGACCATATTTATATGAGTGGCCTGTGCTACTATCTGAGTTCATGGTGATGTTGCTATCTGTGCTACTGCTGAGGTTCAACCATGTCTGTGTCCATGATCCTCCCATAGCCAGGGTCTGTGTTGATGTCCATGACCCTTGTTGCCACAGAAGGCTATTCAGATATACATGGTTTGTGCTGCATCCTGAAACCATACTGATGGTGTCTTTGGGCTGTGCTGACACCAGGAAGCCCATGCTGCTCTAAGTGGTCTGTGTTGGCATTAGGATGGCTCCTACCACCAGTGATGGTGCCACCCACAGGTGACAGGGACCTAGCACATCCATTGCCCTGAAACAGCCAAGCATTCCCAGGATACACTGGTTCAGAAGCCATCTCCACCGGGAAGTAAATGATATCACTACCTCCATAAAAGACCAAACCTCCTTCCCCTTCCTGCTCTCTCTCTTCTTCTCTTCTCTTGACCCCAACCCACATTTTGTCTTTCTATTAAACCTCTCCATGTGAAACCATGTTGGTTTGGTGTGGTTTGTCGAGGCGTGAGCCAAGAAATCTATTTTACAACAGTTTGAGCTGCCACATAAGGCTAGATTGAAATCCAGTCCAGGCTGCCTTCAAAGGTCTTGTCTGGGTCTGTGGTCAAACTACAACCAGAAACCATGTTCATGATCTGTGCTGTCACCAGAATACATGGCCCATGATCCATGTCCTGCCAACTATGAAAAACTAGGAAGCTACTTTGGCTGTGACATCAATGTCAGAAGACACATAGTTAAGAGGGAAGGACATAGAAGGCTTCTGTAACAACCTCTACCCCTCAGCCCCCCCAAAGTAACAGCCTAAACAGGAAGCCACTAAAGAGAACACTTTAAAAACGTGTGATGAGGATGCAGAAGTGTAGCTTTTCATAAATGATGGTTTCTGGTGAGGTATGAGAAAGGACTCAGTTCTATTCAAGGGGCCGGCCACTTAGAATTTGACCATGCTCCAGTCAGTATATAGATAACACAAACTGGACTTTTAAATTTTTATTATTCTTATTTTTCTGTTTTACTTTTGGGGGGGGAGGTCAAGAGGATGGGAGAATGAACACTGACAGGCTGGAATATGAGTGTGAGTGAGATGCAAGACACAAAACTCCCAGAGTTTTAGTACAAACATTACACTGAAAAACATAAATCTTAACAAGAAAGAAAGGAACCCCAGCAAGCTATGGAGAACAAGCTGGTAAGCAATGCTTCTTTATAGTCTCTGCTTTCATTCTTTCATTCATGTTTCTAAGTTTTTCCATTGAGTTCTTGTCCAAACTTCCTTTCATGATGGGCTAAAAGTATAACCTGAGATAAAAACTTTCTTCTCTAAGTTGATTTTGGTCATGGTCTTTTATCATAGCAATAGAAAACAAACAAATACAGCTAAAAAAAAAAAAAAAAACTATAAATTGCCTAGCCAATGTCTTTCTACAAGGAAAAAGAGTGATCTGAAACTGGAGTAAAACTATGAACTATTAAAGTTCTTTTCCAGTGATGAACTTCATCTAGCATGGCTGCACAAACTCACCAGGACCTTCCTCCCAAAACAGTGATATGGACTGGGTATCAAATGGTCAAATATTTGAGTCTCTTGGTGGACATTCTCATGTCAACCACCACACCCAGTACATACAAGGCTTTAGATTTGTTCCTCATTAATGCATAATTTGGGTCTTGATGTCATATGCTTACAATTCAGCAGACAGGAGGCTAAATCTGGAGTATTGCCCAGAGTTCAAGGTTGGCTTAGACTACACTGAAAATTCAAGACCATCCTGGTAAAAACAACTAAATGAATGAAAATAAGATATCGGCGTAGCTCAGTTAGAGGTGGTTTGAATGAGGTATCTTCAACTCCAGGCATCTGATTATTGTCTTCAGTTGGTGTCATTGTTTCTGAAAATTAAGAGGTATGGCTGTGTTAGAGAAAATATGTTATTGGAGGCAAGCTTTGAGAGTTTAAAACCTATGCTGTTTTGAGTTAGTTCTCGGCATTTTGCTTGTATTTTAAAATATGACCTCTTAGTTTGCCCTTCCAGCAACCATGACTACCTTTTGCCTGCTGTACTTTCACCATCATGACAGGTGTGTTGGATAGTTTTATGTCAATTTGACATAGCCTAGAGTCAATGGAGATGAGGGCCCTTAACTGAGAAAATGCTTTCATGAGATCAGGTTGTGGGCAAACCTGTAGGGCATCCCACTTTTTCAATGTGGGAGGGCCTATCCCATTGTGGGTGGGCCTAGCCCTTTGTGAGTAGGGCCTAACCCATTGTGAGTCAGGGCCAGCCCTGGACTGGTAGTTCTGGGTTTTACAAGAAAACAGACTAAAGAAGCCATGGGGAGCAAGTCAGTAAGTACTCTTCTACACCCTCTGTATCAGTTCCTAACTCCAGGTTTCTGCCTTTAGTTTCTGCCCTGACTTTCTTGATGATGAGGAGCAAGCCTAAAATTACCATTTCTCCATATCTTCTGCATCAGGTCCTACCTCTTTGTTACTGCCTGCCCTCTTTGAGTTCTTGTCCTGTCTTCCTCCAAAAATGGACTATAAAATGGAAGTATAAGCCAAATAAAGTCTGTCATCTCCAAATTGTTTTTGGTCTTGGTGTTTAATCACGGAAGCAGTAACCCTAAGACAATAGCTATAGAGTTATATTTCTCTGGAACTGTAAGTTCAAATAAACCCTTCCTCTTGTAAATTGTCTTGTTCATGTCACTCTATCCAAGCAAGAGAAAAGTAACTAATACACAAACACAAATCCCTGAGTTCGAGTTGAACATTGGGCACAAGGAAGCATGTGTTTATAATCCCAGCACTTAGGATGGACCCTCACAGTTAAGTTATTCTCAACTACATAGCCTTAACAACCAGTTTCAAAAACATTAATTTAAAAATTTGTGTACAGGCACGAATGGTTTAGAGAAGCCATACCCATTTAAAAAAAAAAAAAAAAAAAAAAAAAAAAAAAAAAAAAAAAAAAAAAAAAAAAAAACCTGGATGTCTTATACCACCTTCTTTCAGGATTTTAAAAACTATAGTAAATTATATATAATCAGGAGACTAAAAAACACCCAGAAATAGAGGCATATGTATATGGCCTATTGATTTGTAACAAAGGTTGGAAGGAAGCCCTTTCAATAAATTGAGCTGAAACAACTGCTTATCTGAAAAACCAGTATACCAAAAATAATAATGTTACTTTTACCTACTGTACTACAGACAAATAAAACAAAACATGTGTGTCATAATGAGCTAAAAGGGCACAGATATTTTAAGAAAATATAGGCAAGATCTTGGAGGTTGCAAAGGTTCATACAATCAAGAGAAGCATGAACTATAAAAGGAAATAAAAAGATAAATTGTTCCAGGGTAAAACTTAAAACCTTTACTTTTCAAAGCCATTACTTAGAAATGAAAAGGTAAGACACAGAGTATGAAAATGTTCACAAAACATATCATAAAAATGACTCCTTCCAGAATATATATATATATATATAGCATGTATTAGAATATGTATGTTATACATATGTATATTAAAATATACATGTATATATATATATTAGTCTAATACTATATTTCAATATAAAATGAGAAAATATTTGAAAAGACAGCTTATAAATGAATATATGACAGTGGCCAAAAATACATGAAAAGATGGCCAGTGTATTGAATTACTAGAGACATGTGAATTAAAATGACAAAAAATGATTATGTATCCAGGAAAAAGACTAAAATTAAAATTATAGTACTTTAAATTGGAAAGAATGTAGAAATGCCTAAAATTTATACTCATTGCTGGTGTGAATATAAAATTGCCAAGGTAGTTGACAGTTGAACAATCTTTTTAAAGTAAAACCTTCATCTACCATTCTTAATTTATTTAGAGAAATAAAGAAGCTCATATTAATACTTCTGTATGAATATGTATAGTAGCTTTATTAATTGTTCTCACAAAAAGAAAACAACTTGCATACATCTTACCTTGGGAACTGATAAACAAATTTCAGCACATCTGTACAATGTGTTATATTGTTCAGCCATAAGAGAATTAGCTACTGACACCTGCAATAATATTAGTGAGTCTCCAAAATATGATGAATGAAATAAACTACCTTAGTTTTGTCCTACTGCTATGAGGAGACACAATGATCAAGGCAACTTACAGGGGAAAAAAACATTCGATTGAGGGCTTGTTTATAGTTTCAGAGGGTAGTCTATGATCATCATAGAGGCAGGAAGCATGACAATAGCCAGGCAGGCATGATACTTCATCAGTAACTGAGTGCTCACTCTAAAAATTGCAGTCTGAGAGCCAAAGGGTAACTGAGCCTAGAGTAGGCTTTTGAAACCTCAAAGCCCACCCCATGTGACCGACCACCTCCAACAAGGCCATGTCCATTTCAACAAGACTACACTTCCTAATTTTTCATGAACAGTTCCACTCACTGGAGCCTAAACATTCAAACATATAAACCTGTGAGGGCCATTCCCATTCAAGCTACTATACCATCTTTAAAACTGTATGAATGGAAGCTCCCAGGAGGAAGCTGCACAGTACTTTGAACTTTTTACAAGGCTGGCTAACTTACCAGAATTTCACTGACTAGGGAGAGGTTGCAATGTTGTAGGTCCAGATCTTAGTTGCAGTGTATTATAAGATAATAGTAATCCCTTATTCACCCCTGTGTTTAGCCCAACATCCTTTTGATCATTTACTGGAACATTTTGGAATGTACTAACTTATCATACCTATAGCTTCTACCTACCAATAAGCAAAGGATGTTGTCTACTTGGAAAGAAAGACTGAGTATAGAGAAAGGAGGGGGAAAAAACAAGGGTGGCACTATCAGGAACTGGACAGATGTGAGAGAGGTACAGAGGTTCAGGAAATCGAGCAAAAATATGTAGCGGGGGGATGAGGAACTGGGGATAGCCACTGGAGGGTCCCGGACACCAGGGAAAGTGAGGTTCCCAGGACCCAATGGGGGCGACTTTAGCCGCAGTATACAAAGAAGAGGGAGATAAAACCTGTTGAGACCACCTCCAGTAGAGAGGCACGGCACCTATATGAGGGACAGGGCCACCCACCTATCTCAAATTTTAACCCAGAAATGTTCCTGTCCAAAGAATAAACAGGGACAAAAAATTAAACAGAGACTGAAGGAAGGGCCAACCAGGAACTGCCCCACATGGGGATCCATCATGTCTGCAGACACCAAACCCAACACTGTTGTTGTGTTCAAGAGGCACTTGTTGACAGGAACCTAGTGTGGTTGTTCCTGAGGAACTCTGGCCAACAACTGACCAATGCAGATGTAGATGCTCAGAATCAACCATCAGACTAAGCACAGGGTACATGCTGGGAGAACTGGCAGAAAGACTGGAGGAGCAGAGGGGGATTACAATCCCATTGGAAGAACAGTATAGTCTGGCCTGACCATCCAGTTCTCCCAGAATCTAGACCACCAACCAAGGCGTGTACATGGAAGGATCCATGGCTCCAGGTACATGTGTAGAAGAGGATGGCCTTACCTGACAATAGCAGGTGTGGAGACCCTTGGCCCTGGGGAGGCTTGATGCCCCAGTGTAGTGGGGTGCTGGAATGGTGGGGCAGGAAAGTGTGGGTGGATGGGGGAGCGTTCTTATACAGGCAAAGGGGAGGCAGATGTGGGCTGGGGGAATTGGTGGAGGGGTAACTGGGAAGTGGGATATCATGGGATAGGGGGTTGGTGGAGGAGGTAACCAGGAAATGGGATATCATTTGAGATGTAAACGAATGAAATGGTTAATAAAAAATAAAAGAATAATGCATATGCATTGATTAATCCTTTTCTTTGCTCCATTATTAGAGATAGTTAATGAAAGTGTTGTTATGTAGGAACTTGGACTTTGGGTAACATGAATCTGTGTTCCTAAAACATGTTCATTCATATTTAGCACCAGAATAAATGATTTATTACTTGCTTTAAGAATAGATCCGTGCTTCTCGAATCAACAAAGTATATTTTTTTCACATATTTAAAGTTCTAGAAAATACAAACCAATCTATATTCGCTGAAAACATGTCAAATGTTATTTGGTTTGGAGCTAGAAATGCTAATGAACTATAAGAGGGTACCTTTTGGTGTAATAAATGTATTTTATATATTGACTATATTAGTGGTTTCACAAAAGCATAGACTTATAAATATTCATAAATATGTATATTTAAAATGAACTCATCTTACTATATGTATGTTATAGCCAGGAAAATTGACTAAAATATGAAAATAAATTTATACCGAAACCCTTATGTTTAGATGACCATCTGATGACAGGATTGCTAATAGGATACTTTGGTGTCTGTGCCCATAATCCCTTTATTTTTTTTAATTTTAAAATTATATTATATTAAATTAAATGTTTATAATTGCCAGTTTTGGTTGTCAACTTAACTGGATCTGCAAACCCAAGTAGCTAAGCACTCCTCTGAGGGATTTTTCTTAGATTATTCAATGGACAAAGATTCATTTTAAATCTGTGCCACACCTTCTGGGTACAGCCCATTTAAAAGAAGATAACCTGTCCTCACTATTGTCAACCTACTCATCCACCTTGCTTTCTCAGGCATTCCTTCACTGATATTAGAACCAATGTGTTCAGAATTCGAGCATAGACTGAAGATCAAAAGCTCTCTAGGAATCTTTTAAGAGTCTCCAACAGCATCATGCACTTAACAACTACCAGATTCTCAGCATTTCCATCATGAGACAGCCATTGCAAATCTACCCAGACCACATCCTGAAAGACAGACTTTATGTACACATATTTCTGTTCTTTTAGAGCAGCAGTTCTCAACCAGGGGGTCATGACCTCCGTGGGGTAGAAGGACCCTTTCACAGGCATTACCTAAGACCACCAGAAAGTACAGATGTTTGCATTACAGTTCATAGAAATAGCAAAATTACAGCTATGAAATAGTAATGAAAATGATTTTATGCTCACGGGGGTCTTCAAAACAAGAAGAACCATATCTCAGTATTAGTTGAGAACCACTGTTTTAGAGGTACCCTGACAAGGCATATTCATGTTTAGTCTCACTGTGCTGTGTGTATGTGTGGATGTGCACACATGGTACCCAGAGAGGGCAAACTGGAATTAAACATAGATTATTGTGAGCTGTTATGTCTGTATTGAGAACCTAAACCTGTCCTCTGTAAGAGTAGCAAGTGCTCTGAAAAGCTGAGCCATTTCTCTGCCCTCTTTCATTCTTCTTTTATTAAAAAGCAGCCCCCTTTTCTTTGAGTGATTACCCTTAAACGCTTGTTTCTTTCTTTCTTTTTTATTTTGTCATTTTAAGAATTTTAGATTTGGGAAACTTAACCGCAGTGGGCTGGAAAAGTAAGAGTCAAGATGATTATGTCAGGCACTGCAAGACACTTGAGGATGTGATAGTTGTGCAAATGTTGCTGGAGCTCTTATCAAATGGGAATTTTCTTTTATAGCCTGGTAAATTATGACACTATCACCTGCTAAAGGTTTAGGTGGTCATTTGTTTCTCTTTCCTTACCCAAAGGAAGGCACTTCCTAGTAATCTGGAGAAACTGAATTCACACAGTATTTACTGAAAATCTTAATCATACTATGTTAGTAACATAAACTCGGCAAGATCTCCTAGTTATACAAGTGAATCAATTCATTGCTTTGCTTAAATTTGTTTTTAACATGTTGCTGTCATTTGTAATAGCTAATATAATAATAAAACAGTTCAATCAATTTTGACATTTGTCACAGTTATAAATTGTCACATTTTATAAAGATGGCCTAAATTGTATTGACAATATAATCTCCATTCCTTCAACCTGGCAACTATGATAAAGATGAGGAATTTATAAGCCTACAAGAAAAACAGAGTTGGACAACCATGGTGACCTATAAAAACACACATTATTTTTTCAATATGAAGCAAAATTCGAAGTACACTAACAAATGCAGAGTACATTGGTTATTACTATTTATTCACAAGCTCTTATGTGCACAAAGATACACATTTGTAGACACAATTTGTTGTTTGGTTTCTTTTGAAAGAGGATATTACTATGTAGATGTGGCTGGCATTGAATTGTCTAGATCTGCTTGCTTCTGTTTCCTGAGTGGTGGGATTAGATGCTACATGCAGTTTATTTGGACAGGTTTTCATTACAGTATTCAGTGTAGCCTGGAACTCCTTAAATCAAATGATCCTATATTAACTCATCCTCCTGAGTGCATGGAATTACAGGCTCATGCCATCAAAGTCAAGCTATACCGTTAATATTTTATAATATATAGTAAAGAGTTTTCTGTTGTCAAACAAGGTGTGGCATTTGACTTACAGTTCCTAGGAGGTAACAACTAGATCCTTGGGATTTTCTGGGTGATAAGAATTGTTGCATGACTTGTCTTGGGAAAGATGTGAATACATATATTATCATCCTAGACAGAAAAGAGAAACAATTCCACACAAGTCTAGCTTTATAAGCAATGTGAGTCTACAGAGGTTCTGTAGGGACTTTAAGATGCACTATTTGCCAGTTTGTCAGAAAGGTACAAAGACGAGAAGATACAAATGTCATCAGATTCCTAAATTCAAGGTCAACCTGGGATAGGGCAAATTTAGGTTCAGGTATAGTCTGAATGGTAATTCCATGGTGGGGTCCCACCCAGAAATCTTCTTGTCTATGCTTAAAGGAGGCAGGCAGATCTCTAAATCTTCTGCAAAGTTAAAAAAGAAATGTGTGCCTGTTGTCTCCTAAGAATTAAGAGGCTGGGGTCATAAGATGCTAATTCATAGCACAATCTAAAAGGAATAGTGAGATAAAACTGGTTGGAGAACTGTCATAAGCAGAAGAAAGGTGGGGGGAGCTCTCTGGAGATTTCCAGAGAAATCAGAACATAGGAAAAGGTGTCTGGAAAGCTGTTGAACAGAACATAGGCCACCAGCTTGAAACCACTATTTGACTTCAAGTCATTTGCTTTCTCTGCTGCTCCCAGATACTCCTAATTCAGAACCCCTCTCCAAGCCTAGGATGGCCCTTGGCAAATAGAGTGACTGTTATTCATGGTAGTTCCCTGGGTCAACACCTGATAGTAAATCTTAATGAAATATCTCTCCACGGAAGTATTAGAATATGTATCAGCCTAATATCTAGAATCAAAAAGGAATTACTAGAAATTTAGTTGAACCACATGGGTAATCAAACTTTCTGTAACTAGTGTGATGGTTTAAACAGGAATGGCCCCCATAAATTCGTGTGTTTGAATGCTTGATCACAGAGAGTGGTATTATAAGAAGGTATGGCCTTGTTGGTGTAGGTATAATCTTGTTGGAGAAAGTGAGTCACCATGGGGGTGGGCCGTCAGGTCTTCTATACTCAAGCTACACGCAGTGTGGAACACAGTCTTCTGTTTCCTGTAGATCATGATATAGAACTCTCAGCTCTTTCTCTATCACCATGTCTGCCTGTGTGCCACCATATTTCCCTCCATGATGATAATGGACTAAACCTCTGAAAGTGTAAGCCAGCCCCAGTTAAATGTTTTCCTGTGTAAGAGTTGTGGTCATGGTAGCTTTTCACATCAATAAAAACCTCACTAAGACAATTGAGTATATTCTGAACAGATTATTGTATGTTCAGAGGGTCATATGTCTTGAGATATAAGGCAAATGTAGGAATACTTTCACGTGGATAAATCATACTTCTGAGTATAGTAGTTTTTGCTGAATTCTGTATACCCTTATTATGATAAATGCACATTGATAATAGTTTTATGAATCCTTTGAACTTGGAGTCAGTGTCAGATGTAGAAAATTTCAAAGGACTGTGCCTTCTAACTTTGTAGTCAGGATGCAGAAGAAACTTGAGATAGTAGTATTTAGTTAAAGGATGGCTGCCTCCAGTATAACTGGAAGATAAGTAGTATACAAATCTGATTTGCTGGAAACTCTGAGAATGAAACTTCTGAATGATAATTGAAATTTAGTATTGCTGAGAAAGTTTCTGTTAATATTATTTTGCAAAAATCAACCTCCAACTGGGCTTCATTCCCAAAGAGACCACCTTTACTTATAAACTAGCTATTAGGCCCAGCCTCATGTCAAAGACATTGTGTTTAAGGGGAACCTCAAGAGGACAGGGCAGGAGCATAACTGCCATTAAGTACTGGTCTTCTATTAAGTCCCCTATGCTCTTATTGGAAGAATCATAATTTTGCTAGGTTACAAGATGAACAAAGGTAACAACACTGGTGACTTAAATAATTCTGGCAATATCTTTGTTGTGTAAATATATCATCTGTTCAAATGGCAAGAGTTGCAGTCTTTTGTGTCTATTTAAATTGTGGGTCATAGACCCCTGGGGATTGAGTTATCTTATCAATGGTGGTTGATCAATGATGGTCTAAGATCATCAGAAAACACAGGTATTTACATCATGATTCATAAAAGTATCAAGTTACAGTTATGAAGTAGCAACAAAAATAATTTTATGGTTTGGGGTCACCACAACTTGAGGGATTATATTAAACAGTTGCAGCATTAGGAACCACTGCTTTAAATTGTTCAGGACATGAAAAAGAGTGAAGGGAGACAGTGTATGTGGAATGTATAAGCCAAAGGTGTAAGTTAATAAAATCTTTTATTTGAGTCCAGTTCCTCTTGGAGCATTAGCCAGAGCCCAACAAGTACTATTAAAGAGCATTATTTTTATTCATCTCTAAGTGTATGGAGTGATTTCCCACTGGGAATGCATATTATTTCTGTAAGAGTCACATTCTAAAACCTTTCATTTGGTGTCAGAGTTCTTATTTAGAACAGTCTGGAGAAATGAGTCTACAAAACTCCGTTTCTTAACCCTGCATGAACATACATAATGGGAAACAATTGTAGGCAGTTAGTGTTTATTTGTTGTTATGTGCATCCTAGACATAAATAATACTGTTCCTCAGAGGGACATTTACCACAAAGATAACGAAGCTTATGTTTAACTCCTCTCTTTTGAGAAAGAATGAGTACAGAAAAAAATTGGGGTCCCCATCCGAGGTTCTTAGTCTCATTAATAAAATAGTTCAAGAAAGAACTCAAACAGAAACTCAAGGACAATTTTATAAAAGTTTATAGGAAAAAAATCACAGAGCAGGAAAAATGTAAAACCTCAGCAGCTGCTCTGAGAAGTGTATCAAAAGAGGAAAGGAAAAGCCATAATACTTTAAATTCTCATTAAGTTTAGACATGTGTCCAACAAGCAGACATATCGTGGGGACGTGTTTCAGTAAGGGCTTCCTTCTATTTCTGGGACAAACACCACGAGCAGAAGAACCTTGGGGATGAAAAGGTTAATTTTACCTTATAGTTCAACATCACAGTCTATTACTAAAGGAAGTTAGGACAATAACTCAGAGAAGACCTGGAGGTAGGAGCTGATGTTAGAAGCCATGGAGGAATGTTATTTACTGGTTTGTTTTTCATCAGACAGAAACTAAAGGCAGGAATCTGGAGGCAGGGAATGATGCAGAGGCCATGGAGGAGTTCTTACTGGCTTGCTCCTCATGACTTGCTCAGCTTGATTTCTTATAGTACCCTTGCCAAGGGGTAGCATCATCCATTATATGCTGGGCCTTCCCACATCAATCATCAATCAAGGAAACATATTACAGATTTGCCAGCAGGCCAGTGTGGTGCGGGCATTTTCACAATTGAGGTTCCATCTTCTACAATGACTCTAGCTTGTGCCAAGTTGACCTAAAACTAACCAACATTGTAGTCCACAAGCTCATGCACTAGGCCCAGGGATTCCAGAAAGAAAAAATACAGTATCTCATTAAAGGAATTATTACTCTACCATCTCTTTAGCATGGCTTAACATAAGCCCATCTTTTTAAGGGTGGTCCTTATAAAAAGTAATTGAACCAGCTCAATAGAAATATTAGGTCTCCACCAAGGCCAGAGATTCTATTCTCTTAATCAGGAGTTTTCTACTCTAACAGTAACTTCCAAAGGTATTCTGGTCACAAGACTGTGTGGGTTTACACAATCATATGTTTTGGTTGGCTTTTTGCCAACCTGACACAAGCTAGGATCCTCTGAGAAGAAGAAACTTCAACTGAGAAAGCAGATCCCACATTTCCAACATACAAAGACACAGGATACAACCTAGCATTCCAAAGGGTACATTTTCATCCTCAGCCTGAGGACCCCCAATGGTCACTGCCTTGCCATGGTCCCATGAACCCCCATCCTTTATATCTGACTCTTCAGTGCAACATCCCTGCACTGGTTAATTTTGTGTCAACTTGACACAAGCTGGAGTTATCACAGAGAAAGTAGCCTCAGTTGAGGAAATGCCTCCATGAGATCCAGCTGTAAGGTATTTTCTCAACTAGTGATCAAGTGGGAGCTGGCCCATTGTAGGTGGTGCCATCCCTGGGTTGGTACTCTTGGGTTTTATAAGAAAGCAAGTTAAGCAAGCCAGGAGAAACAAGCCAAAAAGTAACATCCCTCTATGGCTTCTGCATCAACTCCTGCTTCCAGACCTGCTTGAGTTCCATCCAGTACTGACTTCCTTTGGTGATGAACAGTGATATGGAAGTATAAGCTGAATAAACCCTTTCCTCCTCAGCTTGCTTCTTGATCATGATGTTTATGCAGGAATAGAAACCCTGACTAAGACAATCCCTATGGTGACTGTGTGCCTAAGAGTAAGGGAACACCATCTTTAGGGCCTCCCACACCTTAGACTGCATTGTCCCATCTCCTGAGCTGTGTCGGTGGCTTCCCTAAAGCCCAGCACCTGAGATGTCAGGCGATGCAGAGAAACACAGTCAAGCACTCTCCATGTTTCATCTCCCCAGAGGCATCTCCTAACTTGGACCCATATCTGGCTTCTCCACAGTCAGCCTTCCCAAGCGGTGGGGCAGAACATGGAACCACACTGACATTGTCAACATTTTGTGATCTACAGCACAATATAATCTACATGCTCGTAGCACCACACTATGACCTCTCTCCCCTGCCTCAGTGGCTTCTTTGCTTAACCATGGAGAAAGATTCTACAACACTTATACTTGTCTCTGTGTGAGTATAAAACCAGAATAATATGTCTGAAGATGCCAGTTTCTGCTACCTGCTTCAGATGCAACTGGGCACCTGCCTTGAATTACATTTACATATTTTCTTCATTGTTGTTGTTTTAGGTCAAGTATATTCTTCAGGCCTTCCTTTCTTTTCACAGGCTACATTTGCTAACTGATTTCTTGACCTGAGGGTGCCATTACCTTTATTCCATGTATAGCAGCCTGCATTTCTTTAAACTTTTTATCTGCTTGAGCATAGGACTTAGCTCCAACATTAGAGTTCATGGTTCTCTTTTTTTTCTCAACCTGAACATTTTCCATTTCTTTTGGTCCTCTTTGGTCATTTTCACTGTAGATCTGCATAAGAATGATCACCAGTAACCATGTGACACTGTCAATTCTAGGTTAGCTTGAAATCTTTACAAACGACATTAGTCCAAAACTTCTCAATTTAGCCTAAGGCAGTTTTTTTTTTTTTTTTTTTTTTTTAAAGTCAAGAGCAAAAAGCAGCCATATTCTTTGCCAACATATTATAAGAATGGTTTCTAATACTTTCCCCCTCTGAAATCTCTTGGGCTGGGCCTAGAGAGTTCATATTGCTTTTGGCACTACTGCCTGCCATGCTCCTGCTAGGATGTCCCATTAAGCCTCATTTACAATATTCAATCACTTTTCCAATCCAAAATCCTAAAATCTTTCTTATTTCTTCAAAGAGCATGGTCAGGCCTCTTACAGTGAAAGACCCCCTGAGGGTATCTTCCGTCTGAAGAGACCCCTCCCAAAAAGCAGCGAGACCACTCACTTCGGATGCAAGTAGCAAGAGGTTTATTTACACAGGTACCTGTGGGCACACAGTCTCTCGGAGGACTTGCGCACCGGACAAAGGGGCAGTCCCCTTTTTATAGGGCTTGGGGGGCAGAAGCAAGGTACAGAAGCAGAAGCATAGCAACAGGGTTCTAATTGGTTAATTTAAATGAAACCAGGGTGAACTGGGGACAAGCCTCAAGTTCTTCGGAAAAGGGTGGCCTTGGTCCCTCCTCTGGGACAGGGTGCTGTTTTTCGTCCTTGTCTCAGCACGTATGGCAAAATATTGTGTCTTTAAAATATTGTGTCTTTACCCCGGTCCAGGTGGTCAACCGCAGATATCTTGTTTTGACAGGGACTGGGCTGTCCTCTGGCTCACTCTTGTTTCAGTATTTTTCCATCCCTGCCTGTTCTGGGCCTAGCACAAAATGGCGTTACTGCAGCTAAAGCAGGAGGGGGTTTTTCAACAGCAATACCCCAGTTTCTGGTACTAACTCCTGTTTTAGTTACTGTTTTATTACTGTGAAGAGACATCATGGATCAAGACAATTTATTAAAAAAATACATATAATTGGAGGCTTGCTTAGAGTTTCAGAAGGTTAGTTCGTGGTCATCAGGGCAGGAAGCCTTGAAGAGTGCAGGTAGGCAGTCATGATGCTGAATCAGTAATGGAGAGCTTATATCTTGATCTAGAGATATGTGGCAGAGAAGGGCTGGCTGTGGCTTGGACTTTCAAATCTTAAAGCCCACCCCCCAGTGACACATATTTTTCAACAATACACCACTCATCATAATCTTTCTTAAGTGGTCTACTAACTGGGGAACAAATGTTCCAATATATAAATTAAATAAATATTCCAATATATAAAACAGTGGGGACCATTCTCATTTAAACTAATATAGGCTCATTTCCCAGGTAATTCTAGACCTTATAAAAGCTGACAATTGAGACTAATCACTACAGTATGTATGATAGTTTTTGAAGAAAATTTTGAATCCAAAATTTTATTTCTAGTTTCATAATTTCGTATATAATTTCAGAATCTATACACATGTAACATGTGTACGAAAGAATATAATGCTATGATCTGCTGAGGTAAGGGTTCTGGTCCAATGGGTGATGGTATTTATCCTTATCTATTAATCAGTTGGTATTTTGTTTTCTAGTCTATAGTGTCCTTAACCTTAATAGGAATCCTTTTCTGAGTGGCAGATCTTATCTTACAGCACCAGCTAAGTCAAATTTCTAATCTGACGAGGGAAAGAATTAAATCCAGGAAATAAAACCACTAAAGTTGTTGGTAGTCTTTTAGGGATCATGAAAGTCAGCCTAACAACTTTTCTCAAATCACAAGAAAGTCACAGGCACTTTTCAATTTTGGTTTTAGCAGCTTGTGCTCCCCTCAAAAATTTTTTCCTTAGTAATATCTTGTTTTTGGTATGGTATGGTTTGGTTCTCAAGATGTAGGCTTATGCTCAACTTCTGAAAATGAAGTACCTTCTGTAAGGAAAATTATGCTCTTATATTTAATTTGTTTTACCTGAACAAACATAGTAATGTGTTATTTGGGAATATTTTCGCTGTGTTGTAATTCTGATAGAAACTAATCTTAACAAGAAAAAAAAAAGTGAACTTACTAGGAAATGTGCCTGTGGGTTTCACTAGGTCCAGATCCAGCTAGATTGAGAAGTTCCAATTTTCTCTCTATCTATTACCTCTACATGTTTTGATTTTCATATAATATTTATCTTATAGAAATAGGAATGACATCAGAGAAGAAAGAAGGAGATAGTCCCTAACACTGAGCAGAAAGAACGAAGAAGGGGATAGTCCCTAACACTGAGAAGAGGGAACAAAGAAGGGGATAGTCCCTAATACCAAGAAGAGGGAATGAAGAAGGGGATAGTCCCTAATACTGAACAGAGAGAACCCGAAGAAAGGAGGGATGCATATTGTTGTTAGAGCTCTTAGAGAGGGTAAGCATTAGTAATTTATGTCACTGTGTGATGAACTGGGCAATAATGTATAGTATGTTCCAAAATTTCAAAGACAAATAAATGCTCTTATTGAAAAAATGGCTAAAAGAAAGAAAGAAAGAAATAGGAATGACAGAATGGATATCAGTCTCCAAGTAATTCAAGTTCTTAGGGTAAAAGCCTGGACTAAAAGTAGCCTCAATAATCTAAGTCTGACCACACATCTTCAATATACCAATTAAAGGGGAAAGTACTGGTAAAAAATGGGCATATTGGAAAGAGTTACAAATAAGTGTTCCAATGACCTTAAAAATCAATATCTTGGTTACTGAAATGTGGCTTAAAATTTGTATATTTATGGGTGATTTGTTTATATGTATATCTATGAAGCATATGTATGCCTGAGCCCTCAGAGGATAGAAGAGGGCATCTGATTTTCTGAAACAGGTGTTGCAGATGGTTGACAACCAGCACAGGGGTGATAGGATTGTACCTGTGTCCTCTGTAAGAACAGGAAGTACTTTTAACAACTAAGCTCTCTCTGTAACTCCAATTTGCATAAATTTTTAGTGTTTTATTTGCTTTCATTGCAGAAGGGGAATAATCTGTCAGGGTAAGATGATTCCTTGAATTGTATGATCCACCAGTATCTCTTGGATAATTTTCCTTATCTAGGGGTAGGTATCTGTTCTTTTGCTTACTGTTGATTTACTAACCACTATGACTGAAGCAACATTGGAACTGTGGTTATCTGAATAACAACAGTTCCTATTAGCTCATGTGTTTAAATACTTGGTCTCCAGTAGGTAGAACTGTTTGGGGAAATAGGAGTTATGGCCTTGTTGAAGGAGACACTAGAGTTAGTGGTGAGGTGTCAGAAAGACTCTAGCCATTTTTTTGTTTACTCTTTCCTGCTTCTTGATTTTGGATCAAGATGTAAGCTCTCAGCTCCTCCTAATTCCCTACCTTTGTTCTCTGAAAGCATAAGTCAAATTTAAAATGCTCTTTATAAACTGTCTTGGTCATAGTGTTTTATTACAGCAATAGAACAGTAACCAATACAGAAGTTATCACCAGGTAATAGAATATCATAGTTTAGAGGAGAATGGCTCCTATAGGCTTATATGCTTCAATACTTGGTTTCCAGCTAGTGGTACTGTTTGGGAAGGATTTGGAGGTTGGCCTTGTTGGAGGAGGTGGTTCATTTGGAGAGGACTTTGAGGTTTCCAAAGACTTGGACTATTCTCAATCTCTCCCACTACTCTCCTTTAGCTCTGTTTCCCCACTATGCCTTCACTCTGCAATCATAGACTAACTCTTTAAATCACCATGCCACTTAAGCACTTAATTTTATGTATTGGCTTAGCTGTGGTATTTTGTCACAAGAATAGAAAACTGAGACAGGGAGTAAAATAATTAATTTGGATTACATGTCAAGATCACAGTCCACCATGGAAAGAACAGAGGCAGGGACCATTGAAAAATGTTACTTATAGGTTTCATTCTCATACTAATATTCAGCCATCTTTCTTATGCCAACCACCAGGCTAGTGGTGGCACTGCCTCCAGTGCTCCTCTGTCAGTCTTTGATCTGAACAATGTCTCACAGATTTGTCCACAGAGCAATCTGCTGGAAGCAATGCCAAAATCCTTCCTCCCTAGTGACCCTACTTCACATCAAGTTGCCAAAAACTAACTAGCACAGCATTTGTCCAGCTACATTTGGCTCTTCCTGGAATTCAAGGTGATGGAAGAAGAAAGGTAAGTAACATTGATTTATCTCTGGGCCTTTAACTAAAGTAAAGATACAAAATGAAGACACGAATGCCACAGTTTCATCCTCTTTCAAGTTACCTTGTTAGCAAAACAGAGGAGGCAAATTTTATTAATTTTTCATGATTTTTAAAAGAAAAAGTAGCTTCAAATTGCATGCTTTTTTCATCCATATGTGTATATTGCAATTTCGGAAGTTCTATACCTATCAGAAGTTGTGTCATGTGGTCATCGCTGGAACAGTCATTGAGAGCACAGAGAATCACAAGGCAGAAGAATGAGTCAGAGTTAGTTCTACAGGCCTTATACAATGGCTGTGTAAGACTCAAAGTGATTCCTAATTACTGGGAGACCCCCCAAGTGAGACCTGAGAATGGAGTTCAAAGCAAATGCAAGAGGTTTATTTTCTGGCACATTGGGTTCGACCCTCAATCAGCTTTTTGTAGCAAGTGACTAGAAGGTGACCCCAAGTGGTTATATAACAAGCAGGTTTTATACTTTTTAGGGGTATAGGTTACATCAACAAGGTTACAGTTTAAACGTATTGGCTATTCATTTTGACCTTTGAATCTACTGGCTAGCAAGCATATGACATACATTCAAACTCTATCTGGGAACAGAGGGTCAGGTGACTATCAGTCAGTGCATTCTTCAGTTTTTCAAGAATGTTCCTGTTCACATAGTACTATTTGAGGACCCAGCTTTGACACTTCTGGGCATATACCCAAAAGAAGCTTCAGCTTCTAACAAGGACACATGTTCCACCATGTTCATAGCAGCCTTATTTATAATAATAGCCAGAGCTGGAAAGAATCCAGATATCCTTCAATAAAGGAATGGATACAGAGATTGTGGTACATTTACACAATGGAGTACTACTCACCTATTAAAAACAATGACTTCATGGAATTCCTAGGCAAATGGATGGAACTAGAGACTATCATTCTGAGTGAGGTAATTCAGTCACAAAGAACACTCATGGTATGTACTCATAAGTAGATACTAGCCCAAAAATTTCGGAATACCCAAGAAACAATTCACAGAACTTATGAAGCTCAAAGAGAAGGAAAGCCAGAAGTGGATGCCTCAATTCTTCTTAGAAGGGAAAATAAAACACTCATGGGGGGAAATACAAGATCAAATAGAGGAACAGGGATTGAAGTAAAGATAATTTAGAGGCTGCCTCACCTAGGCATCCACCCTATATGCAGCGATTAAACCAAAGCACTATTGCTGATGCCAAGAAGTGCTTCCTAGCAGGAATCTGATATGGATGCCTCCTCAGAGGCTCTGCCAGAGCCATACTGATATAGAGGAAGATGCTTGTAGGTAACCATCAGGCTGAACACAAGGACCCCAATGAAGAAGCTAGAGAAAGGACTGAAGGAGCTGAAAGGGTCTGCAACCTCATGGGATAAACAAAATGATCAATTAACCAAACCTACCACAGCTCTCAGGGACTAAAACACCAACCAATGAGTTCTTCTGCAGAGACCCATGGCCCCAGATGCATATGCAGCAGAGGGTAGCACTTTCTGGCATCAATGTGAGGAGAGGCCTTTTGGTCCAGCACAGACTCATTTTTTTCAGTGTAGGGGAACACCAAGGTGTTGAGAAGGAAGAGGGTGGTTGAGAGAGGGAGCACCTTCATGCAGGCAATGTGAGGGGGATGGGGAATGGGATTGGCGGAATTGGATAACATCTAAAATTTAAATGCAGAGAATATCCAATTAGAGAGAGAGAGAGAGAGAGAGAGAGAGAGAGAGAGAGAGAGAGAGAGAGAGAGAGAGAGAGAGAGAGAATGTTCCTGTTCCTTCTGTGAACTGTGGGAACTGTGGGTGGAGAATGGAACTTGGCCTAGCTTTGACCTGAGGTGGTAGGTGTAAGGCTGGTGAAAGCCCCTAGGGTCCTTCTGTTGAAAAGTTTTATTGTGGAGGGAAACAAAGCCTGCTGCCAAAGAGAAAACCTGAAAACCCTCGCTAAGGCTAATTAGAACGGGCTGAAGCCAGTGACAGCAAGCACAAAGGCACTTCAAGGTATGCAGGTGGCTCACAGTTCACTATACTACTAATAGTATACACTATATACAATATAATATATATATAATATATAACACTATATACACTTCTGACTGGAGATTTTAGATATTATTGAGATACGGCATGTGAAATTGTATGTATAACTACATGTATATTGAAAGAACATGTCATGCACTACGCTGAGGGACATGCCAGAAAAAAAAAAGTATTTTTAGGCTTCATTTTCCAAGAAGGTTTTGAGAGAGATAAGTAGACTTAAGTACTTGTGTGGGTCCAGAATTTGTACTGTCTCTCAGGTACCACCCATATAACACAGTTTGATAAATGACATTTTCCTGGGAATAGAAAGGGAACAACTCCATTAATTTACTGGAATAAATCAAAATTGTTGATGTACATGGGGTTATTGAAATCAACTGTGGAAAACTGGTCTAAGTACTTATCAGTTCAGATGAAGGAAAGAGTATAAGTCCTTGACTTGTACATCATAATGTGACAGACACCTATCAGTCTGATGGCATATCCTAAAATCAAACTATCCCCTGATTCCTGGTGTGTGTATGTGTGTGTATGTGTATTTTTGTGTGTGTGTGTGTGTGTGTGTGTGTGTGTATCCTACTATAAGCAAGCAAAGGACTCCTCAATTATCTCTGGAACTTTGGCTTAGCTCAGTCCCCACATAGCCTACTAGATTGCTTGCTTGTTTACGAGTTTTCTCACCTAGACCAGATACATCATTTCCTGCTCCTTACATGTTCCTTGTTTTTGGAGCAAGTCTGATCTTTTTACCTCACAGCTCGAACAGTTCCACCCTACCTTCAGCAGCTCCAGCAATAGCTTTTTCCAGGCACTGGTCTGGTTCATTATCTTATCAATGGAGAAACACTTTGAACTCTGCTGTAGCAGCTTCAGTTGGTACTTGTCCTGGATCCCAAACACACGTACTCTTTCCCCCATTTACCATGTGTAGTGTGATAATACTAGTAATTCAGATAAGGATAAAAGAACACATGTTCACTTCAGCCAAGCTACTGAGGCAGGTAGATGGATTGTATGACAAATTGCTGTTATTGAAACCAATAACTGTGAATTAATTTGCATTCAATTAGGTTCGGTGCTTTGGAAACACACTACCATGTTTGTCTGTTTCTGGCAAAATATGCACATGATACTGTAACAGATTAAGCATACAATAGAAAGCTTGCACTGTGCAAAAGACCACAAACATCATACTATGTGACACAAAGGCTCCCATGTGTTGTAAAACATTTCTGTTTGAACTACTAAAATTTTTTTCTTTACGCTGGTCCACTTCTGTTTTTGGGAGTGTATCTTTTTCTGAGAAATAGTTCACATTTTTGCTATATCTCTGTTGAATCCCTTGATCTGTAATTAAAAAAAAAAAAAAACTTGAAACCCTTACAGAGGTATCCATGGAGCCCTGACATTTGTTAATATCACTGGCATTGGTCACACCTGAGTCACAAGACCACTGTCATCAACAAGGAGGAAGTAGGTGGAGTTATAGTTCCATCACATTACAGTTCCTTTCACTGTGGGGAATTCAAGTAAAAAAAAAAAAAATGACACTTGAATCTTTTATAAAGAGAAGAATTTCCAGCAGAAGCAAATATAAAGCTAAGTTGGAGTTTTAGTTAGGGTTACTATGGTTGTGATGAATTCCATGACTAAACAGCAAGTTGGGGAGAAAAGGTTTTATTTGGCTTACATATCGCAGTCCATTGAAGGAAACCAAGACAGAAACTCAAACAGAGCAAGAACTTGGAAGCAGGGGCATGGAGCAGTGCTGTTTACTGGCTTGCTTCTCATGGCTTACTCAGACCACTTTCTAATAGAACCTAGGACTGCCAGCCCAGGGATGGCAGCAGTCACAATAGGCTGGGTCCTTCCCCAATTATCACTAATTGAGAAAATACCTTACAGTCAGATATTATGGAGGCATTTTGTCAATTGAAATTCCATCTTTTCAGATGATTCTCATTTGTGTATCAAACTGACATAAGACTAGATATCAGAGAGGCTTATTAAGGGACATTTTAAAATATAGATATTAAGCACAAGGGTTAAGAGAAAGAAAGGCACTCCGGAGAATAAGAGGGCCTATCCAAGTACAGATGTAAGCTTCTCAATGGAGAGTCACAATTAAATGTCTTTGTAAAGGGCTAGCATAGACTTCTGATGGCTCACAGTTTACATTTCTAAGGGATGCTAACCTCTCCCTTCCACTCTAAAAACTGGATGACTTTCGTAGACAAATTTGCTAGTTACAATTATGAAAGAATATTGCTTAAACATAGAGGTGACAGAAGAGTACCAAGAACTCATGGTTATATAGCAGTTTGACCTGAAGTGAGTCTGTTATCTACTGACAGGATGTCTTTTGGGAAACAAACATTTGTGTGGTGGATAGTTTTGGCTTTCAGTGGTATCTGAAGTTTTATGCTTTAGTCAGCAGGAAAGCAGAGCAGACTCCAGTAATTGCTTCCTTTCTGAAGGTTTCCTTTCCAAGTCCCTATATGTTTCCCTGTTTTTATCCCATTAGAAATGGTTGTGAGCCACCATCTGGTTGCTGGCAATTGAACTCAGTACATCTGGAAGAGCAGTCAGTGCTCTTAACCACCGAGCCATCTTTCCAGCCCTTCCCTGTCTTTGTATCTTGTCATAATCCTCTCAGTGATATAGTGGTTGCTTAGAATGTTTGAGGGAAACACTCAATCCACTATATCAAAGCTAACTGTTATGGCTAATCTTGGTTGTTGACTTGATTGCATTTAATTCAAGTATCTGGGATTTCCTACTTGGCTTCATTTGAGGTGAGAAGACCCAAACCAAGTTTGGCTGGACCTTCTGGTGTCAGCCCACATAAAAACACACAAAGAAGGAAAATTTGCTTTTTTGCCTGACTGGCCTCATACCCACTGCTACACTCAACCAGCCTGTTCCTGAGACATTCTTTCACTGGCATTTGAACATCATGAAAATTCCACTGTAGATTGAAGACCAGAAGCTTTCTGTGAATTCCTTGGGACCCTAGCACCATTTTGGTGTAAGACTCGAAGTGAGTCTTAACTACTAGGAGGCCCCCCAAGTGAGACTTGAGTATAGAGTTCAATGCAAAGGCAAGAGGTTTATTTTCTGGAGCATTGGGGTCGACCTTCAATCAGCTTCTCGTGGTGAGTGACTAGAAGGTGAATGTGAATAGGCTATAACAAACAGTTTTCATACTTTTTAGGGGTGCATGTTACACCAGCAAGGTTACAGTGTAAACCTATTGGTTAAGCATATTGACCTTTGAATCTATTGGCTAAGACCAGGTCAGGTGACTATCAGTCAGTACATTCTGCAGTTTTTTTTTTAAACGACTTTATTTTGCAAAACAAAGATACATGTAAAGATTTTAAACATTTTTTTTGCTTAAAATTATACATTTTTGTCAGTACTGTTTTTTCAGACATTAAAATAAATTTTACATTAAACCATGTGAATATGTTTTTTAGTCAGTACTTGATTTTTTTCAAGGGCTTGAAAGTATGCATTGAAAACGTACTAGTTGCAATAAGCGTAAAGTACATGCAAAACAAAACGCAACATGGAAATAGTCAAAGTCTTCTTGTTTTGTGAATATATGTATATTTTTTGTTTTCTTTATTTCTTGGACTTCATACAGTCTGTGCGTTGTTTCTGGGGGAGTGCAAGCCTCTGGGGTTAGCATCCCACTATCAGTGACTGCATATTATGTCTGTTCTTTTGTGACTGGGTTATCTCACTCAGGATGATCTTCTCTAGATGCAACCATTTTCTTAAGAATTTGGTTAAGTCATTGTTTCTGGTGGCTGAGTAGTATTCCATTGTGTATATGTACCACAATTTTTGTATCCATTCGTCTTCTGAAGGACATCTGGGTTCCTTCCAGCTTCTGGCTATTATAAATAGAGCCGCTATGAACATTGTGGTGCATATATCTTTGTTGTGTATTAAAGTGTCTCTGGGGTATATGCCCAGAAGTGGAATAGCTGGGTCTTAAGGTAGTACTATATCCAATTTTCTGAGGTATCGGCAGACAGATTTCCAGAGTGGTTGTATTAGCTTGCAACGCCACCAACAGTGGAGAAGTGTTCCTCTTTCTCCACAGCCTCTCCAGCATCTGCTGTCATCTGAGTTTTGGATCTTGGCCAATCTGACTGGTGGTAGGATTGTTTTGACTTGCATTTCCCTGATGGCTAAGGATGTCGAGCACTTCCTCAGATGTTTTTCGGCCATTCGGTGTTCCTCAACTGAAAATGATTTGTTTAGCTCTGTACCCCATTTTTTAATAGGGTTATTTGATTCTCTGGTGTCTAGCTTTTTGAGTTCTTTGTACACCTTGGATATTAGGCCTCTATCTGATGTGGTGTTGGTAAAGATCTTTTCCCATTCTGTTGGTTGCCGTTTTGTTTTCTTGACGATGTCCTTAGCCTTACAGAAACTTTGCAATCTCATTAAGTCCCATTTGTTAATCTTTGACCTTAGAGCTTGAGCCATTGGTGTTTTGTTCAGGAAATTTTCTCCTGTGCCTATGTGTTCTAAGGTTTTCCCTATTTTCTCATCTAATATTTCCAGTGTATCTGGTTTAATGTGGAGATATTTAATCCACTTACACTTGAGCTTTGTACAAGGAGATAAGAACGGGTCTATTTTCATTCTTTTGCATGTTGAGTACCAGTTGGACCAGCACCATTTGTTGAATAGGCTGTCCTTTTTCCATTGAATGTTTACTGCTCCTTTGTCAAAAATCAGGTGACCATATACATGAGGGCTCATTTCTGGATCTTCTATTCTATTCCATTGATCCACTTGCCTATTTCTGTACCCGTACCATGCAGTTTTCAGCACAATTGCCTTGTAATATAGCTTGAGGTCAGGGATAGTGATTCCCGCAGATGTTTTTTTGTTGTTGAGGATGGATTTCGCTATTCTAGGTCTTTTGTTATTCCATATGAAATTGCACATTGATCTTTTCAGTTCCATGAAGAATTGGGTTGGAATTTTGATGGGGATTGCATTGAATCTGTAGATTGCTTTTGGTAGGATGGCCATTTTTAAGATGTTGATCTTTCCAATCCATGAGCATGGGAGATCTTTCCATTTTCTGAGATCCTCCTCAATTTCTTTCTTTAGAGGTTTGAAGTTCTTGTCATACTGGTCCTTCACTTCCTTAGTTAGAGTCACACCAAGGTATTTCATAGTTTTTGTAACGATTGTGAAGGGTACCTTTTCCCTAATTTCTTTCTCCACATGTTTGTCCTTTGAGTATAGGAAGGCTACTGATTTGTTTGAGTTAATTTTGTATCCGGCCACTTTGCTGAACTTGTTTATCAGCTGTAGGAGTTCTCTGGTGGAATTTTTGGGGTCACTCAAGTACACTATCATGTCATCGGCAAAGAGTGATGTTTTTATCTCTTCCTTTCCGATTTGTATCCCCTTGATCTCCTTTTGCTGTCTAATTGCTCCAGCCAGGACTTCCAGTACTATGTTGAATAGGTAGGGAGAGAGTGGGCAGCCTTGTCGAGTCCCTGATTTTAGTGGGATTGCTTCAAGTTTTTCGCCATTAAGTTTGATGTTGGCTGTTGGTTTGCTGTATATTGCTTTTATTATGTTTAAATATGGGCCTTGGATTCCTGTTCTTTCCAGGACTTTTAACATGAAGGGGTGTTGGATTTTGTCGAATGCTTTCTCAGAGTCTAGTGAGATGACAATGTGATTTTGGTCTTTAAGTTTGTTTATATGGTGGATTACATTGATGGATTTCCTTATGTTAAACCATCCCTGCATCCCAGGGATGAAGCCTACTTGGTCATGATGAATGATGGTTTTGATGTGTTCTTAGATTCGGTTTGCAAGGATTTTGTTGAGTATTTTTGCATCAATGTTCATAAGTGAGATTGGTCTGAAGTTCTCTTTCCTTGTAGGGTCTTTGTGTGGCTTAGGTACGAGGGTTATTGTAGCCTCAAAAAATGAGTTGGGTAATATTCCATCTGATTCTATCTTTTGGAATAGTTTGGCGAATATTGGTGTTATATCCCCAATAAATGTCTGATAAAATTCTGCACTGAACCCGTCTGGACCTGGGCTTTTTTTGGTTGGGAGGCTTTTGATGAATTCTTCTATTTCTTTAGGTGTTATAGGGTTATTTAGATGGTTTACTTGGTCCTGGTTAAACTTTGGGACCTTGTATCTGCCTAGGAATTCGTCCATTTCCTCCAGATTTTCCAATTTTGTGGAGTATAAGTTTTTGTAGTAGGATCTGATGATTTCTTGAATTTCCTTAGTTTCAGTTGTTATGTCACCATTTTCCTTTCTGATTTTGTTAATTTGGATACTCTCTCTTTGCCCTTTAGTTAGTCTGGCTAGGGGTTTATCAATCTTGTTGATTTTCTCAAAGAACCAACTCTTTGTTTTGTTGATTTTTTCAATAGTTTTTTTTTTGTTTCTATTTGGTCTATTTCTGCCCTAATTTTGATTATTTCTTGCCGTCTACTCTTTTTGGGTATATCTGCTTCCTTTTGTTCTAGGGCTTTTAGCTGTGCTGTCAGGTTGCTGATGTGAGCTCTCTCCAGTTTCTTCTTGGAAGCACTTAGGGCAATGAGTTTTCCTCTCAATACTGCTTTCATTGCATCCCATAGGTTTGGGTATGTTGTGTTATCATTTTCGTTGAATTCTAGAAAGTCCTTAATTCCTTTCTTTATGTCTTCTTTGACCCTGCTATCCTTTAACAGAGCGTTGTTTAGTTTCCATGTGTATGTGGGCATTTTGTTGTCTTTGTTGTTGTTAAAGACCAGCCATAGACCATGGTGATCTGAGAGGATGCATGGGAGTATTTCAATCTTCTTATATCGATGAAGGCTCGTTCTGTGTCCAATTATGTGGTCAATTTTCGAGAAGGTGCCATGGGGTGGTGAGAAGAAGGTGTATTCTTTTACTTTAGGATAGTATGTTTTGTATATATCTATTAATTCTAGTTGGTCCAAAGTCTCTGCTAGTTTTGCAGTGTCCTTGTTCAGTTTCTGTTTCCCTGATCTGTCCATTGATGAGAGTGGGGTGTTAATGTCTCTCACTATTATTGTGTGGGGTGAAATGTATTTTTTGAGTTTTAGTAGAGTTTCTTTTATGAATGTGGGTGATTTTTTATTTGGAGCATATATGTTAAGGATTGAGAGTTCCTCCTGACAGATTTCCCCGGTAATGAGTAAAAGGTGTCCTTCTTTATCTTTTTTGATAACTTTTGGTTGGAAGTTTACTTTATTCGATATTAGAATAGCCACTCCAGCTTGCTTCTTAGAGCTGTTTGCTTGGAAGTTTTTTTCCCACCCTTTTACTCTGAGATAGTGTCTGTCTCTGTCTCTGAGATGAGTTTCCTGTATGCAGCAAAAGGCTGGATTTTGTTTATGTATCCAGTCTGATAGTCTATGTCTCTTTATTGGGGAGTTGAGACCATTTATGTTAATAGATATCAAGGAATAATTGTTTCTGTTTCCTGCCATTTTTGCTTTTTTGGGTTGAGTTGTGTCTGTGTTTTTTTCTTCTTTTAGTTTTCTTGTTTACGAGTTTTCTTGTTTTTACTAGGCTGTATTTTCCCTCCTTGTATTGGGTTTTCCACCTATAATTCGTTGTAGTGCTGGGTTTGTGGTCAGATATTGTGTGAATTTTGATTTGTCTTGAAATATCTTTGTCTCTCCATCGATGGTGATTGATAGTTTTGCTGGGTATAGCAGCTTGGGCTGGCACTTGTGCTCTCTTAAGGAGTGCATGATGTCTGTCCAGGCTCTTCTAGCTTTCATAGTCTCTGTTGAGAAATCGGTTGTGAGTCTGATTGGTCTGCCTTTATATGTTACCTGACCTTTTTCCCTTTCTGCTTTTAGTATTCTTTCTTTACTTTGGGCACTTGATGTTTTTACTATTATGTGTCGGGAGGTATTTCTTTTCTGGTCCAACCTATTTGGAGTTCTGAAGGCTTCTTTTATGCTCATGGTCATCTCATTCTTGAGGGTAGGGAAGTTTTCTTCTATGATTTTGTTGAAGATATTTACTGTGCCTCTTAGTTGATACTCTTCTCCCTCTTCTATTCCTATTATCCTTAGGTTCGGTCTTCTCATTGTGTCTTGTATTTCCTGGACATTTTGGGTTAGGAGCTTTTTGTTTTTTGCATCTTCTCTGGCTGTTTTGTCTATGTTTGCAATGTTGTCTTCTGCCCCCGAGATTCTCTCCTCGTTCTCTTGTAATCTGTTGGAAATGCTTGCTTCTGTGACTCCTGATTTCTTTTTTTGGTGTTCTGACTCTAGGGTTATCTCTTTTAGCGCTTTCTTTATTGTGTCAATTTCTGTTTTAATATCCCTCTTCCATTCCTTTATTTCTTCGGTTCTGTTTTCGTCTCGTTCTTTGAGTTCTTTGAGTGTTTTTCTTGTTTCTTCTTTAAAGCTTCTGAATCTTTTTGCTTTTCCTCCCTTTCTTGTTTAAGTAACTCTATCAGCGTCTTGAGGCATGATTTCAGGTCTGTGTCTTCGTTCTCTGGAGTGTTTGGAATTCCGATGTTTGCTACTATCGGAGAGCTGGGTTCTGGTGTTGCTAGATTGTCTTGGTTTCCTTGGGATATACTCTTTCTCTTTCCTCTTGCCATTTTGTTGTCAGTGATATGTTCTTGCCTTTCCCTTGTATCTGGTCTGTGTCCCTGGTACACTTTCCGTGTGCACTCCGCAGAGATCTCTCCACTCCCTGGCAGCCCAGGTTCCGGGTGGCAGCTGGGCCAGGTTCCGCTCTGCGTCCTGAAGTCACCTCCGGGTGGGAACAGAAGTTCCTAAGATCTGTTCCCGGTCACTGGATCGGGGAGGACAGGGCAGGTCAGGGCAGGGGGTGCCCTTTCCGTGTGCACTCCGCAGATATTTGTCTTCTCCCCCGCAGCCTAGGTCTCCCACTCACCAGTTGCTCAGCCTGTATGAGCCGCCTTTCCGGCTGGCAGTTGGGCCAGGCTCCGCTCTGCGTCCTGAAGTCGTCTCCGGGTGGGAACAGAAGTTCCTAAGATCTGTTCCAGGTCGCAGTTTCTCAGCCTGTTCGAGCCGCCTTTCCGGCTGGCTGTTGGGCCAGGCTCTGCTCTGTGTCCTGAAGTTGTCTCAGGGTGGGAACAGAAGTTCCTAAGATCTGTTCCCGGTCACTGGATCGGGGAGGACAGGGCAGGTCAGGGCAGGGGGTGCCCTTTCCTTGTGCACTCCGCAGAGATCCCTCTGCTCCCCCGCAGCCTAGGTCTCCCACTCACCAGTTGCTCAGCCTGTTCGAGCCGCCTTTCCGGCTGCCATTCTGCAGTTTTTTAGGAATGTTCCTGCTCCTCCCTTGAACTGTGGGAGGAGAATGGAATTTGGCCTAGTTTTGACCTGAGGTGGATGGGTGTAAGGCTGGTGAAAGCCCCATTGGGACTATTGAGACACCCTGTCTTATTTAAATAATGACAGGATTCTTTACCATTCCATTAGGAGACAACCATTATAGGACTACACAGACCACAGGCTGTAAGCAACTCTAATAAATGCCTCTTTACAATATTTTCACACTGGTGGCCACAAATGTCAGAAGACAGTTTTGGTTCCTTTTTCTTTGTTTTATCCTAAGTAGGCACCAGGAACTACAAGGTTCTAAGTATATTTGAGTGAAAATGAGATGTCTGGGCATGTGGTAGTGGAGCAGCTCATCCTCCTCATAATACCTCAGTCCAGTTTATGCCACTAGTCCTTTTGAAATGGCCTCTGACTAGCAGCTCAATTGTATCCTAGTTCCTGGGACTCCTCCTACTATCTAGCAACTCTTCTCTCTCTTTCTCTCTCTCTCTCTCTCTCTCTCTCTCTCTCTCTCTCTCTCCTCTTCTGTTTTTCTTAAGCTCCTTCCTGTGACTTTGTAATAAGCCTCTCTCCAAAACTCACACCCTGTGGTGGTTCATTGTGGTGCTTTGAATGAGAATTGATTTGAATACTTGGTCACCAGGGGGTGTTTGAAAGGATTAGGAGGTGTAGCCTTGTTGAAGAAAGTGTGTCACAGTTTGAGTGTGGGGTGGTGAGGGTATGGGGTGGGCTTTGGAGTTTCAAAATGCCCATTTTAAGCCTACAGTCTCTCTCTCCCCACTGTCTGCTTTTCTGGATATAGAACCCCAAGCTACTTTAGCATCTTGTCTGCCTGTGTGCCACCATGCCTCCTGCCATAAGGATGATGCATTAAACCTCTGAAACGGTAACCAAGCCACAATTAAATGTTTTTTTTAAATAAGCGTTTTCATGGCCATGGTGTCTCTTCATGCAATAGAACACAGTCAAAGACATCCATGAATTTCACACACTGGATTTGCAAGACAAAAATTCAAAAGCCATAGGCTCGAGGTTGCTTTGGTGGCTCTCTAAGAAAGGTTAGCACTTTCATATTTCTGTGTCACTAAGAGGACTTGGTAGGTTAAAATAACTAATGCCAAGAAGTTTGGAGGGAGACACAGTTTGGGAATTTCCAAGAGGAGTTGGTTGCCGAAGAATATTATCAAAATACACTGAATACATGTATAACATTCTCAAAGAATAAACAAAAATATGTTTTAAAACATTCAACAGTAAAATAGTCTGTGCCATGGGATCACTCATATAATCAGGAGGCAGAACTGAAATTACAGAGTTGGCATTTCCCTATAGGTAGGAAGGGTTCTATTCCTAATGGAGGATGCTAGCAGTCATGGATTAAGAGAAGCAGTAGAGGTCCACCATAGCCACTCACAGGCTTAATTATTCTTTTGCTTTAATTCTACCTTAGAAGCACTTTTGTACGAAGAAGACATTCGAATAAGTTCTACATTAAGCACAATTAAAACACAATAAATAGAGTCTTTTATTGGTAATGGGAAATTCCTTGGATAGCACAGTCCTACTTTATAAAACAGTGGTGGCAAAAACCCAGCCATGATTCAGGCAATTCATCAAGTGGTGTATTTCAAGTCCTTACTCTGCATTTCTTTTTCATCTAGTCCAGCAGCAGTCTCCACAAAAGGCCACTATGCCACATTTCTTAACTTAATTTGTTTTTTAACTTGGGAAAGGTTTGGTTGACTAAAAAGTGGTTTACAGTCACATATTTCCAGGGCAGCAGAGTGAGCCACTGAAAACCATACAAGGACTAGAGGAGAAATGCAGGTGGTCCAATCTCAGCATAGTTAGAAGAATCTGAAGTTACAGAGTGCCATGCAAAGCTTTCAATGGTGTGTTCTGAAAGGCACTTAGAGACTTGTGTCTGAATTGTTAGCTTCAGCCGCATCCCTTAGACACTCTCAGGTCACTAACCAGTTTGAGATCATCAAATTAAGAACTATTGATGAAGTTCTTTTTCTGATAAAGATGTGAGCAGTGGGGAGTACCCACTTGGCTACAGTTTTATATTTCCCATTCACTTACTTAATTGAAGCTCTTTTCTTTCTTCCAAGGTCTCTTTTAAAAAGTGATTTATATCCCACTCTCAGTAGCAATGTATTAAGTTGCTTTGTATAAGAGAGATGCCCATTTACTTCCTATTTTCTAATGCACAAGGGCTTGTTCATTCATTGGTTTTTTGAAACCTGGAGCTGGCCCTACTGTATGCAGGCAGAACACTGTATAGATAATGAATACATAAATGAATGAATGAATAAATAAATAAATAAATATTTTAAGGAAATGGTTTATTTGGTAAAGCATTTGCCATGCACACATGAGGACTTGAGCTTGATTCCTAGCACCTATATGTGAGTGGGTGCTGGCATCTAATGCTACTGATGGAGAGGCACAGACAGAAAGATCACTGGGGTTTTTCTGTCATCTGATAGGTTTAATGAGAGACTGACTCAAGAAATAAGATGGAAAAGTGATCAAAGAATGTCCTAGCTTCATTTCTGTCACTAGTATAAAATACCCAGAAGAAAAATTAAGTTTTCGGGGCTAGGGAGATAGCTCAGCAGTTAAGCATATTGTCTGTTCCAGAGGTCCTGAGTTCAATTCCCAGCAACCATATGGATGCTCACAACCATCTGTAGTTGGATATGATGTGTCCATTTTTGGCATGCAGGTGTATATGCAGATAGAGCTCTCATAAATCAATCAATCAATCAATCAATCAATCAATCAATCAATCAATCTTTTTAAGAAGAGCAAACACTAACAAAGAAAACACATCATCAAGATAGGGCTTATCATAGCTCACAGTTCCAGATTCCTTCATGGCAGGGAATTTAAAAGTCACATCGCACCCATAGAGAAGAACACAAAAAGAAATGAATTCATGCAGGTCACTTTCTCCTATTTTGGAAAGTCGAGAATTCAATCCAATTTAGACAGTTCTTTACTGAGATTCCTTACCAAGTGATTATAGATTTTGTGAAGTTGACAATTAAAATTAATTACTGCAAATAATACAATGAACAACTTGTTTCCATACACATATGTGCACTCGCATACACACACACACACACACACACACACACACACACATAAATGTACATGACCATAGATGTGCGTGCAAAGAGAGGAAGGGAGAGAAATAAAGAAGAAGAGGAGAAGAGGGAAGGGGAAAGGAATAGGGATGAAGGTAGGAAAGGAGAAGGAATTTTAAATCTTATCAGCTTTGTTAGTGTTTGCTCTGTAATTTTTCAGCGTTTCAGTGGGAGAAGGTCTTGTAAGCTCCATTACAGAGCCCTCTAAGATGTTCCTTTATCTGAAGGCTTTCTTTGTGGAAATGGAGGGCTCAAAAATGGAAAGAGTATAGAAGAGGAAGAACCACTTCTAGGAGTGACAAAGTGTGTGGTGGGTAGAAACACTAGGGCCCCATGTTGTTTTGGGGAAGCTCAGTAGAGCACATCCTTTTGGGCAGAAGTTATACATGGAAATACTGCAGAGCAGGCATGCTTAGGTTGACTTCTATGGAATGAGAATTTGATCAATTAAATCCTCTTAATGTCTAATTATCTCTTCTTGTTTCCACTTAACAAATGCCTCCTCCTCTTTTTAGTATAGGACTAAAACATTTGTAAACTGTCATCACACCCCTGCTTCGTGATTATTTAACAAAGTCACATTTTAAATTCTTTTCATCTTTTCTTGTAAATCAATTCTCTTCTTTCTTAAGCGTTTTTTTTTTTTTTTTTTTTTTTTTCAGTTTATGCTTGAAGCTTCTCCTCCTTCCTCCCACCCCTCCCCTTTCCTCTTCATTTCATTATGGATGGAAATGCTGCAGTTAAATTCAATGCTATATACCTTGCTTTGTGTCTGGAACATGTTACTTCCATTAGAGGATTTTCCCTCTGTCTTTCAACTCTTCTATGTCTACAGAGCTATTATAAGTTGACGGCCTTTGCCTTTAGCCTTGGTTGCAATATAGCTCTGGATTTTATTCTACATCAAAGTAACCTGTGTTGTTTGTAAAAACAAAATACAGTTTTATGGGTTTGTATCATTATATCAAGTAGTGAGTCATTATTTATTATTATTCTTTCCATTTTCTTTTTAGACTAGAACTTTCTATGTAGCTTGGGCTAGACTTTATCTCACAGGTAGTAATCTTATCGCTTCCATCTTTTGAGTGCTAGGATTTCAGGCATGAGTCACTCTTTTGCAAAAGGTTATCTCCAGGATGAATTGGCTTCAAAAATAGGAAAAACATAGGTAGGCTTGCTCAAGGTCCTAAAACAGGCTATAGAGCCAATAGATTTGGTAGACTGGTGGGCCAAACAAAGAATAGGGCAGATGGCTCAGTTGAGAACTTGACTTCAGATTTCTAGAACCCTTGTAAAACTGGATGCAGTATTGTGGCCTCAGTGTTTCCATGGCAACATGAAAAGTAGAGAATTTCCAAAAGACTGCCCTCCACCTTGCCTGGTGAAAGCAGCAGCAAACAAGAGGCCTCACCTCAAACCAGACACAAAGTCATTATAAAAATCCCAGATTGTTCTCTGACCTCCACACAAGAGCTATGACATGTGTCCTCTGATTCTCTCTCAAAGAAAATAAACTATAAAAACAGTGATGGTGATTCATTCCAGACCAACAGCTATTAAAGAGAGGGAAGATATGATCTCAGTATGTAGCCCTGCCCACCTAGACTTGATATATAGACTATTTTGGCTTTTACTATTCAGAGATCTCTCTGATTTTTCTTCCCAAATGATAGGGCTAAAGGCATGAGACACTGCTCCTGGCTCTGTCTTTACATTAAATGTTATTTTATTTTTTATGTTCATGAGTATAAGTGCCAGTATGCAAGAGTGCCCCCCCATGTGTGTATGTGTGTGTGTGTAAAGAGACCCGTGGATTCCAAAAGCATGTATTGGTTATAGAACATTCAGTTTAGGCAATGGGAACTGAATTTATACCCCTCAAAAGGAGAAAATGCTTCTAATCCCTGGACCTCCTTTCTAGATCTAAATTATTCCTTATTGGTTACCAATTCCTGAGTTTTGCCATAGATGTTGGTAACACACATGATAATTTCAGAACATCCACAGATGAAATAGATATTAATTCATACAGAATTATATAACAGTTGTTTGCTTTTTGAATTTTTTTTTATTTCTTTGCTGCAAGTTTATCTTGATCATTTCCCTCATTCTAATTAAACCTTTTAACAGAAAAAAAGCAGGCCTCAAGGCATAGGCTATTTAACTCAATTTTGAGATCATTGTTTTTCTTTCTTAACACTTTTGTTCATTTTTACACTTGTCTTCTATTTATGGCAAATGTTACTGGTTTCCAGTTACTGTAATGAGATAAACTCTCATATTCAAACAAACATGTGAAAACAATTTAAGAGAAGCTAAAAATAAAAAATATAAAAATAGTATAGTTTGTATAGAAAGTGAAAATAAAACATTTTATGGTGGCATAGACATAACAATGCTCCACACACATCTAGTTGGAGAGAACTTTCTTAAAGTTGTGTTCATAACACTTATATTGGCTATTTTCAAATTTCTTTGGAATCCTCGATTGTTTCATCCAATCTTTTCAAGACAATTGGTCACTGAATTGCTGTCCCTTTATCAGTAATACTGTTTATTTGTATGATAGTTAATAGTGAGACGTGGAATCAGGAGGAGACATGCTATTGTCTCATTCTTCCCTGAGGGGGCATAAATGTATAAAGACTATAAAATGTAACCTCTCTTTTTTATTTTTAATTATTTATTTTATATATACACTGTAGCTGTCCTCAAACAAACGAGAAGAGGACATTGTATTCCATTACAGGTTGTGAGCCACCATGTGCTTACTGGAAATCAAACGTAGGACCTCTGGAAGTCAGTGGACCTCTGGAAGTCAGTGCTCTTAACCACTATGCCACTCTCCATCTCTGTTTTATGTTTTCCCTAACACTTTGTCCACCATACAGCTGCTTGCCACAGTGTGGCTGAGTTTTCCATCAGATTAACTGGAGCAGCTTGGGTTTTGTTCCCCTTTTCTCTGTTCCCCCTTTTCATGCTGCAGAGATTGACAGCATGATATGGGGTGAGAAAAGGATCACTTTACCTACCCCCCATGATTAGGGTACCCTCCTCATAAATGCTCATTCCCACAACAAATCAGTGGACCTCAGCTCTCATATTGCTACATCTCCTTTGGTCAGGCTGATACAAGCTCCATTTCTTTGCTTCATTTTGCTAAAATACCTCTTTGTTTAAATTGTCTTTCCTCTGAATTTTTTCCTTTGTGTAGACAGAAACTGAGAAGAAGCATTCATTTGGAAACAAAATGAAGTAGTAAATAGTAGGTGTTCTCTGCCTATTCCTTACTTGGTTAAAATCAGGATATAACCTGTTTGTGAATGCTTTTCTCTCTTGTTCCAGGAAATAAAGAGCCACTCAGGACTGGGGATGGAAAATTGGCAAGATGAGTTTGTATAAATAATCCTCACAGACATTACAAAAATTCCTTTTACCATCCACTAGGTAATTAATTTTTTAGCCACTTCTCCAGGATCTAGTGTCCCTTAAAACACAATTCCAAGGGAAGAATGAGCACCTTGTTTGTTGTTGTTAAAATGGTATATCAGTTTATCAAATAAGCATTTCTTTGAATTCTAATTCTTTGAAAATTTCTATTTCTATGTAATACTACACACACAAATATTAATTAAAAAGTGTTCTTTTCACTTGTTAATCCATCTAGTGTTAGTTTAATTCATATGTCTGCAACTATAGTACAAAATGGTACAGGAAGTATTTTTCTTTTCGTCACCAGCATTTATTAAGCACATGTTAACCGACAATTATATAATTTACTCACATATATTCATACATGATCACATTTAATATTTATAATGACTCCAGAAATACTTGTTTATAGTGTAGTCATTGGACCTTAACCACATGGAGCACATATGTTCTAGAATTTCCAAACGGACACCTTGAACTCACAACTGTTAGCCCTATTTAACTGAGCCTGAGAAAAGTTAAGCAATTTGTGTTACTGGAGTTGTTAGAATCAGAACTTGGTTCCTGGAAGCCCTAATAAACTGAGCTTGAGCATATATCTAAATAGGTCAACTACACAGGCAAATGACACTGAAAAGAAGATTTATTCAATGTGGTCATACTAAGAAGATAAATGAATAAAGATATGACATCCAGTCACTTCTCTCATGTACATCATTTAGGTCATGATATAAGTTTTACATAGAAGGCCAAAATTATAAATAACAAAACAATCCGTGTTGAGATATTCTACCAATCATTGATCCATCACTGTCTCTACTGTAGTTTGTTCAACCAAAGTGTTAAATAAAGATGGCAGAGTGGTGTGAAATCTCTTCCTGGAAGATAAGTTCCTCCTCTGGATATTGCCAAGCTTCATACTTCTCTCTCTTCTAGCATGGAATCTTGGGAAATTCCAAAATCTTGAAGATGATTGTTCAATAGTCTGATGGCCAAAGGAAGAAACACAAGTATCTGTCTTTAGAATATCTTCACTCTTTCCAGGTTGGTCACATTTGCTTAAAGTCACACTGTTGGTATGTGATAGAGCAGGTAATTTGAACCCAGTATATTAGGCTTCAAATTCTGTCCTCTAGCTGCCTTACTGTCATTCCAGTTTTGGAAACAAGATTGTGTCTTAGACAGAAAAAAGTAAGCTGATTCAGACTACATGGTTCATCAATGACAGAACTAGAATTTAGGTTGACTCTAGGGCACATGCTTTAAGCCTTTAAGCTATACTGTCTCATAAAACAATGGACCAATAATTTAAAAGAACAGTAAAATAATGTCACATGGAAGGTCATGGCAATGGCAGGTTTAGTACAAGAATTTCCAGACTTTGTCTTTTTGTTATTGGAAGGAAACTTTTGAAATTTGCATTGTTTCCAATTTCTCAGTGTTTGGTTTTATACTTTAACAACTTTCTTCCCTTTTTTCAAAAACAAGGGCAAATAGTTCAACACCTAGACCCCTCAGTGCTCTGGGCAAGTTGTCTTGCTGCCCTGTTGTTATGGATATACTCGATTTTCTTGTGTTCCATTTGCTGTTTTATTGACAGAATTATTGATAAAAGAAAGCCCTTTGCCCAGATGCATTCTTTGGCTTTAAATTGGCTTAACTGGTGGACTTTACCTTTGGACAGTTAACCCCTTTAGCAGCAAAAGCCTTTCTAGACCAGTGTTGGAAGTTGATTGATGTTACAATCTCAAATACTTCCAAATTAATTATTTCTCTAGTTTTTAAGTTGTATCATTTGGATTTTATTTTTGCCTGAATGCTCTTTTCATTTAATTTTACCACTACTTTCTGTGTCACCTATGGTAAAAGCTGAGGGTCACTGCCATTTAAAGAGAATGAATTGGGAAGCTATTTACTGTAGAGTAAAAGGATATATTTAAGGGGGGAATGTGTTCAAATCATGTGTCTGTAATGTTGGATAGCTGTCTTATTTGAAACCTTCAATAGAGAGGAGGATTATTCCTGAGAAAAATGCAGGGATTTGAAGAATGATGGGTGAGTGCTCTTGGAATAGGATCACATTTCTTTTCTTAAATGAGGTTTTAACATGTGTTGTGATATCAGATGCATAATGGTAGCAGAGACTTTTACAGTGATAATGATCCAGGGATGCCATTACAGTAAAGCAAAGGAGAGTTAGCAGTTGGCCATACAGGGTTGCAACTTGTTATGAGTGGTTGTGTTTTCCTGCCAGCTGTGCAGTCACATGATGAATCTTACTGTGATACAACTCTGTAGGTACACCAGCCCTTGGCCATCATGCAATTGATCTTTTTCACCATGTGTCGTTAGTTAGTCTACTTCATGTCTAGCAAACCAAAGTTTATCAGAGACCCCTCAAAGAAGCTCATGAAAGGCAAGAGCCTTTAACCTGCAGAAATGATAGAGATGGTAGTGGTGGTGGCAGTGGTGGTGGTACTTGTGAGCATAGAGATCACCTTGAGAAGTGGAAATAAGAAAATTTAAGCAATGGTATAGGAAACCAAAGCAGAAGGATTTAGGTGTAGTTTATCAGTTTGCTTTGGTCCTCTTCATGTCTGTCATTCTTTCTACAGCTTTATTTAGAAATGGGTATTGTCTGTCTGAATCATCCACTCAGCAGTGCTCATAGGAGGAGAATATTCCATGAGCAGTCTTCTGATTGAACATCAAATAAAGTCAGTCACTGATTTCCAACTCTGAAGAGCGTTTAGGTTCCTGCTCTTCTTGGAAATAAAGTGCATATTTCCCATTTATGTAATAGGTTATGTAAATCTTCTTAATGAAACTAAAATGTACCCGTTGAATACTGTGCGACAGTATTCTTTAAAAAATGTTCTTATGGAGTCACTAAGGACAGGATAATTAAAACTCCTTGCAGAGCTTAGTTCTTTGACCTCTCATTAGTTTCAGCATTATAAATTGCCATTTGTTAGAAGCCTAATTTGATTATTAGCCTCTCTGAGCTTCCAGCATGCATTCTGAAGAGTGGACTCTGCATGACTCACAATGCATGCTGCTACCATGGACTAGAGAACAAAAACGGAGGAGCAAATTGCCTTGCGCCTATGTGTTCATGAGTTAGTCACACTAAAGTGCTTAGCCCAAGGGAAAGAGGCCTGTTCAATAGCCACAGTTATGAGTTTGAGCAAAGAAACTCAATGGGCACAATGACCAGTGCATTTTCCTAGAAGTTCTTGTGTTTGTCATGGAGGGAGGAAGAAAAAGAGGGAATGTTAGTATTTTCAGTTCTGTCATTAACATCATTACTATGCCTCATCACCCATACCATCCTGAGTCCATGACTACAAACTTACTTCTTTGTATCTCTCAGTAAGCACTTCTTTCTCAGCATTTTAATGAATTCCTTGATACTGCTACAAGGACGCTTACTGAGTGAAATCATGCTTTTTGATAGTCAATGTCTCTAAAACAGACTGACGACTACTAATACTTATTTAATTTTTTTTTTGCCAAGCTGTAACTATTTGTTAACTGGACAGATTATAAAAATACCATGGGCGACACCTTAGTTCATCTGTCTAATAAACTTTTTCTCTGTTCTTCCCTGTTGCAAGCATCTCCACCTTTATCAAAGTGAGTTGCCTTTTTTATTCATTCTACCTCATGGGGAAGATAATTTGAAGGGCCGCCAGAAGCTATTTGCTTCCTTGAAGCATATCCCGACTGTATAGATCTCATGAATTCAATCTACCATGCAGATGATGTGAAATTTACCAAGAGATCGAGCAATAAAGGAATTATCTGTTAAGGCAATCTGCTTTTTGTTAATTTTACCATAGCCTCACTTACAGATGAGTTCATTTATGACTTCAGATTGTGGTACCCCCATGCAATGTCCCCTTCCACAATCCTCAGCATGTTAACTGAAACCTTGTTGAGCTTATCAAAGGTGCCATTGAATATCTGTCGAAGATAAAGAAGTTGCAATACCTTGGGTATCTTTGGGCTTACTCCACTGATAACTGAGTTTCTGATGACAAATGCCGATTTTGGTTCTTTGGGCACATAGAAATTTCCAGCTTTCCTTGCCATTCTAATCTTAGTCCTGCACATCTGCCTGTACTCCTTATGATAGTGCTTTGCCTTCTCATAGATGAGCTTCCTCCTTGGTTTTCATAGTGTCTTCAGGGCAAACTTCTTCCTCAGGCATTTCACCTTCAACTCTGCAAATTTATTTCACTTTTTCTTTCTTCTAAGAGTATCTGGCATAGTGACAACCTACTTTTTCTTTTCTGGCACAGCCTCCATGGTTCAAACCAGAAAGAAGAGCTATTTTTATTTTTATTTTGAAAATGAGTATACTGAATGAGTCTTAAGGAAACAGCAAATCAACATAAAAAGACTGGAAAGTACTCTATCACCCTATAATGCCAAATAGAAGTAACTGAAAATCAGGTGTTTCTATGGTTTCCAGTGTAATCCAGATTATTATTTGATGCATCACAATTGTGTTTAATATTTCTAAGATGGAAATTGTGAAAGAAGATGACATGGAGCCCATTCAAGGTTGAAATTCAAGGGGAAATGTACAACATTCCCAACAGAGTCTTGCTATATTCTCACTTATTCAGCTTACTGAGTTGACAAGATGACCCAATGACCAAAGGACACCATCTACTTGCTGCTTAATCTTAATTATATGGTTAAAGGGAATGTGATAGGAGCTGTCTCACTTTTTCCAATACTTCTACTTGAGTTAGATACTTAGCAAGAATTAGTTTGTTCCAAATCTATTTATACCACTTGTACATGATAATGTAATTTATGATTAAATTTATTATTTTATAAACTACTGAAATGCTGATGCAAACAGTGCTATAGCTTGAATGAAATCTAAAATGAGTGTCTTTGGGAGACTCAGCAAAAGAAGACTGTGGAAAATTTCTGCCAAACTTGATGACAGTGAATGAGTAACAAAAGATGGATAAAAAGTGTAAAACTGTAGACTATACAGTCAGATTGCATTTTTGTTTCTATTAGGAAAACTGAAACACAACTAAAAGCAGAATGCCTACTGGTATAAACATCATGGACTCAACATCCACTTTCAATAATCACTACATGTCCAATGTTGTTGCATTAAGACCTTGTTGATTCCTCTGACACAATCTTTTAACAGTCAGTCTCAGACATCACATTGCTTCTTTAATGTATCATCATCCTCACCATCACCATCATTATCATCATCCTCACCATCACCATCATTATCATCATCCTCACCATCACCATCATTATCATCATTCCTCACCACCATCATCATCCTAATCATCATCAATTTTTTAGTTCTTTTTTCATTTCAAGGAAACCCCAACTATAAATTATTATGAAGATATTTTAGAAAAGAAATATTTTGCAAAGCCCCCAAAGTAAATATATTCCCAAGAAAACTGCTGGAAGGTCAAAAAATTCATAGAAAATTGTTTTCTATGATATATTTGCTTGACTGCTAAACAAAAGAAGTGAGGCACTGAGCATTCTGCTATTGTGAAAGTATCACATTTAATATATGTAATATATTTTAATGATCTTTTGTTTCAGTAGCTTTGTTTACCTAGGCAGTTCAGTATAAGTTCTTCTTGTAAATTAAAGTGCACCTAGCATAACAATGAAATTGATAATGATGGAATATCATCAATATTTGGGAACCTATTTAGTTATATACAATATTGCCACTGACCTATAATCACATAATACCTTATTTTTGAAGCTCATTTCACTTAGGGTAATAACTCAGTAGCTTTTAGATGTATTTCATTTGCAAAATCCTGCCTTGGAGATTTGTAAAGACTCCATGTTAAGTGAGTTAGTTTGGTCCACAATACAATTCTATTAGCCTACTGAGTGCTGCTCACATCATTGTATTGGCAACTCTGCACTAATCTTCTATGTACTCAGCTGAACTAAAGATGGCATTCTCAAGATGCCAATCTTTTGGACACACTGTCAATCAACATTTTATTTCTTGAAATATAATATGTAGATTTAGTGATGGACTTGAATGACAGCTTTTTTCAAATTGGGGATTATGCAAAAAAGAAGGTAAACTGAGATAGATAGAAAGATAGATAGATAGAGAGAGAGAGAGAGAGAGAGAGAGAGAGAGAGAGAGAGAGAGAGAGAGCAGGGCTCAAATGTGAGACCCATTTAAGACAAACATCCAGTTCTTTGAATTCTGACTGAACTTTTCGGGTTGTCCTGAGATAATTGTAAAATTGTTTCATGCAATCTTATATTAAATTCCTTCTTATTCAAGACTTCTTGGGAAGGCTTCTGCTTAGATCATTAAGCTAGTATTGCTCACAGCAAGTTCTTCCATATGTATGCATGTATATTAACTCACTAGTGTCTGAGTTTGTATGTGTGTGACACAACTCCTGTGGAGATGAGAACAAACGCCTAATCACCTCAGATAAGAAACCAATGACAGACCAAAGTGAAGATACCACTAAAGTAACACTTGGTGAACCTCTGAATTTTGTTGTGGTTATTTACAGGAGTATGGTTGAAGTGTTGCTTGTTACAGAAATGACTCAAAGGCAGGTGCATTATGAAATGCCCACCTCAGCATGGGTGACGGTTTACAAAAGCTGGAAACATAGAGTGTACTGCACAATCTGCAGGCAGCACAATGAATTACAGAGTGTCTTTTTTAGGAAGCTCAGCTGGACTGAACCTTTTCCAAGAAGCTCAGCTGCTTTCTGCTTCTTCTAGGCAATATAGCTGATCTACCTCTTCTGTGTAGCTTGGCTAGTCTGTCTTCTGGAGATATCTATCTATTTATCCATCCATCTCTATCTCTATCTCTATCTCTATTTATCTCTATCTATCTCTATATATCTGTATCTAATCTATATCTAATCTATATCTATATCATCTATCTATATCTATATCTATATCTACCTACCTATACCTATACCTATACCTGTACCTATACCTCTCTATCTCCATCTCCATCTCCATCTCTATCTCTATTTCTCTCTCTCTCTATCTATCTATCTATCTATCTATCTATCTATCTATCTATCTATCTATCTATCTATCTACCTACCTACCTACCTACCTACCTATCTATCTATCTATCTATCTATCTATCTATCTATCTATCTATCTATCATCTATCTATCTATCTATCTATCTATCTATCTATCCATGCACTTGAGTAGGGAAGGAGCCAAGTGAATCTGGTCAGTTTCAGTGACTTCCTGGAGCTATTATGTTGTTTACTTCCTTAGTTTAAAAAGCTTCTCCCCTCCCATTAGACAATCCCATTGTTCCACTTCCTATCTAACACCCCGTGTCATAGTGATCTCCCCTCCAAGATGAATAGTTTTGTCTGGGAGCAAATAACTATGTAACAACTTATTACGACTATTTACTATCTGCTAATGTCCATGTTATTTATAATGCACTCAGAGTTGTTTTAACTCGGGGTACTACATTCATATATAGTCTTATACAGAAAGATATAGTTATCTCCTGGTGAACCTAGTCCTATTTCTGAATTATATTATTTTCATTTTAACTGCCATGATGTTGTGATCAAGCCAGTTCAGTCAATCACAAAGTTCTCTAGCACAGGAACACCTAGCACTTCTCAAGTACTTTTGCATGTTGATTTTATTTAAATTTCTTTTGGCAAAGTCTTTTACACATGAATAAGTTAAAACAGCAAAATGAAGTGTCTTCCCCAGGGTGGCACAGGTAATGAACATCAGGATATAACAGTACTTCTTGTTATTAAAAGTCTGTTTCTCTCTTTAATTATGAGTATAAAAACATTAAATGAAAAGTAAAAATATAATAGAAGGGCCAATAAGATAGGTTAGTGGTAAAAGGAGCTTGCTGTCAAACTGATGGACAGAGTAGGACCTCTGGGTATGCACACTGTAGGAGGAGAAACTGATTCCCTGAATGCATACCTTCCCCTACCCCCAGCTCACATATACACTAAACAAATAAATATAACCACTTTTTAAAAATAAAACGGAACCTGTGGATTTAAAATATTAGGAAGTTGTGGTGGTTTAAATTAAAATAATCTCCATAGGCTCATAGGGAATGGACTTATTTAGAGTAGGTTTGGCTTTGTTGGACAAAGTCATTACTGTGGTTGGGGTTTGAGGTCTTAGAAGCTTAAGCCTAATTAGTGTGTCACTGTTATTTCTTGCTACCTGTATATCCATATGTAGAAATCTAAGCTACCACTCTGGCACCTTGTCTGCCTCTATGCCACCAAGTTTTCCACCATGATGATAGTGATTAAATCTCTGAAATATAAGACAGCCCCTGTTAAATATTTTCTTTTTTTATAAAAGCTGCTATGTTAATGGTGTGTCTCTTCATAGAAATGAAATCCAAATTAATACATAATTTTGTATTAGAAGTAGGGTATAGTTGTGATAGACCTGACCATGCTTTTATTTGGAGAAATGTAGACTTTGGAACTTTGGATTAGAAAAGCACTTGAATACTTTAATCAGGGCTTAATGGGCCATACTAGTAGAAGAATAGAAGATAGTGTCATTGATGATGATTTGAACTGTAGGGCCCCATCTCAAGAGGTTTCAGAGAAACATTTCAGAATTTGACCTAGAGACTCTTCTTGTGATACTTTGGTGAAGAATGTGGCCTTCTTTTTTTTTTTTTTTTTTTTTTTTGCCCATGTCTGTAAGATCTGCTTGACTTTTGTAGCGAAATGTCGTTAAATAAGAGCTTTGGATTAACTGCATTGGCAGTGGAAATTTCAAAACAACCCAGTATTACTTAGTCCTGTGGTAATTAGTGTTCATTATTATGAAGATCTATAATTAAAAGGAGCAAGCTGAGCAAGGAAAAACACAAAATGTACAGATTGAGGAGGAAAAGGACAGCAGGTAAGGGAATGGAGCAAAGTCTTGTGTTCAAGATGATAAAGAAAAGAAAAATCAAGCTCGACATTAAATGGGATGAAGAAAGTGGTACCCTCATGACAAGACTCTACCCAGCCAATCTTTCAACTTGTAAAAAGAAATTAAAGAAAAGTTTAGGCCCAGGTGTACATATCTTTAATCTTAGCACTTGGGAAGCAGAGGCCTGTGAATCTCTGAGTTCAAGGTCATCCTGGTATACAGATAGAGTTCCAGGACAGCCAAGCTCAGGCAGTGAAGGTAAACATCAAAAACAGAAAGCTCATGAAGATGTAATTGGATGGGACAGCAACTAGCAAAACCTGGGAGCTTAGCCATATGGTTCTGGGTTTAGAGTCAAGGATAGAAGGAAAGGGTTATAGAATCTCTCTATACAACTAAGGAAAGCTGCTGGGGCCAGGCATGTGTCTGGGGTGTTCCTGTATGGAGGCTTAGAGAATGAGTAATGCGTGAGACTATGAAGGTGAAACCTAGATTGCCTTGGAGGTCCAAACATGTTAACACAGAGTAGAAACAGTCTAAGGAAGAAGTATGTTCTTGTCAACAAAGCTTAAAGCACTTGGGGATTTGAAAATCATTTTAATTTCAGACATTGAGCTGCAGAGTTTGGAGTTTACCCTGTTGGGTGTTTTGTTGTTATTGCTGTAGTAATAGTTGTTGTTGTTTTATCTTGTAAATTTTTTTACTATGTGCCTTTTCTTCCCTTTTATAATGATAATCTATGGCCTGTGTTATTTTATGTTGGACATATGTGATCTGATCTTTTATTTTGATTTTACAGGGGATTACAGTTAAGAGATTCCAAGAGTCCCAGAAGAGACTTTGGAGTTTTAAACAAGGTTGAACCTGTTACATATTATGGATACTTTTCAAGTTAGACTAAATAAATTTTTCATTATGATATGGCTATAAGCCTCTTAAGGCCAGGGAATGAAATATGGTGGTTTAAATTAGAATGACTCCTATAGGCACATAAATAGTGACACTATTAGAAGGTGTGGCCTTGTTAAAGTAAGTGTGTCTTTGTTGAAGAAGGTGTGTCACTCAGGGATAGGCTTTGAGGTCATAGAAACTCAAGCAAAGCCAGTGTGTCATTGTCACTTTCTGTTTCATATGAATCAAGATACAGAACTCTCAGGTACCTCTCAAGCACCATTCCTTCGAATATGCCACAATGCTTCCTACAATGGGGATAATGGACTAAATCTCTGAATTGTAAGCCAGCTCCAATTAAATGTTTTTCTTGGTTGTCATGGTCATGTATCTCCTCAGAGCAATAAAAACCTGACTAAGACAGAAGTATACTATTGGTTCATAATGAAAAAGTTGTAAAATATAATTATTCATTCTTTTAACTTGTTACCTCAGCTTTTTTATTTTTTAAGGTTTTATTCTATTTTTCATTATGTATATATGTGTGCCTGTATATGGATATATGTTCTTAATTGCAGACATCCTTGGAGGCCAGGTATCAGATTCTCTGGATTTACAGGAGATTGAGAGTCTTTGATATGGGTGCTAGGAACTGAATTTTGGTCCTTTGCAAGTATGTCCTCTTAACCACTGGATCATCTCTTCTGACCCACTTTGAGTCTTTAAATAGGAATACTGCTATAGAGAAAATTATGCTTTGTGCAAGTCAGAAGAGGGATGATAACAGCCTGATACTAAAAGTGGGAGAATACTACTTTTCCTTCAGGGGTTAATTTGGATTAAATTAGGAATAAACATAAATCACCCTTGATTGACTGAACGTCAAACTTTAATGTCAGCATGAGTTGATTTGGGTTTCTTATGGAAACATCACTGGGCATCTCTGTAAAGGTGGTTTTAGAGAGATCTAACTATGAAGACATGCCCTAAATATGGTAGCACACGTAGGATGTCAGACTGAATGAAGATGGGAAAAGAAGAAAGCATGCTGTCTACCAGCATTCATTTCTCTGTATTTCCTGAGTGCAGAAGCAATATTGTGGTTGCCAGGTCACAGTAGACTGTATTTCCTCAGACCTGAAACCACAATAAATCCTTCCCTCATTCAGTTGTGACTAGTACATTGTCCCTAACTCTTACATAAATCTCTATAAGTCTGCTTTTGTCATGAAATTTTCTTTTTTTTAATTGAACAACTTTATTTTAAAAATCAAAGGTAAATGTACAGATTTTAAGCATTTTTGCATAAAAGTATACGAATACATTTTTGTCAGTGTTTGTTTTTTTAAAGGTTTGATAGTGTGCATTGAGATCTTATTAGTTACAAGGAGGATAAAGTACATGTAAAACAAGATGTAACCTGGAATTAGTCTATGTTTTCTTGGTGTATAAAGATTAAGCATAATGGTTTTTCATTTTCTTTCTTTTTTTTTCTTGAACTTCATATAGTATGTGAGTTGTTTCTGGGATGTTCAGAGCTCTCTGGGGTTAGTATCCAATTATCAGTGACTGCATATTATGTCTGTTTTTTAGTGACTGGGTTATCTCACTCAAGATGATATTCTCTAGATGCATCTATTTTCTTAAGAATTTCATAAAGTCATTGTTTCTGATATTTGAGTAGTACTCCATTGTGCAAATATAACACAATTTTTGTATCCATTGTCATGAAATTTTCGAAGTGGAAGCGAGAGGGAATAGTCTGAATTGTAAGAAGTTTGAGGTCATTGGACATAAACATCATCTGGAAATGTATCCAGAAATCATGGTCGGAACAGTGTTCAGATTGCATAGTAGTTAGAGATGATTTTGCTTTTTTGTATGTGCTCTTGAGAAAATTTCTTTATTGTTTTTGGTCTGAATTTCAGTTCCTGACATAAAAATTAAACAGCTTGATCTATATTAGCTCAATAAGTCTTTCATAACTTGATAATTTTGCATTTCATGAAATATACTTTTCAAAAGTCATAATTCACTGAAACAGAATTATCATCTTATTTTACCTTTCTGAAAGTCACTTAATTGGATCGTAGTGCATTTTCTAGAAGCTACTAAATCTAATATTTGATGGATGCAATCCTAGTTGGTACTGACATCTTCTGTAGCTTCTTATAGTTGTAACAAAATCTGTCATGACTCTTCCATACAGCTCATCTGGCCTAGAGGTTAAACATGCTCATTTGCTTATTATCAGGGTTTTGCTGATTCTTTGAATGGATCTTTTTGTTTCTATTTGGTTAATTTCTGCTCCGAGTTTGATTATTTCTTGCCATCTACTCCTCTTGGATGTATCTGCTTCTTTTCGTTCTAGAGCTTTCAACTGTGCTGTCAGGTTGCTAGTGTATGCTCAATGCCGTGAAAATAAATGTCTGCCAAAGTGTACAGCATTTTGAAAAAAAAAAAAAAAACATCAAACAACAAAGATTCTAGAGCTACTTGGTCTGTGTGTATGGTATTGGCAAGTTTGTAATTTTCCCTTTGGAAATTCCTGGTCATTGTATGGCCTTCCCTGAAAGGCTAAAATCTATTCACATTTCAGATTACAGGCTAGAACTATCATGTTATCTACAACAACAACAACAAAAACCCACTACTACAACAGCATCCAGAAGCAGTCTACTCATTTTTCTTTAAATTTATTTTATTTTTATGCATGTGAGTACACTGCTGTCTTTAGACACATCAGAAGAGTTCATCTGATCAGTTGATTGTGAGCTACCATGTAGTGGCTGGAAATTGAACTCAGGACGTCTGGAAGAAGTCAGTGCTCATAACTGTTGGACCATTTCTCCAGCCTCAGTCTGTTTGTAGAGACTGTTACTTACTCAGAAATACTAAATGTTTTTGCAATGAATTAATAATTTAAAGACAATTGTGATTGTGACACCCCCTTTTCCCTGGGGCCATTGGCCACTGGCAGCTGGTCACTGGAGAAGACAAAGGGAGTAGAGGTAGGGGTGAGGTTGGTGGGTGGGGGGGTTGTACAGGGCTTAGATGGCATGAGTGCAGAGGACAGATGGATTGACTTCCAGAATTAGTTTTAGTAAAACAGATTCACTTTGAGGCAAATATGGATCATATAGATCTTAGAGGGTAGGTAGAGATTTTCCAGGGTGAGTGTACATTATTGGCCAAGTCAGAGGACTGGGAATCTTTCATTTATATAAGGAGAAATTCTTGAACATGTTTTTATGGGGCTCAGGGAAGGAAGTTGAACTAGTAATTTGACCATAGGCTATGTGACTTTCCTCATAGGTTTTTTTTTTTTTTTTTTTTTTTTTTTTTGGGGGGGGGGTGGATTACAATTGGTAAGGGCTAAATGGTAGCAACACAGAACCTAATTATCATACAGCAGGACTGGCTGACTGGAATTTTTGTACTGAATCATGTAGCATTTGCAGGAAGTTCTATACAGAGTTATCCTCTAGATAAGTAAGGTAAAGCACCTGTGTTTAGAGACACTCTCCAGATAAGAGCAGGCAGTCCTCAGTTTAGCACTATGCTAGAAACACTTGTCCAGACATGATGGACTACAATGTTAATAGCTAGGTCTTCCAACCTGTGATGGCTAATATTGACTATCTACTTGAAACATCTGGAATGAAGGAATTGCCTCTATCAGCTTAGCCTATAGACATGAAAATTAGGGTATATTCTCTTAATGACAAATACTTTGTTTTATTTATCATTCATATATTTTTCATATAAATACATATATCTTTACTTGTTACTAAGAGATTTCAACCTGCTAATCCTGTAAGGGATGGTGACATTTGAGACTACTTGATGCAGGAAGATATTTCCTACTGTGGATGGTAAGAAAGGTGAGCTGGAAAGAAAATCAGTAAGCAGAGATCCTCTGAGTTATTGGTTTCAAGTTATTGACCAAGACTTCTGCTTTGGCTTCCCCCAATAATGTAATATAAAACATTAGATGAAATAAAACCTTTGCTCTAAAGTTGCTGTTGTCATGATATCTATCACAGCAACAAAGAACACTAAACAGCAGGTTCTAGAGAATTCTATGTGATCAATTTCATGTTTTCTTTAGGAAGTACAGCCAGTTAATCATATGTTGGAGATTTCCTCTGAAAATCTTTTATTTATATTTTTGCTCAGTCTAATGTCGCTATCTTTATAAATTTTCATCCAATGTTCATCACAGAAGTACAGGGAAAATGATAGTCAGACATGTGCCTTCTTTTCTTGCCACTTCGGTATGCTGATGTTTTACTTGTAGGGTCTTGAGAAAAATCAAAACAATATGTTGGATAATCAATATATGTCTTCATATAGAGGAATAACACTTTCAAGTTTTGTGGGTTTGATATCGTGTTTCTAGTATGAAGCATTCCTATATCTACTTTGAATGCCTTATCTTTTCTTTTTTTTTCTGGAATAAATCCTTGATGCACTATCTATGTGCCCTCAGATTTCTTGTAACAGTACACATTCAATTATTTTATTATACATTATCCAGAGCCAGTGTCTAATGTGAATGCCAGCCATATTCTAAAATGAAATTTAATCTGTGTAAAATAGCTGTGTAAAGAACCCTACCAATGGAAATTTAGTTCTGACTTTACTCAAGTACTGATATTTTACCTTAGTTTATTTAGATGTTTATTTGCTGTCATTTGTTTTTGGCACAGAAAACAGCTAATAAATACTGTTTCACTGACTCTACTCTGACCATAGTCTTCCTTCACTTTTCAAAATGGGGAAGTTTTGATGACAAATATTTTGTTTTATTTATCATTCATATATTTTTCATATAAATACATATAGCTTTACTTCTTACTAAGAGATTTCAACCTGCTAATCCTGTAAGGGATGGTGACATTTGAGACACAAATGGATTTAGCACATTACATTTCTGATATTTTTGATTCACATTATTTTTTCAGTTACTGAAAATGTAATGTGTTTTGAAAAGGCTAGAGAGTCACCTCTGACTTCAGAATGACTCCTAGCCATTTCCAGAGTATATCACATGCTAGACAACCATACACCTGATTTTGAAAACTGTGGGGAATTAAAGCAATAGATGACTTATTCAATTTCTGTAAAAGCATAATTAAGATATGTTGAAACATTTTATGCAGTTTTAATGATAAAGAACCATAAGAGCTATGCAGAGTATGTCATACGCAATGTTTTAGAAAAAGTAGATTCAATATATATTTTGTGGAGGAAGACTATACTTTAAAGAGGAATAATTGCACCAGTTTATCAGGAAGAAATACAACTGAGGCTGGAAGTGTAGCACAGTAATTAGAACACTTGCATGGGCAAGGCTCTAGGATCTATCCCCCAGCTCTGAAGAGAAAATGAACAGATCCAAGTGTTTACCCACATGATTGTTTGAGGGATTTTTACTATGTCAGAGACCAATTGCTGGGAGGAAGCAGTCAGTTATTGCCACCAACACAGGTAACGCGATGCTTGGTTTTCCTGTCAAGGTACCACAAGTGCCTTTTTGCATCATTTTCAATAACAGAAGACTTGCAATCCTGTGCTCTGCTCCCTGTTTTTTTCAATTTCTGTTATAAGCAAAGTACAATGTTCATTAATCACAACAGAACAGCCCAAGCTTTTATCATGGCTGAATGGAATCAGTGCAATCAGGCCCTTCTGGGGCATGAAATTACATAAAACAAAATGTTTGGGATTTATGTCTTCTTCCCAAGAGAAATGACCTCAGCATTAAAGAGCCAAAGTGGTAAGGACTAGTACCCAGCCAGAGAGCATCCATAGCTTTAACTTAGACAGGAAGCCACTGACTCCAACAACTAGATTGCAGTAGCAAGCAGTCTTTGTCTGTGCCCTATCATGGAGGGAACAATTTACTCTAGTGACAAAGATGATTCAATGGCTCCTTTTCACCGAAGGCATAGAGGCAGAGCAGTTGAGGTAATACCCCAAAGAGGAGTGTTAAAACTGGGCAGATCCAAAAGAATTCAGAAATTATATAGTTGTACTTACCTCTCCTTTAATATTGATTCGTAAGAATTTTGTGGTCTGACTGTATCCAGGGGGTTTACCGGCCTACAAGGGCATACCAATTTTACAATTTATATTTAATGTGGAAGACATTAAGACATTTGCATGTACGCCTAGTTCTTCCCACAGACCATGAAATTGAGATTGCAGATGTTTCTTTGACAGAACATTTTCTGTGTGTGGCTGAAGCATCATTTCTAATCCATTCATACTTCAAGTTTTAGTCAAACCGGTCAGCCGTTGTTCTGGTTAGTGACAGGAACAGATTTTCTTTCCACATCTCTGCTGTTGTGGAGCCGGATCTCAATTAATCAGTTCTGCTGAAAGTACCAGTTGATGTGCCTCCACACTAACTTTGACCACATACAGAGAGACATATTCTTTGCATTTCTCATTAGATTCTATGTTTCCCGGATATAAGAATTTTTTCTTTTGTTTTAGTCATGAACTGTGCCTACTATATGACTATAACTACCTGTAATTGCCTGAAAACATAATTTTAGCTGATGTCTCAGTTGAGCCTAACTGACATTCAAACACATCAGAGTGCATCTGGTTAGCTGATAGGAGCAATCCTCAGGGCCTATTTATAAAGGTCTAGTAACTTGGGAAGAGGGCTGGCAGAAGGAAAAGATAAGGGGAGGGAGGGAGATGAGGAAAAGGAAAGCAAGAAATGTCAGGACAGGTTTGGGCCATGGGTAATTAGCTTGAAAAGATGAGACAGAGGAGAGAAGAGAGTTCAGTTCCTTCTACTGGACATGACGTCTGCCTTTAAGTTTTAAATAGAAGCTCTGTTAGACGCAGAAAAAGACCTGTATTACAAAGAACCTGTGAGACACATGAGATCATATGCTATGGTCAGGCTTCGGGCTGCCTTAATGATTCAACAAGAAATTCAACACTGAAGTATGTAGCTATGGGATACTCTAAAAATGGTGTGTGCCCTTTAGCCTTTAGAATGCTGCAGAGCCTCTCCCTTGCTGAAATAATACAATAGATAGAAGTTCGTGGTACCTGACTCTTCAAAGCTTACAGATCACTCATTTTGCATAAGATGCATTGATTAGTGACTTTCTGGCATTTTTTACTGTAAATCTGGGCAGCAAGTAAGAGCTGTGTATTTCTAGTTACATTAGTATTTCACTTCAAGTCTTGATTACTGAATTAGCAACAATCTGGAGGGAAAGGAATCTGGTACAAAGTTGAAGTCATCATTTTTTTTCCTCTTTTTTTAATTTTTCATGGATTAGCCATTGTGGTCACATGACCAAACATGACAGATAAAAAAAAAAAAAAAAGAAATAAGACCATTTAAATGGGTATAGTATGGCCTGATCTTAATGGGGACTGAAGGAATTATATAACCTTTTTGGTTGTGTTCAGCTTTAGAATGTAGCACAGATATGAAAGATGTCATCACACAAAACATCAGGGTTACAGGCATTTGCTAGTGATCAAATCAATTTCATCAGGTCAAGGAATGTGCCTAGGAAAGTGGGTACTAGAGGATCATTAGTCAACTCACCAGACCTCCTGGAGTAGATCAAGGAATAGTTGGTAGAGCCTGATGGCTGGACAGGAACCTTATCCTCACTTTTCCTTCTCCACAGACTCTTATCTTCATGTAGTCTTTGAAGTTTATAACATGTTCCCAGGTTCCTTCACATGTTTAATGCTTAGCCTCAGGAGAGGATATGTTTGTCATCTTCTACCTTCAGGGGTTCTTTGTTTAGTCTGTGAATTGACTAAAAAATGATATGAAAACCAATTTTAAAATTGAGCTTGTACAGAGTAGTCTCATAATGTATCAAACTCAAGGGAATGGCCAGTTTCTTGAAACTTTCATAGCATCCTAAGCATGAGTTCATGGCAGTGCAAAAGACATTCCAGAGATGGGGGGAAATATGATAAATTGAGGTAGCTTTGTTAAATGATGTAAGTTGTCTCTGAATGGTTATTTTCCAGGTACAGCTATTATCACTATTAAAAAAATTATTTGTAAATGTATGTTGGTATACTATGCATTTTTAGAGAAATAACAAACTGAAATAACTAGTATAGTATAGGGTAGTCTAGGGTATTATAAATTGTTCTATAATCATAGCTTGTGGTGGGAGATTGATCTTAATTTTTAACAATGTTTTAATAAATACAAATATAAAAATATGGGTTAGAGAATTAAAATTATTTTTAAAAATGATTTTACAAATTCAAAAAAATAGATGTGTTTGTGGATGCATTTGTGCAGTTCTCTTGGAGGTTAGAAGAGGACATTGAATCCAAAGGAGCTATAGTTATAGGCAGTTTTGAGTCACAGGTGCTCAGAACTGAACTTCTACAAGAGCACTATGCTCTCCCCCTCTTTCTCTCTTCCTCCTTCTTCCATCACTCTCTCTTAAGGCAGAGTTTCACTATGTAGTCTTAGTTGGTTTGGAATTTGTTATACAGTCTAGGTTGACTTCAGACTCATAGAGATATTCACCTCCTTTCTGCCTCATGAAGGCTGGGATTAAAGGCTTTCACTACCACTTTCAGGTTACTTTGCATTCTTAACCACTTAGCTATCTATTTAGCCCCCAGAAAAACACCCCCCCCGCAAAGTAACATTTCTTGAGAGTTGATGAACTAAAGTGTGAAACTTCTCTGGTATGGAAGATAATGGCATCTCAATGGGCTCATGTCTGAGTCTCAGAAATCTGTGTATAAATTACTCTCCACATCAAAAGAGACATGGATGTGGAAATAGTCAAAGAACGTGATATCAGATGTTTTACTGGGTAGGGGTGATTTAATAATATGAGTTCTTAAGCTCAGAAAAATCTGTTTTGGCTAGACCTATGGGATGCGAGACAAGGGGATGAAGATAGACTCAGTATTGTTGACTTTGAAGATGGAGGAAGGGACCAGACACCAGGCAATGAAGGTAGCCTTTAAAAAACAAAAGGGAGGGAAATGAATTACGTTTATATTTATTTGCTACCTCATTTAAATAAATTCTTACAAAATAGGTGGCTTTGAACAACATAAATTTATCAAGTTTGTAGGAGAAATCTAATACAGGCCTTCAAAACTGAACATAAAATAGAATTGCAGCTATGTCTTTTCTGAGCATCCTGGGGGGAAACTTTATATCTATCTATCTATCTATCTATCTATCTGTCTGTCTGTCTGTCTGTCCGTCCGTCTATCCATCCATCCATCTATCATCTATCTATCTATCTATCTATCTATCTATCTATCTATCTATCATCTATCTATCTATCTATCTATCTATCTATCTATCTATCTATCTATCTATCATCTATCTATCTCAGTTGTATTCCTCACCTGCATATTCCCATCCTAAGGTTTTAAAAGCTATTACCACATCCCCTGCTTCTGCTGTCTTATTTCTAATTATGCCTTCTGTTACTGAATTTCTGTTGCTAAATTTTTAGTAATATTTGTAGATAGCCAAAGCATTGCATTTCATTCTAACTCCAGGATGTTTTAGAGTGATATTATACATTTTTCTTGGACTTAAAGACCTTTGGTGTGTTCAAATCATATCACTTTCATATATATGAATTAGTTCAGGGTGGCTGTGGGATTTTTGAGCACCATATTTTTCCTATTTTTGGTGTGCAAATCGTCATGGGAGTGATGTAAATTCAGAAGAATAGACAAAAGAGACAGGATGCTAGATAACAATGCATTTGTAGCCAACTTGGTTTTAGCAGAGGTGCTGAAACATACATTGGAGAAAGAATAGTATTTTCAGGAATGTTGGATAAAATCCACATTAATATACTGAGAAATACAAAAAGATTCTTAATTTTTACCATAAAAATACTAATTAAAATTGTATTAATGATTTAGAGGTAAGATCTAATTATTGAAATTATCAGAAGAAAACATCTTGGAAATGCTTGGGGACACATGGAATGGCAAGGATCTGGGAAAGAAATTTAAAGTTTTTTTTTTTTTTTTTCAATAACATCCCCAAAGTACAGAAAATGAAAACAAATTTGACAAACTAAGGAGTTTCAGCACAACAAAGTAAAAAGAAAGAGAGTAAAAAGACAACTGGAACTCTTAGCTTCATTTGTGTTACTGTTATAAGATATATAGATAAAAAGAAACATAGGAGAAAAAGGCTTATTGGACTTGGATTTCCAGATTATAGTCCTTTATCATGGGAAGCAGAGCCATGAAGCATACAGTCACATCACCATCAAGGGCAGAGAGAAATCAATGCAAGCATGCTTAATGCTCAGCTAACTTTATCAACTGTTATACAGTCCAAAGCCCCAATCCAAGCAATGTTGATACCCACATTCAGGCTGGATATCTGTACACCAATTAAGGCAATCGTGACAGTGTTCCATAGACTCACTGATACACTCACTTGAGCTAGGCTTATTGACACTCTCTTTCCACATGATTCTAGATTGTGTCAAATTGACAATTAAAATGCTTGCCCACTACATAATGAGAGAAAATATTTGCAAAGTATATATCTAGCAAAATGTAAATACCCAGATTACACAGGGAACTCCAGTAATTCATTAGGGACATGCCAAATAAATCAGTGTGTAAAAAGTCAGTAGACAAAACAGACATTTCTTAAAAGGATACATAAAAATGTCTGATGAGTACATGAAAACACGTTCAACATCACTCATTATAAGGAAACTGAAAAAGCCACAATTAAACATCACTTCACCTCTGTGAAAAGAGTATTGTCTAAAAAGCTAAAGATAAGAAATACTGGCAAAGAGAGGGACAAAAAAGGGAACCTTTGCAAACTGTCAGAATACAAGGTGAGTATAAACATTAGAAAAAATAGTAAGGAGGTTCATTTAAAAACTAAAATCGGGACTAAAGTAGGACCCAGCAACCCTTTTACTGGATATATATGCAAAGGAAATCAAAAGGAAATCAAATTAGTTAATTAATTAGTTTACCAAAGACGTAATTTTATGATCATGTTATATAAAGCAAAGTAATGGGAACAACCCAAGTGTCCTCAAGCTGACGAAGATATAAAAATAGAACAGACACACAGTGGATACTATCAAACAATTAAGTGGAATAGTATCCTGTTATGTTATCGTAGATGCAAACAGAGATCATTAGGTTAAATGAAATGAGGCAAATAGGGAAAAGCAAGTGCCATTACCGTGCAATCTTACCCATATAGGGTCTCTGTAAAAGTTCTTGAGGCTGGAGATGTGTCTCTGTGTTTAAGGGCACTTGTTCTTACAGAGGACTCAGGCTCAATTCCTAGTACCTATATGGTAGCTCACAACCTTCTGTAACTCCAGTTTCAGGATACCCAATATTTCTTCTGATTACCTTGGGCTCAGAATACATACATATAATCAGACACACACATCCACATAAAAGGAATTGATATTCGTAAAAGTTGATTTTATGTAAATTAAGAATCAAATCAAATGGCAGTTACCAGATACCAGGGACACTGGAATTGATGAGTGATGAGGAAAGGTTCCTTGATGAGTCCTGAGACAGCTAGGTAGATGTAAGACTTTATAGTGTACTGTTACATAGTAGATCCATTATAGAAAACAACAAACTGTGTTCTTGTACCAATTTCTGTTCTAGTTATATTTCTACTGCTGTGATAAACCCTATGACTGTTTTAGTTAAGGTTTCTATTGCTATGAAGAGACATCATGACTACCAAGCAATTCTTATGAAGGAACATATTTAATTGGCTTACAGTTCAAAGGTTTAGTCATGGCAGGAAATATGGTAACATGCAGGCAGACATGGTGCTGGAGAAGGAGCTGAGAGTTCTACAGGCCTCAGGAAGAGAACTGGCTTGAGTTTCTGAGACCTCAAAGTCCAGCTCCACAGTGATATACTTTCTTTAGCAAGGCCGATCCTACTCCAACAAGGCCTTACCTCCTAATAGTGCCAGTCCCTATGGGCCAAGCATTTAAACAAATGAATTTCTGGGAGCCATTCCTATTCAAAACATCACATTCTACCCTTGGCCCCCATATGCTTATAGCGAAAAAAAAAAAAAAAGTAATGCAAAATTTATTTAGTCCAACTCAAAAAGTTTCCATTGTCTATAACAACCTCAAACTAGTTTAAAAGTCCAAAGTTCAAAGTCTCTTTTGGGACTCATGCAATCTTCTGTCATCCCCTGCAAAATCAAAATAAAAAAGCAGATCACATATGTCAAACATATAATGAGATATAATATTCGTTACCATTTCAAAAGGGATAAAATGGGGCATAGTGAGGAATGAATAGACCAAATCAAGACCAAAAGCCAGCTGGGTAAACTTCAAATTCTGCACATCTATGTCTTATATCAATGTGTTCTTCAGATCTCCAACTCCTTTCAGCTTTGTTGACTGCAGCATACATCTTTCTCTAGGGATAACTTTATCACATGGTAGCAACTTTCCTCTGCAGGTATCCCATGACTCTGGCATCTCCAGCATGTTGGTTTGTCTGAGTCAATTCAGGCTTCATATTCATAGCTTCATACAATGGCCTCTCTAGGCCTCCATATGAGGACACCCCTGACAATGCCTGGCCTCAGCAGCTTTTTTATTTGCAAAGAGAAATCTCATAACTCCTTTCTTCTATCATTGACTCTAAAACCAGAACCATGTGGCTAAAGCCAAGTTTTTCTGCTTTCTGTGACTGAAACATGCCCTTGCCCTAATTCAGTTCCATTTTTACCAGCTCTGTTTGTAATGTTTTCTTTTACTGCATAGACTTTACTTTCCTCGAACTTGCTGTGGACACCAGGCTGGCCCTGACCTCAGACATTCACTAGCTTCTTCCTGCCATGTGCTGTGACCCACCATTACACTTGGACCTATACTGGGGTCACCACTCTATTGAGTCCATTTAACATCAGGCTTATCTTTCATCTGTTTACCTCCTTGAGCACAGGACTTAGCTTCATTCTATATCCTGGTATCTCCTTCTCTTTGAACTGTGTAGCTTGTATTTTTCCCTTTCCAGCTTGTTCCTTTTCATTATAGACCTACATATGAATGCATGCTAATAACCACACGGTAGAGTCAATATGAAGCTGTTTTGAAATTTCCTCTGCCAATGCAAAAAATCCAAAACTTCAAAATTTAGCCTCAGGCAGATTTTTTTTTTTTTTTTTTTTTTTTTTTTTTTTTTGTGGACAAAGGCAGCAAACAGTCACATTCTTCACCAAAACATCACGAGAATAATTTCTAGGAAACATAATACTAATATTCTTCTCTGTAAATCTTGAGCCAGGCCTCCACAGCTCAAATCACTCTCAGTAGTACTGTCTTCTAGACATTCTAGAATGGCCCATTAAGCACCACATAATGTGTTCCACTGCTTTTCTAATACAAATTCCCCAAATCTATATTCCTCCAAATATAAGCAGAGTCAGACCAATCATAGTAATACATAGCCTCTGATACTGACTCATGCTTTAGAATTTCTATTGCTGTGAAGAGACACTCTGACTATGGCAACTCTTGTGAAAGAAAATATTTAACTGTGACTGGCTTATATCTTAGTCCATAATCTTCACGGTGGGAAACATGGCAGCACACAGGAGGACATGATACTGGTGAAGGAGCTGAGAATTTTATATTCCATTAATATGCAGAAGGAGAAAACTGCCCTGAGCTTCTGAGACCTCAAAGTCCACTCCCATAGTAATATACTTCCTTCAGCAAGTACACATCTACTCCAAAAAGGCCACACCTTCCAATAGTGCCACTCCCTATGGCTAACCATTCAAACACTCAAGTCTTTGAGGGCCATCCTAATCAAACAACCACAATGATCAAAAGCATCTTGGGAAGGAAAAGGTTTATTTGGCTTACAGGATACAATCTATATTCAGGGACACCAAGACAGAAACCTGGAGGGAGGAACTGTAGCAATACTATAGAGAAACACTGTTACTGGCTTTTCTCCCATCACTTTGCTTAGGATCACCTGTTTAAGGGTGGCATCCCCATGGGTTTGGACTTCTCACCATTATCATTAATCAAAAAAAAAAAAAAAATACCCTGCTTATTTGTTTTGAGGAAATCTGATGGGGGCATTGTTTTTCAGCTGGAGCTTGTCTTCCTAGATAACTGTAGGGTATGTTAAGTTGACAACAACCAACCAGGACACACTGCATTTTGTAGAAAACTAAAAGGAACAATTTAGACATTTTTTTCATCATAAAGAGATGGTAAATTTTTGATTAGACAAATGTTTATCTTAACTTATACATTATATAATGTCCATACGTGGCAAGCTACTATTAAAAACAATGACTTTGTGAAATTCTTAGGCAAAGGGATAAAACTAGAAAATATCATCCTGAGTGAGGTAATCCAATCACAAAAATACACTGAAAAGTGGATATTAGCCCAAAAGCTCAGATTACTCAATATAATTTACAGACTATATGAAGCTCAAAAAGAAGGAAGACCAAAGTGCAGATGCTTCAGTCCTTCTTAGATGGGAGAGCAAACATATTCACAGGAGAAAATATGGAGACAAAGTTTGAAGCATAGACTGAAGCAAAGGCCAGAGACTGCCACATCTGGGGATCCAGCCCATATAGAGTCACCAAACTCAGATAATATTGTTGATTCCAAGAAGTACATGCTGATAAGAGCATAATATAGCTGTCTCCTGAGAGGCTCTGCCAGATCAAATATAGAGGTAGATGCTCACAGCCAACCATTGAACTTAGAATATGGTCCCCAATGGAGGAGTTGGAGAAAAGAGTGAAGGAGTTGAAGGGGTTTGCAACCCCATAAGAACAACAACACCAACCAACCAGAGCTTCCAGGGACTAAACTACTATCCAAAGAGTACATATGTATGGACCCATGGCTCCATTTGCATATGTAGGAGGGGATTGCCTTCTTGGGCATGAATGGGAGGATAAGCTCTTGGTCCTGCCAAGGCTGGATGCCCCAGTGTAGAGGAATGTCAGGGTGGGGAGGCAACCTCATAGAAGCAGGGTGAGGGTGAGGGATGGAATACGGTGATTATGGAGAAGAATCCTGGAAAGAGGATAACATTTGAAATGTAAATATAATATATCCAATAAACAAAGCAAAAAAAAAAAATAGGGCAAGAGATTGCTAAAAAAAGAAAATGGTAAATGTTTCAGTAGACAAATGTTTATTTTAATTTATACATTATACACTGTCCACATGTGTCCCGCACCACCGTCTGGCCAGCAAGAACAGACGTGGTACACAAGGATCCTTCTGCAGCAAAGCTTTATTGCAAGTGATGGAGGAAGACCCCGAAGGAAGCAAAGCACCCTACTTTATACCCTCAGAGAAGCTTGTCTCTGCCTGATTGGATGTTCGCCGGTGGTCTGACAACTACGCCCCGGGATGGGCCGTGGCTTTAGGCTGAATCATCTCTCGCGCATGCGCTCATGAGTTGTTTGTCAGTTTTCAGCTGACTCACGGCCCGGAAACCGGTGCCATCTTAGTGGGGCGCTGGCTGCGGCCCCTTACACATATGTATCAAGCTACTAATTACACAGTGTTATATTTATAAGTATCACTTTTTGTTTTATATATCAGTTTAGATGAATTTAACAAAACTAATCATGTAGGTCACATTGTTATCTTGAATTTATTTCATACTGAACATTTTCATGGACCTTTAATTGTATATCATGTAAATCATTAGCCTTATTTTATAAATGGTTATTCTCAGGCATAGGGGACTAAAGCATTAATACAGAAATTAGAAAAGCAGCCCTCATTTCCTAACTTATTTATTATTCTGAGTTATGTTTCTTCCTTCTAAGAGACTGGTAGTACAGCTAAGGAAAACTATTGTGGACAAAGATGTACACAGCAAAGTGAGTTTTAAATGAGTTTGTGTATCAGGGCATCACTTGCTTTGTGCTAAGTACAAGCATTTATTGACAAGTCAGTTGTGCCCTAAGTTTTTTTAAATCTGAAAATAGCTGATTGTCAAGTTGCTGTTTTATCTTACCATCTTCCTGTTTTGTTAAATAATGAAAATAGAAAAAAAGGCACCATGCCACTCTACTACCAGTTATTCTCTGGCCCCAGAGGTCTCTTAGCTTCCATGGCTAGCCCTGTGCAGAGATTACCTATCTTGTGTCTCTCTTGCTGTGGACTCTGCTCACTTACAATTCCCAGTAACCCAGTAAAATGAAAACCCTAGAAGGTTGTAATTTATGGATCAGATTTATATCAGTAAATTCTCACCCCACAACACATTTACACAATAAACTCAGAGTCAATTGATATTGATATAAACTGCCCACCTAGATAAGACAATTTTCTTATAATTATCCATCCCTTATAAGATATTTATACCAGCGGAACCCAGATATACAGGACTGCTGAGAAAAGGTTCCGACTAGCCAGGGGGCAGAGAGATCTCTGCCGAGTGCACACGGAAAGCACATCCCTGCCCTGCCTGATCCAGGGACCAGGAACCCAGAATTGGGCTGTTCCCAGCCAGTGGCTTTGGAGCACAGAACAGGGCTCGGACCATCCACCACCAAGAACAGCAGAGATCCAGAGACACAGGCCAGGTAGAAGGGAAAGGCAAGAACCAATCACTGACAACAAGATGGCAAGAGAAAAGCGAAAGAGTATACCCCAGGGAAACCAAGACAACCTGGCAACACTAGAACCCATCTCTCCCATCACAGCAAACAGCAGAATGCCAAACACTCCAGAAAAAGAAGACGCAGACACAGAATCCTACCTCAAGATGATGATAGAGATACTTAAACAAGAACGGGAGGAAAAGCATAAACAATTATAAGCTATTAAAGAAGAAACAAGAAAAACACTCAAAGAACTAGAAGAAAACAGTACCAAAGAGATGAAGGAATGAAAGAAGGAATTCAAAACAGAAATGAACACAATAAAGAAAACACTAAAAGAGACAACCCTAGAAGTAGGAATCCTAAAAAAGAAATCAGGAGTCACAGATGCAAGCATTTCCAACAGACTACAAGAGATGGAAGAGAGAATCTCGGGGGCCAAAGACAATATTGTAAACATAGACAAAACAGTCAGAGAAGATGCAAAAAACAAAAAGATCCTAACCCAAAATGTCCAGGAGATCCAGGATACAATGAGAAGACCAAACCTAAAGATAATAGGAATAGAAGAGGGAGAAGAATATCAACTAAGAGGCACAGTAAATATCTTCAACAAAATCCTGGAAGAAAACTTCCCTACCCTTAAGAATGAGATGACCACCAGCATAAAAGAAGCCTTCAGAACTCCAAATAGGTTGGACCAGAAAAGAAATTCCTCTTGACACATAATAGTCAAAATACCAAGTGCCCAAAGCAAAGAAAAAAATACTGAAAGCAGTAAGGGAAAAATGTCCTGTAACATATAAAGGCAGACCAATCAGAATCACACCCGATTTCTCAACAGAGACTATGAAAGTTAGAAGAGCCCGGACAGACATCATGCAGACACTAAGAGAGCACAAGTGCCAGCCCAAGCTAGTATACCAAGCATAACTATCAATCACCATAGATGGAGAGATGAAGATATTCCAAGACAAAACTAAATTTACACAATATATGAACACAAACCTAGCACTACAACGAATTATAGGTGGAAAACCCAATACATTGAGGGGAACTACATCCTAGTAAAAACAAGAAAACTCCTAAGCAAGAAAACCAAAAGGAGAAAGAGACACAGGCACAATTCAACCTACAAAAGCAATAATAGCAGGAAACAGAAACCACTATTTCTTGATATCTATTAACATAAATGGACTCAACTCCCCAATAAAGAGACATAGACTATCAGACTGGATACATAAACAAAACCCAGCATTTTACTGCATACAGGAAACTCATCTCTGAGACAAAGACAGACACTATCTCAGAGTAAAAGGGTGGGAAAAAAACTTCCAAGTAAAGGGCCCCCAAGAAGCAAGCTGGAGTGGCTATTCTAATATCGAATAAAGTAAATTTCCAAACAAAAGTTATCAAAGAAGTTAAGGAAGGACAATTTTTGTCCCGTGCTACCATCTCGCCGGCAAGAACGCACACGGAACACCAGGATCCTTCTGCAAGTGATGGAGGAAGACCCCGGGCAGGAAAAGGTACCCTAATTTATACCCCCAAGGGTGGCGTGTCGCTGTGTGATTGGCTGCCCACCAGTGGTCTGATCATGACGCCCCGGGATGGGCAGTGACTTGGCTGGCACCACTCTTTGCGCATATGCCCAGTTTGTTTACAGGGAGGAGCCATGCTACCGCAACAGAAGTCACCACCATCTAGTGGTGGCAAATGTTATAACGGCTCTCCATATCTCCCCCTTTTTGTTTTACTAGAACAAGGCTGGTCTAGTCCTCTGTAGTTATGTCTATCTGCTGTGGCTCCTGTCTTAGGTCATTCCTCTTATGTCGCAGCCTTATCTGTCATAGGGTAACCCAATCGTCACCGGGCCCAGTGTCTTAGATTGGTCTGCACATGAGGAAAGTTGCCCGTCTCTAGATAACACAGTGCTGTACAACAACAACTGCTAAATGGCCTAGGGCGAACTCTACAAAAGAGGCCAGCCAAAAAATGAATTAGTGGGGAAGTCATGATCACCATATCGCATGCAATGAGGAAACCTCAGCAATGTGCAAGGGCTGATCAATGACCGCTGAGTCTCTTTCATTCCAGTCTAAAGGATCTATAAATCCGTGGGGTGCAAGAGCACAGAACTCAGAAGCTGACTAATTCTTGAGCATAGATAACCAAATTTTAGGGGAGGCCCCTTGTTCAATGGCCACAAGTGCTTGAGTGATAATGACCTTGTCACATTTTTGTTGAGATCTGAGTTTGCAAACCAATCATAGCATGAACACTAATCCACAGCATAGTGCTGCACCAAAGAGAGCCACCCCCACCCATTCTTTGAAGTGAGAAAAGGCTGAGGAAATCCAGGAAGAGAGCGAGGGCTAGAGGTAGTTTCCAAGGGATCCATTTGGGAGTCATTTCCAGGTGTCAAAATTCTTTGTGTCAATTGTTCCGGTAGCCAAAATGGGTTGTCTTCTTCCTGCAGGAAAACACAAACAGCTCCCCTGGATCTTATTTATATAGGATCCGGGCCTTTCCATAGACCAGTCAAAACATCTTTCCATTTTACCATCTCTTTTGGTCTATCAGGCTCTGAACAGTGACGTTCAGCCGCAGTATGGCCTTGGGCATCAAGATTTTATAAATTAAGGGTGAAGAGTGCCATGGAACAGCTACTCTTGGTACTGAGGGTAGAGCCTCCTTGACTCCCCCTTTTTGTTTATTGAATAGGATTTGAGTGTGCGATGAGCACGTTCTACAATGCCCTGTCCTTGAGGATTATACGGGAGACCAGTCAGATGAGTCACATCAATCTAGCAGCAGAACTGTTGAAATTTTTGAGAAGTATAAGCTGGTCCATTGTCTGTCTTAAGGAGTTTGGGTTAACCCCAAGCACTCCATGCCTCGAGGCAATGTTGAATTACATGTGAGGCCTTCTCTCCTGTTAGAGGTGTAGCAAACATGATGCCAGAGCATATATCAATATAAACATGCAGATACTGAAGTCTTCCAAAGGAAGGGATATGAGTAACATCCATTTGCCAGACCTGTAGTGGTCGGATTCCCCGTGGATTAACTCCCACATGGGGTACAGGCAAGGATTGACAACAATTTTGACATTGGGAAACTATTTCTCTAGCCTCTTTTCTAGTCAGGGCGAATCGGCGGCGTAAAGTTTCAGCCGTCACATGAAATTGTCTATGAAATTCTTTTGCTACATCTAATTGGGGGGACAGGGCAACTGCAATCACTTTCGTAGCTTGGTCTGCTAGGTCATTTCCGCGGGACATTGGACCAGGAAGGCCTGAGTGAGCTCTAATATGTGTTATAAATACAGGGGACCTCCTGCCAAGAAGGGTAGATTGAATTTGTTGAAAAACTTGAGCAAGTTTGCTGGAGGGTTTAATTAATCCAGCCACTTCTAAAATCTTAACAGCATTGACTACATAGGAAGAATCTGACACAATATTAAGAGGACCTAAAAAAGTCTCAAGGACTTCTAGCACTACTAAACATTCTACAATCTGGGGCAAAGTTTCATTATATTGTTTAGAAACTACCCTATTATTGACCACATAAGCACCTACACCAGTCTTTGACCCATCGGTATATACCACAATTCCATCAGCAAGTGGCCCCTGTGACATTATGTGCGGGAACACAATAGCCTGGCTTAAGGCAAATTGCAGAATTGGATGTTTGGGATAATGGTTATCAATCTGCCCACCAAAAGAAGTGACTAACACTGCCTAAGCACTGGAGGCAGCCACCAATGTCCGGACTTGAACAGCCGTATATGGCACAATCAGAACCTTGGTTTCTTTTCCAAAATGAGTGATAGCTGCCTTAATCCCACAGAGTGCAAGCTGAGCAACCACATCGGGATACCAGTCAATAATCTTACCAGGAGATGCATCGGGATGGACCCACAATAAAGGTCCATTTTGCCACAAGACAGCTGTTGGTAATTGCATAGTTTTGAAAACACATAAATCAAAGGGCTTGGTTTCATCAATACACTGTAATTGAGCATCTTGTAAGGCACTTTCTACAACTTGTAAGGCCTGGTTTGCTGCTGGCGTCAATGTTCTCGGAGAGGAGATATGAGGGTCCCCTTCCAAAATGTCAAATAAAGGTTTTAACTCAGCAGAGGGAACCTTTAAAAACGGTCTCAGCCAATTTATATCTCCCAATAATTTTTGAAAATCATTAAGCATTTTAAGATTATCTTTTCTTATGTCTACCTTTTGCAAGCGAAATCTAGATCTTTCCCTAACTTATCCCAGCACGCCAGTGTTAGGTTTCCAGAGACTGCGAACCAAGGTGCAATGGTATCACACTCATCCAAAAACCTTTCTAGGGTGATCTTCTTCATTTTGAGGTTTACTTTGACAAGAGTAGCTCTTGAAGAGCCAGAAGAGTTGGATGAAACTGAGAAGTTCCCATCCTAAATCTTTTTACTTTCGGTTTGCGGCTGCAGTGAGAGCCCTTTCACTTTCGGTTTGCTACTGCCTTGAGAGCTCTTTCACTTTCAGTTTGCTACTGTTGCAAACTTCCTTGCTTGCTACCCAAGGCCTTATAGCCGCTTTTCTCCGAGGTCTTTATCCTCCCAACTTATCTTGGGAACTTTATTGCCGCTTTTCTCCTCCTTTCTCTGTTTCTCTCCCAGGATCTCTTTGTCCTCAAGCTTTTCCTTTTTCTCCTGTGTCTCACCCGGGCTGTCCTTTCCCTTATCTCTCACGTCCTTGGATCCAAGGTCCTTGGAAGGGTCTTTTTTCATAGGTGCACCTTTTTTCTTTGAGCTCTTTAATCTTTCATCTTGCTCTGTTTCTGACATGCTGTCTTGCAACTCCTCCAGAGCTCCCTGTCCTGCCACTACCATAGGGCGATAGGCTTCATTTTCTAACGAAATCAAAAGAAAAAGAATCAAGGCAAGGAAGACAAGAATACAAGCTCCTACAGCGCCTTCAGCTGAGGGAGAGAGATGGGAGAGGTCAAGACCAAACATGTCTCTCAGAGCTTACCTTAGTCCTGCAGTTCTGGATCCTCTCCGCGGACGGAGGGTCCCCTCAGTACCGGCAATGGTGAGTTTATCCCAGGTTTCGGCACCAAATGTCCTGCGCTACAGTCTCGCCGGCAAGAACGCACACGGAACACCAGGATCCTTCTGCAGCAAAGCGTTTATTGTATCTTGAAGAGGAAGACCCCGAGCAGGAAAAGGCACCCTAATATATACCCCCAAGGGTGGTGTGTCGCTGTGTGATTGGCTGCCTGCCAGTGGTCTGATCGTGAAGCCCCCGGGATGGGCAGTGACTTGGCTCACACCACTCTTTGCACATGCACCCAGTTTGTTTACAGGGAGGAGCCAGGCTGCCGCAACAGAAGTCAGCGCCTTCTAGTGGTGGCAAATGTTATCACGGCTCTCCACAAATTCATTACAGGGGAAATCTGGCAGGAGGAACTCTCAATCCTTAACATATATGCTCGAAATACAAAAGCACCCACATTCATAAAAGAAACCCTACTAAAGCTCAAAAAATACATTTCACCCCACACAATAATAGTGGGAGACTTTAATACCCCACTCACACCAATGGACAGATCATGGAAAGAGAAACTGAACAAGGACACTGTAAAACTAGCAGAGACTATGAACCAACTGGAATCGATAGATATCTATAGAACATATCATCCTAAAACAAAAGAATACACCTTCTTCTCAGCACCTCACGGCACTTTCTCGAAAATTGACCACATAATTGGACACAAAACGAGCCTCAATCGATATAAGAAGATCAAAATACTCCCATGCATCCTTTCATATCACCATGGTCTAAGGCTGGTCTTTAACAACAAAGACAACAAAAAGCCCATGGAAACTAAGCAATGCTCTATTAAATGATTGCAGGGTCAAAGAAGAAATAAAGAAAGAAATTAAAGATTTTATAGAATTCAATGAAAATGAAAACACAACATACCCAAACCTATGGGATGCAATGAAAGCAGTATTGAGAGGAAAACTCATAGCTCTGAGTGCTTCCAAAAAGAAACCAGAGAGAGCATACACTAGCAACCTGACAGCACAATTGAAAGCTCTAGAACAAAAGGAAGCAAATACACCCAAGAGGAGTAAAAGGCAAGAAATAATCAAACTTAGGGCAGAAAGAGACCAAATAGAAACAAAAAGAACCATTGAAAGAATCAACAAAACCAAGAGCTTGTTCTTTGAGAAAATTAACAAGATTGATAAACCCTTAGCCAGACTGACTAGAGGGCAAAGAGAGAGTATACAAATTAACAAAATCAGAAAGGAAAGTGGAGACAAAACAACTGAAACTGAGGAAATTCAAGAAATCATCAGATCCTACTACAAAAGCCTATACTCCACAAAGTTGAAAAATCTGGAGGAAATGGATGAATTCCTAGACAGGTACAAGATCCTAAAGTTAAACCAGGACCAGGTAAACCATCTAAATAATCCCATAATACCTAAAGAAATAGAAGAAGTCATCAAAAGCCTCCCAACCAAAAAAAGCCCAGGGAGATTACTTTTGGCAATGATGGCCATTTTTACTATGTTGATCCCTCCAATCCATGAGCATGGGAGATCTTCCCATCATCTGAGATCTTCAATTTTCTTCTTCAGAGATTTGATGCTCTTGTTTTATAGATCTTTCACTTTCTTAGTTAGGGTCACACCCAGATATTTTATATTCCTTGTGACTATTGTGAAGGGTGTTTTTTCCCATAATTTCTTTTTCAGCCTGTTTATCCTTTGAGTAGAGGAAGGCAGTTGATTTGTTTGAGTGAATTTCATATTCAGCCACTTTCTGAAGTTGTTTATCACCTGTGGGAGTTCTCTGGTGGAATTTTTGTTTCACTTAAATATACTATCATGCCATCTCCAAATAGTGATATCTTAACTTCTTCCTTTGCAATTTGTATCCCTTTGACTTCCTTTTGTTGTCTAACTGCTCTGGCTATGTAAACTGGACACACGAACTAGACTTAGGTAAAAGGAGGGAACCTCAATTGAAGACATGCCTCTATAAGATCCAGCTCTAAAAAAATTCCTTAATAATTGATTAATGGGAGAGGGGTTGTGTTTTAGAAAGTAGAAAGAAAGAAAGAACTAAGATATGTTTGGTAGAGTGAGGCATGGCAAGATGTAAGGGGGTGCCTCTGCAGGTACATGCCATGCCAAAACAACCCTTCCATTTGAGGTACAAGCCACACAATGGATGTAGTTTGGAGTAATGGAATGGAGTTCATTTAGAGCATGGGAAGGGGAGTTGAGGGAGTAGAGACAGAGAAAGGAAAAGACAAACAGAAAGACACATACACAAGAAGAGAGAATGAGAGAGAGAGAGAGAGAAAGAGAGAGAGAGAGAGAGAGAGAGGGTGGGATGAGGGAGAGAGGCTGCTCAGGAACATGTGCAGAGAGAAATGGGAGGAGAGTAATAGAGTAAGAGTGTGACATGTTAAGATAAGAGAATAAGAAAGTGAGGAGGGGGGTAATCAACCCCTTTTATATTGAATCAAGTATACCTGGGTATTGCCAGGTAACTGTGGGTTGAATTCCAGAAGGAATAACAAGAGGTCTCCAGTCTTTGTGGGTGTTCCATCCCTGGGCTGGTGGTTCAGGTTTCTATAAGAAAGGAAGATAAGCATTCCATGTGGATTGTGCAAGACAAGAAGCAGTACCCTTACATGAGCTCTGCATCAGGTCCTGACCTGTTTGTATTCCTATTCTGACTTCCTTTGATGATGAACAGTTATATGAAAGTGGACTGTAAATAAATAATTTCCTCCCCAATTTGCTTTTTGGTTATGGTATTTCGTTGCTTCAATAGCAGTCATAAATAAGATAGCTGTCCTTTGCAGTGTACTGTTCTACCTTTCCTTAGGATACTCTATACCTTAGGGACTTTGTTTCAGGAGAAACCTTTGCAGCTTCTTTAATATCCTTCAAATTGACAGATTTTTACCTCTGCTTAGAATATCCCATGTCTTAATAAACTTCCCTCAAAGATGAAGTTTAGTTTCATTTGTAAGTATAAGAGGACGTTACAGCATAATATTTGCCCAGATTTAAGAACAAATGTTTCGGCCTCATGCATTTTATAGAATGGTCCCCTTATCCAATTTTTCTTAGTTTGAGAGAGAGTAAACAGAAAGAAAGGTAGATGCCCAGCCTGCAATTTACTACAAGGGTCATATACATGTATAAATTTATGTATGGCAGTTGTAGAAACTTTTGTGTTTTCATCTGTCCTTATCTTCATTGTGTAGGGCAAATTGTGGCTAGATTCTCATACAAGTAAGTATAAAATTTACCTTAAGTCACCAGAAGCAATTATCTTCTTGGAGGTTTACTGCATCTGTCTTGCTAACCTAGACTTATTCCTAAAAGCTCTAGCCTCTGTTTAATCTTATGTAGGCCTAGAATATTTTCAGCCTTTGACACTTACTGATGAATATGCTCACCCTTTCTAGCTCTTTCTGAACTCTGGATGGTTTGTTAACTCAGCTACTCTGACTCAAAACTCCTCTCTAAGCTGAATGGTTCGATTTGGCTTTTCTCAGCTTCTCCTGAATTGCTATGCTTGGTCTCATTCTCCCTCTAGAAAAATATTCTACTTTGGCTTGATCTGTCTTGACCTGTGTCAAGTTTGTTCTCTCTCTGCAACCTGTGTCTTTACAACTGTGCCAGTAAAACTTCTTCCTCCTTTTTTCTCTCTTTGCTCTGTTCCCTTTCCTGTCTCTACTCATGAGAATTGGGCATATTCTATTTTGGCAAATCTTTCTCTGATTCATCATATTGTCTGCTGACACTCAAATGGATATCACTTCCAAACATAGGTGCTTCCTTCCACAATCTAACTTTAATTTCATTGTTTGAGATTAAAAGTGTGTCTGAAGGCTTGAGCCACACAACTAGAAAGTGATTTTTCCCCTACAGTAAATAATACAGTCTCAGGGTTTACATATGATCAAATATCCTGAAACAAGCAAGAGAGAGAGTTGGGACTTAAATATCAGTCTCTTTGTCTTTCTGTTCATCACTGTGTTGACATTTTTGGTGCCTCTTGCTTTCTAGCACGAGGATTACAGGTGTGAGCCACCGCATCCAGCATTCTCTCTGTTTTTTTTTTTTTTTTTTTTTTTTTTTTTTTTTTTTTTTTTGGGGGTAAATTATTGAGAGCTCAGCAATGACAACCCAGTGACTTTCAGAGAAACAAAAAGGGTTAGTTAGTAGTCTAATACAAAAATCATGTGTGTGTGTGTGTATGTGTGTGTGCACATGCACAAACATGAAAATTTATAGTCCTTCCATGCTACAGTTATTATTTTTGTAGATGTATTTATTTTATTTTGCATGTATTAGTGCTTTTCCTGCATGTATGTCTGTACACTAAATGTTTGCTTGATGCCCAAGCATAAGTGGCTGTCAGATTTCTTAAAACTGGATGTTTGCACATTTTTATGTGAATGGTGAGAACAAAATCTAGGCCCTGCAAAGAAGCAGTGAGTGTTCCTAAACCTAAACTATTTTTTGCCCCTGTGTTGGGTTGTTTTTAATGTAGGGTCTTGCTCTATAAAGATGACCTCAAACTTGTAATCTTTCTGAGTGCTTAGGTTTTAGGTTAGCAATATCATAGCTAGTTTCCTTTTAGTATTAATGAAATGTCTTGAAGTTGGTTGCTTCCCATGTTTCTTGCCATCAATCTTTTTACATCAAGAAAACGAAAACAAAGTATTTTCTAATAAATTGTTTTTATGAGCAGTGTTTTAAAGGTGATCTGTATGTCATTCAAAATTCGAGTGACTATCAATACTAGTAATTTTTTTTCTACTTTTTATCTTGAAGCATTTTAAACTTACAGCAGAGTAGCAAGAATCATCTAGAAAACTTCTGATCACACATTACCTAACTTCACCCTTTACAAATGTTTAATATCACATTTGTCACTTATGATTTATTTTTTTTCAAAGAAAGAATGGTGAATAGTTATGCAAACATTTTTACTATTTATCTGTATCTTTGTTCCTGTAAAAATATGTTGGAATTTTTTTCTCTTTTTTATTAGAAAATCTGTATTTACATTTGAGATGTTATCCCTTTACTTGGCCTGCTTCCATCCCCTCTCCTCCTCCATTTGCCTTCACAAAGGTGCACTCCCTTCTGGTCCCCCTCTCCACCCCATTGCCTTGTCATTCCCCTACATTGGGACAACTTGTCCCCTCTGGAACAAAAGCCTCTTCTCACTTTGATGCCAGACATTGCTATCTTCAGCTACATATGTAACTGGATCAATAGGTCTACTAAAGTGCACACAAAGGTTGGTGTTTTACTCCATGGGTTTGGAGGGTTTGGTTGGTTGATAATGTTGTTATCTTCCCATGAGGTTGCAACCCCTTTCAGCTCCTTAGGTTCTTTCTTAAGCAACCTCCTTGGGATTCCCGAGTTCAGACCAATGGTTAGCTGCAAGCATGCTCAGCTGTATCTATATGACTCTAGCATAGTCGCTGAGGGGGCATCTCTGTCTGATTTCTGCCAGTAAGTACTTTTTGGGATCAGCTATAGTGTTTGGATTAGATGATTGCATATGTGGATCCCCAGGTGAGGCAGATTTTGAGTGATTTTTTTCTTCAATTCCTTTATTTGACCTTGCATTTCCTCCCATGAGAGTTTTTGTTCTCTTTTATAAGAAGGACCGAGGCATCCCTATTTTTGCCTTCTTTCTTTTTGAGCTTCATAATGTCTGTGAATTTTTTCATATGTATTAGGTATTCAGAACTTTCTGGGGCTAGTATGTGCCTATCAGTGAGTACATATTTTGTGTGTTCTTTTGTGACTGGGTTACATCACTCAGGATGATAGTCTCTAGTTCCATCTATTTGCCTATGAGTTTCATGAAGTCATTGTTTCTAATAGCTGAGTAGTACTCCATTGTGTAAATGTACCACACTTTCTGTATCCATTCATCTATTGATGGACATCTGGGTTATTTTCCAGCTTCTAGCTATTATGAATACGGCGGCTATAAACAGGGTGGAGCATGTGTCCTTGTTATATATTGGAGCATTTTTGGGGTATATGCCCACGAGAGGAATAGCTTGGTTTTCAGGTAGCACTATGTCCAATTTTCTGAGGAACTGCCAGACTGATTTTCAGAGTGGTTGTACCAGCTTACAACCCCACCAACAGTGAAGGAGTGTTACACTTTCTCCACATCCTTGCCAGTATCTGCTGTCACCTGATGTTTTGATCTTAGCCATTCTTTTTTTTTTCCATTTTATTTTATTTTATTTTATTTTATTTTATTTTTATGTGAATATAATTTTTAGTCAGTACTTGATTTTTTCAAGGGATTGACAGTATGCATTGAAAACCTAATAGTTACAATGAGCGTAAAGTACATGCAAAACAAAACGCAACATGGAAATTGTCAAAGTCTTCTTGTTTTGTAAATATTTTTTTTTTTTTTTTTTTTTTTACCTTCTGGATAGGATTCTTTTTTTTTTTAAACGACTTTATTTTACAAAACAAAGATAAATGTACAGATTTTAAACATTTTTTTGCTTGAAATTATACATTTTTGTCAATACTGTTTTTTCAGACATTAAAATAAATTTTACATAAAACCATGTGAATATATCTTTTTTTAGTCAGTACTTGATTTTTTTCAAGGGCTTGACAGTATGCATTGAAAACCTAATAGTTACAATAAGCATAAAGTATATGCAAAACAAAACGCAACATGGAAATAGTCAAAGTGTTCTTGTTTTGTAAATATATGTATATTTTTTGTTTTCTTTATTTCTTGGACTTCATACAGTCTGTGAGTTGTTTCTGGGGGAGTGCAAGCCTCTGGGGTTAGCATCCCACTATCAGTGACTACATATTATGTCTGTTCTTTTGTGACTGGGTTATCTCACTCAGGATGATATTCTCTAGATACAGCCATTTTCTTAAGAATTTGGTTAAGTCATTGTTTCTGGTGGCTGAGTAGTATTCCATTGTGTATATGTACCACAATTTTTGTATCCATTCATCTTCTGAAGGACATCTGGGTTCCTTCCAGCTTCTGGCTATTATAAATAGAGCCGCTATGAACATTGTGGTGCATATATCTTTGTTATGTATTAAAGTGTCTCTGGGGTATATGCCCAGAAGTGGAATAGCTGGGTCTTCAGGTAGTACTATATCCAATTTTCTGAGGTATCACCAGACAGATTTCCAGAGTGGTTGTATTAGCTTGCAACCCCACCAACAGTGGAAAAGTGTTCCTCTTTCTCCACAGCCTCGCCAGCATCTGCTGTCATCTGAGATTTGGATCTTGGCCAATCTGACTGGTGTGAGGTGGAATCTCAGGGTTGTTTTGATTTGCATTTCCCTGATGGCTAAGGATGTGGAGCACTTCCTCAGATGTTTCTCGGCCATTCGGTGTTCCTCAACTGAAAACGTTTTGTTTAGCTCTGTACCCCATTTTTTAATAGGGTTATTTGATTCTCTGGTGTCTAGCTTTTTGAGTTCCTTGTACACCTTGGATATTAGGCCTCTATCTGATGTGGTTGTTGGTAAAGATCTTTTCCCATTCTGTTGGTTGCTGTTTTGTTTTCTTGACGAGGTCTTTAGCCTTACAGAAACTTTGCAATCTCATTAAGTCCCATTTGTTAATCTTTGACCTTAGAGCTTGAGCCATTGGTGTTTTGTTCAGGAAATTTTCTCCTGTGCCTATGTGTTCTAAGGTTTTCCCTACTTTCTCATCTAACAGTTTCAGTGTATCTGGTTTAATGTGGAGATCTTTGATCCACTTACACTTGAGCTTTGTACGAGGAGATAAGAACGGGTCTATTTTCATTCTTTTGCATGTTGAGTGCCAGTTGGACCAGCACCATTTGTTGAATAGGCTGTCCTTTTTCCATTGAATGTTTACTGCTCCTTTGTAAAAAATCAGGTGACCATATACATGAGGGCTCATTTCTGGATCTTCTATTCTATTCCATTGATCCACATGCCTATTTCTGTACCAGTACCATGCAGTTTTCAGCACAAATGCCTTGTAATATAGCTTGAGGTCAGGTATAGTGATTCCCACAGATGTTTTTTTGTTGTTGAGGATGGATTTCGCTATTCTAGGTCTTTTGTTATTCCATATGAAATTGCACATTGATCTTTCCAATTCCATGAAGAACTGGGTTGGTATTTTGATGGGGATTGCATTGAATCTGTAGATTGCTTTTGGTAGGATGGCCATTTGTAAGATGTTGATTTTTCCAATCCATGAGCATGGGAGATCTTTCCATTTTCTGAGATCCTCCTCAATTTCTTTCTTTAGAGGTTTGAAGTTCTTGTCATACAGGTCCTTCACTTGCTTAGTTAGAGTCACACCAAGGTATTTCATAGTTTTTTTGACGATTGTGAAGGGTACGTTTTCCCTAATTTCTTTCTCCACATGTTTGTCCTTTGAGTGCAGGAAGGCTACTGATTTGTTTGAGTTAATTTTGTATCCAGCCACTTTGCTGAACTTGTTTATCCGCTGTAGGAGTCCTCTAGTGGAATTTTTGGGGTCACTCAAGTACACTATCATGTCATCGGCAAAGAGTGATGTTTTTATCTCTTCCTTTCCGATTTGTATCCCCTTGATCTCCTTTTGCTGTCTAATTGCTCCAGCCAGGACTTCCAGTACTATGTTGAATAGGTAGGGGGAGAGTGGGCAGCCTTGTCGAGTCCCTGATTTTAGTGGGATTGCTTCAATTTTCTCGCCATTTAGTTTGATGTTGGCTGTTGGTTTGCTGTATATTGCTTTTATTATGTTTAAGTATGGGCCTTGGATTCCTGTTCTTTCCAGGACTTTTAACATGAAGGGGTGTTGGATTTTGTCGAATGCTTTCTCAGCATCTAGTGAGATGACCATGTGATTTTGGTCTTTAAGTTTGTTTATATGGTGGATTACGTTGATGGATTTCCTTATGTTAAACCATCTCTGCATCCCAGGGCTGAAGCCTACTTGGTCATGATGAATGATCGTTTTGATGTGTTCTTGGATTCGGTTTGAAAGGATTTTGTTGAGTATTTTTGCATCAATGTTCATAAGTGAGATTGGTCTGAAGTTCTCTTTCCTTGTAGGGTCTTTGTGTGGTTTAGGTACAAGGATTATTGTAGCCTCAAAAAATGAGTTGGGTAATATTCCATCTGATTCTATCTTTTGGAATAGTTTGGCGAGTATTGGTGTTATATCCTCAATAAAAGTCTGATAAAATACTGCACTGAACCAGTCTGGACCTGGGCTTTTTTTGGTTGGGAGGCTTTTGATGACTTCTTCTATTTTTTTAGGTGTTATAGGGTTATTTAGATGGTTTACTTGGTCCTGGTTTAACGTTGGGACCTTGTATCTGTCTAGGAATTCATCCATTTCCTCCAGATTTTCCAATTTTGTGGAGTATAAGTTTTTGTAGTAGGATCTGATGATTTCTTGAATTTCCTCAGTTTCAGTTGTTATGTCCCCACTTTCCTTTCTGATTTTGTTAATTTGTATACTCTCTCTTTGCCCTTTAGTTAGTCTGGCTAGGGGTTTATCAATCTTGTTGATTTTCTCAAAGAACCAACTCTTTGTTTTGTTGATTTTTTCAATGGTTTTTTTTGTTTCTATTTGGTCTATTTCTGCCCTAATTTTGATTATTTCTTGCCGTCTACTCTTTTTGGGTGTATCTGCTTCCTTTTGTTCTAGGGCTTTTAGCTGTGCTGTCAGGTTGCTGATGTGAGCTCTCTCCAGTTTCTTCTTGGAAGCACTTAGAGCAATGAGTTTTCCTCTCAATACTGCTTTCATTGCATCCCATAGGTTTGGGTATGTTGTGTTTTCGTTTTCGTTGAATTCTGGAAAATACTTAATTTCTTTCTTTATTTCTTATTTGACCCTGCTATCCTTTAACAGAGCATTGTTTAGTTTCCATGTGCATGTGGGCTTTTTGTTGTCTTTGTTGTTGTTAAAGACCAGCTGTAGACCATGGTGATCTGAGAGGATGCATGGGAGTATTTCAATCTTCTTATATCGATGGAGGTTCGTTCTGTGTCCAATTATGTGGTCAATTTTCGAGAAGGTGCCATGGGGTGGTGAGAAGAAGGTGTATTCTTTTACTTTGGGATAGTATGTTCTGTATATATCTATTAATTCTAGTTGGTTCAAAGTCTCTGCTAGTTTTGCAGTGTCCTTGTTCAGTTTCTGTTTCCGTGATCTGTCCATTGGTGAGGGTGGGGTATTAAAGTCTCCCACTATTATTGTGTGGGGTGAAATGTATTTTTTGAGCTTTAGTAAGATTTCTTTTATGAATGTGTGTGCTTTTTTATTTGGAGCGTATATGTTAAGGATTGAGAGTTTCTCCTGACAGATTTCCCCGGTAATGAGTAAAAAGTTTCCTTCCTTATCTTTTTTGATAACTTTTGGTTTGAAATTTACTTTATTCAATATTAGAATAGCCACTCCAGCTTGCTTCTTGGAGCTGTTTGCTTGGAAGTTTTTTTCCCAACCTTTAACTCTGAGATAGTGTCTGTCTTTGTCTCTGAGATGAGTTTCCTGTATGCAGCAAAAGGCTGGATTTTGTTTATCCAGTCTGTTTTGTTGTATCCAGTCTGATAGCCTATGTCTCTTTATTGGGGAGTTGAGTCCATTTATGTTAATAGATATCAAGGAATAGTTTTTTCTGTATCCTGCCATTATTGCTTTTTTGGTTTAGTTGTGTCTGTGTCTTTTTCTTCTTTTTGTTTTCTTGTTTAGGAGTTTTCTTGTTTTTACTAGGCTGTATTTTCCCCCATTGTATTGGGTTTTCCACCTATAATTCGTTATAGTGCTGGGTTTGTGGTCAGATATTGTGTAAATTTTGATTTGTCTTGAATTATCTTCATCTCTCCATCGATGGTGATTGATAGATTTGCTGGGTATAGCAGCTTGGGCTGGCACTTGTGTTCTCTTAGGGTGTGCATGATGTCTGTCCAGGCTCTTCTAGCTTTCATAGTCTCTGTTGAGAAATCGGGTGTGAGTCTGATTGGCCGGGCTTTATATGTTACCTGACCTTTTTCCCTTACTGCTTTTAGTATTCTTTCTTTGCTTTGGGCACTTGATGTTTTTACTATTATGTGTCGGGAGGTATTTCTTTTCTGGTCCAACCTATTTGGAGTTCTGAAGGCTTCTTTTATGCTCGTGGTCATCTCATTCTTGAGGGTAGGGAAGTTTTCTTCTACGATTTTATTGAAGATATTTACTGTGCCTCTTAGTTGATACTCTTCTCCCTCTTCTATTCCTATTATCCTTAGGTTCGGTCTTCTCATTGTGTCCTGGATTTCCTGGACATTTTGGGTTAGGATCTTTTTGTTTTTTGCATCTTCTCTGGCTGTTTTGTCTATGTTTACAATGTTGTCTTCTGCCCCGAGATTCTCTCTTCCATCTCTTGTAATCTATTGGAAATGCTTGCTTCTGTGATTCCTGATTTTTTCTTTAGGTGTTCTACCTCTAAGGTTATCTCTTTTTGTGTTTTCTTTATTGTGTCAATTTCCGTTTTAAATTCCCTCTTCCATTCCTTCATCTCTTTGATTCTGTTTTCCTCTAGTTCTTTGAGTTCTTTGAGTGTTTTTCTTGTTTTCTCTTTAAAAGCTTCTGAATCTTTTTGCTTTTCCTCCCGTTCTTGTTTAAGTATCTCTATCAGCATCTTGAGGTATGATTTCAGGTCTGTGTCTTTCTTTTCTGGAGTGTTTGGAATTCCGATGTTTTCTGTTATGGGAGAGCTGGGTTCTGGTGTTGCCAGGTTGTCTTTGTTTCCTTGGGATATACTCTTTCACTTTCCTCTTGCCATTTTCTTGGCAGTGATATGTTCTTGCCTTTCCCTTGTATCTGGTCTGTGTCCCTGGATCTCCACTTGTCCAGGTGGCAGATGGGTCGAGCCTTGTTCTATGCCTCAGAGTAGTCGGGTGGGAACAGAAGTTCCAAAGTTCTATTCCTGGTCGCTGGATCAGACAGGGCTGGGCAGGGCAAGGCAGGGGGTGCACTTTCTGTGTGTACTCCACAGAGATCTCTCTGCTCCCTGGCAGCCCAGGTCTCCCACCCACCAGTTGCTCAGCCTCTATGAGCTGCCATACAGGGTGGCAGATAGGCCAGGCTCTGCTCTGCGTCCTGAATTCGCCTCCGGGTGGAAATAGAAGTTCCTAAGTTCTGTTCCAGGTCACTGAATCGGGCAGAACAGGGCAGGTCAAGGCAGGGCGTGCACTTTCTGTGTGCACTCTGCAGAGATCCCTCCGCTCCCCAGCAGCCTAGGTCCCCCACTCACTAGTTGTTCAACCTTTACGAGCCGCCGTTCCGGGTGGCAGATCGATCTTAGCCATTCTAACTGGTGTGAGGTAGAATCTCAGGGTTGTTTTGATCTGCATTTCCCTGATGATTAGGAATGTTGAACATTTGTTTAGGTGCTTCTCAGCCATTCCATATTCCTCAGCTGAGAATTTTTTGTTTAGCTCTGTACTCTATTTTTAACAGGATTTTATATTCTATTAAAGGAGATAGGAAAGGAATGATTTTCATTTTTCTGCATGCTGACTGCCAGTAGATCCAGCATCCTTTGTTGAAGAGGCTGTCATTTTTCTACTGAACGTTTTTAGCTCCTTTGTCAAAGATCAAATGACCATAGGTGTGTGTGTTCATATCTAGGTCCTCAATTCTGTTCCATTGATCCACCTGACAATCTCCGTAACAATACCACACAGTTTTTTTTTTTTTTTTTTTTTTTTTTTTTTTTTTTTTTTTTTTTTTTAAATCACAATTGCTTTGTAATAAGCTTGAGATTAGGAAAGTTGATTCACCCAGAAGTGTTTTTATTCCTGAGAATAAATTTCACTATTCTAGTTTTTTTTTTTTTTTTTTTTTTTTTTTGTTATTTCAGATGAATTTTCAAATTGTTTTTTCCAAGTCTATCACCCCAAGGTATTTTATAGTCTTTGTGACTATTATGAAGGGTGTTGATTCCCTAATTTCTTTCTCAGCCTGTTTATCCATTGAATAGAGGAAGGTGGTTGATTTGTTTGAGTTAATTTTATAACCAGCTACTTTGCTGAAATTGTTCATTACTTGTAAAAGTTCTCTGGTGGAATATTTTTGGGGTCACTGAAGTATACTATCATATCATCTGCAAATAACTACATTTTGACTTCTTCCTTTGCAATTAGTATCCCTTTGACTTCCTATTTTTGTCTAATTTCTCTGGCCAGGATTCCAGTACTATATTGAATCGGTAGAGGGACAGTGGGCAGCCTTGCCTAGTCCCTGATTTTAGTGGGATTGCTTCAAGTCTTTCACAGTTTATTTTGATGTTGACTATTGGTTTGCTGTATATTGCTTTTATTATGTTTAGGTATGGGCCTTGGATTCCTGCTCTTTCCAAGACATTTAACATGAAGGGGTGTTGAATTTTGTCAAATGTTTCTCAGCATCTAGTGAGATGACCTTGTGGTTTTTCCTTTGAGTTTCACTCGTGGTGTACTATTATCTCCTTGAAGTCAGTGTATAAAGTACAGGGAGAAATTTATGACCATGAAAATGCTTTTTTGTCATTTATCTCCCCACTGTACATGTAATATCAATTAAAATTCCTTCCTAAGCACATTCTTAGTATGATGGCTACAGGATAATTCCTTTCTAATTTTATTCTGTCCATACTACCTGATTGATATTTTATCATTTACTGTGCATCTCTATAGTCAATCTGTAGTCAATCGTCTCCCCCATTATCCTCCATAGTAGCTGTGTTTTTTTTTCTCTAGTACTGTGATAAACACCATGACCAAAGCAACTTGGGAAGAAAGGGGTTTCTTTCCTCTTAATGCTTGAAGTCATTTCATCATTTATGTAAGTCAGAGAATATGGAATTTGGAGGCCAAATTTTCTGCAAAAGCCATGAAAGAACATTGTTTATGTTTACTAGCTTATTCCTTGTGGCTTTCTCAGGCTATTTTTTATAGCATTCAGGACCAATTTTCCAGGGATGGAATTGTATGCAGTGAGCTGGACCCTTCCCATATCAATCTTCAGTCAAGAAAATGCACCATAGGCTTGCCCACAAGCCAATGTGTTTAGAACATTGTTTAATTAAGGATCTCTCTTCCAAAATCACTCAAGCTTATGTCAAGCCAACATAAAATTAGCCAACACAAGTATCTACATATAACATAAAGCTATTGCAATTGTTATGGCTACGGGGTGACTAGGACAAACAATAACATTTGGAGACAAATTCCTACATTTATGTATCTTCAAAATATGCTCAATTTTCAGCTAAAATTTATAGTATATAACTGAACATTCTTACAGAGTTCCTGTTTGCCAACATTAAGATACAAACTGTTTAAGTCCCTTTGGAACATTACTGGCCTGACCCTGAGCTAAGCATGACAAAAAGCATTTTCACAGGCTTAATCTTAAATCATGAACTTAAGCCTAGGATGCATAGAAATATGTTCTTTAACTAACTAAATATGCTTAGAAATATACCTATCCTTAAAGTGTTTTCTTATATGACTATTTATACACATAAAATCTCTAGGATTCCTTTTCTGGGCAGGGCATTACTTTTGGAAATAACTTACTTGTTCTTCTTACATCCTGTGGTTCTAATAAATCATTCGTTACTGTTTATTTCTTAGTTGTGATTGTTTTTAACTTTGTACTTACCAAGATGCAACACTGTTGCACTCAGGTACAATATTTATACCTCCAATACAAAACTTGTCATCTCACATTTCTTTTTATAGTTCTTTTCTTGCACAGTGAGATCTGGCTCACAGAGCAACCCCTTTACTTACATGATGACTCCTACAGTATGTTTAAAAACTTCATATTTTTTATCTAGTGAAAAAGTGTTGTAAGAAAAGAGTTCCAGGTAAAGTTTGATGCTATGTATGCTTCAGATGTGGGTAATGCTTATAAGAATTCTGAAAAAGATTGGAACTAACTTACCACACAGCTTCCTGTTGTGACTTTAAGAGTCAGAGATATTAGGACAGCAATTGGCAGTGAGCAATTTTGTGACACATCAGGCCTAGTCTTTCTATTAATAAATGTTGCACTGGTATTTTTAAATAATACATTTAAAATCTTTATATAACCAAAGATTTCAGGGACTTAAAGTACAGAGTCCTCTTTAGCACAACTTTGATGATCATGTACTGAACATTTATAGCTTTGATTTAGAAAAGCCAGTAAAAGTTAAGCTTTGAAAAATGAAAATAGACAAGCTTTTGCCAAATTCAAATTCTCACAGGAAGTCTACAGTAGTTGAAATAGGACAGAAAAACAAAACAAAACAAAATAAAAACAAGAACAGCAACAAAAACACCTAACCCTAGAACACTCTGGACCCTCTTTGAAGGCAAAACTGTTATACAACCGAAGCTCAAAGGTAAAAAAAGAACAAGCAAAAACAAAAACAAGAAAAACAAAAAAAACCTCCCTAAAAGAGAACAAACAAACAAACAAGAAAACCAACAAAAACAACTAATGACAGCAAATGTCCTAATCTTCTGGCTCTTACAGTCTTTTCTTCCCCTCTTCTGAAATAATCCTTGAGACTTGGTTTTTAGGATTGTGTTGTACAAGTAATGCTATGCAGACTAAAAAGTCTGTATTTATGCATTTAGCAACACACATGCACACAGTCTCTCTCTCTCTCTCTCTCTCTCTCTCTCTCTCTCTCTCTCTCTCTCTCTCACACACACACACACACACACACACACACACACAATTAATACAAAACACCAGGCCATGAATTCAAAAGAGCAAATACTATGGAAGAATTTGAAGGCAGGAAAAGGAAGGTAGAAATGATACATTTGTACTATAATTTCAAAAATATTAATAAAAGGTGGGGGACATTATTACAAGAATACTGTAGTTTTGTGTAGCAATTCAGAGTGCTTTCAGAATCTCTGAAACTATCCACAGTCCTATAAGATTTCTCATATTACGTTCCTATGGAACGTAAGTGTTTAGAATATAGAACAGAATAGATTTGATGGTTGGCACACTGGGGCATAACCCCTATACATACTGAGTTCTACTGAGTCATGTTTTTTCATGTATGGTAGGACCTTGGGAAAATGCATTTAAATCATTCTTTCTTATAATACATGGAATGACAAAAGTCCCTAGAGGGGAAGTGAGTTATCCAAGGATATAAAAGCTTTTCAGGAAACAGCCTGAAGGGTTCTTGCTATATCAAGTAATTCAAGCACAGTGTTGTTAAAGGTTTAATTTCTGATTTCTAGAACAGTTATTGATGCAGAAAAAGTTTAAGTACCTTCTTGAGGTGCTCAGTCTTACTTATAACAGAATTTAAGAATAGAACAGAGATCAAGGACAATTTTATAAAAATTTTAAAGAAAAAGAAAAGAACCCAGTTAGATAAACTGTAAACCACGGTTGCTGTCTGGAAGAGGAGAAAAGGGAAAACATAAGCAACTTTTAGATTGCGTGGAGGTTAGGCACATGGTAGATAAGCAGTGAGTAGTGTTGAGGGAGGATTTAAGGAAAGAGTAAAGAAATACTAAATGTAAGGGAAGCCCAAGATGTTTAGGACTCTCTAATGATTTGAATAATAGCCCCATAGGCTCATATATTTGAATTATTGGTCCTCAGTTGGGGGAACTGTTCTAGGAAGAATTAGGAGGTGTGGCCTTCTTGAAGGAGATTTGTCACTAGGTACAGTGTTTCTTCTGTCTCATGCTAGTGGATCAAGAAGTAATATTTCAAGTACTGCTCAAATGCCATGCCTGCTTGTATGCTGCCATACTTTCTGCCATGTTGGCCATGGACTCTAAAGCCCTGTAACTGTATACCCAATTATACACTTCCTTTTATAGGTTACCTTGCTGATAGTGTGTGATTGCAGCAATTGAAAAGGAACTAAGTCACAAAGCATGCTTAGAAAAGAAAGAAAGAAAAAATCCAGAGGTAATTGACCTCCTTTCTGAATAAAAGTTTTGCATACTTATAAGGGTTTAAAGCTCAAACCTGGTAAGGGACTGCAATATGGGTGGCAATTTTGGGAAGAAAATACATAGTATTTCATTAAAGGACTACCCTTCCCATCTCTTTAGCACAGCATAAGGGAAATCAGCTTTCCTAGGGGTGGTCCCTTGGCAAGGTGACTGAATAAGCCCAGCTGTAATGTTATATCTCTACCCAGGGCAAAGATTCAACTCTCTCAACTCTAAGAGGTTCCTTGTGCTCTAACATTGTCTTTCTACTTTATCCTCAAGGGGTATTGGGCTGCAAGAGAATGGAGGGGAATTTTCATGGGAATGTCTAGTATTTGCTATTTTAACTATTGTTGATTTTGAAAAGATTTGTCTTGATGAAAAGGATTTGTGAACGATAACACAATTCATTTGTAATGCTGTCCAGGAATGCATTAGAGTTAGAAGGGCTTGCCATATGTGAGTACATCTTTCAAAATATTGAAGTATCTTTGCAGCTATGAAACTTGACGGATGCCAGAAGTTGGCTGAGAATGTTTGTCAACTTTTGGCAGACTTATCACTGCTGGCCTTAGCATGTTTCTTTGGTGGCCAAGAAAATTTCTGGTCAGACAACTCACTAATGTTTCTAATTATTTTTGATACTCTCCTGAGTAGCATAGTTTATTACTCTCTTAGAACACTGTGTAGTTATATGGTATTAATTGTTCTTAGGAGAGAGCCATGCACACATTTCTTCAAGAAGATGGAGTACAGCTAGTGTTCTACATTAGGGTATGATGCTAATATCTCCAGCTACAGGATAGCTGTTGTTGTTTAACATTTTGGCTAGTGTTGATTACTCTTGTGAGTCTTTATTCAAAAGTCTTTCCATTATCACAAAGCAGAAAGACAATAATCATGCACAGTTACAAGTTCAAGTAATAGATGATAGAAGTCTTCTGCATATGTTAACACAGTTTGTATTTTCAAATGTATTATGTAAGTTGATGATTTAAGATGCCAAAGACATTTTAGCTTATAGAATGTAAGAGACATGGTAGTTTACATGTAAGTACTCACACTATAAATTCCTACTTTAACAGCACTGCAACAAATTGCTGTAATAGTGCCTTTGTGGTAGTTACTAACCCTTATTTTTATACATAGACATTTGTTGCCTACATGTGTCAGACATCTTTGGCATGGAGAAAATACTGCTAAAGAAGATCTCTAAATTCCTTGGTTTGGTATTTAGAATATTGGAAAGTACATACACAAACATATATATATATGAACATACATAAAATGAGCTAAGGTGAGAGGGAGCTAAGAAATAAAGGTAACCTCATTTAGTTCTGGCACTTTTGGAATTGAAGGGAGAAGGAAGAAGAAGGGGCATGTGTCTTCTTTTAAAGAGCCCACTTCAGCAATAATGACCTTAATATGTTTGTGAAATTAGATCATGTATATCCTAACAATTTTTAACGGTGTATCCTCTTAACATCTCTGTATTGGGGATCAAATTTGAAGTATATTTATTTTGGAAGCCACATTGAAGCCACAGCCATAGGCAATTGCAACCATGTCAAAACACTGTGTATGTTGGATAAAAGCAGAGACTCCAAGGCCAAATAAACACAACAGTTAATTGACTGATAAAGGAAAAAGAAGCTTATAAAGCAGATTGGAAGTATGCAGCCAGAGTAGAAAATAAACCAGGAGAATAAATATAAGGAAAGCTGAGGGGAAAGAATGTGCTCAGCAATGCCAATACTGCTGGGGCATAGTGAATAAAAGCTGTCCATTGTGTTCCTTAGCAACATGAATGTGCTTGATGACCTTAAATCAGTTCTCTATGAAAAGGTGTGTGGGGCTTGGAAGGTAGGGTAAAAGTCATAATTACCTGTGTAAGTTACTGGTAAGGAAGTCAAATGAAAAGTCATAGGACCAAATGCTAATTGTTCCCATGGAAACAAGACCCAGGGTCATTGGAGGATTTAGGGAGAAAAGAGAAATTGGAAGTACTAGGCTGACTGTTAATTAGTTTAACAGAATGGAACCTAGGAGTAGATGGCATATGTAGCAGGAGGTAGCATTAAGAAGGAGGAAGAAGGCCAAGAAGTTGCAGGGAATTTCAATATACATGTGGTTCATTGATTAATTTGGATTCTGACCAAAAATCAATCAGTGTAGAGTCAGTGCTCTGAAAGAAACTCACTGTCCTAATTGAACTTGAACTAAAGTGTGTGAATAGCTCCAAAAACAATGATTACAGTGAAGCTGGTGTTGCCCTAGGCAAATAGCAGCTCCATCCAGTTCCTGTTCTCCTGAATCTGCCTAAGACAACACCCATATTGTGATCAGAATACAGACCTTTAGCTCACCCACTGAGGCAGTGAGAAAAGTTAACCCCAAGGACAAAATCATACTCTAATGTGACTGGATACTGTAGCCTTTTGGGATTCTATGGATTTCTTTTATTAGAGAGGAGTCTGGGAGTTTCTCTTTTCTAGATTTCTCTTGGTGTCCTCTTTGCCGGGCTGATGGTTGAGATCTTCTATAACTTAGCACTACAAACCCTTACCAATGCATTTGTTGTAAAGTTATAAATCCATTGTTGATCTTGACTGTGAGTCTCAGATGTACTACTTAGAAACTGATTCTTAAAGGCAATGATTAATAAATTGTACTTTATTAAAATCAATATTTAATATAATTATGGATATGGTTACATTTAGGACTACCTTTGCAGTCTTTGTGTTCTGTCTCCTCTGTTACTGGAACCTTTATTCTTTGTTTTCTTTTGGGTTATTTGACTATTTCAAACTCTATTTTTCTTTAGCTGTTGGTGTTTTAAATCTTTATCTCTGAATTATTTTTAATGGTTTCCCAGAGATCACAATACACATCCTTAATGTCTCAGTTTACTTAGAGTTAATATGGAACCACTTCATAAAAAATGTAGAGCTTTGAAACCACATAGGTCCATTAACCTCCCCTCCACTGTCCTTTGTGCTACACTTGTAGTGGGTATTACATTTACATATCTTAGAAACCTCACTAGACAGTGTTATCACTTTTGCTTTAAGTAGTTACATGCATTTTGAATAAATTAAGAGAAAATGTGTTCATTTATATTTACCTATCTATGTATGCATCTTGAGGAACTCATGATGTCTGGTAAGAGAAAAGTTCTGGTAAATTAAACAGATACAAAACCATCAGAAGTTTAAGAGAATAATCAGGAAAGTGTAATTTCATTGAGGTGCAAGAAAAAGGAAGAGGTGAGTAGAGTCTGCCTATAGCTAATTAAAGATTACCTAAGAGGAATGAAAATGTTGGGGGATTTAGTTATGTGGGGGCGGCACTGGTATTAATGAAAACTGATTTGGTAGAGCAAGAAGCATGTGAATTAAATTTGGGGTTGTTGTGTGAGCAGTGGGCGAATAAAAACAGGCACAGGGAAGGTCAACCATTTGTGAATAATTAGAGAGAAGAGATGGACAGAGAGAAAAGATGGACAGAGAGAAAAGATGGACAGAGAGAAGAGATGGACAGAGAGAAGAGATGGACAGAGAGAAGAGATGGACAGAGAGAAGAGATGGACAGAGAGAAGAGATGGACAGAAAGAAGAGATGGACAGAGAGAAGAGATGGACTGCTAGATGATGAGGATGTGATATTAAGTCAAAATGTTAGGTAATTGACTGGACAGTCAGAGAACATACAAAAAAAAAAAAAAAAATAAGAGGAAGGTTGGGCACCCTAAGGCAGAAGCAAAAGGAACATGAAATTAAAGGTGGCTAGAGCTAAAGGCTCTAAACAAAATTTAGAATGATCCACTTAAAAGAAGAATGCAAAATAACTGGAACAAGAAAGGAGTAGCTGATAGTGGAGTGTGAGGTAGGAGCAAAGATTCAAAGTACAGGACGAAGGTTTTCTTTGAGTGTTGACAGAATTTGCAAAACAGTAGGTTGTCATATTTGCTGTTGTTGAGAGATCTGCACATGAGCTTTTGGTTTGTGGTTTTTGTTTATTTTGTTTTTGTTTTCCTCTGAAAAGTCAAAGAGATATTCTCCTCATTTAAGATGTGAGGAGATATGTTTGGAAAAGTTTGGAATAGTACAGAGTGACTTGATGAGAGAAATGTTAATTCTCAAGATGACACTACAAGTGTTCTATCTACTACATAAGCTATGAGGAGACACATTGCTCCTTAGCTTTCATTTTTGAGATAACTGGATGTAGATGACAAGGTCTTCTATAGGTTCATATATTTGAACACTTTGTACCAAGTTGGTGGTGTTGTTTGGGGAAGTTTGATTAGCCTTACTGGAGGAAGGATGCCACTAGGAAGGGGCTTTGGGATGAAAGAATCATAACACTTGCAACTTGCTTTTTGTATTATGTTGGCAGTTGAGAATATGAGTTCTCAACTTCTTGCTTTTGTTGTTATGTCTGGGGCTTCCAAGCATGCCTCCCTTCCATGATGGGAATCCATCCCTCTGAAACTAAGTTTCTCAATCAGTGTTCTAACACAGCTATAGAAAAGTAACTAATTCACAGGGTGACTGAAAATAAGTTTGGGCCTATCAAGTAATTTGCATACTTTTGGTGGCACATTTTATTAACAGACTTTATAGGCTAAGGTCAAATTGCCTAAGTTTGAAACTCAGCATTATCACTACCCCTCTGACTTTGGAAAACTTAAAGTCAGCATATTATGATTTTTTTTTGTAGATAACATATGACAGTCATATTAGTTCCCATCCCAAGAAAGTAGCTGTGACAGATTGTGTGTGCAAAGTTTTTATTCTTATGGATAGTAATCACTCAGTGGCTCAGTAATTGGTAGTTGTCATGAGTTGCTTAACCCCCTGATTTTAATACAATTAATTAATTGAAGAGAACCACCAAATTGCAGTAAAAAGGTTGCAGAGTGGCCTGAAATCAGCCAGTGGAGTTAGTTAGATGATTTCAGTCCCTTGTGTCTTCAAGTGATGCTAACCTTATTGTTTCTCTCAGCTATATCTACTGATCTGAACTGTTCTTATATTTGTGGGTTAGAGCCCTTAGGAAGGTTTTGTATAATGCAGCATATAAATGAGTGTTTAATCATTGACTGATGTGATGAATTTGGATAGAGATAAGTTGACATATATCTGAGGGCAGATGGAAGACAGAATGTCTACATAATTTCATTTGGTGATAGCCAAAGTCACAAAATCGAATCATCAAAATTAAATCAGAGAATTAGAGAATCTTGTATTTGGAAGGGTCCTTTAAGGCCATCTGGTCCAACCTTGCATTCAGCATTGGAATCCTCCCTACAGCATCTGTAAGAGAGAATATCAGGCCAGTTGGGAAGGAGATTATGGCAAATGATATAAAGCCAAATGGCATTTCAAATGGCTGACGCTCTGGGTGATTTGGTTTTAAAGCAGATCCAGAGGAGCTATGATAGAGTTCAAGTTGTGAAAGTATTGTTTTTCTTGTAAAGAAAAAGACTGAAGCTTCACACACTGTTCTTGCTACTGACTTTGTTTGCTGGTGGTAACTTTGTATTTTGTATTAGTTTACTTATCTGTGAACAGGAAACAGGATGCTTTAATCTTCCATAGTAGCTTAATTATTGCAAAGGAAGTTAATACAAAGATAGACTTTCCAACATGGAAGATATTGATAAATGTTAGTAGACTAGAAGTTTAAATATGTCTGCAAGCAAAGTAGCTTGAGACTAAGAACCCAATTACCAAGTTGGGCTATCCAAACTTAGGGTGAGCTTTTAGCATGATTGAGGATAGAAACTAGTTGTGCCATTCTAAGTTAAGATTGACCTCACAGAAAAGTGTGTGATAACAGATGTATTGGTTAGCCCCCTCTTTCTTGTTTCTTTAATCCAGTGTCAGAAGCTTAAATTCTTATATTAGCGTTTTGAAATTTTTGATTTATGAATCTGTAAAAGTCATAATGTAACATGTTCAAGTTGTATGAGTCATTTGTTTCTTAGTATCAGGGTTAGGATTAAATTTGAAACAGGAAGGACAAAAAAAAAAAAGAAACAACAACAACAACAAAAAGGGAAAAGGTTACTAAATGCTCAGAGATGTGGGGCAGTATTTGGAAAATAAAAGAAGGCATTGCTCACAAGTTACCTTAGTCCTGGGTAGAGAACAGAGCCTGGTAGTTCCCCTGAATCTTTTTTTTCCCCTATCCTCAGAGCTCAAGTATCTCCAAATTAGGAGCTGAATGATTTTTTTTTTTTTTAGATTTTACATTACAAAATTGTTTTAATTAGATTGCCTTTCCAGGACCAGTGAGATAGCTCAGGAAGTGTCTTAGTTAGTTTTATTGCTGTGAACAAACACCATGACCAATGCAAGTTTTATAAAAGACAGCATTTAATTGGGGCATGCTTACAGGTTCAGAGGTTCAGTCCAGTCAGTATCAAGGCAGGAGCATGGCAGCATCCAGGTGAAGGAGGAGCCAAGAGTTCTACATCGCCATCCAGTGGAAGCCAGGGACCAACTGAGCATCCTCAGGCAGCTAGGAGGAGTGACTCCAAGCCCACCCCCAGAGTGACACACTTCCTCCAACAAGGCCAGACATTCTAATAGTGCCACTTCATGGGCCAAGCATATGCAAACCATCAAAGGAAGTATAGACCCTTGTCCCCAAGTATTATCCAAATTCAATTCCTGAGACCCACCAGGGAGACAGAGATAACTTGCTTCTGAAAGTTGTCTTCTGACCTTCACACACACATCGGTAGATATAGCTGCATGCCCAAACTAAATAAATAAATAAATAAATAAATAAATAAATAAATAAATAAAAAATAAACAGATTAAAATAATAAATAAAGTGCTTTCCCTGGCTTTGTTTTCTTTTCTTTTGCATTTTTATTAGATTTTTAATGCATTTACATTTCAAATGTTATCCCCTTTCCTAGTTTGCCCTCTCTCCTATCCCCTTCCCCCTACTTTTCTCTAACAAGAGAAAATGTTTGGTCCAAATTCCTAATTGTACTAATGCTTAGTTTGAGGAGAGCTATTCAGTTTCATTTATCTTTAACTACCCTAATTTATTTTAAGATTGGGCAGCATTAAGCACTGAGAAGTCTAGGAGTTCATATGTAGCAACAGCAGAACACTTAGAATGAAAGCAATACTTTTGCTGTCACTTAAAAAGTGTAAGTTTCCACCTAAAGTGGAACAAGGGTAATGAACAAAGAGATGGGGGAAAGCTCCTGAGGCATCAACCCTACACAAAGAACCATAGGGAACTAACATGCTGCACCATTTTTATAGCAGCTTTATTTTAATAGTCAGAAGCTGGAAAGAACTGAGATGTCCTTCAACAGAGGAATGGATACAGAAAGTGTGGAACATTTACACAACGGAGTACTACTCAGGTATTAGACACAATAACTTCATAAAATTCTTAGGCAAATGGATGGAACTAGAGACTATCATCCTGAGTGAGGTAACCCAGTCACAAAAGAACACACATGGTATGCACTCACCGATAAGCAGATACTAGCCCCAGAAATCTCTGAATATCCAAGAAATAAATCAGGGAGTAATTATGAAGCTCAAAAAGAAGGAGGGCCAGTTCTTTTTTGAAGGGAGAACAAAACACTCACAGGAGGAAATGAAAGGTTAATTAGAGAAACAGGGATTGAAGAAAAGATCATCCAGAAATCGCCTTACATGGGGAACCACCACATATGCAACCACAAAATTCAAGTACTATACCTGATGCCAAGAAGTACTTACTTGCAGGAACTAAAGAGAGATGTCTCCTCAGGGACAATGTTAGAGTCATATAGATACAGCTGAGAATGCTTGCAGCTAACCATCAGACTGAACATAGGGACCCCAGTGAGGGTGCTAAAGAAAGGAGTGAAAGAGCTGAAAGGGGCTGTAACATGGGAAGAACAACATTATCAATCAACCAAACACTCCAAACTCCCATCGAGTAAAACACCAACCTTTGTGCACACTTTGAAAGACCTATTGATCCAGTTGAATTTGTAAGCTTAATATAGCAGTGTCTGCCATCAATGTGAGAAGAGGCTTTTGGTCCAGGGAGGGCACGTTTTCCCAGTGTAGGGGAATGGCAAGGCAATGAGGTAGAGAGGGTGATTATGAGGGAGTGTAACTTTGTGAAGGCAAATGGAGGGGGATGGGGTATGGGAGCAGGGGAAGGGAAAGGGATAACATCTCAAATGTAAATACAGAGTATCTAATAAAAAAAGAAGACAACATGGCAGCTAACTGATTGGGAAAGTATCTTTACCAATCCTACATCTGATAGAGGGCTTGTACCCAATATTTACAGAGAACTCTAGAAGTTAGACTCCAGAGAATCAAACAATCCTATTAAAATGGGGTATAGACAAAGAATTCTCAACTGAGAAATACTGAATGGTTGAGAAGCACCTAAAGAAATGCTCAACATCCCTAGTCATCAAAAAATGTAAATCAAAACAACTCTGTTATTTCACCTCACATAGGTTAGAATGGCTAAGATCAAAAACTCAGGTTACAGAAGATTCTGGTGAGGATGTGGAGAAAGTGGAACACTTCTTCATTGTTGTTTGGATTGCAAGCCTAGAGAATCACTCTGGAAATCAGTTTGGCGATTCCTCAGAAAATTGGACATAGTACTACTACCTGAAGACCCAGCTATTCCACTCTTGGGGCAGATACCCCAAAGATGCTCCAACATCTATCAAGAACACATGTTCCAGCACATTAATAGCAGCCTTATTTATAATAGCCATAAGCTGGAAAGAACCCAGATGTCCTGCAGCAGAGGAATGGATATAGAAGTTTTGGTACATTTATACAATGGAATACTATTCAGCCATTAGAAACTTTGACTTTATAAAATTTCTAGGCAAATGGATGGAACTAGAAACTATCATTCTGAGTGAGGTAACCCAGTCAGAAATAAACACACATGATATGCACTCATTGATAACCAGATACTAGCCCCTGAAAGCTCTGAATACCATAGAAATAATTCACAGACCTTATGAAGCTCAAAACTTAGGAAGGTTAAAAAGTCTCAGTCCTTCTTAGAAGGGAGAACAAAACACTCACAGGAGGAAATACAAGGTCAAATAGAGGAGCAGGGATTGAAGAAAAAATCATTTAGAGGCTGCCTCACCTGGGGATCCACCCCACACACAGCCACTGAATTCAAGCACTACTGCTGACACCAAAAAGTGCTTACTGGCAGGAACCAGATATAGATGACTCCTCTGGGGCTCTGCCACAGTCATACAGATACATCTGAGCATGCTCACAGCTAACAATGGGACTGAACATGAGGACCCCAATGAAGGTGCTAAAGAAAGGACTGAAGGATCTGAGAGAGTTTGCCAACAACCAACCCCTCCCTAACTCCCACGGACTAAAACATCAACCATTGATTACACATGGAGAGACCCATGGCTCCACTTTCATATGTAGCAGAAATTAGCAGTGTCTAGCATCAATTTGAGAAGAGGCCTTTGGTCCAACGAAGGTGTGTTTTCCCAATATAGGGGATTGCCAAGGACCTGAAGTGGAGAGGGTGATTGGGAGAGGGTACAGCTTAGTGAAGACACATAGAGGGGGTGTGGGAGAGGGGTGAAAAGAATAACATTTGAAATGTAAATACAGAGAGTATCTAATTAAAAAACCCTCCAAAATAAAGAAATATCATTCTTCAGGCAAGCATATATGTTCGGAAAAATGTTTATTGCTCCAAAAGAAATATTTGCTAGTTACGTATACATAACACTCTAGATTTTATCAGGTAGTCCTAAAGTAGAATATCCCATTTTGTCTTTAAAGCCCAAGTGGTTGGTTAAATAAGACTGAAAACAAGCAAGCAAGCAAACAAACAGACAATTCTTGCTTTGTTTTACTTAATATAATCTACAATGGTAGCAAGAAGGAGCAGGCCTCTAAGGTAGGATTCTGCCACAGATGAAAGCTGTTCATTTCCAAGTTTTTACTCTGCATCCTGATCCATGCTACATGAGCATTTCAATTCTGGTAGGCTTAGAAGAAAAAAAAATACTTCTCTTTTTGTTAAGAAAGATAGAGACTTTATGCAAGTGTACCTGGGTCCCACAATAAAATATGGTGGGGGCTTAGCAGTGAGAAACACTTATTCATAAAGAGGACTTGGCTTTAATTCCAGCATCTTCACAGCACATTACAACCCTCTATTACATCGTTTCTAGAGGATCTGACTCTTTCTTTTGACCTCAGGGTGCAGCAGGCACTCAGCTGCTATACATACATACTTACTTGTGGACAAAATACCCATACATGTAAAATTAAAAGAGTAAGCTTAAAAATAAAAGAAAGATGACAGTTCTCAATCTATAGCCTAAGCTGGCCTCTATCTTGAAAGAACTTTAGCCTCCTCAATGGTGATATTACAAGTGACTTATGTCATGTCTGATTCTTAGGCCATCTTAGATTGTATGTCCTTCTCCTGGGAGTAGATTTGATATCAAGACTGAGATAAATTTCCCTAAGCCAGACTTCTACATTCTACCCCACAATTTCTATATTATTAGGTCACAGATGTAATTTTCATGAAAATAAAGAAAACACAGTTCTTACTCTTGTTCTCTTAGGTAGATTATCTGCCAGATTTGCAGTAGCTATACTTTTCCTTGTTCCCTTTAGGGATTGAACACATGGGCATATTCTAATCTGCTTATTTCATAAAGTTTAGACAGTCATGTAGCTTTCCATTTGGGCTCACATAGATCTTTGATTTGCAGTACAGAAGTATGAAAGCCAACAAAGACTAGTTTGAAGCAGAATTTTACAAATTACAAGAGCTAAGCAGAATAAAAAAATAAAAATCCAACTTTAACTTTATTCATAAACAAAAAGATAAAATTATATAAGGGAAATAAAATCAATCATAATAAATGAAACTGCTTTAGACGTGTGTCAATTTTCTTCTATTGAAATAAATTATTTATTTGAGCAGTGGAAGCACTTATTTCAATATTAGAAAAATAATGCTATTTGTTTTCAGCATAAAATAACCCTCAGGTGGAATAGACACATTGATTTTTTAATGGATTTTAAATAAATCCAATGTCTTCATAATGAAAACTTACAACATTCACCAGAATATGGTAGTTACATAAGACAGTGGCTTCCTAAGGAAAAAGAAAATTGCATTCCCTTCCATTCATTGGTTTTTGTTAAATACAATTTGTCCATTCCGTTTGACTGGCCAATTTGATTGCAGCATTCTAAAACTCAGCAAGGTGCAGTATAGATCCACAGGCCTGACTTAGGAAAACCAAGACCAAACAGTACAATAATTGGATCGGTACATTAATTAGATCCAGTGATAAACCTCAGTTTATTGTCACAGGACTATTGGGCTGCAGGAATCTAGAAACAGGGTGCTTTGATAGCTTGATTGATTTTCTATGATATTTGGTACCAAACAGCAAGCAAGAGAGAAAACAGAACAGCTGTGCAACAACCATAATCAAATGCAAATGCCTAGGAGTCTCCACAGCAAAATAACAAAGACAGCAGAATGATGCCCGTTTGGATCAGTAAGAGCTAGGCTCCCTCCCTTGGAAATTTTCACACACAATAATCACTATTAAAGCTGTCCCCTTTTGCCAAATTGAAACATTAGTGAATAGGTAAGTTGCCTGATGGCATGTAAGCTGCTGATAAAGTTACTAACCATGCATGCAGCTAAATGACTTGAGTCCTCAACCAAATAATGCAAAACAGCATTATATCTTTAAAATTAATTATTTGAAAGAACCCTTAAAAGAAGATGAGGGGAACAAAACTGTTTATGCTGCTGCAGTAAGACCCCATTTTGACAGGTTCACATATAAATAATGCTGTTGATAGCACACTTATTCCAGAGAGCTAACAAAGAACATGTTTCAGATGCCTGAACTACTAGCTGGAATGGATTTTTACTCTCTGCTCCTCCTTTAATTCATCTATTTGGCAAACCTACTACGTGTCAACTGGGTTGCAATACTTACTGGACACCTGTATGACTAACATTTTGACTGTTCTACTGTGTTCCGGACATGACTACTATCCAATCAATATTGTGAAAACACATTTTGATTGTTTCATAAACATTTGACACCTCATTGCTCAAAAAATGTGTGCAGACTCCCCATTGCCTACCAATTTAATCCCATATTTTCCTTGGCATTTAGATTCCTGTGTCAAACAGATCTCTACAGATTTTTTTCTCCTACATTATCCCCTCTAGACTGAAGCTCCTTGGTTGCAGTTTAGTTAATCATGATAGACATTTATTGAGTGTTCTCTATGACTAATGAACATACTAGACATGGCAATTACATGGTTAAGACTGGAGGAATTCTTGTTTTAGCAAAGGAGGTAGACATAATAAAGGAATACTTTCAATATACTGTGGTTACATGCAATAATAAGAGTGAGCATGGTGTTCTCAGAGAAAAGGCTTGTCACAGCCTGAAAGGTGAGAGAAGACTTCTTAAAGGGGTCCAGACTTTGCATTTATTCCAACTTTGTTTTCCCTGGCCCTGGTATAATTCCTGGCACAAATATTCATAGTATATTCAATTTAAAAGACTCCTCTTATCCACACTGTTATCTTTATGCACCTTCTCTCTCCTTTGCCTATTGGAAAACCATCTCTCTCCTACTTTGTTTTTAAATCAGAATCTTTGTCTTTTGTAGGTCCTGGATTAAATGCCACCTTTCCATGAAGGCTTTCTGGATGAGTATATTGGCATGAAATCAGAGTATGGCAGTAAATTGGCATGAAAATAGATTGTTCTCAATAAAATAAAGACTGTCATCCACAGAAGAGATTGGCACTGGTCTCCCACTTCTCTCAAGTGGAGCTTGAGAGGCAGGACCTCTCTCTCAAGCCTATGATCTCTACATACAACTGTCAGCTTGATGATTCTAGTTGGAAGTCACAGAAACAACTCAAATGCAATGATTTCTAAACAGAACACACTGACACTTCTGTTTGAGGAGTCTGTTCTGTTCCAGTGTTTCCCACATGGTGAATGGTATTGCTCTTCATTTGATCCCTCTAGGCAGATACATGGAGCCTATTTGGCTCACTCCACACTCTGTATTCAAAATACTTCTGGGTTTCTATTTCATCAATAGGGACTTCCCACTTTTGCCTAGAAGAGGCTGGAGGAACATGTCTTGTCTCTGCTCCTTTCATACAATTCTCTTTCAAATTCCACTCCAATATTTAGTCAGAGTGGCTCAAAAATGAAATATTAATTACCTAGGTCAACTGTCAAAACAGTCTAGCAGACTATGGTTACTTTTAGAGTCAAGTTTACAATCACACAATAGATTACAAGCTTTCTCTGGCTCATCTTCATTTGTACTTACTTTCTCCATCACTTTTTTCCTTCATCATGCAAAGAATATCTTATAGTGTGTCTTTCAGACATGCTGTTTCCCTGCCTGGATCGCTGTTTCTCGGGATGGATATGTGAGATGTTTCTTTTGTAGAACTTACTGCTGCTGAAGTAATGCAACAAAATACCACAGACTAGATAACATATGAGACACAAATTTGTTTCTCCAAGTATTAGAGGCCGCAAGTCTAAAATGAAGGTAGGTACTAGGAGGTTTTGTGTCATAGAACGGATTTTTTTTTCAAGAAAGAAGGCACAAGGAAGCTTTATGGATGCAGTTTTTCCTTGATAAAGACACTGCTGGCATTTTGAGGGATATGTCCTTGTGACATAGTCCTCTGCATAAGTCTCCATTCCTGATACCATTACATTTAAGTCCTTGCTTAAGGTAGATGGCTTTTGGAGCTGATTAAGAAAGGTTCCTTGTGGTTTATGGGAGGCACCTGATAAAGAGAAACCTACATTTAGGTCTCTATTTACCCAATAACAATCTTTCTGCTTACCTGGCCAAAGTTCCTCTGTTTAGAACAGAGTCACCCGCACCATCATTTTGGTGTTTTACTTTGGACCTATCAAAATGTCATGCCTTTCTGCCAACTGCTATAGCACTTAGCTCACACTAGGTCATACTACATCTTCCCCTTTCTTGTATTCTAAACAGGTTGAGTATGAGTGAGTCTTGTTTATTACTACATGAATAGAATTCACAACTGTTTGGTAAGTATTTGTAACCTGGAAAGTATCAAGTAGTTATAAATGATGTATCTAACAATGTTGACTTTACTTTTTTTCATTCACTAGTCAATCTGGTTTCATCTCTCTAGCACAATTCAGGCTTTGTGGGTTATCTATAAAATATCTTCTTACCCGATACACATATACTAAAAATCCGTGTGTGTTATTACTATAGTCACCTCAACTAATTCCTAATTTCTTTGGAATAAGAAGTCACTCATTACCAATGGTCTTAAGAACTTCTATGATCTGGACCCTAGATACTTTTATCAAGAGGGTGGCCTCAAGAAGGTGAACACACGGAGATAGGAAATTTATCTGGTTTTTACATTAACTCAGACTGTGAGTGTGTGTTCCCCTCATTGACTATGTCCAACCTTACAGTCTTTTTTTTTTTTTTTATTTCTTCTTACCGCTTTATTTAAAAAAAAAAAGAGGGATACATGTACAGATTTTTAAAGGCATTTTGGCATAACAATATGAATATTTTTGTCAGTACTTAATTCTTTTAGAGGTTTGATTCCATTCATAGAAATCCCATTAGTTACCATAAGCATGAAGTACATGTAGGACAGAACATAACATGGAAACAGATTTCTTGTGGGGTATATACATTTATTTTTTTTCTCTAAGAAGGACTGAGGCTTTTTTTTTTTTTTCTTTCTTTCTTTTTTTTTTTTTTTTGAGAGCTTTCTGGGGTTAGTACCCATTATCAGTGACTGCATATTATGTCTGTTCTCTTGTGACTGGGTTATCTCACTCAGGATGATATTCTCTAGATGCATTCATTTTCTTAAGAATTTGGTCAAGTCATTGTTTCTCATAGCTGAGTAGTACTCCATTGTGTAAATATACCACAATTTTTGTATCCATTCATCTATTGAAGGACATCTGGGTTCTTTCCAGCTTCTGGCTATTATAAATAAGGCTGCTATGAACATTGTGGTGCATGTGTTTTTGTTGTATGTTGGAGCGTCTCTGGGGTATATGCCCAGAAGTGGAATAGCTGGGTCTTCAGGTAGTACTATGTCCAATTTTCTGAGGAATTGCCAGACTGATTTCCAGAGTGGTTGTACCAGTTTACAATTCCACCTACAGTGGAGAAGTGTCCCTCTTTCTCTGCATCCTTGTTAGCATCTGTTGTCATCTGAGTTTTGGATCTTGGCCAATCTGACTGGTGTGAGGTGGAATCTCAGGGTTGTTTTGATTTGCATTTCCCTGATGACTAAGGATGTCAAGCACTTCCTTAGATGCTCTGAGCCATTGGATATTCCTCAATTGTTTTGTTTAGAACATTTTGTTTAGCTCTGTACTCCATTTTTTTTAGTCTTAATTCAATTGGATAGTTTGAAGAATTGAAAGAGGAAGTAGAAAGGGAACACTCCTCCAAGGGGCACAGGTCACAACTTCAGGTTATTGAAGTCCTGGGAAGCAGTAGTTGGTTTTTGTGGGTGGTGGTTGCAGATTAAAATGTCTTTCAAGGAGGGGAAGATTAAAAACAAGGGATATGAATTATTTGTCCTAACCTCAAATTTTACAGAATTTGATAGAAAAGACCCATGCTTATTATTTCTTATACCCCAAACTATTTTTCCTTTCATCAGTCCTTATTGATCCATTCATTGTTTTTTATTTTTCATTTTCTCTGACCTTGCATCACCCTTTGTATATTCAGTTTATCTCTGGAATATACACACACTCTGTACTGTCTACATATGCTTTAAGATATAACTGTAGAGATAATTCAAGGAAGCTTTCTCTGTTCTTCTCCCCTTTTAACCCATGTTGCTTTAACTGTTTCTCAGAACATAGGTTGTGTTTTATCACTTATTGTACTCTCCTATTTCTGTTCACATCCTCTCACCTCCTAATCATAAAGCTGACTAGATTCTTCGAGGTTATACATGTCCTGCTTATAACTGTGTTTCTAGGACACAAAACATGATATATCATGATATATACTGGGCACCTGTGATATATTTAAGGAATTAATGTTCTGGGACTTCTGGTACCTTAGGTAGGGGTGAACAACTTTCAGGGAATGAATTGGAATATATTCAAATATATGATATTGAGACAATAAATGAGCAACCGTACTAGGTTCAAAAGTTGATGGCATGCTACATCCAATAATAAGTCAGACATTTTATTGCCTACCCTTCTAACACAGTGGGAAGAAAAATGGAAAAATACATTTTATGCTTTTAGTGATAAAAATAGAATAACTGCAGGTAGCAGAGTAATAACAATCATTTAGTAACTCCTCACTTTGGGTGCAGGAACTATAGTGTACATGGTTATCCCATTTGAAATTCTTAATAATTCTATGAAATGGAAACACTGAAGTTGAAGGTTCTTTTCCACAGACCAAATATGCATTAAATGATAGAATTTTAGGTGAATATCATGTTTGCTCAGTTTAGAAGCCAGGATCTTTTGTTGCTTGCTCTGTGTTACCTAAACAGGAGTTGAACTTAAAATCACCCAGCCATACATAGATATCTGCACAGTATTGCTGATATGTCTGTTGGGAGAACTGAAATCAGTGGTTTGAATCCTTCCTAATGCTGTGTCCCTCTTAATATAGTTCCTTATGCTGTGGTAACTCCCAACCATGAAATTATTTTTGTTATTACTTCATAACTGTAATTTTGCTTCTGTTCTGAATCATAATGTAAATAGCTGTGTTTTCAGATGGTCTTCTGATAGTCTGTGAAAGGGACATTGGAATCCCAAAGGGATTGCATCCTACAGGTTGAGAAATACTGACCTCGATTCCCCAATGGTACTCTTCCTACTCCTGAAAGTGAAACAGCCTCTCAGAAAAACAAAATGGCTTGGTAAGTAGGCAGTTTCTTTTCTAACATTTGCTGGGAAATTTCCATGGAGTTCCATTAGTAATTTGTGTTTATTTTTTAGTATTAATGTCACTTGCTGGGAAGTATGAAGGGGCGTGTAGAGATGGAGGAGCTTGATGAATGCTCCTGGGAGCTGAGTGCTGGACAAGGGAGGATCAGGCATAGGAACCAAAGTTTTTAGCATTAATCTACTGCTTAGCTGCTCCTTAAATACAACTTGGCTTAGATGCCTGACAGGGAAATTACAGTCCAGTGTCCTATCTGTGTATTTTCTTATGGACTATCCATGTCGGTGCAGATGGAGAACATTTCATTGCACATTTTTATCTGTTCAAATTATGATTCCTCCTATGTATTCAACTCCCATCTTCCCTGACTGTTTCAATTTTCCACTTTCCTTTATGACTTCTCACTTTTGTCTGCCAGTAACATACCGGGAAAGAAGTATTTATGCCATTGCCTGAGCGACAGGATTTATTGTACTGGAATGCATCCAGATGTAAGGAGGATTGTGAGAAGACAGCGGTCACCCAGGAGGGAGGTGACTAGAATTCAGAACAAAGACTTGATTATGCCAAGGAGGAGGAAAACGAGGGCATTTTCTTTCCTATTTTGTACAGCTTATGTTCTACATTTTGTCACTGTGTAAAAACAAGGCAGCTTTAAATGAGAAAGTAACTCTGCAGATTATAAGCAGATAAATCTATAGGCATGTGAAATCGTGCTCCAGTGCTTGAGCACCGAGTCTGTTTAGGTTGTTAGGGGTTCTCACCTGGGAGCTGTGCTTACCTCACTATAAAGATTGGATTTTAGTAGTACTTACTGTAGCAAAGTTCCCCCTGAAGCAGTTTGAACTGTGTCTGCAGATCCTGGTGTGGCATTTTATACTCTATCTTCATGATGATCATTCATTTATTAATGTGCTAAAGAGGGAAGACTTTCCCATTAACAGTGATGGTTAAAAAAAAGGTTATGACATTGGGTAATCAGGCCTTTAATGGAGATGAAAAAAAGCATCAAATATCTTCCTTTCATTTGTCAGAGATAAATTCATTTTGAAAAACATAATGTTCAAGTCTACTCACAGGTACAGAAATATGGGTTATCTTGAAGGCCATTTTGAGTTCTAATTGCATTTAAGCATTGAATATTCAAGCACTTAACCTGAACTGTATTTTTAGACAATGTACAAACACATTTCCTCTTAAGAAAAAAATGTAAAAAAATATGTATGATATTTTTTAATGTATTACAGACAGTGACTGAAAATTGGTCTCAGAACCAGAAAGATAAATCTAGAAAAATGAAAAGAAAATAGAATTATATTGTAAATCACTATATTATTAAACTCAGGAGTTTCTATTTCAGAAGGATCCATTCAACTACTAAATGCTAATAATTATAGAGCTGCCTGCTCATGGTTCTGTGTTCATATAACTAGTCATCATTCATGTATAACCAGAAGTCAAATTTTGGCTCTGCCCTCTTGATTATCATAAGCAGATTACTGATGAAGTCCAAAAGCAGAGACTACAACTAAATGGAAAAGAAAGTAAGTGGGGACTGATAGGACAAGTGAGGATAAAGGATTCAAAACCAAAAAAAAAAAAAAAAAAAAAAAAAAGAAAGAAACCTAATATCATTCCTTGTTCTTTTCAAAATGTCTACAAAGACCTGGACTTTACCTTTTAAGCTCATAAAAGACAAAATTAATATGTGTCAAAAAAAACCTTTAAAATGTTTCTTTGTTGTATGAATTCCATTTTAGAAATTTATTTGTATTAAAATGACAAGATTCTAGCAAAAACACAGATATATTGTTTGTTAGAACACGACATTTTTAAGTCAGAAAATAAGGTAGAAACATCATTGATTAAATAAATTATGGCCTATCAGTAAGATGGAATATAATTCAGCCATTAAAGTTATAGTGTATTCTATTTATTCATAATTTTATATTAGCAAAATTGTATGAGAAGGAGGATTATAAAATTACCAAGATAAATATATATGTAGAAATTTTACCAATAACATAATGATTTCTAAAGAATGTTTATTGCGGTTGCTACATTTTCCTTTCCTGATTTCTATATGCATTGGTTTTTGTTGATATAAAATGTTGGATCCTAGAAGTGAATCAACTACTGCCACTTTACTAATAGAGTGTAATTCCTAACTCCACTGTAAATACTTACCCTTATAACCACAGAAAAATATAACTTTTGCTCCTCATCAAAGAAGGTCCATTTTGCTTTAGAGACCCTTACAGAAATCCACAATTGGTCAAATGTAGAGAAACACTGACTATAGTGTAAAAATCTCAATGGACACATCTACAACCCAACATCTACTCCTATGGCTCAGGGAACATCACAGAAGAGGGACTGAATATGTTTTCAGTGCCAGAAGAACAGGATAGTTTTTGCTGAATAGTGTCCTTTCTTTATGGCATGGGGAATTTATACCTATGAAATCTCAACCATATGGTTGCTTGAATGAGACCTGCACAATGACCCCATCATTGATATACTGATATGGCTGAAAGAAATATCATAAGACTCCACTCATAGATGAAGACTTACAGCAACTAATGACTTCTAAGACAGGCAAAATCTGTCTTTACTAAGGAAGGAGCTTTCTGATAGGTTGCTCAGTTCTAAATGGTCATACACATATGAGCAACACCAAATGGACTCTGCATGTTGTAGGTTATTATCCCCTCTGCAACAATAATTAAAGAAGACAAGGTCGTGAGTTTAAAGAGTGAGGAGGACACTTGAATAGTTAGACTGGGAAGAAGGAGAAGAGCAAATGTTGCAAATATGTTACTTATGTCTGTATTTCTAAAATAAATGAATAAATAAACAAAAAATAAATAAATAACATAATTTAACTTAAAAGGTAAAATGAATAAATTGAACTTTCAAAATAATGGTACAGTTGCCTGAGAAACACTGATTTTTGAGTACACTTCTTTATGATTAGCACAAAGTATGTATTTTTTTTTATTCATTTGTGGTAGAAAATAAAAGCACTAATTTCCTCAAGCTTTTGAGATCCTCTAAAGAAGGCTAAGTATGTAAACTGTGTTGGTAGGGTGTTCTTCATGCTCATGGCTTTAATAAATACCATGACTACATCTGAATGAGAAAATTGCATGAGCATTGACAGACTGGAAGATTCTTAGATTATACCATTTTGGTATTTGATGAAAACTGCTTTTCTCGTGAAAGCAGACTGTCCAAGCATCTGCTACAGCAAGACCATTCTTTCCACTGTGGTTTGAAGGCACAGTAGAATGGAAATATTTTCTCAGGTGACAAATTTAATTAGTAGACACCCGAGTCTATGAGTATCCTCACTAGAAGTAAGAGAGATAGAAAGATAAAGATGGATAGACATATAGATAGATAGAACCACCAGACAAAGTTTGCTCATTCCTTCTTAAAATGGGACATACCAACTAAAAATAATTTTCTTTAAATACTACCATTGACAAAACCCAAGAGTTTTGAGCAAACAGATGTCTATAAAGAAATTTATTTTCTAAAGTGTAACCGGGACAATACAATGTGCCAAATTGCTATATATTCTGTTTCCAAGACAAAGATATTGGCAAATTCTCTATTGCTCTCTATTTGTAGCTGGAAAAAGCTCCAACAAATGAAGAGCAAATGGCACTTCTGAGCTGGGCAGAGTGGTTTACTGAGTCATTTAATAAATATTTATAAAGCATCTACTATGTAGTAGATGCAGTACTAATCACAATTGGATTGAAACTCTCATCCTTAAGCATTTTTAACATGTTAAAGGCAAAATAAAGTAAATTGGCTAACCAACTACAATTCCATTCCACCTTCTCTTAAGAGTGACTCGAATATTCCGTACAACAAAGTAATGCATCAGTTTCTAAAGTTTTAAAATAAGGCGTAAGGTATGTTCAATGACTAAATAGATGAAGAATTTCAAATTGTTTGAAGCTCTTGCTGGAGTGAGTATGTTTCTGGAAATGCTTGAGTTCTTCGGAAGCAATGTCTTAAATGGTACCTTTCTTTATTATTGTTTACTTCCTGGAAAGGTCTCAGATATAAACCCCACGAATAAAAACTAACATGATCAGATATTTAAATCTATTCATCTTTGAAGCATTTTCTTTATTTTTTTTCCTTCTTTTCATTTTTGTGGTCTGTTAATCTTGAGCTCTTGTGTGTATGTTTAAATATAACATTGAACTACTGCAAATATGCAATTTATTTCTTTGTGTTTCTAAGTTGTTTCCTATCTATTTTTCCCAACCAATTTAAAAGCTCATCTTTTAACTTCTTAATCTAGGCAAGCTGTATGTTGGATCCATTCTCTCAACTCTCAACTGTTGAGTAATAGTTATTGGAGCCGAAAGGAAGCACATTGGCCTGTATCAAATGTTGTGGGCAAGATTCTCCTCTCACATGGCCATGCCAGTGCACCTGATAGCCTACCAGCAACACACCCTGCTTTCTGCATTCTGGCATCTCGAGGCCACCATCTGCCAAGCTAATTTCAAAATACTGGATTGAGGACTCCTTAAAGAACACAGGATTCTATTTGGCCCTCAAAAAGGAAAACTTTAAAATTGAAAGAATCACATTATAGTTTATGAACTAATGGAAGTTTAACAGTTTAGCCCATGTATTCATGATCACTTCAAATTCCTTATTTTGGTCTCTTAGCTCGGCACACTGACTTCCTTCTTTAGATCTACTTCCAATGTGTTTAAGGTCTGTGCTTGTTCATCATAATTAAGGTATATGCTTCCATTCTTGTTCATATCAAGTTTATTCCCTGCCCATAGTATTTTCTTCTTTTGTTTGTTCTCTTTCCACTAGGAAGGTCTTCTATTCTTTTCAGAAAGTTCCCACCCTCATCCTACTACTATCAATACTATCAGCTCTCATTTCACACTTCACATTCTTTGGGAAGTGTTCCCTGATATTCAAACCAAGTTTTTTTCTTAAGCATGTTTTTCTGATCTAAAAGGAAGCTAGTATAGTTGAAGCAAATGAAGGAAGAGTAGCAATCTAATGTGAGGTTGGAGAGGTAGGTATGGGGCAGTTGAAGCAGGGCCCCATTGGCAGAGACACTGACAATTGGATAGTAGTAGGTTAAGTACAAGAGAAAGGTATTAGAAAGAGTAACAGAGAGTATCAGAGATTATACTTGAGGTGTTGGCTAGATTTGCATGAACTTGACACAAGATAGAGTCATTTGGAAAGAGGGAAACTCAACTGAGAAAATGATCACATCACATGGCCAGTGGGCAAGCCTATGGGACATTTTCTTGATTTATGTTGAAGGTCTGTTGGACTCCTCGCATACTCTGCCTGGTTCCACCCCTGGGTTGGTTATCTTAGTGCTGTGCAAAAGCTGGCCGAGCAATCCAAGAAGAGCAAGAGAGTAAGTGGCCCTCCTCTGTGGCATCACTTTCTGTGTTAAAGTTCACTGGATGATAGTCTACAAATTATAAGATGAAAAAGACACTTTCCTCATAAGTTATTTTTTACCAATGTTTTCACACAGCAGTGGGACCCCAAATTAGACACATGGGTTTTAACAAGAGCAACAACAACAGCAAGAACAAAACATACTGTCTATGGAGAACTGTGAAGAATATTCACAAAAGCAGTTGTGTATGAAAGACTATGAGGCTACTAATTATAGTCTCATTTTATGTGGGTAATAGTGGATGGGGTAGCTTAATCAGTTTGATAAACCAATAAGATCAAATCATAAACTCTTTAGTAGAATTAGAGTTAGAAACAAGGAAAATTGGGTTAAAGATTATGCCTAGCTTGTGCAATTTGATAACTGATAGGAGACCAGCTTGTATAGTTAGGGTTATGTGGGGGCCAGACTTGGATAGATAGAAAATTTGTGATGGCTGTGCTAAGGTCACGGGCTAACAGCAGTTTTGGTTCTAAACTAGTTTGTCAAGTAGTGCTAGGGAGAATGGTCTGTTATGCAATTGCAGCATCAAAATTCTAGCATACAATTAGTTAGCATGCACATGTGCCAGACACTGCTCTACGTGCCTTACATATATTTACACGCTTAGACATCAATAAATGATAATGTTTATGATTTCATCATTACTGTTAGCAATATTGTAATATATAGTGCCTGTCTTTCTGGACAGTTAGTTAACATAAGTAATTTCATTTTAGCTCTTTCTTCTTGGAGACTTCATATAGGCAAATATATTACATATCATAGGCACATTGTTCAGAGAAATCCCAAGGTGACTAAAGAGAGAGCTGTCATTAATTCAATCTTACTTTTGAGGGATTTGATATTTTTTATGTGTTCAACAAATTTATAAACCTGCTTTTAAAGTGACTTGCTTTCATCTGTTGATTGACTATTAACTTCATTTGTTTAAAGTGATTATATCTAACAGTACTCCCTCTTCCTTATTTATAAGGGTATATACATAACGACTAATTCATTCTCACCCAGTTTAGAAAATAACTTGATAAAAATGAAATGTCATTTATTTTGGAAAATTCAGCTCATCTGAGAAACTGAAGTGATAGTTTATCTTTTAAAGATGTGGTTTTTAACATTTTATTGAAACTTATGAGTGTGTGTCTCTCTCTGTGTGTAAACTTAAGTACAGAGAAAAGCTCATCAAACCAGAAGAGGGCATCAGATCTTTTGAAGTTGGAAGTACTGGCCAAAATGGGTGCTGGAAATAAAAGTTGGGTCCATTCTCTGGACTAGCAATAAGCTTTTAGCCATCTCTCCAGGCACATTCTATATTTTAAAGTATAAGTGTATAAACTAGAGGTATCAGTTTCCTCTGGCCTACCTACTGACAAACTGGGTAACTCAATCTGTTTCTGTGTATCTTATTTTGGAGGCACCGCAAGCTTGATGTGTCCATTTACTCCAACAAAAAATGTTAAGGTATATGAAGCCTGCCAAGGTATTTTGGAAATCAAATTAAATAGGCAGGCTATTGGTTAATGCCAGTTGTGATAATCAAGCCCATCTTTGCTTTATTTTGAAACGCATTTGAATTTTCCTAACTAAGATGTGGAGAGTCAAAACTGACTTATTTTCATCCACAATGAAACACTTTCTTGGAGCTGGTTAGATGATTTGGTGCACAAAGATGCTTGTTGTTAAGGTTTGTGACCTGAGTTCTTCCCCCAGAATCTACTTAATGGAAGGAGAGAAACTATTTCTGACCTAAACACACAAATGCTTGTCTCACCCAATTGCATGCACAAACTTTTACAGGTATATGGTTGGGGTTAAAGGGTGGAAGGGGAAGGAGGGTATATGATGCTATTATAATCTCAAAAATAAAAAGTATTAAAAAAGAACAAATGAAGGAAGAAAAGATAATTAGCAAGTATCCATATTACTGTGCATGCAATAGTATTTTTTTTCAGATTGACTTTAGGTGGAAATGTTTTGGAAAATATAAGCAAAAATGGCAAAGGGATGTAGACAATAGAGCATACATTACTATGGGCTTATAAAGACCTGTCTGTTTGGTTTCAAGGTCTACTGTAATGATCTCAGTATTTTACATTTTATCAAGTAGAGTAAAACAGTCAATAAGACATGACCCAAGTAACTGACACAATGAGGTGCTAAGTGAGATTTCAGAATCAAAACAGATTGTAAAGCAGTTTAGGCTCTCTATACAAGTTTATCCCCATTCACAAAAGAACCAGGAAAACCTCCTATAGAAGGATTGCCAAAGAAGGACTTGTTGGAATATATATGCAGGAAAAGCTCCTCCATCCACAGAGGAAAAGATGATACAGGAAGCTAAATGACTGTCACTGCCAATATCCCAGATAAACAGTAACTCACAATTGGGCAATTTACAATCCACTGTGACAGGAAAAGCTTGTTCATTTTCTTTGTGATGACAGTAGCAACTTGAAACTATCTATACCACCAAGGAAGAAAGCTGATGGAGTCTAAGAGGCAGCCTGTGCCCTTGCTCCAAAGTTGATTTCCCCACCTAGGCAAGTGCACATAGGAGGTTTGACTTTGCCATTCACACTGGTCCAGATGGTGCTGTCCAAAGCCAGAATCCCTGGACCACCAGAGCAGCATGGAGAAGCTCACAGCTACTCCTATATCAAATGCTGGCTTCTGTAGCAGGCAAGTGATGGAAGCTCGCCAAACCTTTCCAGCCAAAATCCTACTGAATCCTCTTTCTTACTTTCATCCAAGTCTTATCTTGAAATATTAGAGTCATAAAGTAGCAGTTAAAAAGAAACTAGTATTTTTGTTCAATTTAAGGATTATTTTCGGGGCTTTGGATCATGATATCATCAGAAATTTAATGTTAAAAGAAAGAAACCTCTTTATTTTTCATCAAATTGCAGTTGATGTAGAAATAGTGCGTTAAGAAACTGAATACAGATTGTACACACATGCTTTTCTTAAACTGACAAACAAGCCCATTATGGTCTTACTTGATTTTTTAGTTCATACTGGCTGATCCTTGTCACCACAACTGGGATTAGTAGGTGACCTTCATATTAACATAAGGGTTTTAACTCCACACTTTTCAGAAAGACCTTTGCTTTGGTTTCCTGATCCTATGCACTTTGTATTATGCCCAATCAATCACCCCCACCAGACAAAAAAAACTCTTTAGCAGGCAAAGGCTATGCCATGATATGTTTTGTTGCCTTCTATTCTCCCTTCTCCTGGCCCAGCTGAGTGCTTTGTAAACACTCAACAGTATTTGCTAAAAGTAGATGACATTTTATCCAGTCACTTATTTCCTCACTTAAGGTAGTTTTTTTAAACACAAATACCCAAATTTCTCCAATGTCACAAACTAAGGAGTGTTAAAAACCTCTCTGCAATGTTGTTCTAAAAGGCATTTTTCAGAAATGGCACCATGAAAAATAGATTTAAAATGGAGAGAAAAAATATATAATTAAGTGGTCTAAGCTGGGTCTGGACTGGTGGTTAATTTTCTTTAACTTCATTGCCACATTGTTTTCTTTACATCAATATTTTCAGGGTCTGTGCTGATGATGACCAACTATTCATTTTCTTGGTTGGAACACAACATTATTGTTACTATTAATTTATTAAGATTAAACAACATGGTTTTATCACTATTTTGAACCCCAACATTATGGTGCAAACCTATACCCATTAATCATGTAGGTATTTTTTTAGCATAGATATGCAGCCATCTCTTTCAGGAAGCCTTCAATGATTATTTTGATTTATATATATTTTCATAGACTACTAGAAGTTTAAGTTCTTGAGAGCAGAGCTATCCAGTTTTGTCACCTGCCCAACATTTCCTAGAAGGGTAAATTCTATAGTAGCCAATGTTTCATGTATGTGACTCTAAATCTATATTTTCAGAGCTACCATCTTTCAGTTTCTAATTCAACATGCTTAAAACTAAACTCACTTATATCTTCAAATGTTTTGCATATTTTTTTCTTTAAGCCACATAGACTTTACATTTTTTGTAACCTTTAGCTATACTCTTCTTTTCCTTCAAACCCATTTATATCTATCTATGCTGTAACTCAACATTTTTCCTCTTTTATTCAATTGGCCTGCAAATTCATTTCTTTTTTTCTTTTTTTCTTTTTTACAAATAAGTAATATTCTACTGTGAATATGAACCATATTTTCTTTATCAATTTCTCATTCAATGGCATCTTGGTTGATCCAGTTTCCTAACTACTGTGTAGAGAGTCCCATAAACATGGGCATACAAGTACCTCAGTAGTGAAAGAAGCTTCTTAGCTCAGTGAGTAGTGGGTTGTACATTCTCTACAAAGTGCTGAGAATGAGTTGCTGTGTGTGCTAAGCTGTATACAGGCTGCTGCTCCAACTTCAAGGTTCAGGAACCTCATGCAGGAGGGAGTAGAAAGAATGTGAGAGCCCAAGGATGGGGCGTAGTGATGGAAAAAGCTGTCTTCTGGATATGACATCACTGCTGCATTTATGAACTCAGCAGATATTGTTACCAACACAAGACCTGCATGTGATCAGGCCAATTAAACTGAAGATACAGGATGGGCAGAGTAGGCATACTGCCATCAGAACTGGCAGCCTGCTCATAGAGAACCGAGCACCCAGAGGAGACACAGGAGCACTCTCCCTACTGAGATCACAGGTGAGCCCACACTGTCTCTAAACTGATTATCTAGGGAGAGACCTCTGGGAACTCTCAGGGTACAGGGAACACAGTACAGTCTGGGATCAGGCTGGTCTGGCCTCAATCTATGCCCAGAGCCACAGGCAGAGCAGGCACACTGCCATCAGGACACATGCCCTGCCCACAAAGAACTGAGAACCCAGAGGAGATGAAGGAACGCTCTCTGTACTTATCCTAGAGGTGAGCCCACACACTCTCTCTCTCCACTGATTATCTGGGGAGAGACCTCTGGGAACTCTCAGGGTACAGGTATCACTTTGTGGCTTGGGTCTGTGCCCTTCAGGATTTCATCTGCACCCAGAGCTAGAGCCCATCACCATTAGAACACACAGCCTGCTCATAGAGTACTGAACACCCAAGACCAACCTCCCTCTGGAGCCCATGGCCCACAGACTCACTGGAAAGGCAAACTCCACCGAGAGACAACAAGATCAACTAATAATAAAGACAAGAAAATGAAAAGAGGCAAGTGCAAGAATATAAGCATCAGAAACCAAGAAAACCTGGCAGCATCAGAACCCAGCTCTCCCACCACAGCATGTAGTGTATATCCCAACACACCAGAAAAACAAGATTTGGACTTAAAATGTGCCTCATGCTGACAACAGAGGGCCTTGAGAAGCATATAAATGACTCCTTTACAAAAGTAGAGGAGAACACGGAAAAAATAAGTACAAACCCTGAGAAAAATACAGGAAAACATAAGCAAACCGATGAAGGAATTGAACAAAATTATTCAGGATCTAAAAACAGAAATGTAAACAATAAATAAAACACAAAGAGAGACAACCCTGGAGAAAGAAATCCCAGAAATGCAGTCCCGAGTCATAGATACAAGAATCACCACCAGAATACAAGAGATGAAAGAGAGACTCTCATGGGCACAAGATAACATAGAAAAACATTGACACAACAGTCAGAGAAAATGTAAAAATTAAAAAGCTGTTAACCCCAAAACATCTAGGAAATCCAGAACACAATGAGAAAACCAAGCCTAAGGATAATAGGTGTAGAAGAGAGCAAAGACACCCAACTGAAATACACAGTAAATATCTTCAACAAAATCATAGAAGAAAACATTGCTAACCTAAACAAATAGATAACCATGAACATACAAGAAGCTTACAGAACTCTAAATAGATTGGAACAGAAAATAAATTCTTCCTGATACATAATAGTCAAAATACCAAATGTTCGAAACAAAGAAAGTATACTAAAAGTAGAAAGGGAAAAAGAACAAGTAACATATAAAGGCGGACCAATAAGAATTACACCAAACTTCTTAACAGAAATGATGAAAGTTATAAGATCCTGGAAATACATCATACAGACCGCAAGTGCACAAAAGTGCCAGGCCAGATTATAATATTCAGCAAGACTCTAAGTTACTATACATGGAGAAACCAAGATATTTTTGGACAAGACAAAATTTACGCAATATCTGTCCACAAATCCAGCCCTACAAAGGATAATAGATGGAAAATTCCAACACTAGGGAAAGTATACCCTAGGCAAACCAAGAAAATAAACCTCTTGCAAAAAAACCAAATGACGAAAGCTACACAAACATAATTCTACCTCTAACAACAACAAAAATAACAGAAAATAATCATTATTCTTTAATATCTCTGAACATCAATGAACTCAATTTCCCAATAAGAAGACATAGACTATCAGACTGGATACATAAACAGGATCCAGCATTTTGCTGCATACAGAAAACTCATATCAGAGACAAAGATAGACACTACCTCAGAGTAACAGGGTGGAAAAAAACTTTCAAGAAAATGCCCCCAATGAATCAGCTTGTGTAGCCATCCTCATATTAAATACAATAGATTTTCTACCAACAGTCATCAAAAATGATAAGGAAGGACATATTTCAATCATCACAGGAAAAATCTTAATCCTGAACATCTATGCTCCAAATACAAGGGCATCCACATTCATAAAAGAGACCTTACTGAAGATCAAAGCATATGTTGTATAACACACAATAATAGTGGGAGACTTCAACACCCTACACTCATCACTGAATAGATCCAGGAAGCAGAAACTAAACAGAGACACAGTGAAACTAACAAAAGTTATGAACTAAATGCAATTAACAGACATCTACAGAACATTTCATTCTAAAACAAAAGAATATACCTTCTTCTCAGCACCTCAAAACACCTTCTCCAAATTAACCATATACTTGGTCACAAAACACACTTCAACAGATACAATGAGATAGAAATATTCCCATGCATCTTATCAGATCATTATGTACTAAGCCTGGACTTCAATAACAACAAAAACAAAAAGGAAAACAAGCCCACAAATACATGGAAACTGAACAATGGTCTACTCAATGATATCTTGGTGAAGGAAGAAATAAAGAAATCAAAGACTTTTTAGGAGTTAATGAAAATGAAGGTACAAAATACCCAAACTTGTGGGACACAATGAATGTAGTGCTAAGAGCTCTAAGAGCCTCCAAAAAGAAACTAGAGAGAACATAAACTGACAGCTTGACAGCACAACTGAAAGCTCTAGGACAAAAAGAAGCAGATACACCCAAGAGGAATAGATGACAGGGAATACACCTCAGAGCTGAAATCAACCAAATATAAACTTTAAAAAAAACTATAAAAAGAATCAACAAAACCATTAGCTAGTTCTTTAATAAAATCAACATGATAAATACACCCTTAGTCGGAATAACCAGAGGGCACAGAGAAAGTATCTAAATTAACAAAATCAGAAATGAAAGGGGAGATATAACAACAAACTGAAGAAATTTAAGAAATCATCAGATCCTACTGCAAATGCCTATACTTAACAAAATAGGAAAATCTAGAGGAAATGGAAAAATTTCTAGACAGATACCAGGTACCCAAGTTAATTCAGGATCAGATAAACCATATATACAGCCCATAAGCCCTAAAGAAATAGAAGTCATAATCAAAAGTCTCAACCAAAAAAAAAAAAAAAAAAAGCACAAGACCTGATGGGTTTAGTGCCGAATTCTATCAGAATTCTATAAGTATATAGAAGACCAAATACCAATACTCTCAAAACTATTCTACAAAATAGAAATAGAGGGAACCCTACCCAACTCATTCTTCAAAGCCACAATTATGCTCATTCCTAAACCACACAAAGACAATAAAAAAAGAGAAATTCAGACCAATTGTCCTCATGAATATTGTTGTAAAATACACAATAAAATTCTTGTAAACTGAATAAAAGGACATATGAAAATGATCATTCACCATGATCAAGTAGGCTTCATTCCATGGCTGCAAGGATGGTTTAATAGATAGAAATAGAGGTACGTAATTCACTATATAAACAAACTCAAAGGAAAAAAAAAACCCACATGATAATTTCTTTAGAGGCCGAGAAAGCATTTAACAAAATTCAAAAACATTTCATGTTAATAGTATTGGAAAGAGCAGGAATTTAAGGCTTACTTATTAATTATACTTACACATAGTAAGTAGTATACAGCAAACCAGTAGCCAACATCAAACAAAACTTCGAGAAACTTCAGCAATCCCACTGAAATCAGGGACTAGACAAGGCTGCACACTCACTCCCTACATATTCATTAGTGCATTGGAAGTACTAGCCAGAACAATCAGACAGCAAAAAGAGGTCAAAGGATTACAAATTGGAAAGGAAGAAGTCAAAATATCATTATTTGCCAACGATATGACAGTATAATTAATTTACCCCAAAAATTCCACAAGAGAACTTCTACAGCTGAAAAGCAACTTCACCAAAGCAGCTGGTTAAAAGTTAAATAAAAAAGATCAGTAGTCATCCTCTACTCAAAGGATAAAGAGGCTGAGAAAGAAATTAGAGAACTGAAACCTTTCACAATTGTCACAAAGTGTATAAAATACTTTGGTGTGAACTTAACTAAACAAGTGACGGATCTGCATGACAAGAACTTCAAATCTCTGAAGAAGGAAATTGAAGAGGACCTCAAAAGATGGAAAGATCTTTCATGCTCATGGATTAGAAGGATTGCAATAGTTAAAAAAAAAATGGCCATCTTGCCTAAAGCTATCCACAGGTACAATGCAATCCCCACCAAAATTTCATTTCAGTTCCTCATAGAGTTAGAAAGAGCATTTTTGCCAATTCATTTGGAACAATAAAAAACCCAGGATAGCAAAAAATTATTCTCAACAATAAAAAGAAAACAAAAAACAACAACAACAAAAAAAAAACTTATGGGGGAAACACCATCCCTGACCTTACATTGTATTACACATCAATTGTGATGAAAACTGCATGGTTTTGTACAGAGATAGACAAGTAGATCAATGGAATAGAAATGAAGATCCAGAAATGAGCCCACACACCTATGGTCACTCAATCTTTGATAAATAGGCTAAAAACATTCAATGGAAAAAGGACAGCATCTTCAACAAATGGTGTTGGTTCAACTGGCAGTCAGTATGCAGAAGAATGGATCTCTAGTCTTATCTTTTTGTACAAAGTTCAAGTCCAAGTGGATCAAAACCACATAAAACCAGGTATACTGAAACTATCAGAATGTAAACTAAGGAAGAACTTAGAACACATAGGTACAAGGGAAAGTTTTCTGAACAGAATATCAATGGCTTATGCTCTAAGATCAAGAGTCTGCAAATAGGACCTCATGAAATTGCGAAGTTTCTGTAGGGCAAAGACACTGTCAAAAGGACAAAATGACAACCAACAGATTGGGGAAACATCTTTACCAATCCTATATTTGACATAGGGCTAGTATTTAATATATAGAAAAAAAACTCAAAAAGTTAGACTCCAGAGAATCAAATAATTCTATTAAAAATGGGGTACAGAGATATATAAAGAATTCTCAACTGAGGAATACCACATGGCTGAGAATCACTTAAAGAAATGCTCAACATTCGTAGTTACCATGAAATGCTAATCAGAACAACCCTGAGATTCTACCTGAGACTAGTCAGAATGGCCAAGATCAAAAACTCAGATGACATAAGATGCTGGTGAGGATGTGGAGAAAGAGGAACACTCCTCCACTGTGGGTGGAGCTGTAGGCTGCTACAACCATTCTGGAAATCAGTCTGGATTTTCCTCAGAAAATTGGACGTAGCACTATCTAAAAACCCAGCTATTCAACTCCTTTGCATATACACAAAGCAAGCTCTAACACCTAACAGAAACACATGTTCCACCATGTTTATAGCAGCCTTATTTATAAGAGTCAGAAGTTGGAAAGAACCCAGATGTCCTTCAACAGAGTAAAGAATACAGAAAGCATGGTACCTTTACACAACAGAGTACTACACAGCTATTAGAAACAATGACTTCATGAAATTCCTAAGCAAATGGATGGATCTTGAAGCTATCATTCTGAGTGAGGTAACCCAGACTAAGGATTACTCATGGTATGCACTCAATGATAAGTGGATACTAGCCTAAACAGCTTGAATACCCAAGAAACAATTCACAGACATTATGAAGATCAAAGAGAAGGAAGGCCAGAAGGTGGATGCCTCAATCCTTCTTAGAAGGAAGAGCAAAACACTCATGGCAGGTAATAATGGTACAAATAGATGAGCAGGGATTGGAGAAAAGATCATCCAGAGACTGCCTCACCTGGGGATCCTTCCCATATGCATCCACTATACCCATGCACTATTGCTGATGCCAAGTAGTGCTTCCTGAGAAAATTCTGGTATAGTTGCCTCCTCAGATGCTTTGACAGAGCCATACTGATACAGAGGAGGATGCTTGCAGCTAACCATCAGAATGTACACGGGGACACAAATGAAGAAGGCAGACTAAGGACTGAAGGAACTGAAAGGATTTGTAAGTAACCCCATTGGAGGAACAAAATTATTAACTAACCAAACCCACCACAGCTCTCAGGGACAAAAACACCAACCAATGATTTCTCATGAAGAGAACCATGGCTCCACGTGCATGTACAGCAGAGGATAGCATTCTTTAGCCTCAGTGAGAGAAGAGGACTTTAGTCCAGAGAAGTCTGTTTGTCCCAGTTTACTGGAATTCCAAGGCACTGAGGTGGGAGAAGAAATACCTTCATGGAGGCAATGGGAGGGTGAGGGGGATCAGATTGGCAGAAAGGGGATAAAATCTGAATTGTAAATAAAGGGAATATCCAGTAACTGAAAAAGAAAAAACCAAAAAGAAAAAAAGAAAAAGGAAAGAAAAGAAAACACTAATAGACTTTTGAGATCCTTTTCTAGATAAATAGCTACTGGCAATTGACAGCTGCTGGGAGAGAGTTACATTTCTTTGTGCAGAGAGTGTCTACAAATAGGTTGCCCATGTTCCCATAGATGGCCCTACACCCATGTATGTATGGGTAACATTATTTAGATTCAGTCGGCTATCAAAAATAAAAATGAGGGCATGAAGTTGAAAGGAAGATGTGGCAAGGGGAGGAAGCAAGCGAACTGGGGGTGGTTATGATCAAGATGCATGTTATACATGTATGAAAATGTCAAAGAATAAACTTTTTACTTCCCATTTGCTTTTGCTCAAAAATACAAATATAACAATTATTGGCCCAACTCTAGTCTGTGCCACTGATCTCAAGTGTTGTCTTAAGTCTTAACACCATCTACACTGAGCCAATTATCTCTCTAATTTATTTTATCATGATATTATGTCTTTTTTGTAATTGTTTAAAATTTTGTTTGGCATGACCTTTCAAGTTGGTGAATCATCATTCTCCAAATTCAAACCCAAACTCTTCGCCAGGGCTTTCAATATCTTTTACATCTAAACTCAAAGATAGTCATAAATGTATCACATAATTTTTCCATTAGAGTACATAGAATGTAGTCATTGTCCTTATAATGTGCTCACTGTAACCCCTTACTTGCAACTTTGTCTCTGCTATTGATGCTATTAGGAGTGTTATCAGTTTGGATTACAAAACTTTCTATATTTACATTTAAAATCTTATCCTCTTCCCCCACCCTGCTCCTATTCCCCCTCCCCCTCAACTTTTATTCACAAAGGTGTACTCTATTCTAATATGGGCTGGATCCCAAAAGAGAGGCAGCCTCTGAATGATCTTTTCTTCAATCATTGGTCCTCCTTTTACCTTGTATTTCCTCCTGTGAATGTTTTGTTCTCCTTCTAAGGAGTGAGGAATCCACATTTTGTCCTTCCATCTTTTTGACCTTCATAAAGTATGTGAATTGTTTCTTGGTTATTCAGAGCTTATGTGCAGCTAGTGTCAACTTATCAGTGAATGCATACCATCTGTGGTCTTTTGTGTCTGGGTTACCTGACTCAGGATGATAGTGTCTAGTTACATCCACTTGCTTAGGAATTTCATGAAGTCATTGTTTCTAATAGCTGTGTAGTACTCCATTGTGTAAATATACTACACTTTCTTTATCAATTCCTCTGTTGAAGGACATTTGGTTTCTTTCCAGCTTCTGGCTATTATAAATAAGGTTGCTATGAATATGGTGGAACATGTGCCCTTGTTATATGTTGGAGCATCATTGGGGTATATGCTCAGGAGTAAAATATTTCAGTCTTCAGGTAGTACTATGTCCAATTTTCTGAGGAATCAATAAACCAATTTCCAGAGTGGTTGTACCACCTTACAACCCCACCAACAGTGGAGGAGTCTTCCTCTTTCTCCATATCCTCTCAATCATCTACTGTCACCTGAATTTTTGATCTTAGCCATTCTGACTGGTCTCAGGGAGGATTGGTAAAGATCCATTCCCAATTTGTTGGTTGCCATTTTGCCTTTTGACAAGTGTCCTTAACCTTACAGAAACTTTGGAATTTCACGAGGTCACATTTGTCAATTCTTGTTCTTAGAGCATAAGACATTGGTGTTCTGTGCAAGAAAATTTTCTCCATGCCCATGTGTTCTAAGATATTCCTCATTTTCTCTTCTAATAGATTCAGTGTACCTGGTTTTAAGTGGAGGTCTTTTATCCATTTGAACTTGAGCTTTGTACAAGGAGATAAGTGATTGATTTGTATTCTTCTGCATGCTGAAGTCCAGTTGTACCAGCACCATTTGTTGGAAATTCTATATTGTTTCACTGGATGGTTTTTGCTCCTTTCTCAAAAATTAATTGACCATAGGTGTGTTGGTTTATTTCTGGGTCTTCAATTTTTTTTCTATTGATCTACCTGCCTATATTTGTCTCAATATCATGAGGTTTTGATCGCAATTGTTTTGTTGTATTGCTTGAGAACCCAGAGAGTGATTCCCCCTGAAGTTATTTTATTTATTATAAAATCCTAGGTTTATTTTATACCATATGAATTTACAAATTGCTCTTTCAAATTCTATGAAAAATTGAGTTGGAATTTTTTTGGGGATTGCATTGAATCTGTAGATTCCTTTTGTTAAGATGGCCATTTTTACAATGTTGATCCTTAAATTCCATGAGCATGGGAGCTCTTTCCATCTTCTTGATCATGTTCAATTTCCTTCTTCAGAAATTTGAAATCTTGTCATACAGATTTTTCACTTGCTTACTTAGAGTCACACCAAGGTCTTTCATAGTGTTTGTGACTATTGTGAAGGGTGTGTTTTCCCTAATTTCTTCTTCGGCTTGTTTATCCTTTGAGTAGAGGAAGGCTAATAATCTGTTTGAGTTAATTTTTAACCAGCCACTTTGCTGAAGTTGTTTATCAGCTGTAGTTTTCTGCTGGAACTTTTGAGGTCACTTAAGTATACTATCATATCATCAGCAAAGAGTGATATTTTGACTCCTTCCTTTCAGACCTGTACTCTGTTCTTTCTATCTTTTCTTTCTTTCTTTCTTTCTTTCTTTCTTTCTTTCTTTCTTTCTTTCTTTCTTTCTTTCTTTTTCTTTCTCTGGCCAGGACTTACAGTACTATAGTGAATAGGGTGGCCAAAAGTGGGCAGCATCGTCTAGTTCCTGATATTAGTAGGATTGTTTCAAGTTTCTCACCATTTTGTTTGATGTAGGCTACTGGTTTGCTGTATATTGCTTTTACTATGTTTAAGTGTGTGCCTTGGATTCCTGATCTTTCTAAGACTTTTAACATGGAGGGGTGTTGAATTATGTCAAATACTTTCTTAGCATCTAATAAGATGATCATGTATTTTTTTAGTTTGTTTATATTGTGGATTATATTGATAGATTTCTGATTATCAAAACTTCCCTGCATCCCTGTTATGAAGCCTACCTGATCATGGTGAATGATCATTTTGATGTTTTCATGGATTCAGCTTGAAAGTATTTTATTGAGTATTTTTGCATAGATGTTCATGAGGAAAAATTGTCTAAATTCTCTTTTTATGTAGGGTCTTTCTTTGGTTTAGGTATGAGTCTAAGTGTGGATTCGAAGAACTAGTTGTGTAGTTTTCCCTGTGCTTCTATTTTTATGAAATAATTTGGAGAGTATTGGTATTATGTCTTCTATGAAAGTCTGATAGAATTCTGCACTGAACCTATCTGGTCCTGGGCCTTTTTTTTTTGCTTGGAAGGATTTTGATTACTGCTTCCATTTCTTTATGTGTTATGAGACTGTTTAGTTGGTTTATCTGATCCTTAGTTAACTTTGGTACCTGGTATCTGTCTAGAAAATTTTCCTTTTACTCTAGATTTTCCAGTTTTGTTGAGTATAGGATTTTGTAGTAAGATATGATGATTTCTTGAATTTTCTTAGTTTCTGTTGTGTCTCCTGCTTCACTTCTGACTTGTTAATTTGGATAATCTTGCTGTGCCCTCTAGTTAGTCTGGCTAAGGGTTTGTTAATCTTATTAATTTTAACAAAAACCTGCTCTTGGTTTTGTTGATTCTTTGTATAGATTTTATTGCTTCTATTTGGTTGATTTCATCTATGAGTTTGATTATTTCTTGCACTCTACTCCTCTTGAGTGTATCTGCTTCTTTTTGTTCTAGAGCTTTCAGATGTTCTATCAAGCTGATAGTATATGCTCTCTCCAGTTTCTTTTCAGAGGCACTCAGAGCTATAAGTTTTCTTCTTATTACTGCTTCCCATAAGTTTGGGTATGTTGTGCTTTCATTTTTGTTACATTAAAAAAAATCTTTAAGTTCTTTCTTTATTTTCCTTGACCATGTTATAGGTGCATGGGACTATTGGTATCTTCTTATATAGTTTGAGGCCTGTTTCATGACAGTTTTGGAGAAGGTACTGGAAGGTGCTGAGAAGAATGTTTCTTCTTTTATTTCTGGATAAAATGCTGCGTCAATGTCTTTAAATTCCAATTGGTTCATAACCTTTGCTAGTTTTACCATGTCTCTGTTCAGTTTCTGCTTCCATGATCTGTCCATTGATGAAAGTGAGGTATTGAAGTCTCCCACTATGATTATATGTGGTTCAATATATGATTTGAGCTTTAGTAGTTTTTTTTTTAAATGAATATGTGTGCCCTTGTATTTGGATCAGAGATGTTCAGGATTGAGAGTTGGTCTTAATCAATGTTTTTCCTGTGATGTGTAAAAATTGCTCTTTTCTATCTTTTTTGATAGCTTTTGTTTGAAAATCCATTTTATTCAATATTAGAATAGCTACTACAGCTTGTTTCTTGAGACCATTTGCTTGAAAAAAAATTTTTTCCTGCAACTGGACCAGCAGTTATGGCCTGGTGAGAAGGAGATCTGAGCAGCCAGGGAGCAGAGAGAACTCTGCCAAGTGCGCATGAAAAGTGCACCCCTGCCCTGCCTGTTTTAGGGACCAGTAACCCAGCATTGGGACCTCTGTTCCCAACCAGTGGCTTTAGGGCTCAGAACAAGGCTCCACCCATCTGCCACCTGAACCAGCAGTTCCCAAACTTTAAGGCCTGGTGAGTAGGAGATCCGAGCAACCAGGGGGCAGAGAGATCTCTGCCGAGTGAGCAAGAAAAACCCGCCTCTGCCCTGCCTGATCCAGGGACCAGGAACCCAGCATTGGGACCAATGTTCTCACCACATATAAAGCACACCCCTGCCCTGCCTGATCCAGGGACCAGGAACCCAGCATTGGGACCTCTGTTCCCACCCAGCGGATTTGTGGCTCATAACAGGGCTTGTACGATCCGCCACTTGGACCAGTGGAGATCCAGGGACACAGAACAGGTACAAGAGAAAGGCAAGAACATATCACTGACAACAAGATGGCAAGATGAAAGCGAAAGAGCCAAGAAAACCTGGCAACACTAGTACCCAGCTCTCCCATCACAGCAAACATTGGAATGCCAAACACTCCAGAAAAAGAAGACACAGATCTGAAATCATACCTCAAGACTATGATAGAGATTCTTAAACAAGAACGGGAGGAAAAGCAAAAAGAATCAGAAGCCTTTAAAGAGGAAACAAGAAAATCACTCAAAGAACTCAAAGAAATAGAGGAAAACTGAACCAAAGAGATGAAGGAATGGAAGAAGGAATTTAAAACAGAAATTGACACAATAAAGAAAACACTAAAAGAGATAACCCTAGAGGTAGAACACCTAAAAAAGAAATCAGGAGTCACAGAAGCAAGCATTTCCAATAGACTACAAGAGATGGAAGAGAGAATCTCAGGGGCCAAAGACAACATTGTAAACATAGTCAAAACAGCCAGAGAAGATGCAAAAAACAAAAAGCTTCTAACCCAAAATGTCCAAAAGATCCAGGTCACAATGAGAAGACCAAACCTAAGGATAATAGGAATAGAAGAGGGAGAAGAATATCAACTAACAGGCACAGTGAATATCTTCAACAAAATTGTAGAAGAAAACTTCCCTACCCTTAAGAATGAGATGACCACGAGCATAAAAGAAACCTTCAGAACTCCAAATATGTTGGACCAGAAACGAAATTCCTCCCAACACATAATAGTAAAAACACCAAGTGCCCAAAGCAAAGAAAGGATACTAAAAGCAGTAAGGGAAAAAGTTCAGGTAACATATGAAGGCAGACCAATCAGAATCACACACAATATCTCAACAGATACTATGAAAGCTAGAAGAGCCTGGACACACATCATGCAGACCCTAAGAGTTCACAAGTGCCAGCCCAAGCTGCTATAACCAGCAAAACTATCAATCACCATAAATGGAGAGATGAAGATATTTCAAGACAAATCTAAATTTACACAATATCTGAACACAATCCCAGCACTACAATGAATTATAGGTGGAAAACCCAATACAATGAGGGGAACTACATCCTAGTAAAAACAAGAAAACTCCTAAGCAAGAAAAACAAAAGAAGAAAGAGACACAGACACAACTCAAACTACAAAAGCAATAATAGCAGGAAACATAAACCACTATTCCTTGATATATATTGATATAAATAGTCTCAGCTACCTAATAAAGAGACATAGACTATCAGACTGGATACATAAACAAAACCCAGCATTTTGCTGCATACAGGAAACTCATCTCAGGGACAAAGACAGACACTATCTCAGAGTAAAAGGTAGGGAAAAAAAATTCCAAGCAAACAGCCCCCAGAAGCAAGCTGGGGTGGCTATTCTAATATCGAATAAAGTAAATTTCCAACCAAAAGTTTTCAAAAAAAATAAAGAAGGACACTTTTTACTCATTACAGGGAAAATCTGTCAGGAGCACCTCTCAATCCTTAACATATATGCTCCAAATACAAAAGCACCCACATTCATAAAAGAAACCATATTAAAGCTCAAAAAATATATTTTACCCCACACAATAATAGTGGGAGACTTTAATACCCCACTCTCACCAATGGACAGATCATGGAAAGAGAAACTGAACAAGGACACTAAAACTAGCAGAGACTATGAACCAACTGGAATTAATAAATATCTACAGTACATATTATCCTAAAGTAAAAGAATACACTTTCTTCTCAGTCCCACATGGCACCTTCTCGAAAATTGACCACATAATTGGACACAGAATGAGCCTCAATCCATATAAGAAGATTGAAATACTCCCATGCATCCTCTCAGATCACCATGATCTACGGCTGGTCTTTAACAACAACAAAGACAACAAAAAGCCCACATACACATGTAAACTACACAATGCTCTATTAAATGATAGTAGGGTCAAAGAAGAAATAAAGAAAGAAATTAAGGATTTTCTAGAATTAGATATAAATGAGAACACAACATACCCAAAACTATTGGATGCAACGAAAGCAGTACTGAGAAGAAAACTCCTAGCCATGAGTGCTTCCAAAAAGAAACTGGAGAGATCATACATCAGCAACTTGACAGCACAACTAAAAGCTCTAGAACAAAAGGAAGCAAATACACCCAAGAGGAGTAGACCGCAAGAAATAATCAAAATCAGGGCAGAAATTGACCAAATAGAAACAAAAAGAGCCATCGAAAGAATCAACAAAACCAAGAGCTGGATCTTTGAGAAAATCAACAAGATTGATAAACCCCTAGCCAGATTAACTAGAAGGTAAAGAGACAGTATACAAATTAACAAAATCAGAAAGGAAATTGGAGACATAACAACTGAAACTGAGGAAATTCAAGAAATCATCAGATCCTACTACAAAAGCCTATACTCCACAAAGTTGGAAAATCTGGAGGAAATTGATGAATTCCTAGAAAGATACAAGATCCTAAAGTTAAACTAGGACCAGGTAAACCATCTAAATAATCCCATAACACCTAAAGAAATAGAAGAAGTCATCAAAAACCTCCCCATTGATAAAAGCCCAGGTCCAGACAGGTTCAGTGCAGAATTTTATCAGACATTTATTGCAGACATAACACCAATACTCTCCAAACTATTCCACAAGATAGAATCAGATGGAATACTACATAACTCATTTTTTGAGGCTACAATAACCCTCATTCCTAAACCACACAAAGACCCTACAAGTAAAGAGAACTTCAGACCAATCTCACTTATGAACACTGATGCAAAAATACTCAACAAAATCCTTGCAAACCAAATCCAAGAACACATCAAAGCGATCATTCATCATGACCACGTAGGCTTCATCCCTGGGATGTGGGGATGGTTGAATAAAAGGAAATCCATCAATGTAATCTACCATATAAACAAACTCAAAGATCAAAATCACCTGGTCATCTCACTAGATGCTGAGAAAGCATGTGACAAAATTCAACACCCCTTCATGTTAAAAGTCCTAGAAAGAACAGGAAACTAAGGTCCATATCTAAACATAATAAAAGCAATATACAGCACACCAACAGCAAACATCAAACTTAATGTTGGGAAACTTGAAGCAATCCCACTAAAATTGGGGACTCCACAAGGCTGCCCACTCTCCCCCTACCTTTTCAACATAGTACTGGAAGTCCTGGCTGGGGCAATTAGACAGCAAACGGAGATCAAGGGGATACAAATCGGAAAGGAAGAAGTAAAAACATCACTATTTGCAGATGACATGATAGTGTACTTAAGTGACCCCAGAAATTCCACCAGAGAACTCGTACAGCTGATAAACAAGTTCAGCAAAGTGGCTGGATACAAAATTAACTCAAACAAATCAGTAGCCTTCCTATACTCTAAGGAAAAACATGTGGAGAAAGAAATTCGGGAAAAGATCCCCTTCACAATATTCACAAAAACTATGAAATTCCGTGGTGTGACTCTAACTAAGGAAGTGAAGGACCTGTATGTCAAGAACTTCAAGCCTCTAAAGAAGGAAATCGAGGAAGATCTCAGAAAATGGAAATATCTCCCATGCTCATGGATTAGAAGGATCAACATTCTAATAATGACTATCCTACCAAAAGCAATCTACAGATTCAATAAAATCCCCATCAAAATTCCAACCCAGTTCTTCATTGAGTTGGAAAGATCAATGTGCAATTTCATCTGGAATAACAAAAGACCAAGAAGAGGGAAATCCATCCTCAACAACAAGAAAACATCTGCAGGAATCACTATCCCTGACTTCAAGCTATATTACAAGTCAACTGTGCTGAAAACTGCATGGTACTGGTACAGAAATAGGCATGTGGATCAATGGAATAGAATAGAAGATCCAGAAATGAGCCCTCATGTATATGGTCACCTGATTTTTGACAAAGGAGCAGTAAACATTCAATGGAAAAAGGATAACCTATTCAACAACTGGTGCTGGTCCAACTGGCACTCAGCATGCAAAAGAATGAAAATAGACCCTTTCTTATCTCCTTGTACAAACTCAAGTGTAAGTGCATCAAAGATCTCCACATTAAACCAGATACACTGAAACTATTAGAAGAGAAAATAGGGAAAACCTTAGAACAGATAGGCACAGGAGAAAATTTTCTGAACAAAACACCAATGGCTCAAGCTCTAAGGTCAAAGATTAACAAATGGGACTTAATGAGATTGCAAAGTTTCTGTAAGGCTAAAGACATTGTCAAGAAAAGAAATCAGCAGCCAACAGAATGGGAAAAGATCTTTACCAACTTTACATCAGATAGAGGCCTAGTATACAAGGTATACAAAGAACTCAAAAAGCTAGACAGCAGAGAATCAAACAGCCCTATTTAAAAATGGGGTACAGAGCTAAACAAAACGTTCTCAATTGAGGAATATCAAATGATTGAGAAACATTTAAGGAAGTGCTGGACATCCTTAGCCACCAGGGAAATGCAAATCAACCCTGAGATTTTACCTCACACTAGTCAGATTGGCCATGATCCAAAACTCAGATGACAGCAGATGCTTGTTAGGTTGTGGAGAAAGAGGAACACTTCTCCACTGTTGGTAGGGTTGTAAACTGATACAACCACTCTGGAAATCAGTCTGGCGATTCCTCAGAAAATTTAATATAGTACTACCTGAAGATCCAGCTATTCCACTTCTGGGCATATACTCCAGAGACACTCCAATATACAACGAATTTACATGCACCATAATAGCAACTCTATTTATAATTGCCAGAAGCTGGAAAGAACCCAAATGTCCTTCAGTAGATGAATGGATACAAAAATTGTGGTACATTTACACAATGGAGTACTATTCAGCCATCAGAAACAATCACTTAACCAAATTCATAAAAAAATGGTTGCATCTAGAGACTATCATCCTGAGTGAGATAACCCAGTCACAGAAGAACAGACATAATATGCAGTCACTGATATTGGGATGCTAACGCCAGATACTCGGACTGCCGCAGAAACAACTCATAGACTGGGTAAAGTTCAAGAAAAAAAAAGAAAACAAAACAAAGCAAAAAAACCAAAAGCAAACAAACAAACAAAAAAAAAGTCATACTCAATCCTTACATAACAAGAAAACGTTGACTAATTCTGGGTTACATCCTGTTTTACATGTACTTTTTGCTCATTGTAACTAGTAAGACCTTAATGCAGAGTATCAAACCTTAAAAAAAATAAAAAATAAAAAAAAAAAAGGAAAGAAAGCCAAGCACTGACACAATTGTATTTGTATACATTTATGCAAAAATGTTTAATTTTTTTCTTTTATGTTTGTTTTTTAAAATAAATTTAAAAAAAAAAAAAGAAATGGGGTTTTTGAGTAAGATGCAATCCAGGAGTTTTGCTGTTAGTTAGTGCTAATTTGCTCTCTGCATGGGTTATAGTATATTGTTTTCTCTATGCTGCTTAGTGTAAATATTGTTGTAATTGTTCTTAAGGTTAGGAAGGGTTGAATGTAGCATTTGATAATATTACATTATTTTGCTATAGTTCTGTTTATAAACTTTAATCTATATGTAAAAATGATGTTTTTTCTTGTATCATATAAAATAATATCTTCTTTGTATAAAATTAAAAAAAATTCCCAGCCATTTACTCTGAGATAGTGTCTGTCCTTGTCTCTGAGATGAGTTTCCTGTATGCAGCAAAATGCTGGATCCCTCTTTATTTATCCAGCCTGATAGTTTATGACTTTTTTTTTTAATTGGAGAATCGAACTCATTGTTGTTAAGAGATATTAAGAAATAGAATTATTGTCTCCTGTTTTTTTTTTTTTTTTTTGTTGTTGTTGTTGGAGGTAGAATTGTGTTTGTGTGCTTTTCTTCTTTTGGTTTTCTTGCTCAATTATTTTTTTGGTTTTCCTAGGGTGTAGTTTCTTTCATTGTATTGGATTTTTCTATGTATTATCCTTTGTACGGCTGGATTGTGGACAGATATCATGTAATTTTGGTTTTGTCCTGGAATATATTTGTCTCTCCATCTATGGTAATTGAGAGTTTTGCTAAATTTAGTAACCTGGGCTGACACTTGTGTTCTCTTAGGGTCTGCATGATGCCTGTCCAGTATCTTCTAGCTTTCATTGTCTCTTTTGAGATGTCTGCTGTAATTATGATTGATCTGCCTTTATATATTACTTGCCCATTTTTTCTTATTGCTTTTAGGATTCTTTCGTTATTTTGAACATATGGCATTTTGACTATTATGAGTCCAAAGGAGTTTCTTTTCTGGCCCAGTCCATTTGGAGTTCTGTGGGCTTCTTGTATGTTCCTGGTCATCTCATTTTTAGCGGTTGGAAAGTTTTCTTTTTTTTTATGATTTTGTTGAAGATATTTACTGTGCCTTTTACTTGGGAGTCTTTGATCTCTTTGACATCTATTATCCTTAGATTTGGTCTTCTCATTGTGTCCTGGATATCCTGAATGTTTTGAGTTAGGAGCTTTTTGCATTTTTTCTGACTGTTGTGTCAATTTTTTTCCATATTGTCTTCTACCTCTGAGATCCTCTCTTCCATCTTTTGTATTCTGTTGGTGATGCTTGAATATATGACTCTGGATTTCTTTTTTAGGCTTTTTATCTCCACTTTTTTTTGGTGATATCTTTATTGTTTCTATTTCTGCTTTCAATTCCCTCACCTGTTTGTGTTTTCTTGTCCTTCTTTGAATTATTTTTGTGTTTCCTCTTTAAGTGCTTCTTCTTGTTTGCCTGTGTTCTCCTGGCTTTCTTGTACTTCTTTAAGTGTGTTATTTATGCACTTCTCAAAGATCAACATCAGCATCATGAAGTATGATTTTAAGTTTAAATCTTGTTTTGCTGGTGTGTTTGGCAATCCACTACTGGCAGTGGTGGGAGCATTGGGTTCTAATGTTGCCAGGTTGTCTTGTTTTCCATTACTTACACTCTAGTCCTCTCCTCTTGCCATTTTGTTTTCTGTGATTATAGGTGATCTTGTTGTCTCTGAGTGGAGTTTGTCCCTTTATTTTGTGTCTGAGGGCCTGTGGGCTCATGAGTGAGATTTCTCCTTGGTGTTTGGCTCTTTGTGGGCAGGCAGTGAGTTCAACTGATGAAGTTACTTGGCTCTATCTCTGTGGGCTTGCGCGGAATAGCCCTTGTGAGGCTCTTTTGGGTTCTCAGACCTTTGTGGGCAGATCCTGAGTCCTAATGGCAGTGACTTGGCTCTCTCTCTTTGCTGAAAATAACCTCTTCCCAGAGAGCACCAGTTTACCTGTGCTCCAAGAGCTCCTGATGTTCCTTCCCTGAATAGCAGGTGGGTGTATGTGACAGGGTCATTGTGGGCTCAGGTGGGAAAGCCCTTGTGAGGGTATTCTGAAAGCTCAGCCATCTGTGGACAGGTCTTGAATCCTTATGGTGGTCACTGGGCCCTCTGTCCTGGCCAGAAATGTGTGGCTTATTTCTAAAGTCCTTTATCTGCACCATAGATGTATAAAGATGGATGGCAACATCATAGCTCATATATATCTGAGAGAAAATAATTTCAAAGTATAATCAGTATTCACATTGAAACTGTGTTATATGTATGCTTGATGAGCAATTAGAAATATAAATAAAATATGTAAATCTGGAAGTATGAGTCCATATTAGTGAAACACTTAGTGAGGAGAGATGAAATAATGACAATTTACTACCCAATCCCACTTTCCTTTTTTAATTAAAGTAACAGTATAGAGAATTCAAAGAACAATAGTAAATATATTTTCTGGCAAACTTGAGGGCCTTCAATTTCCCTAGCATACGAAATTCTAGACTTCTTTATTCATTTTCATAATTATGAGGAAAAAGGAGGAAGCAAAGAAAACAAATAGCCAAAAGGGTATTAGTTGTTGTGCATTTGGTTGTAAACAACATAAGTTCACTAAAATTAGCATAAGCATAAGTGGATTTATTGAAAAAAAAAACACAGCATCTCAAGGAAACCCGAAGAAGGCATGACAGATTTTCCTCCATGAGTAACTGTAAACACCCACTGAGAAGCTGTTGAGAAATTGATCTTATCTCTCTCTCTCTCTCTCTCTCTCTCTCTCTCTCTCTCTCTCTCTCTCTCTCTCTCCCTCCCTCCATCCCTTCCCTCTTTCCCCCCTCCCTCCTGCTCTCTCAGTCCCTCCATCCCTCCCTCCTTCCTTCTCATCTATTCAGGTTGAGTTTCATGATATCAGGAAATACAATAGCATTGTCTCTATATAGTTTCTTGATTTCTGAATTTTTCATTTAACTGAATGTCAGAGGCCAGTTTCATATTTCTGCATTCTAAGATCAAATTCTTAGAGGATGAATCCAATTGGCAGACCCTGAAGTAAGTGTTTATCCTCATCTGATCAGCTGTAGCTTAGATGCTGGCTCAGGAGAAAAATCATCTCAGCTGAGGTCAAACGTTTCTTCACGTCCAATCATCTGTGGCTCAGAGGGAGACATTGTTATCAGTTATGTGCTACATACATAGCAGATGGGGCCTACTCCTGTGGAAAGATAGTAGAAAATGGGGTCATGGCATGGGAAGATACCCTAAAATATGAATATAGGCAGGAAAATAGAAAAGCTAAGAAAGTAGAAAAGAATGAATCAAACCCAGAAAAAAATTAACTATCTTAGTGTTGTATAGTCATTTAATTGTGATATATTTATTATACAATTCAGGGCAATAGTTGCTTTTTATAGTGTTATTATTTATTGTTACCCTTCCAAAACATATTATCTGATAAGATATTGTTAAGACTTCAGACTCTGAGTGATTTATGTGTAATTATAATTCAATGAGTTTATTATACACCTAATCTAATTTTCTATTCTAAATAAAACATCTAAATATAAATCTAAATAGGCCTTTTATATAGTCATTAACACAATATGTAAAATCAAGATGTTGCCTAGAATCTTATATGCAATGGCCTACTTTGGTGAGGCAAGGTTTATCAATTAACATCCAGTCCTCTTACATTTCTTAAATTGTCCATATCCATTAGCTGGAATTAAAATGACATATTTATAAGATTAAATAGTCAAGCATATAGTCCCACAACCTATATTTTATCATGCTCCTGTTTGAAAATGCTTCCTTTTCTTTCAGATTCATTACAAGTGTATTTTTAATCAACTAAATTGCTGCATCATCTTTCAGTGTTTCTAACAATATCCTTGGAAAGGTCACTATGAATTTTGACATCAGACATTGACATTTATTAGCTCTGTCAATCTTATAGGGTAGTCTGGCCACACATTAGGAAGGTATGTGTGAGGTGTGGGTGCAGAGGGGCTGTGAGGCTTGGAAATATTTGGCTTTGTAGTAGATAATAATAATAATAATAATAATAATAATAATAATAATAATAATAATAATAATAATAATAATAATGTCTTAGAGAAGAAGGTCGTGTTCTGCCAGCCACATTCAAATGTCAATGTGTCTGAAAGAGACCATTAATACACAAAATGGGACTCTCTTGAGGTGGGAGTTTTTGAGATAATGAAGTTGAGAATGAAATGTTTGTACAGAAGCTCTCTTAGATTATTCATCATGTCTAGGTTAATGAAGTGGAGAAGTTCTGTTCTGGTACTCAAAGAAACATATGGTTTTAAGTTCATTGTGAAATATTTATGGGCAAAATACCTGTGCTACATTGGGCAAAGAGCTTAAATGGTTCATAAGCCTCAGTTTTCTCATTGCAAACATAGTACAGGATGATCTTGCATTTTCAATTTTGCATTACCATGTTTAAATAGTGAGAGAAGGTTTATTCTGGAACTCATTCATACATACCACTGCATATTGAAAGAAGGTTTATTCTGGAACTCATTAATACATACCACTGCAAGATTGTTTGATGTGATTGCTTGGGCCTACAAAACCGCTCACCTAATGGCTAGGAAGAAAAGAGAGAGGAAGATGGCCCAAAGTGTCACAGGGTCCTTTGGGAGAATTACTTCAAAGATATGAGGACTTCTATCATAAAGCCACAGCTATTATTGCTTCCACCACTTCCTAGCAGCATCCCCTAGGACACAGGTTTTAAAACTTGATCTGAGATATTCAGCATTCACACGATAGCATATATTGTTCAGGATATTAATTTTATGCTTTACTAGCAGTAATTCTTGATTCTACTAATATAGTGCAACGCCTGTTTAAGCCATAGGAAATAATGCACATCCCTAATTCCAAAATTTGTGAGGCAGAAGCTAGTAGATCTCTGTCAGTTTGGCACCAGCCTGGAATATATAGAATTCCAGGATAACCAGAGCTACATAAAAAGACCTGGTCTCATACACCCAACTGAAAACAAACCTGTTTTTTGCACATATTTTTTGAAAAAAATTTATGTTTTTAGCCCACAGTTGCATATTTTTTCTGTGCTTCTTTGACTCTCTATTAGTAATGAGAAAAGTATTTCACTTGCAGAAAGAAATGAAGAGAGGCTGGGTGTTTTGTGATAAACAAAATTTCATGGTAAGGGTAGAAGCCTAGAAAATGTTCTACCTCTTTCTTTTGGCACAGTTTCACTGAGAAAGCAAACTATGAGGTTGCCAATTTTGCTGACCTAAAAAAAAAAAAAAAAAAAAAAAAAAAAAAGAAAGAAAAGAAAAGACATGAAGGTGGTGAGGTCATTGAGCCAAACACTCTTTCACTCCATCTTAGCAAGTTTTAGGAGCTGAGAAAAGGTTAAACTTGGAGGAAATTTTTAATTTGGAGATAGAAGAATTCATTTTCTAACAGGAATGCTAAATTATATTAAAAAGAAACTTTTATTAAAGCAGTTCTACCTGGGTGACTCTGATTAAAAAGTAGAGCAATTTTCATCATGTAAATCATGTTTTCAAATTAGATTTAAATAACATACTAATATCTGTATTCACGTTACCTACCATTTAAAAGAAATAAATAATTTGGTTAGCTCCCTGAATCTTCACTAGGTAAAATTCTATCAAAATCCCTAAGTAATTGAAACAGGTGATTTTTAGAGCCACCCAATTACAGGCATTCAGTGCAATTATATTTGTAATAAAGTTAGTTTTCACTTACATATGTCTGTTATTTCTGGTCTATGTGAGAATTTTTAAAATTCTTTTTCTGATGAGATCTGAATATTAGTGCACTTGTGAAGGGATATTTATTGATACTGTCAGATAAATGTAGAGCCCGTAAAAGAAGGCATGATTGTAAATTTAGAATGTCTATTTATCTTTTTGTTTTTCTGCCAGCATCAATAAACAATTGTAAATGTTTTTCAGTAACCTATTGACCACAGTACCTTGAGTGGAAGTCTGGGATTTTAAAAATAATTTAATTGAAATATTAATGCAGACATATTCTATTTAGATAGTAATGCCATAGTAAAGATGGGATTGAATTAGACCAGTGCATCTTAGCATTATGTGAATTATGACCTTTCTTGTTTTGACAGGATAAACATTGAGGGAATTTGGGTCCATGTGGTTATAAGGCTTTGACCTCTATTTACCCTTAACTGAAATATTGGGGTTGGAGAAACATATAGGAGTTTAGAAAAATTTAAAAGCTGATGAATTATTTAATGGATTCCTTCATAGATGTTTATTAAGTAAACCCACACATATCCTAGATACTATGAGAAGTCATGAGGATAAAGTGATTAATTGACCTGGTCCTAATTTTCAAGGGAACTTACATTTTCAGTATTAATCTCAGAACGATACAGGAGAGTTGTAAAATTACTCAGTGTGTTCTGGGGCTGGATGATGAAGTGGGTGAAAGAGGGGACAAAGATAAGAGCCATTTGTGACAATTCTCACTTCAGCCAAGTCTTTTTAGTGACTTACGTCTACAATCAATAAAAGTTATTTTGAGAAAAAAATGATCACTTTCTCCTAGAGTCTCTTGCTCTATTTTCCCATAAAGAGTTAATTTGCCTCAGCTCTCAGGAGTAAGAGACAGAAACAGAGTGGGACTTGGAAGAAAAATGGAGATATCCATTTATTTAAGACCAAAAACTTTCTTTTAAAGCATGGGTCCTAAGTAGAGTTATTATAGGTCTAATATTATTCTACTATGTATTTAAAGGTTTGGATCACATTGAATTTAATGACAAAAATCTACCTTTGGAAAGGTCAGCCAATGAATTAAACATGTGCTGGGTAGATGTCTGCATTGCTATATCATTTCAAAGATACAATCCAGTGGAGAAGGCAATGTGCCTGACATACAATAGAATCAGGTTTTGTTATCTATCAGATCGCCTTGAAAGTGTTTAAAGTAGAAAAGAGAAAGAAATGAACTCTGTTCCTAAGAGTAAATGTAACACATGGTTACACAATGATAAACTCCTTGCCTCTTAAGTAAAAAATTAATTTAACTGTGCAAAAAGTACAGATGAGAAGGAAGTGTGAGATTATTGAGACAAAGAAAGTCTCACTAATGTGCAGTCCAAGTACAGGAATTTGAAGGGAAACATATTGTGCAGTTGAAAGAGATTTGTGAGGAAGATTGGATGCACTTGAATGTGTTTTGGAGTGGACAACGATAAAGATCATGATATCAACAATTTCAAGGAGCAGAATTGTGTAAAACTCTAGACTGCAATGATCTGACAATGAAATGATTACCAGCAAATCAATGTGATGTGGCCAAGACAATCAGCAGAGTTCATTTAAGCAGTGTCAAGAACATAGACAATGTTAAGTTATGATAGAATCACGGAAAAGAAATAAGTATTCATGGGGCGGGGCAGAGAGCTCAGTTAACAAAGGGTGTGCCATGAGGACCTGAGTTTTAATCCCCAGCACCTAACACTGAGGCTGGTGGACACAAGAGGATCTGGGAAGTTCAGTGAAATTCGCTGGCCAAGGGTTTTGAGAGAAACAAAGGTGGGGAGCAACTGAGAAAGATACCCATCCATGGCTTCTAATTTGAATGTACAAATATGTGTACACCTGCATACACACCTAAATGGACAAAGCCAAACACACACACATACGCACACAATAGTTGCAATATTTTCATCTATAAACCACCTCCATCTCCATTTCTGGAAAAGCAGCAGCTGTAACAATAACAATCTTAGCAATAAAGAAGATTGAAATATGGCCTATTGAAATATGCAGAAGGGCAGCACTGAAATTCGAGGAAAAAGTCTAAGTAGTAAATCCATAACAGAAAGGTACTAAAGAATGTCTATGCAAAAGTATCACTCCTTCAGTACTATTTAGAGCAGAGTTGGTACACACATAAAATATGAAGGGAGGCTGTTAATTAGTATTCACAAGAAGTTTTATTTGGAGAGGATGGTTTCTGCATTCATATTATGATTTTGCAAAGCATCAGAGAAAGAAATCCACTAGCAGGATTTTTTTTTTCATTTTTTTTTCTTTTGACAGAGTTTTCCTATGGACCACAGGTTGGCTTGGAATTTGCCTTGGAGCTCATGCTGTCTTTGACCTCAGGATCTTCTTGTTTCTGCTCCTTGATTGCAAGGATTACTGTATGTGCTTTCACAACCTGTCCAATGAGAAGTCAACCATTTCTGCCTTATTCATGTTAAATGCCTTCCTCTCATGAAATACTGGTCCTTTTATATATAAGGATGCTATTTTAATTACCTAACTGTATACTTCCCATCCTTGTATCCTTGTCCCCAGAGAGATAACTTTTCAATATGGCTGCATTAAGCAGAAAAACACTTCAGCTGCATTTTGAAGTACATAAACCACAGTTGACAAACAGTGTACTGTGGCAGATTCTTTGTGCAGGTGGATGTGGGTAACTGAAGAATGGAGTTCCCAGGGAAAATTGTTACTTTTTCTTTGAGGTAAGAGCTCATACGTTTACAATAATTTTCCTCTTCCAGGAAGACCATTTTGCACTCTGAAGGAATAATTTGGATCAAAAGGGTACCAATTCAGTATCATTAAGCCTTTCAGGAGCTACATTTTTCTATTATAAGTAAATCCTGGAGAAGGCAATTTGCCTCAATTAGATGATCAGTTTGAATTCAGGAGGGAGTATATTTTACTTACCTTACTTATAGTCATCAATTTTCTTTGCAGTTCCAAAGTGTGTATGGAATCATGTTATGTATTATATGCAAGCTTAATAAAATAAGACCAAGTCCCTGGTTCTAAGTGGCATATGTTCAATGGTTGTGTAGCACATGTCCCTTTTCTTGGTAAACACATTGGAGGACCTCAGAACATACACCCTACTCTACTGAGCATATTCATATTATAGGCTTTTGTGACATAGAACAGTAAAGGTTTTGTGCTTGACAGGCAGTTATCTGAGTACATAGAACATGTTTGGCCTAAATCACAGATATGGTAAGGACCAATTTTTTAACAAATATGAAAGTACTTTAAATATTAAGCCTTATGAAACCACTAATTACATTTATTATTTAAAAGCCATAATGGGAGGAAGTAAAGCCAAGAAAAAAATAGGAATATATTTAGAATTAGTGCCTGATAAGCTTCTCTCTGGATGTCCAAAGAGGAGATAAAGGTTACTAGTAGGAAATCTATTACTGCAATGAATTAAAGAGGGAATACAGGAAATGTGCTGGAGGAATGAAAAAAAATCATTAGGGTACAGCAATTTAAACATTAGGCAGTAACCAACTAGTTCACCTCTTGGCTCCTTGGTATATAGCCTGTCAATAAATCTCCCATTAATCAACACACATTGTGTTTTGTCAATGGAACAGTGGAAATAGCCGTGTTACTCTTTGAAGAACCCTGCTAGCTTAGGGTGTATCATTGCACTTCTTCAGCCAATGGCTGAAATGTTCCTTTATTTGTTTATATCCCAAATCACTGGTGAAACCCATTATAGGTATCCAAACATTGAAAGCTTGGTGCTCTAAGAACGGAGATTATTCAGAGAAGAAACTGTTTCTAAGCAAAGTAGCTTCTATTTTATTGTGTAGCAATGCATTCCACCCAAGGCATGTCTTATCTTAAGAAACAGAATTAGTTTTAAGGGTTACCAAAGAACCAAACATTTTATTACCACAGCATAATCACATATAGGTATATTTTAAATATTTTTAGTTCATCTATTATGCTACATGCATTCAGGAAATTAAATGAAGAGAAAAATATCTGTAGTACAAGTTTTTAAAAAATTATTTTGTTCTCCGGGGTTACATTCCTTGGCAACAATTACTTTGGTAACCTAATCATACATGCTTATTGTTGCTGTTTTATATTTTGTAGGTGACTTTAAGAAACTAATGTTTTCTCTGATGCTAGAAATTTACTTACCACAGAAAAATTTTAATTGCATTAAAACAGAGTATTACCTTTATGGAAATACATCTAAATGTTTGTAATGTAGCTTACCTGTAGAGTTCTCATCTAGTGTAGATAAAGCCCTGGGTTCATTCCATAGTATCTTATACAAAAGTCCTTGAAACAATCAAAAAGCCTTCTTAAATAAATGGTCTGAGTGCCTGTAATCTCAGCTATTGAGATGAGAATATCTTGATTCAAATCCCACTTTGATAACATGGACAGAATACTATCTCAAATTAAAGTATATCTGTTAAACTGGATTTTGTGGTTCATGAAATTAGGAGGGGCACAATTTGGGGGTTTTCCTGGGGCTACATGAAGACCTTGTTTTGAAACATAAATAAGACAGAAAACTGAATAATTCATGTAATCTAATTTCAATATGTCTGCTATTCTAATCCCTTGGGTGTAAAGCCTAACTCTGAACTTGGCTTTTGCCCACAAGAAGGGATAATCACATATCTCTCATCTATCTATCTATCTATCTATCTATCTATCTATCTATCTATCTATCTATCCATCCATTCATCCATTCATCAGTAGAAAAATGGATTTATTTATAGATTTGCTTCAAAATAGGGACAGAGCTAATTCCAGTTTGTTTCTTCCTTATCCACATCAATGATACAGCATATAGAAGAGATAGATCGGGATTACTTAAATAGTATTCAGTGGGTAAAGGTACTTGCTGTACAAGCCTGGGCACTGAGTTCAATCGACAGGCCTCTAGGGTGGAAGAAGAGACTCACAAGATATTCTTAGACAACTAATTCCGGAACATGGCACATAGACCTGGGTTCATGCACATTCAGACAAATAGACAGACAGACAAATAAGAGATGGAATAAGAGCCAGAAAAGATGGGTACTTATATTTAGCTGGAATCCCCAAACTTGAGTTGGGAACTGATTCTCTTTCAATGGGACTTGGGCCAGTGCTTACATACTTGAGCCACTTGCATTCCCAATGTGATATTTCCTCCAGAAAATAATAACAGAAAAAAAGGTCAATTTAAAAACTCTCTACTTTAGGGACCCATTACACTCTGTCTATGACCCAAGAATTTTGGCACAGAAAGATATTCTTTTAATTTAATTTCTAGCTGATTTCTTGGCAGTTCTAATTTAACCTGATTTTAAAATACAATTAGTTCTTTTTATTTATTATAGTTCCATTTTATGAAGAACTGAACTATTACTCCTAAAGGAAATGTAAGTTTAGGTTTTTATAATCCTGTGGTCACATTTTCACAAAGTAATCAATATATAACCTTGTTTTATGTACATTTCTGCTCAGTAAACTTTATTTAATAGGTTTTGTTGATTCATTAACATTGGATTCATGGCCAACAGCACCACAACTTATGCCTGAATGATGCTTATCTAATACATGTATTGTTTTTCTCAGAAACATAACAGCTTTCTTGCACTTATAACATTTGAAACTATTCCAGTATTGTTCTTGGGGGACATTCAAGAAACACACATACATGCAAATATGGCACTAAATGACTAGAAAAAGTGTTTGATACACAACGAGAAGGCAGAATATTACCTTATTATGACCTCATCTTGAAACATGTACACTGAATAACCCATATTTGCCATTAATTTATCCACATCTGGAAATGTCCAGGAGAGCAGTGAGTAGGGTGATATGCTCAACAAGGTGACAGTTTAACTTCTTCAGTATCCAATGCTTTTTTTCTAGTCATTTAGTGGCACATTTGCATGTGTTTGTGTGTGTGTGTGTGTGTGTGTGTGTGTGTGTTAATTTTGTCTTTTATTTTTGTTTCAGTGAACAAGCAAATTTACAAGTTTGAAACATACAAATAAAGAGGATCGACTCTGTTCTATCATGGCATATTGGGAGTCTGAGAAAGATCTTTTTTATTTTTATTTTTGCATTTATATGCATCCTTATTAATATCTAGCTTTTCAATGTTTTGTGTTCTTTATTATTTTCTACCATTTTCATCCAAGCATATATATTCTATTGAGCATATTTCCTCCTTCCTTGACTATCCCCTGACATAGTTTGTTCCCTTAGTTACTCTGCTATAGAGTTTTGCTTCTACTTCCATGTCATATATACATGAATTCCTAAATTTGCTTAAAACCCAGGAACTATAAATGAGAGATAAAAACCAATATTCCTCATTTTCTGTAGATGTTCTGTTTTTGAAAATAATAAGTTGTTAAGAGATATATGAAATTTTGTACTTAATTTGCCCTTGGCCATTTCTTTTGATGAATTAGTTTAGAAAAAACACTTGATTTTTTTTCAATTTAGTCAATCATTATAGCTGTTTCATGGATATTTTCTATAGTTCCTGATCATAAATCACAAAGACATATGGAAAGCAGTAGCAGGATAAAAAAATAAGAAATAAAAGTACAAAAGTACTTGTCACTGCTTTGCTCTATCTTGAGTTGAAAGAGCCAAGATGCGCTTAATCAATGCTTGTTGATGGGACTTGACAATTTCAGTTTTACTTTATAGTTTATAATTGAAAATGGTATGAAGAGAAGGATGGACAGAAATGTTTATTTGAAGATAATACCATTAAATTAACTCTATGACATGCCAGAAAGCCATTATTTTGGCCATGCTTTATATAACCTCAATTCTGAAGTTTCCAGTGTTTGCCAATATCTAAGATATGAACATTTAATGCTTTATAAAATATGAAATGTTCTAACAGACATTTTATAAAGCATGCTTTGTTGAGATGTATCATTTGCTTCTGCCACGAGAACATACACTTTAAACTGAGAGGGAGTGAGTAGAAAATATGGAATGACTTATGAATGGTGCTTTCAAGTTCTAGGACAGAAATAACTCCAGAAATATGTGGTCACTCAATGAAGATCAAATGGACTGCTGTCTGAGCTTGGGAGGGAGGAGAGGAAATCTAAAATGTTTCAGTTAAACTATTCTTAAATGGAAAATAATGTGTGAACTTCTCTAGAAAAAAAAGGAAAAAAAATAAACCCTGCGACTTTTCAAAATAAAACAACAAAACTAAACAAGCAAAAGAGTTATAAAGTCCTGTGGAATACTCATTGTTAGGAAGTGAGCAGCATTGCCTTCTCCATCTGCAAGTTCAAGGGTCAGTTGGAATAGAATGGCAGGAGTTTCATGTCTCTTTGAGGTCAATTTTGCCAGAAAAAACTCTGTAACCTTTTTTTTTTTTTTTATCCAATGTTTTTACCCACATTCTCTGGCTTTATACAATGAGTTTATTTGCTAGGCAACATTTATTTAAAGAAAGCAAAATAAAGGAAAGAAATTGAATATTTTTTTGGTTATTTTATTTAAAGGATGCCAGTTTACCATAACAATGATGTCATTAGAGAGATAACACGATTTCAGAATTGCTGGAATTTCCTTTAATGCATTCTAAAAGTACAATGTCTGTAACCAAGATGATCTCTGGAAAGAAAGAAAAATGACTTTCAGTGATTAACATTGAACTATCATATATTGTCCTAGGATGTTTTGGGTAGTGGTATTCATAAAGGTCTTTTTGGTCAAACCATAAAACATAGTTGTATTTGATAAGGTGTGTCAGAATGTGCACTCCAGAAAAGGAAGAAGAATCATTACTGGAGAAGATCTAGAGAGGGCAGCCAAAGGCATTTTTAACAACCGCTCCAAAGACATTAAGTTTTAGAAAACTGATAAGTGATTTAGATCCTATGGGTGTCCTTGGATAGAGTACTTGTCTACCTTAAAGGAATTCTTCACTTTTTTGTACTAATTATACAGTTTTACCTCTCAGTAGTGTGTAAGAACTCCAATTCTCCCAATGGTGTTTCTGTATTGTACAACTGTGCAGAGAATAGCTACTTACACTCCCCTTGGAGAGAAGGCAGGATCTGTGTTACCATAATGAAATCCTAAGAGTTTGTTAAAAGATTTGAAGCTTCAACCAAAACACAAGTTGCTCCCAAGAAACAATTATTGGTAATAAACATTCATTTGGCACTTTTTAAGTGCTAGCCAATTTGTTAACTACTCTACTTATTAATTTATTTAATTCTCATCAGAACAATATATGACATATGCTCTTATTATCCTCATTTTACCCACAAAGAAAAAGAAACAAAAACATGATAAATAGGAGCCAAGTCACCACCATCAGGACTCAGGTTCTGCCCACAGATGGCTGAGTATCAAGAAGAGTCTCACAAGGGCTCTCCCACCTGAGCCCATAGTGAGACCCTAACTGACCATTGAGGGAGAGACCTCCAGGAATTCTCAGGACAAAAGTAGCATGATGATCTCTAGGAACGGGTCCATTCCTTCCCAGAGTGAGAGATCCAGGTCACCATCATCAGGACTCAGGGCCTGCATAAAGACTGCTAAGTACCCAGAAGTGGCTCAGAAGCACTCTCCCAACTGAGCCTATAGAGACAGAGCTAAATCACCTCATCAGAACTCACTGCCTGCTCACAAAGTACAGAACTTCTAGGAGCACTCTCCCTCCTGAGCCCATGGGCCCTCAAACCAACAGGAGAGAAAAGCTCCAGTCAGAGACAACATCACCTAACATCACAGGTAACAAGATGTGAAGAGGAAAGTGCAAGAACCTAAGCAATGGAAACCAAGACAACTTAGCAACATCAGAACCGAGTTTTCCCAACACAGCAAATAGTATATTTCCCACCACATCAGAAAAACAAAATAAAAGACTTAAAATCATAATTCATGATAATGATGGAGGTCATCGAGAAGCACTTGAATAATTCCCTCAAACAATTAGAGGAGAACCAGGTGAACACACTTAAACAAGAAGCTGTTAAAGAAGAAACACAAAACTCACTCAAAGAGTTACAGGAAAGCACAACCAAAGAGGTGAAAATATTAAAGTTAGAAATAGAAACAAGAAAAGAAAAGAAATAGAAACAATAAAAAAATCACAAAAGGAGAGGGCCCTGTTGATAGAAAACCTAGGAAAGAAATCAGGAGTCACAGATGGAAAAATCACCAATAGAATACAAGAGATGGAAGAGAGGATCTCAGTGGTAGACAGTAGAAAACATTGACACAACAGTCAGAGAAAATGCAAAAAAATAAAAAGCTCCTAACCCAGAATATCCAGGATATCCAGGACACAATGAAAAGACCAAACCTAAAAGTAATAAGTATAGAAGAGGGCAAAGACTCCCAATTAAAAGGCACAGTAAATATTTTCAACAAAATCATAGAAGAAAACTTATCTACCATTAAGAACAAAATGACCATGAACATACAAGAAGCCTACAGACCTCCAAATAGACTGGACCAGAAAAGAAACTGCTTTAGACACATAATAGTCAAAACACTGAATGTTCAAAACAAAGAAAAAATCCTAAAAGCAGTAAGAAAAAAGTACAAGTAACATATAAAGGCAGACCAATCATAATTTCACCAGATTTCTCAACAGAGAATATGAAAGCTAGAAGATACTGGACAGATATCATACAGACCCTAAGAGAACACAAATGCCAGACCAGGTTACTACATCCAGCAAAACTCTCAAATACCATAGATGGAGAGACCAAGTTATTCCAGGACAAAACCAAATAGACAAAATATCTGTACACAAATCCAGCCTTACAAAGGATAATGGATGGAAAACTCCAACACAAGGAAGAAAACTATATCCTTTAAAAAAGAAAAAAAAAAAAAAAACAATTGTGCAAGAAAACAAAAAGAAGAAAAGTGCACAACCATAATTCTACCTCTAAAATCAACAACAACAAACCAGGAAACAACAATCATTATTACTTAATATCTCTTAAAATCAATGGATTTAATGCCTCAATAAAAAGACATAGATTTTCAGACTGGATACATAAACTAGAACCAGCATTTTCCTGCATACAGGAAACTCATCTCAGACACAAACAGACATTACCTCAAAGTAACAGGCTAGAAGCAAACATTCCAACTAAATGGTCCTAAGAAACAAGCTGGAGTAACCATTCTAATATCAAATAAAATAGATTATCAGCCAAAAATTATCAAGAAAGATAACTAAGGACACTTTTTACTTATCACAGGAAAAAACCTATCAAGATGAACTCTCCACCCTGAACATCTATGCTTCAAATACAAGGGCACCAACATTTATAAAAGAAACCTTCTAAAGTTCAAAGCATATACTGGACCACACAAAAAATAGTGGGAGACTTCAACACCCCACTCTCATCAATGGATAGATCCTGGAAGCAGAAACTGAGCACAGACACAGCAAAACTAGTAGAAGTAATGAACTATTTGGTTTTAGCAAACATCTATAGAACATTTCTTCCCAAAACAAAAGAATATAACTTCTTCTCAGTATCTCATGGTACCTTCTTCAAAACTGAACATATAGTTGGTCACAAAATAGAACTCAACAGATATAAAAAGATCAACATACTACCATGCATACTATCAGATCACCATGGACTAAGGCTGGTCTTTAATAAAAACAAAAACAACAAAAAGCCAACATACACATGGAAGCTAAACAATGCTCTACTGAATGATAACATGGTCAAGGAAGAAATAAAGAAAGAAATCAAGGATATTTTAAAATTTAATGAAAAAGCCACCACTACATACCCAAACTTGTGTAATTCAATGAAAGTAGTACTGAGAGGAAAACACATAGCTATGAGTGCTTCCAAAAAGAAACTGGAGAGAGTATACACTAACATCTTGACAGCACAGCTGAAAGCCCTAAAACAAAAAGAAGCAGATACACCGAAGAGGAGTAGACATCAGGATATAATCAAACTCAGAGCCAAAATCAACCAAGTAGAGACAAAAAGTATTATACAAAGAATCAACAAAACCAGAAGCTGGTTCTTTGAGAAAATCAACCAGATAGATAAACCCTTAGCCAGACTAATTAGACGGCATAGAGAGAGTATCCAAATTAACAAAATCAGAAATGAAAGGAGAGACATAACAATAGGAACTGAGGAAATTCAAGAAATCAATCATCCCATCTTCCTACAAAAACATAAACTGAACAAAACTAGAAAATGTAGAGAATGTGGACAAATTTCTAGACAGATATCAGGTACCAAAGTCAAATCAGGATCAGATAAACCATCTAAATAATCCCATAACCCCAAAAAGAAATAGAAGCAGTCATCAAAAGCCTCCCAACCAAAAACATAAGTCCAGGACTAGATGGGTTCAGTACAACATTCCATCAGACTTTCATAAGGAGACCCAATACCAATACTTTACAAACTATTCCACAAAATAGAAACAGAGGGAACATTACCCAACTAGTTCTTCAAAGCAGCAATTATGCTTGCATCTAAACCATAGATACACCCTACAAATAAAGAAAACTTCAGATCAATTTCCCTCAAAAACCTTGATGCTAAATACTCAATAAATTTCTTGCAAACCAAATCTAAGAACACATCAAAACTAAAAAAAATATCAAATAGGTTTTTCCTAGGAATGTAAGGATGGTTCAATATATGGAAATTAATCAATGTAATCCACCATTTATAAAAAAGATCAAAACAACAACAACAACAACAACAACAACAACAAAAAGATACAAGATCATGTCACTACATGCTGAAAAAGCATTTGAAAAAATCTACATCTCTTTATGTTAAAAGTTCTGGAAAGATCTGGAATCCAAGGACCATACCGAAACATAGTAAATGCAATATGCAATAAACCAGTAGCCAACATAAAACTAAATGGAGCAAAACACGAAGCAATCCCACTGAAATCAGAGACTAGACAAGGCTTCCCACTCTCCCCCTACCTAGTCAATATAGTACTGGAAGTCCTGGCCAGAGCAATTAGAAAACAATATGAAGTCAAGGGGATAGAAAATTGAAAGGAAGAAGGCAAAATATCACTATTTGCAGATATTATGATAGTATACTTAAGTGATCCCAAAACTTCAACCAGAGAACCCCTACACCTGAAAAACAACTTCAGCAAAGTGCCTGGATATAAAATTAACTCAAACAATCCAGTAGCCTTTCTGTACTCAAAGGATAAACATGTTTAGAAGAAAATCAGAGAAGAGACACCCTTCACAATAGTTGCAAACACTATGAAATACCTTGGTGTGACTCTAACTAAGCAAGTGAAAAATCTGTATGACAAGAACTTTAAATCTCTGAAGAAGGAATTTGAAGAAATCTCAGAGTTAAAGAAATGTCAGAAGATGGAAAGATCTTCAATGCTTATGTATTATAAGGTTGAACATTGTAAAAATGGCTATCTTGCCAAAAAAAATCTACAAATTCAATGTAATCCTCTTCAAAAATTTTAATTCATTTTTTCATAGAGTTGGAAAGAGCAATTGGCAAATTTATTTGGAATAACATAGAAACCTAGAATAGTGAAATCTATTCTCAATAATAAAGAATTTCTGGGGAATCACCATTCCTGACCTCAAGCTATATTGCAGATCAATCATGATAAAAACTGCATAGTATTGGATCACAGACAGGCAGGTAGATAAATGGAACACTATTGAACACCCAGAAATGTTCCCACATGCATATGGTCACTTGACCTTTGACAAGGGAGTTTAAAACATTCAATGGAAATAAGACCACCTGTTCAACAAATGGTCTTGGTTCAACTGTCAGTGAATTGATCCCTTATCTCCTTGTACAAAGCTCAAGTTCAAGTGGATCAAAGACCTCCACATAAATCCAGGTCAACAGAAACTATTAGACAAGAAAGTGAGGAAGAACTTAGAACACATAGGCACAGGGGAAATTTTTTTCTGTACAGAACACTAATGGCTTATGCTCAAAGATCAAGAATGGACAAGTGGGACCTCATGAAATTGCAAAGTTTCTGTAAGGCTAAAGATACTGTCAAGAAGACAAAATGGCAACTAACAAATTGAGAAAGACTTTTACCAATCCTACATCTGATAGAGGACTAGTATTTAATATATACAAAGAACTCAAGAAATTAGACCCCAGACAATCAACCAATTTTATTAAAAATGGGGTACAGAGCTAAACAAAGTCTTTTCAACTGAAGAATATTGAATGGTTGAGAAGCACCTAAAGAAATGCTCAACATCTTTAGTCATCAGGGAAATGCAAATCAAACCTCAGGACACCAGTTAGAATGTCTAAGATCAAAAAACTCAGATTACAGCAGATGTTGCCCAGGATGTGGAGAAAAAGGAACACTCCTCTATTTTTGGTGAGATTGGAAGCTTATACAACCACTCTGGAAATCACTCTGGTTATTCCTCAGAAAATTGGACATAGTACTATCTGAAAACTCAGGTATTACACTCCTGGGAATACACTCCCAAGATGGAGTGGAGGGTGAGGGATTATGGTATCAGGGTGGAGGAAGGGAATAACATTTCAAATGTAAATACAGAGAGTATCTAATAAAAAATGAAAAAAATATAATAATTCACGGTGGTCCATTCTCATTTGTAATCCTGACACTCAGGTGGCTGAGGTAGGATGATTGTGAGTTTGTGATAATTTGGGCAAATTAGGATGACCCTATCTAAATCTAAACTCAATCAAGGAAAACAAAGTAAAACAGAGAAAGAGTAGAGGTTCAACTCCAGATTGTCTTATCGATGGGAATAATCATATGAACTAATGATAATATTATCCCATCATGCATTTTGAATAGTTTTTAGCTGTAATAAATATTAAAGTAAGTGACTGAGACACATGAAGTACAGTGGTGTATAGCATCATGTGCTATCAAAAATAATAAGGAATTTACATATTGAGAAAAAAATTAGGAATGGGATGATGAGAATGATAGCTCAGGGGTTAAGGGGTTAAGGCTTTTGTAAAGAATCTGGGTTTTGTTCCAATATGCAAGATTACAACCATCCTTAATGCCTGTTTCAGGGAATCTAGCACCCCTTTCTGACCTCCAAGGGTGGTAGGGTGCACATGGTGCAGCCAGGACAAACACTAATGCATAAAAATTAAAAAAGAAATACATCCTTAAAAAATAAAAGAAACAAAAGAGAATACAAGGGCACATAAAATGTGCACAACTTTCATATCACCATCATTTTGCCAAGGCATGGTTCTAGTAATTACTATCTGGATTAAATTATTTAGGATTAAGTGTCTTAGCATTCAGAATCATTACAGTGCAAGAAAGCTAGAATAAAAATGTTTTTTTATTTTTTTAACTGTGTATAGATTCTTTAATAGTATAGGAGAGAGTACCAATATTATAAATTTTCTTAGGACAAGTGATAATTAAATGTAGATATTTTCTTTATGACATGAGGCTTTCTGATTTACCTATAACCATTAATGCCAACAATAATCAGAGCAAGACTCAACTGCTTTCTACCAAGTACCTCCCAAGTTTCTGCTACAGACAGCATTGAGAAATAGAAAACAATGGTCAAGTTGTTCACTTATATTAGTAATGTCTTTATTTCTTATAGAGCCTAAGATGGATAATCATGGTGTAATTATATTAATAAGGAATATTAAAAATTGAATAGTGAGCATTATGTAAATATATCATTCAATTTATTTCTTTATTTTCACAGTATTATGACTTATTTATGTCATTACATCACAGATCTAATGATATATTACATATATATGTACACAGACATGCTTGTGCATGCTTATAAATGAGTGTATACATTCCTCTACTATTTTTAGAACCTTATTGAAAAAAAAAGAGTAGGTACAAATTAGCTCAAAACTGGTAAGAAATGTTACAAAACCCCAAATTTTCACTTGTCAATTTTATTGGGACAACCCAATAAGTATAATAAAGTTCATTTTAATTTAAAATAAAAGTTTCTTTATGGTGAGATGACTGATAGTTTAGACTAATTTTCATTAAATGAGTTTAATCGGCATTAAGTATTTACCAAGCTTTCTCTTAGTAGAATTACAGCCTAAGTTGGAGAAAACTTTCAGGATGCTTCAGAACAGCCACCATTTTAATGATTCACTGACTGTAATATCTCACAAAAGCCACTTGTTCATCTTCTCATTTATTTAAACAATTATATGCTCAATACAGGCCAGATATCTTTTGATACAAGGCAGGGGGAACAGTTAGGAAAATACCGTCATTGATTCCAAGGAAATGACAGTGTAGTGTAATTGACAGACAAGCAACTAGATTATTGCATGACCCTTTGGGAAACTCGAGGAAACAATGAGAAAGTAAATGGATTAGAAATTACAGAGCATTCAATGAAGAACTGTTATACATGTTGTGTTGGGGGCAGACAAGACTCAGACTTGGCTTGGCAGAGGAAGAATTGCCAGGCTTGGACTTCTCTGAGAAAGGTTTACTCAAGAAACAAACAGGGCAGAAAGAACTAGCTACTGTAGAGGCAAAGAGCTGAACAAACTTGGCATGTTTGAGGCACAGTTTTTCACGGTTTGTTGGTATTGGGAACTCTGTGTAGGCCAGAAGTCACACACTGTAGGCTCCTGTCTTCTGAGAGAAGTTTAGAGTCATTACAGAATTTTAAGTAGGTTGTCAATAAATACCAATAGTGTGTTTTAGAGACTTCACTTTGAACAAGCTTGAATTTATGATACTAAGATTATTTTCAACATGTTTTCTTCTTGGTAGTCTTCATTTCTCACATGTGGAGACTACATACTAATTGTAACTCAGTATTGGCAGGTCTCATTGGGCTTAAGAATGTGGACTTTGTCATCTCCATGAGGTCCTGGGAGCCTTTTGTTTTCCTGGCATCTGGAACTTTCTGGCTGCTATCACCAGTTTCCCATTTCCCATTGCTACACACCTCTGTTCAATTTTCTGACCCGCTGTACATCTCCTTCATCTATTCCCATAACTGATTCTGCCTGTCTTTTCTGCTTCCTCCTCTTTTCTTCCTCCCAAGTCCCTCCCACTCTCTTCTTCCCTTGATTATTTTGTCTCCCCTTCTAAGTAAGACTGAAGCATCCATTCTTTGGTCTTCCTTATTCCTGAGCTTCATATGGTCTGTGAGATGTATCTTGGGTATTCCAAACTCTTCACCTAATATCTATTTATCAGTGGGTCCATTCCATGTATGTTCTTTTGTGACTGAGTTACCTCACTCAGGATGATATTTTCAAGATACAACCATTTGCCTGTGAATTTCATGAAGTCATTGTTTTTAATAGGTGAGTAGTATTCAATTGTGTAAATGTACCACACACTCTGTATCCATTCCCCTGTTGAGGAACATCTGGGTTCTTTCCAGTTTTTGGCCATTATAAATATGGATGCTATAAACATAGTGGAGCATCCTGACCAATACAGATGCAGATGCTGGAAGCCAATCATCAGATTGATCATAGGGACTCCAGTGGAAGAATTAGGGGAAGAACTAAAGGAGCTGAAGGGGCCTTATCTGGCATCAATGGAAGTGGCGGACCTTGGTTCTGTAAAAGATTGATGCCCCAGAGTAGAAAAAGACTAGATTTGTAAAGTGAGAGTCAGGAATGCACCCTCATAGAAGCATGGGGAGTGGGCATGGAACAGGGGGTTTACAGACGGTAAACAAGGAAAGGGGATAACATTAGAAATGTAAATAAATAAAATGTTCAATAAAAAAGAACTTTGACTTGTGTAATTATTGATACTCACTGTGAAGAAGAGTTTCCATAATATTTATCTTCTACATTTTTTATATATCTATCTAGACATTTTCAATTTTATACTTTTGTTTTTTATTGGATATTTTATTATCCTAGTCTGCCCCCACACCTAATACTAACCCCCTTTTCCTGTTTCCTTATCTCTTCCTCCCAGGTCCCTCCCTTTCTCTACATAAAGTGAGTATTTTGTTCCCTCTTCTAAGAAGGACTGAAGCATCCACATTTTGGCTTTTATTCTTTTTTTCATGATCTGTAAGTTGTACAAATGGGATCTCATAAAATTGCAAAGCTTCTATAAATCAAAGGACACTGTCAATGGGACAAAACTGCAACCAACAGATTGGGAAAACATCATTACCAACTGTAAATCCAATAGAGGGGTAATGCAAAATATATGCAAGGAACTCAAGAAGTTAGATTCCACAGAACCAAATAATCTTATTGAAAATGGGCACAGAGACAGGATCATTCCATACTCCATATGTGCACAAAGCTAAGGCTGTTCCACTGCACTACCCACACACAAATTCTTCCCAGAGAGAGCTGGTCAATCAGGAGTACTCTTACTCCTAAGCCCACAGGTGAGACCATGACTTTCATTCCAATAAATGCCCAAAGAGCCACCTGTCAGGAGTCCACAGGGCAGAGGAACCACAAAGTAACATGGGACAGGATCCTTCCTGACTCCATCTGCACCAGGAGCTAAAGCTGTCCCACAGACTGCCAGACCTAAATCCTACCCTGAGAGAGTTGGTCTCTAAGAAGTTTGCTCACTTCTGGGATCACAAACTCACAGGTCAGCATGAGTAACAAGCTACCCTGATAGACAGCAACACCAAATAAGAAAAAAAGATAACCAGATGGCAAGAGACAAAAAACGAGAACCTGTGCAGTAAAAACCAAGGCTAAATGGCCTCATCACAATCTGGTTCTCCCACCAAAGTAAGTCTTGGATATCCCAACACTCTGGAAAAGCAAGATTTGGATTTAAAATCATATCACATGAAGATTATAGGTGACTTTAATGAGGGCTTATATGTTGTTGTTCCCTTGAGGCCACAACCCCCTTTAGCTCCTTCATCACCACACCCTACAGCATTCTCACAGGGGTTCCCATGCTCAGTCTGATGGTTAGCTGCAAGAATGCTCAGCTGCTTGACTCTGGCAGAGCCCCTGAGTTAAAGAGGGTGATTGGGAGCTAGTGAACCTTTGTGAAGACAAGTAAGGGAGAGGGGCAATGGGAGTGGGATGGCCGAAAAGGATAACATTTCAAATATAAAAACAGAGCGTATCTAACAAAAAATTAAAAAAAATAAAAAAGAGTAAAATCCAAAAAAGGCATATAGAACTCCCTTAAAGAAATACAGGAGAACACAGCTAAACAGGCAGAAGCTCTTAAAATGGAAACACAATAATCCTTTATAGAATTACAGGAAAACAACAGGACCTAAAAATGGAAATAGAAACAACAAAGAAATCACAAAGAGAAACAACTTTGAAGTTAGAAATCCTAGGGAAGAGATCAAAAGTCATCATCAATAAAATACAAGAGATAGAAGAGAGAATCTCAGATACAGAAGACACCATAGCAAACACTGACACAACAGTCAAAGAAAAATACAAAACACTTCTAACTCAAAATACCAGGAAATCCAAGATACGATGAGAAAACCAAACCTTATGATAATAATTATAGAAGAGAACAAAGATTGATAACTAAAAGAGACAATAAATATTTACAGCTAAATCATAGGAGAAAACCTTTGTAACTTAAAGAAAGAAATGCCCATGAACACACAAGTTGCCTACCGACCACCAAATAGATTGGACCAGAAAATAAATCCCTCCCATAACATAATAGTCAAAATACCAAATGCATAAAACAAAGAAAAGTATTAAATGCACTAAGGTAAAAAGGTCAAGTAACATATAAAAGCAGACATATCAGAATTACACCAGACTTCTCAACAGAGACTGTGGAAGGTAGAAACACCTGGGCAAATGTCATACAAACCCTAAGAGAACATAAATGCCAGCTCAGGTTACTATATCCAGCAAAACTCTCATTTTCCATAGATGGGAAAACCAAGATATTCCAGGAATTCCAGGACAAAACCAAATTTACACAATATCTGACTACAAATCCAGCCCTACAAAGGATAATAGATGAAAAACTCCAACACAAGGAGGGAAACTGCACACTAGAAAAAGCAAAAAAAAAAAAAAAAAAAAAGTCTTCTTTCAACAAACCCAAAGGAGAGACCCAGCCCAGTTTCATCAGAACTGGAGGCCTACTCAAAGAATGCTGGGAACCTGAAAGAGCCTCAGGAGAGCTGTCACTCTTGAGCACAGGGGCATTCCACACTCCCTCCCCACTGACTATCCTGAAGAGGCCACCTGGGAACAATCACACGCTGCCCAAGGCCAGACTCTGACCCTGTTACATCAGGACTGACCACCACCATCTAAGCTCACATCCTACCCAGAGAGCCAAAAACACAGGAGCAATCACCCTCTGGAGACCATGGGCCCACAGACCTGCAGGAGAGACAAGCTTCAGTCAGAGACAAGATCACCTAGCAGTACCGATGATAATATGACAAGAGGCAAGCACAAGAATCTAAGGAATGGAAACAAAGACAACCCGGCAACATCAGAACCCAGTTCTCCCACCACAGCAAATAGCGAATATCCAAACTTGCCAGAAAAATAAGACTTAGACTTAAAATCACACTCATGATGATGACGGAGATCCTCGAGAAGCATATAAATACGCATTTAAAGTACAGGAAAGTCAGGAGAACACACATACACACAAACAAGTGGAAGCTGGTAGAGAGGAAGCACACACACACACACAAACCCACAAAAATGACTCACAGAGCTACAGGAAAGCACAATCAAACAGGTGAAGGAATTGAAAACAGAAATAGAAACAACGAGGAAATCACAGAAGGAGACAACCCTGAATTTGGAAAACCTAGAAAAGACATCAAGGAGTTCTAGATGCAAGCATTACAAACAAAATACAAGAGATAAATAGAGAATCTCAGGATCAGAAGACACCATAGAAATCGTTGACAAAACAGCCAGAAAAAAATGCAAAAACCAAAAAGCTTCTAACTTGAAAATTACAGGAAATCTGGGATACAACGAGAAGACCAACCTAAGGATAATAGGTATAGAAGAGAGTGAAGACTCCGAACTAGAAGGCAAAGTAAATATCTTCAACAAAATTGTAGAAGAAAACTTTCCTAACCTAAAGAAAATGATGACCACGTGTATAAAAGTATGCTACAGAACACCAAATAAATTGGACCAGGAAAACAGAAATTCTTCGTGACACATAATAGTCTGAACAACAAATGTTCAAAATAAAGAAAGAATATTAAAAGCATTAATAAAAGAGAAAACAGGTAACATATAAATGCAGAGCAATCAGAATTACACCAGACTTTTCAACATAGACAATGAAAGCTAGATGATATTGGACTGATATCATACAGACACTAAGAGAACACCAATGCCAGCTCAGGTAACTATATCCAGCAAAACTGCCAATTTCCATAGATGAAAAAAATCAAGATATTCCAGGAAAAATCAAAATTTATACAATATCTGTCCAAAAATCCAGCCTTACAAGAGATAAGAGATAAAATACTCCACCACAAAATGGGAAACTTCACCCTTGGAAAAGCAAGAAGTTAATCTTCTTGCAACAAACCCAAAAGAAGAAAATCACAGAAAAATAATTCTAACTCTAACCACAAAAATAGCAGGAAACAACAATCAGTATTCCTTAATATCTCTTAACTTCAATGGAGTCAATATCCCAATAAAAAGACAGACTATTAGACTGGATACATAAATAGGATCTAGCATTTTGCTGCATACAGGAAACTCATTTCAGAGATGAGGATAGTCACTAACTTAGAGTAAAGGGTTCAGAAAAAAAATTCAAAAAAATGATCCCAAAAACAAGCTGAAATAGCCATCCTAATACCTAATAAAATAGATTTGCAACCAAAAGATATCAAAAAAAAGGTAAGGATAACTTTTATTCATCAAATGAAAAATATCTATCAAGATGAACTCTAAATGCTGAACATCTATGCTCCAAATACAATGGGGCCCACATTCATAAAAGAAACTCTATTAAAGCTCAAAACATATATTGCACAACACACAATAATAGTGGGAGACTTAAAAGCTTTACTTTCATCAATGGACAGATCATGGAAGCAGAAACTAAACAGAGACACAGTGAAACTAACAGAAGTTATGAACCAAATCGATTTAACAGACATCTATAGAGCATTTAATTTCTAAAACAAAAGAATATACCTTCTTCTCAGCACCTCATGGCACCTTCTCCAAAACTGACCATATAGTTGGCCACAAAACAGGCCTCAACAGATATAAAAAGATCTGAATAACTCCATGCATCCTATCAGATCACCATGGACTAAGGTTCGTCTTCAGCAAAAACAAAAACAATAAAAAGCCCACATAAATATGGAATCTAAACAATGCTCTACTCAATGATAGCTTGGTCAATAAAATTCTTGAAAACTGAATTCAAGTGCACATCAAAATGATTATTCACCAAGATTAAGTAGGCTTCATGCTAGGGATGTAAGGATGGTTCAATATATAGAAATTCATCCACTTAATCCACTATATAAACAGACTCATGACAAAAAACCCCACATGATCATCTGTTAAGATGATGAGAAAACATTTGACAAAATTCAACACCACTTCATGTTAAAAGTCTTGAAAAGATCAGGAATTCAAGGCTCATACTTAAACATAGTAAAAGCAATATACAGCAAACTAGTAGCCAACATCACAGTAAATGGTGAGAACCTTGAAGCAATCCCACTATAATCTAGGACTAGACAATATTTCCCACTCTCTTCCTACACATTCAATATAGTACTAGAAATACTAGCCAGAGCAATATGGCAGCACAAAGAGGTCAAAGGTATAAATTAGAAAGGAAGAAGTCAACATATCACTATTTGAAGAAAACATGATAGTATACATAAGTGACCCCAAAAATTCCACCAGAGAACTTTCACAGCTGGCAAACAACTTCAGCACAGTGGCTGGACACAAAATTAACTCAAAGAATTCAGTAGTGTTCCTCTACTCAAAGAACAAACAGGCCAAGAAAAAATTAGTAAATAAAAAACCTTTACAATAGTCACAAAGAATATAAAATACCTTGAGGTGAACCTAACCAAGCAAGTAAAAAAAAATCTGTATGACAAGAATGTCAAGTCTCTGAAGAAGGAAATTGAAGAATACAGAATGTGGAAAGACCTCTCATGCTCATGGACTGGAAGGATCAACATAGTAAAAATGGTCATTTTGCCTAAGGCGATTTATAGATTCAATGTAATCTTAATCAAAATTCAACCTCAATTCTTCATAGAGTTAGAAAGAACAATTTACAAATTCATCTGGGATAATAAAAAATTCAGGAGAGCAAAAACTATTCTCAACAATAAAAATACTTCTAGAAAAATCACCCTCCCTAACTTAAAGTTGTATTACATATCAGTTGTGATTAAAAACTGCATGGTATTGGTACAATTCAGGCATTTAGATCAATGAAATAGAATCAAAGATCCAGAATTAAACCTACATACACACCTAAGGTCACTTGATCTTTGACAAAGGATTTAAAAACATTCAATGGAAAAAGGACAACCTCTTCAGCAAATGGCATTGGTTCAACTGGCAGTCAGCATGCAGAAGAATGTTAATTGATCCTTTCTTATCTCCTGTACAAAGTTCAAGTCCAAGTTGATTAAAGACCTCTAAACAAAACTCTGTACACTGAAACTAATGGAGCAGAAACTGGGGATGAGTTTAGAACACATAGGCACAGGGGAAATTTTTCTCCTCAGAACAGGCATAAGTTCTAAAATCAAGACTTGACAAATGGGACCTTATAAAATTGCAAATATTTTGTAAGGCAAAGGACACTGTGAAAAGAACTAATAGACAATCAGCAGACTGGGAAAAAAAAAATCTCTACCAACCCTAAATCTGATAGAAGGCCAGTATCCATTATATACAAAGAACTCAAGAAGTTAAACTCTAGAGAACAAATCATCCTATTAAAAATGGGATACAGACATAAATAAAGAATTCTCACCCGAGGAATATTGAAATGCTCAACAACCTAAGTTATCAGGTAAATGTAAATCAAACTCACCCTAAGATTTCTTAGAGGCTCTTCAAGAACCATACTGATATAGAGGAGGATGCATGCAGCTAACCATAAGACTGAACAAGAGGACCCTCAATGAAGGAGCTAGAGAAAGGTGTAAAGGAGCTGACAGGGTATGCGACGCTATGGGAAAAACAAAATCATCAACTAACCAAACATAACACAACTACCAGGGACCAAAACGCCAACCAATGATTTTTCAAGGAGAGAACCATGGCTCCAAGTGCATATGCAGCAGAAGATAATATTCTCTGGCAACAATGGGAGAAGAGGCCTTAGGACCAGCAAAGGCTCCTTTTCCCAGTGTAGGGGAATGCCAATGTGCTGAGGAGGAGAGGGTGTTAGGAGAACAAACACCATCTTGAAGGCAATGGGAGGGTGAAAGGGGATGGGATTGGAGAAAGAAGATAACATCTGAAATGTAAATTCAGAGAATATCCAATAAACAATGAAAAACACACACACACACACACACACACACACACACACACACCAAACTAAAAAACAACCCAGAAGAGATAGCCAAATACAATTCTACCTCTAACCACAAAATTAACAGGAAACAACAATCAATTTTCCTTATTATTTTTAACATCAATGGACTCAATTCCTCAATAAAAATATATGAAGTAACAGACTTGATACATACATAGGATCCATCATTTTGTAACACAGAAGAAATACACCATAGTTTCAAAGACAGGCATTACCTCAGAATAAAAGGCTGAAAAAAATTTTCCAAGTAAATGGTACTAAGAAACAAACTGGAGTAGCATTTTGTACAGAATAGAATTGACATTCAACCAAAAGTTATCAAAAAGGGTAATGAAAGACAGTTCATATACATCAACAGAAAAATCTCCTGAGATGAACTCTCAATTCTGTATATACATGCTCCAAATGCAAGGGCACCTACATTCATAAAAGTAATTTTACCAAAGCTCATTACAACTTATACAATAATAGTGGGAGACTTCAACACTCTACTCTCATCAATGGATAAATCATGAAAGCAAAATCTAAACAGAGACACATGGAAACTAACAGAAATTATAAATCAAATGAATTTAATAGATATTCTATAGAAAATGTTTTCTATAATAACAGAATATACCTTCTTAGCAACTCATGGTACCTTCTCCAAAACTGACCATATATTTGGTTACAAACAAGGTCTCAACTGATACAAGAACTTTCAAATAATCCCATGAGTCCTTTCAGATGATGAGGGACTAAGGCTGGTCTTCAACAACAACAAAAGCCACAACAAGTCAAAATATACGTCAATGCTAAACAACTCTCAATGACAACTTGGTCAAGGAAAAAATAAAGAAAGAAATAAAAGGCTGTTTAGAATTTAATGAAAATGTACAAGGCAATTGTGCTGAAACCTGCATGGTACTGGTACAGAAATAGGCATGTGGATCAATGAAATAGAATAGAAGTTCCAGAAATGAGCCCTCACATATATGGTCACCTGAATTTCGACAAAGGAGCAGTAAACATTTAATGGAAAAAGGACAGCCTATTCAACAAATGGTGCTGGTCCAACTGGCACTCAACATGCAAAAGAATGAAAATAGACCCTTTCTTATCTCCTTGTACAAAGCTCAAGTGTAAGTGGATCAAAGATCTCCACATTAAACCAGATACACTGAAACTATTAGATGAGAAAGTAGGGAAAACTTTAGAACATATAGGCACAGAAGAAAATTTTCTGAACAAAACACCAATGGCCCAAACTCTAAGGTCAAAGATTAACAAATGGGACTTAATGAGATTGCAAAGTTTCTGTAATGCTAAGGACATTGTCAAGAAAACAAAACGGCAGCCAACAGAATGGGAAAAGATGTTTACCAACTCTACATCAGATAGAGGCCTAATATCTAAGGTATACAAAGAACTCAAAAAGCTAGACACCAGAGAATCAAATAACCCTATTAAAAATGGGGTACAGAGCTAAACAAAACGTTCTCAATTGAGGAATACAGAATGGCTGAGAAATATCTGAGGAAGTGCTGGACATCTTTAGCCATCAGGGAAATGCAAATCAAAACAACCCTGAGATTCCACCTCACACCAGTCAGATTGGCCAAGATCCAAAACTCAGATGACAACAGATGCTAACAAGGATGCAGAGAAACAGGAACACTTCTCCACTGTTGGTGGGGTTGTAAACTGTTACAACCACTCTGGAAATCAGTCTGGCGATTCCTCAGAAAATTGGACATAACACTACCTGAAGACCCAGCTATTCCACTTCTGGGCATATACCCCAGAGCACCTTAGTACACAACAAAGATATATGCACCACAATGTTCATAGCAGCTCTATTTTAATAACCAGAAGCTGGAAAGAACCCAGATGTCCTTCAGAAGATGAATGGATACAAAAATTGTGGTACATTTACACAATGGAATACTACTCAGCCACCAGAAACAATGACTTGACCAAATTCTTAAGAAAATGGCTGCATGTAGAGAATATCATTCTGAGTGAGATAACCCAGTCAGAAAAGAACAGACATAATATGCACTCACTGATAGTGGGATGCTAACCCCAGAGGCTTGCACTGCCCCAGAAACAACTCACAGACTGTATGAAGTCCAAGAAATAAAGAAAAGAAAAGAAAACAAAACAAAAAATGTCTATATAACAAGAAAACTTTGACTATTTCCATGCTGCATTTTGTTTTGCATGTACTTTATGCTCATTGTAACTATTAAGTTTTCAATGCATACTATCAAACCCTTAAAAAAATCAAGTACTGACTAACAAATATACTCATACAGTTTTATGTAAAAATTATTTTAAAATCTGAAAAAAAGTACTGACAAAAATGTATTGTATAATTTTATGCAAAAAATGTTTAAAATCTGTACATTTATCTTTGTTTTGTAAAATAAAGTTGTTAAAAACAATTTAACATAAAAAAAGAATTTAATGAAAATGAAGGCAAAACATACACAAACTTATGGGATAGATTGAAAGCAGTGCTAGGAGAAAAACTCATAGCTCTAAGTGCCTAGAAAAAAAAAAAAAAAAAAAAAAAAAAAAAAAACTGGAGAAAGTATCCAGTAACAGATTGACAGAAAACCTAAAAGTTCTAGAACAAATGACACAAATATACCCAAGAGAAGTAGAGAGCAGGAAATAATCAAACAGAGAGCTGACATCAACAAAGTAGAAACAAAAAGAACTGTACAAAGACATAACAAAACCAGGAGCTGGTTCTTTGAGAACATCAACATGATAGATTAAACCCTTAGCCAGACTAGCCCAACATAACAGAGTCAAATTACCAATTTGGTATTTGGTAATACCCAAATTACCAAAATCAGAATAGAAAAGGGAGACATAACAGAAAACTAGAAATTCTAAAAATCATTAGATTCTACAACAAAAGCCTAAACTCAACAAAACTGTAAAATCTTATATGTTTGCAGAAACTTGTCTTATTACAGTGATGTCTAGCTCTATCCATTCTCCCAAACAGGACCTAATTACTTTCTTCTTGATAACTCCATTATGTAATCTGCACATTTTCTGTAACCTTTTGTCTGTTAGTGGGCACCTAGGTTGATTCCATAACTTGGCTGGTTCAACAGGACTGCAAAAGTGGCATAGGTGGCATTGGAAATGGTCTCAGGCCAGACTAGAAAATTTCACAGCATGTATTTAATGAATGAGTGGTTTCAATGTGATGGAGATAAGCTCATGTGGAATTTTTCCCCACAGGCTGCATCTACAATCAGAGATTAGTGAAGGGAATGTTATATGGAGTATCACAGGCCACAATAGGTAAACAACAACGTGTTTTGATAGTTCCTCAGTTGACTAAATATGTAATTTCTTTAGCAAAGTCTAACTGATTCAGAATAGTGATTTTTTTGCTTTCTTAGTTAATTCAGAAACAGGCCTTTCTGTCTTACTGCTCTGCTTTCTCCCTCCATCTTTCTTAGATAGTTTAACCAAACTGCATTTTCTTTCACACATCTATGTTCTGCATTGCAGAAAGAGGAATCATTTGCAGGATTACTCTTGCTATAATGAAACACTACAATCAAAAGCATCTTGGGGAGGAAAAGATTGTATTTCACATATTCTTCTATATCACAGTATATCACTGAAGTCACGGAAGTATACAGGGTACAGGAATTGCAGCAGAGGCCATAGAAGTATGCTAATTACTGGCTTGTTCTCCACAGCTTTCTCTGCCTACTTTCTTATGGAACCCAGGACCACAGGCAGAGTGGTGATCCCACCCACTGTGGTCTGAGCTCCCCTCCATTTTATTAATTAGGAAAATATTCTATAGGCTTCCACACAGACCAATATTATGGAACAGTTTTCTCACTTGAGGCTCCTTCCTCTCATATGATGCTAGCTTGTGTCAAGTTGACATAAAACTAGCCAGAACAGCACTTTAAGCGATTTTCTTTTGAGCAAGTGAGGCACATCAAAAATACCCTCCGTGCTCTTACTCTACTAGTAAGAACATAAGAATAAGTCAGTAGTGTCTTGTAGGGAATCTTTGAAATGCTGTTTTGAACTGTCAACACTGGGTAGTACGAAGGGAAGAGAGAAATTTAAATACAGAGAAATAACTAGTGTTTTCATAACCTCCCCCCTATTGAATTTTCTGTATTGTTAGAGTCGGATTCAAAGCAATCCCAAACACACAACAAATCTTAGCAGGTTCAAACATAGCCAAGGCCATACCATCACCATTTTTTCAGAATACAAGTAATTATTTCCATAGTCTCAAATGGAAACAGCAGAGAGTGATTATCCTATCAATCCCAGTAAAGGCTGCTGACACTGACCATAGAAAGGGCTGAGAAATAGAGCTGCTCCCCAAGTTAGGACTGAACTGTTTTTTACTTGGGATTTTTTCCAGGGCTTAAATTTTATTGTAATTTAAAACAAAACAAAACAAACAAATGAGCAAATAAATAACCATAGAATGTTGGACGGCTGCAAGTAAGATTTTAAGTCATATGTGCAAAAATTTAGATGTACTGTGTTCTGACAAGCCACTTTGCAAAGGAAAAAAAAAGAAACACTGCTCTCCTTGTACATCATTACTAATGAGGGCAGCTTCTGCCATGTCAGTGACATTGGTGCTTTACTTGGGTAGAGAGTCTGTGTCCCAGCTGTGTTATGTGCCATTGTTATTTGTATCTCTGTAATATGACGTTGTACACTGCATACATTGAGTTATGTGAGACATAAGACGAGACAGACCTTTTGTTTCTCTGCAAGAAAATGTATGTCTCCAAAGCCTTAATTGGGTAGTATGAGATGTTGACATTTTACCCCAACCTGACAGACAAATCAATGTTTTTGAAGGTAGCCTGTAGGCATTCGTGACAACCTAAAGATTAATACGCTTTGCAAATTTCAAGATGGTTGCATCCTATCAGCAGTCAAGGTGTGTCAGTTTCTATAACATTTTTGCATAGTTATCTAAGTTAGCCATTTATAAGGTACAATTAAATTGGTTCATGGGTCCTTAATGAGCACAACTCCTTTCTTCACAACAAACTTCACTTAAGATATCCTTGCTGGTTATATTGCTGGGAACATGGAAATTTATTCATGTCTCTTGGACCTAGCCAAGATGGAGTTTAAATTCAACAATGGATGAGTAGTCCACCAAACTGAAAATGAATAATATCCAGCTGAGGATACTGTTGTAGAGATAGTTCTCACCACACATCTAAGTATTTTCTATACTCTTCTACTTCCTCTGATAGTTAAGTGGAGGAGCTGGGGGGCTAATTGTAGCTAATGGTCAGATACCTGACAGATCTGTAACTGATGCTCCCAGGCTGAGTCAATAAAGATCTGTTACATTCCCCCCATGCCTTTAAAATTTTTAAACAACAACATTGGGGATCATGGCTTCATAGTGTAAAGACTGAGGGACTCTTTTATAAAAGAAAGAAGTAAACCTGTGGCACATTCAGGACTTTCAAACTACTACAGACACATCTTTTTTATGGGGGAAGTGCAGCGAAATTTTATTGATGGTTTTCAAGAGAGTAGGGAGGGCTCCCTAGTCCCTCCTGTTGTTATGGGGGTCTGGGATAAAAATTGTGAGAGAGGTGCTCAGTGTTGGGGGCCGAGTTGGGATGGGGAATCCTCAGCAACTGAGGGCCTCTTTCTTGTTCTCAGTGTCCTTTCTGAGGGGTGGGTAGTTCATGGTTTCTTATTCCTTTGAGGCTATGAGCTCCCCCACTCTGTTTCTGTAGCCATATTTATTGTTATACCAGGAAATTACCTTCACAAAGTTGTCACTGAGAACAATGCCAGCTCCAACATCAAAGGCGGAAGAGTAGCAGTTGCTGTTGAAGTTGCAGGAGACAATCTGGTCCTCAGTGTAGCCCAGGTTGCCCTTTTGTGGACCCACTGCTGCCTTCTTCACCACCTCCTTGATGACATTATACTTGGAGGTTTTCTTCATCAGCTCCAGCATCAAAGATAGAAGAGTGGGAGTTGCTGTTGAAGTCACAGGAGACAACCCAGTTTTCAGTGTAGCTCAGGATGCCCTTTAGTGGACCCTCTGCTGCCTGCTTCACCACTTTTGTGATGTCATCATACTTGGCAGTTATCTCCAGTCCAAACCCCAGATTCACAACAGATACAATGGAGGTAGAAACACGGAAGGCCATGCAAGTGAGCTTCCTATTCAGCTCTGGGATAACCTTGCCCAGAGCCTTGGCAGCACCAGTGGATGCAGAGATGATATTCTGGGAAGCCCCAGGACCATCACATCAGAGCTTTATATGGGAGATGCTCACAGTCTTCTCAACAGCAGTGATAGTATGGACTGTTGTCATGAGCCCTTCCATGATGCCAAAGTTGTCACAGATGACCTTAGCCAGTGGGGGCCAAGCAGTTGGTGGGGCAGGATTCATTGCTGATAATCTTGAGTGAATTGCCATTATTTCTGGTGGTTCACACTCATCACAAACACGGGGGCATCTGCTGAAGGGGCAGAGATGATGACCCTTTTGGCACCACCCTTCAAGTGGGCCCCAGCCTTCTCTATAGTGGTGAAGGTATCAGTAGACTCCATGACATTCTCAGTACCAGCATCACCCCATTTGATGTTAGTGGAATCTTGCTCCTGAAAGTTGCTGATGGGTTTCCTATTCTCAGTCGTGGCTGTGACATTGAATTTGCCATGGATAGAGGCATATTGGAACATGTGGACCATGTAGTTGAGGTCAATGAAGGGGTCATTAATAGCAACAATCTCCATTTTGCCAGATGCAGAGCTGAAGGTTATCATATTGTTAACTAGGCACCCAATACGGCCAAGGTGTTCACACCGACCTTCACCATCATGTGTAAGGGACAAGGCTGGCACTGCATGAGAAGATGTATGTGGCTGTCTCTGGGACAGGGAGGAGCATCTTAAGCCATTCAATTACTAGGAAGACTTTCCATAAATTTGGTCTAGGTCACCGAAACAGGCATTCAAACTAGCTATTCTTGCAAATTCTGAGCGAAGCTATCAAAAGGAAAGGTTTATTTATTGTAAAGATATCAATAAGCTGTAAATGTGACAATACTAACTTCAATGACAGAGTATGCTGCAGAAAAAAAGCATGGAATTGGATCTTCAGTTTTGCAAGCCGCTTTTGTTCACGTTGTGTTGCTATGTTGTGTCCCACAATTTTAAACAAGCTTATCCAGGAGTTAATGACGGGATCACTAATGTTTTCTATGTGCTGACACCTGCTGTCATAAGTAAGTGTAGTTAAAGCACAAATCAAACCTATATTTCATTGTATGTAGAATTAATGATGTATAGTAGAAACACAAAATGGTATATGAAGAGCAGATGAAATTTGGCTAGAACTTGTCTTTAAATCTCTGTTGTGGAGGGGAGCCATATTTCAGCTCAGGCAATGGTCATTATCTTTTTGTACTTCCTTATTTTCTCACTTGCTATAAACTACATACTTAGGAAAAAAAGGGTTAATTAAATTTTTAGCAACAAATTATTTAGGGCGGACTTGCTTTAAATTAGAAATTCTTATTAAAAAGTTCAAGTGTAGTATATTAAAGAAAGTAATTATTATAAACATAACCTTACCTCCTAAGAAGTAATAAAATACTTGGCAGGCTGAGGCTCAGTTTATTTAAATTCTCATACATTTTGGTTAACTGTTTTATATCTTTGTATTTAACTTATTCCAGGATATTTTTGTCAGAAAATACCATATAAGATCAAGAATCTGAGCTCATGACTTTGATATAGTGAGAAGATGAAAATATAACTTCAAAGATTTTCTTCCTCCCACCTCCCTTTTTCTACACAAAGATAGAAAGCACCATAGCATTTACAACAGGAGAAATGATGTCATTTTATCTATTGAAGAAGCCCAGCTGACTGAGTGAATAACCTGCACTGATAAAATGCTAATAAAGTAGCCAAGGATGGTGTCAAATAGGAATGGCTCTACACTGGTCCCTGGAAGAATGAGAACTAGTATGGAAGACAGATATCTACTGCAGACTTTCTCATTTAATGAGTAGTTCATTGTAATTAAAATGAAAATGAAATAGCTTTCACCACTAGCTCCTGAGAGAGTTTATCAAGGCAATAAGAGTGCTGAGTTTTGATCAAAGAAATTATATTTCTACTTAGTTCTTATTCAAATATCACATCTCCACCCCACAGGGAGAAAATTAAAGCATCTTTTTTTTTTTTGCTTTTATTTCACTTCACTCTTCCATTTAATGCAATTCTGTCTATTTTTATTTTTTATTTACAAATGAAACTCATTTGTTATGGGGTTCATATGTCATTGCACTATCTGTGGAATCAAAAAGTGGATGATTCTGATTTTACCTTTTATTTACCTGGAAGACAAGAGAATTATAAAAATTCCATAAAGGGGGCATTTTAGGAAGTCTAATTGCAGTTTTTGGTTTCCATTGTTAAAACTTCTAAATCGCCCTTATTCTGGATTTGAATCATCACTTGATTGGCTTGATTGCACCTGACTTTACAGTTTCTCTGGAAATAAAGGCAAGACATATTTTGATTTGGAGTGTCCTTCTCTTTTTCAATTTAACTTTTCACCTATTGTGCTTTGAGAAGGTTTGAAAGAGGATAATGATTATTCCCCCAGCAATCTCTATCTAAAAACACAACTCCCTCTGAGGGGCACACCGACATGGAACAGATGAGAATGTAGGCGAGAGCACACAACTAGCAAGGTGGGCAGAAGTGGGAGTCAGGAGAGTGTTTTATTACGTAATGGCCCAGGTCTGTCAGTGTTTCCTTTAGTTGGGAGTATATTCCTTATATTTGTGGGGCTCTGAAAGTTTATGCAATTCTGGGAATCATTACTCTAGCGAGGTTTTGCCACTTTAGCACTATTTACAGGTCACGACTACCCTCAAAATTACGTCCACAAAGCAGACTCAAGGATTCAAGAACTCTTTTGCCTGTGGAATTCTGGAAAGCAGCCAATTCCCATCACATACTCTGAAGGCCGGGAAGTCGCAAAAACAGGCTGTCTTACTTAGCTTCAACTGAGCAATTTCAAAAAACAGTTTACTTAAAAAGCAGTTTCAGCGCCTGACAAATCCAACCCTACTCTCCACTTCAAAAACTGATTGTCAGATCTTTCACAGAGTGTTTTGGTTTTGTTGGTGGTGGCATTGTTTGTTTTGTTTTTGTTTGTTTCATTTTGGTTTGATTGGTAACTCTTGGATACCAAGTAGCAGGGTTTAGGGAGCTCTCAGATCAATAAAAGTCTGCTCTGGCCATTTTGAAGTTGAATTGAATCTATTCTCTCATTTGTCTCTGCTGATTATTTCTTACATTATGGTCATTTTGTCCTTTTGTCTGGGACACTCTGTGCTGAGACAGAGGTTATGATTTGGATTTCAACTCTCTGTTAAGGGCCTAGGTGTTGGAAATGTGATGGCCAGGTGTTGGGGTATTGGTAAGTGATTGTATACAGAGGGTTCTAATCTCTTCAGAGGATTCATTCACTGGGCTGTTGAGGAATGACTTTCATCTTTTGAGACAGAACCTAGTTGAGTTGAATGGTTCCTGAAAATATTAACCTCAGAAAATAAACCTTATTCAGGGTGCTCATCTCTGTTTCTTGCTGTTCCCTGGTTGCCATGAGCTTTTCTTCATCACATACTCGCTCTTCATACACTTTCTTCAGTGATGCCCTGTTTACCACAGGTCCATGGGAATTGAGCCAGGTGATTATATACTGAAACCTTCAAACTCACAAAACGACATGCATATTTCACACTTCTGCTGATTGTCTCCGGAATTTAGTCACAGTGATGGAAAGCTGTCTCACTCATATCTGACTTACTAATCTTGCAGGGGACCTGGTGGCATTTCTGTTATCTGTTCACTAGGTATAGTCTGTGTTTCTATACTCAGTTTCTGGTGAATGAAAATATCTTAAGACATGGCAGAATCAACTCTCAAAATTAGTGCTGGCTGTGCAAAAACCTTGCCATAGACAAATGAAATGCATTTATTCTTATGTCAGAGGGGCACATGCTGAACAGTTATCTACCGTTAAAGTAGATAACTTTTTTCTCCTTAAAATATTTGTCCTTTTTAATTGGTTATTCTCTGTATTTATATTTCAAATGTTATCCATTTCCTTCCACTTCCATTTACCCCCTCCTATTGCTTCCATGAAGATGCTCCCTCTCCCAACCACCCTCTCTACCTCAGTTCCTGGGCATTCCCCTACACAAGGAAAACAATGTTCACTGGACCAAAGCACTCTTTTCCCATTGATGCCAAACAATATTATCCTCTGCTACTTAGGCAACTGGAGCCATGGGTATCTCCATGTCTACTCATTAGTGTGTATTTTAGTCCCTGGGAGTTATGGAGGGTTTGGTTGGTTGATAATGTTGTTCTTCCCATTGAGTTGCAAAGGCTTTCAGCTTCTTCAGTCTTTTCTCTAGCAAGCATCATCCTCTGTATCAGTATGGCTCTGGTAGAGCCTCTGAGGAGGAATCCATATCTGGTTCCTGCCAGTTTTCACTTCTTGGCATCAGTAATAGTGCTTGAGATTGGTGTCTGGACATGGGTTGGATCCCTAAGTGAGACAGTCTCTAAGTGATCTGTTCTTCAATCCCTACTTTATTTGTACTTATATCACCCCCCATGAGTGTTTGTTCTCATTTCTAAAAAGGACTGAGGTGTCCATATTCTGGACTTCCTTCTTCTTGGGTTTCATAAATTCTGTGAATTGTTACTTGGGTATTCAAAGCTTTTGTCACTAGTATCCGCTTATCAGTGAGTGCATACCATGTATGTTGTTTTGTGACTGGGTATTTTACCCTTACTGCTTTTAGTATTTTTTTCTTTGTTTTGAACACTTGGTGTTTTGACTGCTATGTGCTGGGAGGAATTTTTTCTGGTCCAATCTATATGAAGGAGCCAGAGAAAAGACTGAAGGATATGAAAGGGTTTGTAACTCCATTGGAAGAGCAACATTATCAAACCAACCAAACCCTCCAGAGCTCCTAGGGACTAAAACACCAACCAATGTGTACACATGGAGAGACCCATCGTTCCAGTTGCCTATGTAACAGAGGATGGACTTGTCTGGCATCAATGGGAGAAGAGGCCTTTGGTCCAGTGATGGCTTGTTTAGCCAGAGAAGGGGAACGCCAAGAAGCTGAGGTTGAGAGGGAGGTTGGGAAAGAGAGCACCTTCGTGGAACCCAGGGGAGGGGGAAGGGGGGTTGGTTTTTGGGTAAGGGGATAACATTTGAAATCAAAATACAGAGTATATCCAATAAAATAGAGAGCAAGATTTGCATTTATCAGCACTGAAATGCCTTTTAACTTGTTATGAAACTTATACCAGTAAAATATGAGAAAACATGACACGAAGTATCTGTTATAAGTAAAAATGTTTAATTTAATATATTTAACAAGTTCAGTATCAAAATATTTTCATGAAAATATTTAAAATATAATATATTATTAATAAATAATATAATTTCCTAACAAAACAATTCTAATGCCTTGGTATTATCATTAATATAGGTATATTTTAATGATAACATTAAAATGTAATAAAATATTTCAGCTTAACACTAAATTTTTTACTTTCCATGTTAGAAAATCAAACCAAATTCACAATGTGGATTTTCAATACTGTTATAAATATCTGATATGGATCAGGGTTTTCTCTAACAATCTGATGACTTGAGTTTTATTCTTTCAATTCTCAGAAAGGCAAAAGGAGAGAACTGACTCCAAGATGTTCTTTCCTAACTTCAGTACTAACATTGTGGCATGTGTGAGCCTCCCTTTCAACATAGACACAGACACAGACACACACACACACAGACACACACACACACACACACACACACACACACACACAAAGTATTGTTTTAATGGTTAGCCATTAATTTTTTGAGATCTTGTTGTATGGGTGGCTGGTCTAGGTGACTTTTGGCTTATAAGGCAGCAGATCATGGTGGCAATGTGCGGCAGTTTTGAAAAAAAGATCATAAGGGGGTCAATTCTATTGTTCTTATCCAGTGATATGTCCCTGATAATCTAGGCCTCCCACTTGCTCCTACCTTTTAAGTGTCAAACCTTCACATAATGGCATGGGCTAGAGTGTAAGCATTCAGGACATTGCCCTTTTGGGGCTGCTTATCCGAATCATAGTCCAAGTATACTATGAAACAAAATCAAACAACCTAACAACAATATAATGCAGATTTCTTTTCTTATTTGATTGTTTTATATGTATTTAATGTGTGTGTGTGTGTGTGTGTGCACGTGTGTGGAAGGCAGTAGCAAACTTGCAGGAGTTGGCTTTTCACTTTTTACCATGTGGGAGTGGGCATGGAGATCACTTTATCTTTACCTGTTGACCCATCTCAACAGCCCCTTATTGTTAAATTTTTAATAGTAGTCATTGTTATTGTTTTGAACTTGGATTTGTGGTTTCATATATAGATAGTTCTGCCAACCAAGTGCCATTTAATAATATAAGTCATTTTGGTACATAGAGATATCACTCTGAATCTCATTATTTTGTATGATTAATATATCTTGTTTTAATACTAATACCTTAAAACACTAGACATTTTTAGTTTTCACAAGTGAGAAGGGGCATGATAGCATCTGATGTGTGTGACTAGGGATGTCACTAAACACTCTGCAGTGCACAGGATAGGTCTCTACAGTAATGACTAGACAGTTAGAAATGTCAATAACATTGAAGCTGAGAAATCCTAACTTTATCTGACCAAAGCTTTCTTCACCTCAGAGGAGTACTTCATCTCCAACATTATCTAACATGTGAGTATATGGCCATAATAAAGGGGAGTCTGATTCTCAATTTACTTTATCATTGCTGTTAATTCTTTACAGTGTTCTCCCTGATTCTCTATGTTTAGAGCAGATTATTCTCAATATTATAGCCTAGACAGCAAACCCAATACACGAAAACTCAAGGCACAGAGGTATTTCTGTGATATTTTCTGGTCTCATTGAAGTACTCAGTGCCATAAACAGAACTGCACTTCAGACATAAAACTGGCAACTGTGGAAATTTCCCCAACATGTTAAAATTAATTTGTGATAATTTGGATCACACTTTAGTGCTATGGGTGTTAGCTGGCCCCAAATAGTCAGAACTGGTTTCTAGAAATTAAACTGTCTTTCAGACTCAGAAAGGCAGAGGGTAGATGGTAGTGTTGGTAAGAAAATATTTACATTAATTGTTTTGGTGAAGTCTAAGAAGCAAATATACTGAAATAGAAAATAAGCATTAAAGATAAAAACCATGCAGTCAGACTGGGTAACAAGGGATGGGTCTCACCAATTTGTCTGTATGGGTCTGTATTTGTTTTTGATTTGTGTTAAATGGATTGGGAAGACTGTAAAAGGTTTTTTTCCCCCTAGCATGCTGAGGAAATTAAATGAAAACAGATTTGCTGTCCTTTCTGTGCAGTTCCCATGTAGTAAAACAGGATACATTCTTAGAAAAGTCAAACTCATTCTTTTTGGCTTTTATTTATTTTTTTCTCCTTTCTTGGGTCAAGAGAAGGAAATTTAAGACCTATTTTGACTTGGATTTGGGATAATAAATTTTGTCTCCACACTTTTGTTCTTATGTTACTTTTATACCTTTTATTATTTCTTTAGTGGGTTTGTAAGGAGAATGTGTGCACATGCCATACAACACACTTGCAGGTCAGAGGACTACTTGGGGAATTTGATTCTTTCCTTCCACTATGTGGGTTTTTAGGATATCAGCCTAGGCTAAAAGTGCATTTGTCTTCTGAGCTACATTGTAAAACCTTTTGTTTGTTCTTATTTTATATCCAGGATGTTGTGGGATTAAACTTATCCATCTCAAAAAAAAAAAATTCTCCTTTCTCTCTCTCCTCTGATAAGTCTGGGAAGCAGATCTGACAAGTAAGAGCATTTTCTCTTTGTTGCAGTGATTGTTCACAGAATGCAACGTGGCCCAAATAAAGGGAACGGAAGATGAGCTCCTTTCTCAAACTGAGGATGCTGAATGAGAGGGATAAATGTGTGGTGAAGCTGATAGTCCTTTTCTACTATGAAGAGAGTCTCCCTAAGAATAAACATATAGAAAAAATGTAATGTAAAAGAGAGGAAGTGACTTTGTAGAGGTGACTGACAAAGGGGTTGACTCACTGAATAAATAAATCTATCTGAATCTTACACCTGAGCATAAATCGATACAGCTCCTTTGTGCTGACTCTAGTTAGGGTTTTCTGTTGCTTGTACCATGAACAATTTTATGATTAGCTCCACTTTTACTGTAAGGACTTCTGTGATCCTCTTCCTACATGATATTTTTCTTAATCCTGGATTTGCAGAGGACTTATAAATTGATAGTGTGCTCTTAAGCATTTGGTTATGTAATATGCTGTATTGTTCTCTACTCATTATGTTTATGTAAATACAGTATTTGCCATTGTGCTTTTGTTAATTTTTACAATTATATATGGATATATGTTATTATTTTGTGTATATGAGTGTTTTGCTGGTATGTTTATATGAGCATAGCATGCATTCATGGTACCCTTGGAGGCCAGAAGAGAACCTCTGATTCTCTGAGGCTGTAGTAAAAATGTTGCTGTGATATGACATCTCAGTCCTGAGAACTGAACCTATGTCCTCTACAAGGGAATTCAGTGCTCTTAATTTATTCTACAAGGGAATTAAGAGCTCTTAATCACCAAGGCATTTCTTTTAAGTTCTACTTTAACAATAGAAATAAATTCATGGCTTATATAAATGAAACTCAAATGTTCATTAAGTTAAACTCTCACTGAGAAAAGAGATGTTGTTTTATATTCTTTTTTTTTTTTTTTGTATTTCCTGTAGGCCTCAGCATAGGGTGGTCATATAATGGGTACATACTAAATACAGGATTTATATAAACTTCCATTCCAAGCTATGGTTTTTATTGCTGAGCAGCTGAGTAATGTTCAGCAATCTACAAGAACATAAAAACTTTGGAAGAGAAATATAGGCAATCTGAGTGAGTAAAGGAAGGCCAATAGATTAGGGAAAGCCTTGTGTAATCAGGAGTTTGTCATTTACAGCTTTGTACCTACTAATATCAAGTGCTATACCTACAAGACAAATAATAATAACCTAGTATAAATTTAGGAAATGTATGAATGGCTATATTTCTTATAATCTGCACTCTTCAATGATGGAAATGTTCTATAATTCCCATTGCCCAAATGATAAAGACACATGTGTCTATGGAGCACTGTAAATGTTGCTAGTGCAGTTAAATGTTTATTTTTATTTAAATTTAATTAATTTAAATATAAACTAGCCACATGCAGCTTTTGTGCTGTATTTTGTTTATAAGCACACAAAAACAGAAGAACCTCAGGGGAAAACCATTAAGAATTATTATATATTTTATTGTATTTTGGGGAAAAATATCTAACTTATTGTTATGATTGAATACAAAGTAGTCACCTGAGTTGCTCATGAGATGAACACTTATTTCTCAGATGGAAGCATTTTTCAGTGAGTGCTGAAACTTCCTCAGTGAATTAATCCATTGATAAATTCAGAGCTGAATATGTTACTAGAAGGTGGTGCCCAGTTGGAGGAAGTGGGTAACTGGAGTGTTTTTGACAGCTATGTAACTTGTCCACAGATCTTTTCATTCTTGTTCTTTGATTCCTGGCAACAAAGAAGCTAAAAGCTTTCTTCACCATGTGCTTACTTGTAATGGTTGGTCTCTCCTTGACTAACTTTCCAAATGCAGAAGGGACTGAAACATCAAAACCAGGAACCCAAAATAAAGTCCTTTAACATTTTTTCCCTCTTTTATTTTGTCACAATGATGAAAAACTGGTGACCAGGGGAATGGCTCTGTCATTAAAACACTGTTTCTCTCACTACTGTTTGGTTCCCAATACCTCTAAGGCAAATAACAATAATCTGTAGCTCCAGTTTCTGGGAATCCAATACTTTCTCTCCCAGTCCATAGGTATTGTGGAGATTGCTCTGATTCTAGATCCTACCCCATATTTTCTTCATCCTATCACAATTAACAAATGTATCTGTCTAATGTAATTTTGATAATATTACCAATTAATTTTGATAATATTATCAATTTGATAAACTGCATTATACCCCCTCAGACCTAATTCATAAGCTAGATATACTTTGAAGAACCAAGTCATGTCTTACTCTTCTTTGTTCGTTCAAAACTTTTGTTTTCTTCTGACCATGTCAGGATTAATAATTTAAATTTCTTCTGTTTAGGTCCATTACAATTTTGTCATGACAGTATGAATAGATCAGTACATTACAATTTAAGCAAATGTAATTGTACTTGCATTGTAAACTCAGGAGTGATGCCCTAGGATAACCCTTATGCTGAAAGCTGATAATATAGAAATTATATAATGATAGAGAATTGAGTAACAGAGGAACTAACAGCTCATGTGGGTGATACTACATAGAGCTTGTGAAATAAAATGAACTACCATGCTTGGATTCTAAATATGAAAAGGTTCAAGCAGGATGAGAATCAAGACTGTACTCTACTATAGAAGTTGAGGTAGGGTATTGAGACTACCTTGGAGCCTCCAAAATGAAACTGTCTAAAGAATCTGAAGCAAAGGATGACACAGTAAACTTTAGTTCACTTTATTTGTTGTGAGAAGATGAGGTGCAAAGAAATCTATTCTGAATGTATAGAAGGCTATTATAGTTGTTCTGGTGAAAATGACCTAAATCAGAGCCTCATATTTAAAAATATTTTTGACATGGGGTTGCATGTATTCCATGGGTCAAATATGTGTAACACCCAACAATGACCTTAAACTTTTAATCTCCCCCGATTAATATTTTTTTTAATTTTATATATTTGCAAATATACATATGAACACACATATATGCAATGATTATAAGCAAAGTAAAAAGAAAGTGGGTGATATTGGAGGGGATTGAGAAAAGTTAGCTGGGAGAGACTGGAGAAAAGAAAGATGGGGGAGGATTACTATAATTATATTTTAACTAAAGCCATTAAACATAAAATAAATCTTTTTAAAAACATTATTACAGGTACATGCAGTTTTAATTTAAAGCTCTAATCCAAATTTATTCAATGTTAGTAGAGAAAATGAAATAAAATTAAGGGATTTGTTTTACAAAGTAAAACAAACAAACAAAGCAGAACACGTCATGGGGACTAAGCTAATTAGTGGCATTGCTCTGTAGTCTCTGCTTTAGCTCTTGACTTCAGGTTCTTGCCTCAGTTCCTGCCTTGGCTCCCTCAGAGGATGGACTGTCATGTAGAAGTGTAAAAGGAAATAAAACTTTTCCTCACCAACTTAATTTTGATCAGTGATTAATCACAGCAACAGATAACAAACTAGAATACTATTTTTAAATAAGTATAATAAATTTGAACTGAATGAAAAGTTTAAGTTTTACATTCAATTAAAAATTATTGGATATTCTCTATCTTTGCATTTTAGATATTATCTCCTTTCGACAAATTCTATTCTCCCTGCTCTCATTGCCTCCATGAAGGATTTCTTTCTCCCAACCATCCTCTCCTACCTCAGCTCCTTGGCCTTCCCCTACACTGGGAAAATGAGCCTTCACACCATCAAAATGAATGCATGAACCCCAATGGAGAAGCTAGAGAAAGGACTGAAGGATCTGAAAGGGTCTGAAACCACATGCGAAGAACAAAATTATCAACTAACCAAACCCACTATAGCTTCCAGAGACTAAAATACCAACCAATGAGTACACATGGAGGGACCCATGGCTCCAGGTGCATATGCAGCAGAAGATAGCATTCTCTGGCACCAATGGGAGGAAACTCCTTTGATCCTCCTAATTTCGTGAATGCTTGGGATTACAGGTGTAGCATACCAGAGGAAGTTTATTTTTGTGCTAGAGACCAAATCCAGGGCGTCAAGCATGATAGGTAAGCCTTCGAGAGACTAAGATATTCCCTCAGTCCCAAATTCTATTAAGTATGAGGGCTAGTAGGAAAAATAGAGGAGCTCATTGAATGCTTGAGATTCAGTGATGAGAACAGAAATGGGAAGGTCAGAATGATTTTTACTAGGATGACAAAATAGCATGATAGTTTAGGGCTCATATGGCATCAACAGATATAGCACAATCATATTTCAGAGGGTAAAACAACAATGGTAGTTGGGGTTTCTCATTAATAGTGGTGGTAATATCCAAACTAAAAGAACCAGGTTATGCCATTATATAAGATATTAGAAAAGAAAGTGTAAGTATTGCAGGACAATGAGGAAATAAAAAGGATTGATTATTGACCATCATATTGTATTTGTACTCTAGTTTTTAACCCTAATTAAAACTGCATAAAATTTATATATTTATATTTTATTATTCAGAAGTGTAAATTTTGGGGACCAAAAACATCTGATGATTAACTTAAAAATATATTAAGCTCTGTTAAATTATCTGAAAGATTATGATTGGTTAAAAAGTTTAACAGAAAGGTTTAAAAAGTGTGACACTATTGAAATTGCTTGGAGAATGAAGAAATCTGTCTGAAACACTTTAAGAACATGGTATATTGCATTTTAAAGGGATAACTGGCATAGTTTGTCCAGAATTAAGTGGTTAACCATGGGATAGGGAGATGTCTCAGTGATTAAGAACATTTATGGTACTTCTAGAGGACCCAAATTCTTAGTACCCATATCAGCCAACTCACAAACATCTGTAACTCCAGCTTCTACCTTCTTCTGGACTGTGAGACACACACAAACACACATACACTCACACACACACATACACAGAGAGAGAGGGGGGGTGGTGAGTTAAAGTACAAGAAAACATTTTAAAGAAGTTGATGAAACGACTTCTTCAGCTACCTTTAATCTTTAACTTGTTTCTCACTTCAGTGTTCCTTACACTTTTAGCAGGTCACCTTTATTATACATCCATTTTTTTGACAATAGCCTGACTGCATTTTCTAACATTTTTCTTTTAACTTTGAAGGCTTTTCTATTGAATATCTGGAATATTGTTGCAACCTTAATTTGTCAGTTTGCTTATTTAACATCAGTTGAAACTATGTGAAAATACCACCTCTTCTAGGAATCTATCATGACTTAAATTTATTTTTAATGTACTTTTGTTCATGTAGGATGTGTTTTTATTATTTTTCGATAATTCCATTTATGTTTTTTAGAATATATTTTCCAATGAAACAGAAACTATGTAAATTTAATTCAACTTAGACTGAACCTTGGAAACAAACCTACAAAATGGATATAAGAGTAGTGTGTGTTTGTGTATGTGAATGTGTGTTGAGAGTTTAAATTTAAAACCTGAAAATATTTCTCTCTTTTGATGTGGTGATTCAGATTCCAACTCGTACATTTGATACTCACATAATGAAAGATACTGAAATAAAAAACTTTTTTTTTTTACATAAAATTACATGAGTATATTTTTTAGTCAGTACTTGATTTTTTCAAGGGCTTGACAGTATGCATTGAAAACCTAATAGTTACAATGAACATAAAGTACATGCAAAACAAAACGCAACATGGAAATAGTCAAAGTCTTCTTGTTTTGTGAATATAAGTATATTTTTTGTTTTCTTTATTTCCTGGACTTCATACAGTCTGTGAGTTGTTTCTGGGGGAGTGCAAGCCTCTGGGGTTAGCATCCCAATATCAGTGACTGCATATTATGTCTGTTCTATTGTGACTGGGTTATCTCACTCAGGATGATATTCTCTAGATGCAGGAATTTTCTTAAGAATTTGGTTAAGTCATTGTTTCTGGTGGCTGAGTAGTATTCCAATGTGTAAATGTACCACAATTTTTGTATCCATGCATCTTCTGAAGGACATCTGGGTTCTTTCCAGCTTCTGGCTATTATAAATAGAGCTGCTATGAACATTGTGGTGCATGTATCTTTGTTGTGTATTAAAGTGTCTCTGGGGTATATGCCCAGAAGTGGAATAGCTGGGTCTTCAGGTAGTATTATATCCAATTTTCTGAGGTATCGCCAGACAGATTTCCAGAGTGGATGTATTAGCTTGCAACCCCACCAACAGTGGAGAAGTGTTCCTCTTTCTCCGCAGCCTCGCCAGCATCTGTTGTCATCTGGGTTTTGGATCTTGGCCAATCTGACTGGTGTGAGGTGGAATCTCAGGGTTGTTTTGATTTGCATTTCCCTGATGGCTAAGGATGTCCAGCACTTCCTCAGATGTTTCTCGGCCATTCGGTGTTCCTCAACTGAGAACGTTTTGTTTAGCTCTGTACCCCATTTTTTAATATGGTAATTTGAATCCCTGGTGTCTAGCTTTTTGAGTTCCTTGTATCCCTTGGATATTAGGCCTCTATCTGATTTGGTGTTGGTAAAGATCTTTTCCCATTCTCTTGGTTGCTGTTTTGTTTTCTTGACAATGTCCTTAGCCTTACAGAATCTTTGCAATCTCATTAAGTCCCATTTGTTAATCTTTGACCTTAGAGCTTGAGCCATTGGTGTTTTGTTCAGGAAATTTTCTCCTGTGCCTATGTGTTCTAAGGTTTTCCCTACTTTCTCATCTAATAGTTTCAGTGTATCTGGTTTAATGTGGAGATCTTTGATCCACTTACCCTTGAGCTTTGTACAAGGAGATAAGAAAGGGTCTATTTTCATTCTTTTGCATCTGAGTGCCAGTTGGACCAGCACCATTTGTTGAATAGGCTGTCCTTTTTCCATTGAATGTTTACTGCTCCTTTGTCAAAAATCAGGTGACCATATACATGAGGGCTCATTTCTGGATCTTCTATTCAATTCCATTGATCCAAATGCCTATTTCTGTACCAGTACCATGCAGTTTTCAGCACAATTGCCTTGTAATATAGCTTGAGGTCAGGGATAGTGATTCCCGCAGATGTTTTTTTGTTGTTGAGGATGGATTTAGCTATTCTAGGTCTTTTGTTATTCCATATGAAATTGCACATTGATCTTTCCAATACCATGAAGAACTGGGTTGGAATTTTGATGGGGATTGCATTAAATCTGTTGATTGCTTTTGGTAGGATGGCCATTTTTAAGATGTTGATCTTTCCAATCCATGAGCATGGGAGATCTTTCCATTTTCTGAGATCCTCCTCAATTTCTTTCTTTAGAGGTTTGAAGTTCTTGTCGTACAGGTCCTTCACTTGCTTAGTTAGAGTCATACCAAGGTATTTCATAGTTTTTGTGATGATTGTGCAGGGTACCTTTTCCCTAATTTCTTTCTCCACATATTTGTCCTTTGAGTATAGGAAGGCTACAGATTTGTTCGAGTTAATTTTGTATCCAGCCACTTTGCTGAACTTGTTTATCAGCTGTAGGAGTTCTCTGGTGGAATTTTTGGGGTCACTCAAGTACACTATCATGTCATCAGCAAAGAGTGATGTTTTTATGTCTTCCTTTCTGATTTGTATCCCCTTGATCTCCTTTTGCTGTCTAATTGCTCCAGCCAGGACTTCCAGTACTATGTTGAATAGGTAGGGGGAGTGTGGGCAGCCTTGTCGAGTCCCTGATTTTAGTGGGATTGCTTCAAGTTTCTCGCCATTAAGTTTGATGTTGGCTGTTGGTTTGCTGTATATTGCTTTTATTATGTTTAGGTATGGACCTTTGATTCCTGTTCTTTCCAGGACTTTTAACATGAAGGGGTGTTGGATTTTGTCAAATGCTTTCTCAGCATCTAGTGAGATGACCATGTGATTTTGATCTTTGAGTTTGTTTATATGGTGCATTACATTGATGGATTTCCTTATATTAAACCATCCGTGCATCCCAGGGATGAACCCTACTTGGTCATGATGAATGATCGTTTTGATGTGTTCTTGGATTCAGTTTGCAAGGATTTTGTTGAGTATTTTTGCATCAATGTTCATAAGTGAGATTGGTCTGAAGTTCTCTTTCCTTGTAGGGTTTTTGTGTGGCTTAGATACGAGGGTTATTGTAGCCTCAAAAATGAGTTAAGTAGTATTCCATCTGATTCTATCTTTTGGAATAGTTTGGAGAGTATTGGTGTTATATCCCCAATAAAAGTCTGATAAAATTCTGCACTGAACCCGTCTGGACCTGGGCTTTTTTTGGTTATGAGACTTTTGATGACTTCTTCTATTTCTTTAGGTATTATAGGGTTATTTAGATGGTTAACTTGGTCCTGGTTTAACTTTGGGATCTTGTATGTGTCTAGGAATTCATCCATTTCCTCCAGATTTTTCAATTTTGTTGAGCATAAGTTTTTGTAGTAGGATCTGTTGATTTCTTGAATTTTCTCAGTTTCAGTTGTTATGTCCCCACTTTCCTTTCTGATGTTGTTAATTTGTATACTCTCTCTTTGCCCTCTAGTTAGTCTTGGTAGGGGTTTATCAATCTTGTTGATTTTCTCAAAGAACCAACTGTTGGATTTGTTGATTTTTTCAATGGTTCTTTTTGATTCTATTTGGTCTATTTCTGCCCTAATTTTGATTATTTCTTGCCGTCTACTCTTCTTGGGTATATCTGCTTCCTTCTGTTCTAGGGCTTTTAGCTGTGCTGTCAGGTTGCTTATGTTCGCTCTCTCCAGTTTCTTTTTGGAAGCACTAAGGACTATGAGTTTTCCTCTCAGTACTGCTTTCATTGCATCCCATAGGTTTGTGTATGTTGTGTTTTCATTTTTGTTGAATTCTAGAAAATCCTTAATTCTTTTTTTTATTTCTTCTTTGACCCGCTATCCCTTAACAGAGCATTGTTTAGTTTCCATGTGTATGTGGGCTTTTTGTTGTCTTTGTTGTTGTTAAAGACCAGCCGTAGACCATGGTGATCTGAGAGGATGCATGGGAGTATTTCAATCTTCTTATATCGATTGAGGCTCGCTTTGTGTCCAATTATGAGGTCAATTTTTGAGAAGGTGCCATGGGGTGGTGAGGAGAAGGTGTATTCTTTTACTTTAGGATAATATGTTCTGTACATACCTATTAATTCTAGTTGGTTCAAAGTCTCTGCTAGTTTTGCAGTGTCCTTGTTCAGTTTTTGTTTCCATGATCTGTCCATTGGTGACAGTGGGGTATTAAAGTCTCCCACTATTATTGTGTGGGGTGAAATGTATTTTTTGAGCTTTAGTAGGATTTCTTTTATGAATGTGGGTGCTTTTTTATTTGGAGCATATATGTATAGGATTGAGAGTTTCTCCTTACAGATTTCCCCAGTAATGAGTAAAAAGTGTCCTTCCTTATCTCTTTTGATAACTTTTGGTTGGAAATTTACTTTATTCGATATTTGAATAGCCACTACAGCTTGCTTCTTGGAGCTGTTTGCTTGGAAGTTTTTTTCCCACCCTTTAACTCTGAGATAGTGTCTGTCTTTGTCTCTGAGATGAGTTTCCTGTATGCAGCAAAAGGCTGGATTTTGTTTATGTATCCAGTCTGATAGCCTATGTCTCTTTATTGGGGAGTTGATTCCATTTATGTTAATAGATATCAAGGAATAGTTGTTTCTGTTTCCTGCCATTATTGCTTTTGTGGGTTGAGTTGTGTCTGTGTCTTTTTCTTCTTTAGTTTTCTTGTTTAGGAGTTTTCTTGTTTTTACTAGGCTGTATTTTCCCTCCTTGTATTGGGTTTTCCACCTATAATTCATTGTAGTGCTGGGTTTGTGGTCAGATATTGTGTAAATTTTCATTTGTCTTGAAATATCTTCTTCTCTCCATCGATGGTGATTGATAGTTTTGCTGGGTATAGCTTCTTGGGCTGGCACTTGTGTTCTCTTAGGGTGTGCATGATGTCTGTCCGGCTCTTCTAGCTTTCATAGTCTCTGTTGAGAAATCGGGTGTGAATCTGATTGGTCTGATTTTATATGTTACCTGACCTTTTTCCCTTACTGCTTTTAGTATTCTTTCTTTACTTTGGGCACTTGATGTTTTTGCTATTATGTGTTGGGAGATATTTCTTTTCTGGTCCAACCTATTTGGTGTTCTGAAGGCTTCTTTTATGCTCGTGGTCATCTCATTCTTGAGGGTAGGGAAGTTTTCTTCTATGATTTTGTTGTAGATATTTACTGTGCCTCTTAGTTGATACTCTTCTCCCTCTTCTATTCCTATTATCCTTAGGTTCGGTCTTCTCATTGTGTCCTGGATTTCCTGGACCTTTTGGGTTAGGAGCTTTTTGTTTTTTGCATCTTCTCTGGCTGTTTTGTCTATGTTTACAATGTTGTCTTCTGCCCGGAGATTCTCTCTTCCATCTCTTGTAATCTATTGGAAATGCTTGCTTCTGTGATTCCTGATTTCTTTTTTAGGTGTTCTGACTCTCGGGTTATCTCTTTTTGTGTTTTCTTTATTGTGTCAATTACCGTTTTAAATTCCCTCTTCCATTTCTTCATCTCTTTGGTTCTGTTTTCCTCTAGTTCTTTGAGTTCTTTGAGTGTTTTTCTTGTTTCTTCTTTAAAAGCTTCTGAATCTTTTTGCTTTTCCTCCTGTTCTTGTTTAAGTATCTCTATCAGCATCTTGACGTATGATTTCAGGTCTGTGTCTTCCTTTTCTGGAGTGTTTGGAATTCCAATGTTTGCTGTTATGGGAGAGCTGGGTTCTGGTGTTGCCAGGTTGTCTTGGTTTCATTGGGATATACTCTTTCACTTTCCTCTTGCCATTTTGTTGTCAGTGATATGTTCTTGCCTTTCCCTTGTATCTGGTCTGTGTCCCTGCATCTCCACTGGTCCAGGTGGCAGATGGGTTGAGCCCTGTTCTATGCCTCAGAGTCGTTGTGTGGGAACAGAAGTTCCAAAGTCTATTCCTGGTAGCTGGATCAGACAGGGCGGGGCAGGGCAAGGCAGGGGGTGCACTTTCTGTGTGCACTCTGCAGAGATCCCTCCCTTCCCAGCAGCCTAGGTCCCCCACTCACCAGTTGTTCAGCCTTTACGAGCTGTCGTTCTGGGTGGCAGATGGGCCAGGCTCCGCTCTGTGTCCTGAAGTCGCCACCGGGTAGAAACAAGTTTGAAATTTCTGTTCATGGTAGCTGGATTGGGCAGGGCAGGGCAGGTCAAGGTAGGGGGTGCACTTTCCGTGTGCACTCTGCAGAGATCTCTATGCTCCCTGGCAGCCCAGGTCTCCCACCCACCAGTTGCTCAGCCCCTACCGAAAGAAAACCTTTTTGATTTTAGTATGAGTTTAGGAAGATTCAGGATGGGTTTTGACTATTACTGTGATTATTAATAGCACAATTTTTTTTTATAACAAACATACTGAAAATGAAATGGACAGAAAACTAATACAAGGACATCTCTCTGCCATTACCTATCTGCTCTCAGTTCACATTAGTGTACATTCCGTTTTCATTTCGATAGAGCAAAGTGGAAACAACGGGTCTCTTCTAACCACAAATCAATATATTAACCCTGATCAATGCAAGTTCGGTTCCCGTGGATGCCTGAAATATTTTTATGCATTTTGGCAGATGCTACAACAGGAAGCAATCCATTAGATTTTAAAAAGTGGAAAGCCAATAATGATAGGCTGCATGTCAACTTCACACATGCCGTATACTTCTGGTCTAAGAACTAGCCTTGTCTCTCTTCTACTGTCTATTATCAAAATGTGGACGCTCTGAATTATTCACAGATAGTAAAATCATATCTGAATTCTATGTATCAATCTGTCTTCTACCCTATCTTCATTTTATGTGTTCCATGCATTTCCCCTGGGAAAATTGAGACATATATCCGCACTCAGATTTCTTACTGCCTGAAATATGAAAACCCTAATATTGATCTGGAAATTTTATGAAGATTAATCATTTGAAATTGAAAAACAAGAGAAAAAGTAAATGCGATAAAAACCATGCCTGTAAACTTCCATTCTCCCAGTACAAACAGTCTGTTCAGGTAAATTTTGCTTGATGGGCAAAGCTGCTTCTCTTCCTATGGGGATTCTGAAATTCTTTCCACAGAAGGATTGAGGATGAGACTGTGATTAGTTATAGACTGTAGCTGTCACACTTTATCACATCATAGCCAAATGAGATATCATAGTATAACATGAACTGCTGACAAATTTTGAGGTCTATACCTAGACTATGATCAAGATTTATGGCTTGTATAACTACAAATCACAAGGTGACTCATTCAGTCAGAAATTTGTACTGAAATATTAGGCAATAGGTGGCCAATGTAACAAAAGTCTTGCAATTATCAACTTACCATGTGTGTGCAACAATTTATGCCAAGTGAGGCAAACAGTACATTCATGAAAAGGTATTGCCTTTCTTAAGGCTGTCTTGTCATATTTCATGTCTAAAAGGAAAAGCTATGATATTTGATGCTTAATCAGGTCCTAGAGATGTTGTGTGGAGCCCTATTTGCTTTTAGGCAGGTGATGTAGACCTTTAAGGGTTTGGAAGTACTGTATTCCCTTTGGGGGATATTTCACTTTGAACTTACTTTGCAATTTAGCTCCTTTACTAAGTGGTGAACCCTGAAGGAATTTGAATTTGTTACCCAGGGAAAGAAAGTTTGTCGAAATGTGTTACTTAGATTATTAAATGATCCCTCTGGCTATGACTGATTTTTAAGAACAGTGCTGTGGGGTTAGGGATGGATGAATAAGGAAGGCCTGGTGAGAAAAAAATGACTGCTTCAGTGGAGGGGGAGACATGGGCTCCACTGGATAGTTCTGCTAGGGGAAGAACTAAGAATGGTGAGAAGAGGTTATGGAAGATTTGTGTCTAGTGAAATCATGTCAATTGGCCCATTGGGAATGCAGAGGAAAAGAACAGATGATATTAAACCTTAGTGTACTGCAGAAGTATTCCAAGTCGACAGTCGCTTGTAATTATTAGGGCTCTTCAGGCCTCTGCTTGTTCTGCTGCCTTCTACATTTTTGTTGAATGGTTTAGCTCATCTGCAGTAAGGAAATGTGTAAAAAGCAAAAAAAAAAAAAAAAAATCTCAATGAATTTAATAATCTGTGGTTAGCTTGACTGCCTTAGGAGAGGATTCTAAAAATATATAAATTATTTCAGGGTCACTTAAACTCCCAGCAAAGACTGATGCTGTTGGTTAGCATAATGAATGTTGAAGCTCACTCCAAAATGATACCCCACCCCCTACCTAGAAAAAAATATAAAAGAACGAACATTTGCAGCTCCTGCACATACATTTATTTATAAAGTGCTTAGAGAGCAGAATAGTCTAAAATTGCGGAAAGCTACAGTCTGGTGAGCAAAAGTCGATGAAAAATTCTTTGCTTAGGCTGTACGAGTCCTCCTGCATGTCCTCTTAATGTAAATGTGATGAGCACTTCCACTCTCCGAACTTCAGATGTCAATGTGAACAGGTGTTACACACACAGCTTCTCAGACCTCTGTCCATTTCAGCTTCAGGAGCAATTAGGACACTGAGAGAAAAATGGAAAATTTAATCTTAAATGCTCAGAAGGGAAAAAAAAATCTTAGGTGTTATTTAGAACTATTTAAAAAAAAAAAAGGTGCTTGCAGGGATGAAATGTTGAGTCTTCTAAGATGTAGGGCACATAAAATTCTTTAGTAGTTGAGTTCAGTAGCTGTGTTGGTCAAAATGATTTTATTTTTATTCTTGTTATTCTTCTTCTTATTACTATTGTTATTATTTTGTTCAGGCCTAAGTACTTCGTAGAAAATCACTATAGGCATACAATCATCATGTGTTGTACATTTAAAATCCAGAGTCAGCATTTTGAATATAGCAGTACAATTTAAACCACTTATGTATGCACAAGTGTATAGAGATGAAAGTTTTGGTCTGCTCAATATATACTGTGTAGCATTTTGGTATGAAAGGGGTTCAGAGCTTTGTGGTACATATACTGCCTCCTAGACTGTCTTATTGAGTTAGGGAGTGCCTGTTCTTTTCTCTTTTCTTTCTTCTTTTATTTTTCCTATCTCATCTGAATTTATGGTGGATGTTTCAATATAAACACAGGGGGTAAAATCACAAAAGTTGTTTAATGTTTTGTGAGCTTCTTAGCCACTTTAATATTTTTGTATATGTATGCTATGAGGTGTACCTGTCTATGTACATGTATTCACATGCATATGGGGGCATATGCATATTTAGGTACAGTTGCACAAGCGTATGACTATGGAAGCATTTGACTGTGTTGTATGCCGAGGGAAGGTCTGTCTCTTGGTGAAATTGGAGTTTGTAGTAGTTTCAGCTAATTTGGCTAGCCAGTTTGTTCATACACGGTTGCATTATCCCTGTCTGCCTATACTGAGGTAACGTGGAGGGCAACATGCTTACAAAGATCTCTCTCTCTCTCTGTCTCTCTCTCCCTCCCTCCCTCCCTCCCTCTCCCCCCCCCCCTCTCTCTGTCTGTCTCTCTCTCTCATTTAGACAACTTCTCACCATATATATCTGGCTATCCTGGAATTCACTACATAGATCAAATTGACCTTAAACTTTGCTGCCTCACACCCCTAATGCTGGAACTAAAAGCATATGCCCAATATCCAGCATCATTCAAGCCTTACTGAGTACTGGGGAATCAAATTGATCTCCATGCGTACAGGACAAGTGACTTTTTCTTTTGTCCCCCACTTCCTCAGCCCCTAGAAATGTCTTTAGAATGTATCTTAGTCTTTCTGACTCCACCTTTGAAAGCCATTCTTTTGTACTCAGAAATCATATGAAGGAGGCAAGCATGTTGATATGACTATAATCTTCCTTAGAGAGTGAAATGATTTCAGGTTATAAATACACAACTAGTTCTGAAGAAAAATGTTCTCCAATTGCCTGAACAGAAGACTAAATTCTAGTAAATTTGGATCATTGTAAATTAACAGCAGAGAGGTGGCATGAGCAAATCTGACCACTTTTAAATCTTTCATACATTGAGGAAATATTTTTATAGAGGAGTGCAACAGTCGTTCTGACTTGAAAATGTTTTAAATATTTCTATTATGCACATGGTTTCAGTGGTTCAAGTTCTAGGTGATATCTAAGTGCTCCCATTTCCATTTCCCTGTTTCTACAGAAACCATGAATTTCTCTAACTATGATTCTATTTTTCATTTAGATCTCTTAAGACTGCCTGACTTTGATGTAATGATCTGGTGGGGGCTATACCTGGTTGTTCTTTTTCCTTGGTTCTCTCTTGAAGGTAAGCTGATAGGGAAGAGTGTCAGCAGGGGCAAGATATTTAAGGTTGCTATATAATAATAAAATGTTTACCTATCTTAAGTTTAAGTCATTTGCTGTAGTGGCTGACCTGCTTGTTTGAGTTCCTCTGAGGCCAAAAGCTGCGTTAGTACCTCATGTTAATAAAGCAGTGGGTTAAGTAATGGGTTTATAGATAGAGCCTTTTCCATATTGTCCAGATGCCTCTCACTTTTCAGGCTAGGGAGAATTTTGGAACAATAAACTTCTGTTGAACCAGGAGAAGAAAGTCATTCTCACAGAAGGAAAAACTTTCTCTTTTTTTGTACACATTTTACACCAGAAAATATGAATTAAACACATAAATTCTTATACAGATTCATGGATACACATTTTTAAATCTCCATTTGAACTGATTGGGTCCAGCTTTTATAATATCGCATAAATACACACATACACACACTTACACACACACACACACACACACACACACACACACACACATATGGAACAAAAGACCAAGCGCTAGTGCAGAAAGAACTCACTCATTCTAGATAAAAAATGAGCTTCAATTTTTATTGCATAGAGAAAGAAAAAGCTTCTGTCCTGTTATTGCTAAATGAATTAAAATCAAGTCTGTAAGAAGAAAGCTTTATTCTATTTAGGAAGACTAAGCCTGCCTTGCTATTAAGAAATGACATGTTCTGTCCCATGGTAAAGAGAAACCTGCCTGCCTGTACCTTCTGCTCTTTCTGCAGCTTCTTTTCCCCTTGTTTCCTCTTTATTCAGCATACTGATGTCTTAATTTTAAAAATTGGCTTAGAGTTTCTAAGTTATTCCACTCTGCATTCTCTTTCTATTCTTCTGCTCTCTTCCTGCTCTGATGTAACGATGCCCTTACTCTCAGTGCTTCTAACTTCTAAGTTCTTGTCTTCGGTTCTATCTAAAAATTTCCCCCAAGTTCTGTCTCCTATCTTTGTTCTCAACACTTATACATCTTTTAGAATACATGATCACATGGTAATTGTTCACCACAAGTTTACATATAAATTCCAATCATAAATGGAATAAGAAGTTTACTACAGAGACTGTTTACATGTATATCCATTAGGAGTAATTATCTGTCTAAATATTAATAACCTGGCTAAAGCTCAACAGTTCATGTAACATTAAAAATAATAATTTTGGAGACTAAGGTATTAGTGAAGTTTTGTATAGATAAGTCCAGTCAATATTTTATCTTCTGTCTTTGCACCTATAATAAATTCTTAGTTTATTAAAATGACTTTCTTTAATGGTTTTACAATGTCTTGGTATGTTCTCTGAGTAATAGATGCCTGCTTGCTATCTCAGAAGCAATTAGCTGGCATCATTTGAATACTTTCAGAATTCTCATTGCACTTGTACCATCAGGAAAGATTTAATAACAGTCTTACTAAAAAAGAGCTTAGTAGTTACTATAATTGTAGGAAGGAATTCTTAAAAAAATCTTCATTAAGAACTAAGTAATCATCTATTTGTCTATATAGTATCACTAACATCTTCATTGTTCTGTAGAAGTATGTTCCAAAGTGTGGGATAATGCCTAGTGATTGTTATATATATTTAATAATAACAGGAAAAACATAAAATACCATTAATATTTCCTAAAATGAAATTCTCCTGGACATTGCCCACAAGACCAAATCTATTGTAGGTTTTAATCCAAAGTTGTACCATCTCAGGAATATCATCTTCTAGTTTTTAACTTATCCATGTTGGCTTCTGGCAATGTTCATCTTCATATCTTAATAAAACAAAAATTGAATTATATGCAGTTCTGGAAAAGCATGACATTACTTCTGCAAGGATATGTAAGGTGTGAAAACCTGAGGGAAAATACAATTCAATTGAAGTTCCATTTGAGCACTCTGCAGTGCTCTGGAAATATGTTCCATCCTAATGGCATCAAGAGAGGTAGAAGCTGAGAAAGGAGATCACTGATTTTAACCTAATTAAAAAGGCTTGATAAAAAATGCCAGAAAGCCAGATGGTGAAGTCAGTTTCTCAGTGCTGTGCCAGATCAGGTCTGGACTATCTTTAGCAGTAGGTATTATGCTAGGGTGGATTGACCATATTAGTAGTACCCCCCCAATATTTTGTTAAAACTGTTAGGCTTTACTTTTCAAAATTTTCCATGCTTCTTTATCAAAAGAGAAACAACACTGAAAAGTCTCTGCTTCAAATTCTGATCCTCTACAGGAATATCAATCACTCAATTATCATTGAATACCTCCACTATTCACTTGAAAACTAAATCCTAATGCCATTACAAGACAGTGATGTACTATTTCTTAAGACAATGGTCCATCTTTCTTTCAAAATCAATCTTTATTCCAAAACAAGACTTCAATTATACACTTAAAGAAATAGTACCCAAATTTAACCAAAACATTTTATAATTTTAAATACAAATTGTAGCCATTAGACATTTTATGAGATTGTAGAGTAATAGATAAGCCTGTTAAGAAAATGTGTCAATGACATGATTATGGGCAGCATTCCCTACTAATAACAAACAAACAAAAAACGAAATCAGCAGTTTTCCTTTCTCCATCAAGATCATGGTGCATTAACAATTAATGATGAGTAGAGACTCTGAAAGAATATTTATTAATATATATTGAATACTGTTAAAAGAACCAAACAGAACTAATTATTGTCTTATTCAGGGAAGATACAAGGGAAAGTTCAGAAAAGTGTAAGACTTTCCCTGATGTCTAACTTTGTCTCTAGACATTAGCCTTGATTCACATTCATTCCTCATGCTCTTCCATTTGTTTTTCTTTGATGTATCTGGGTGATTTATAGTCAACCATGGCTTCCCAAAATGCCAGCACACAGTAAATAGATCTTCCTTCTCCCAGCTAACAACAAATGTCTTGGATTTATAGTCTTCCTTTTCCAAAGAGCTCAAAAGGAAGGCATTGTGGTACCTCATTCATCTGCAGTCCCTCTAACAAGAAATACAGACAGTTCAAGGGACATAGCTAATGAGGCTGGGCACATGCCAGGCTGTATCAAGTAGAAAGCTAACTTTCTGCTTTGACATAAGATTCAGTCACTACTGCAATCTCTGATATAGGTCATGAAAGCCTTTCAAGACAATTTATCTAATAATTTATTGTCAAGTATATTTGCAACTGTACCTTTCCTGAAACCATATGAACCACAAAACATATGAATCTTTCTGAAGATTTTTTTCCCTAAGGCAAATATGGCAGATAAAGTGTTCTTCTTTTTTAACAATTATTTTTAAAAAGCAGTTTACAATGAAAATTCTTTGTATCAGAGAAAAACCAAAATTTATATTATTATTTTATATGCACAAGTATTTGCTTGCATGTGTGAACATCACTTTTGTGCATAATACCAGCAAAGGACACAAGAGGATATTAGGTTCCCTGGAAGTGGAATTACAAATATATGTGAGTTACCATATGGGTACTTGGAATTAAATCTGGGTCCCATGTACTAAGAGTCAGTGTTCTTTTTTTGTTTTATTTTGTTTTTTATATACTTATTGTGTGTGGTACCATGTGTGGGTTGAGCTTAAGTAAAGTTTTTTGGGGCATAGATGCTCAGAATTGAGAGTTCATCTTGGTAGATTTTTTTTCCTTTGATGAGTGTGAAGTATCTTTTCTTATCTTTTTAAATAACTTTTGGTTGAAGGCAGATTTTATTTGCTATTTGATGGGTACTCCAGCTTGTTTCTTGCGACCATTTGAAAGGAAAATTGTTTTCCAAAATTTTACTCTGAGGTAGTGTCTGTCTTTGACACTGGAGTTTATTTCCTGTATGCATCAATATTCTGAGTCCTGCTTGATTATACATTCTCTTAGTTTATGTTTTTTTATTGTGGAATTGAGTCCATTGATATTAAGTGATATTAAGGAAAAGTGATTGTTACTTCCTTATATTTTTTTTTATTAGAGGTGGAATTATGTTTGTGTGGCTATCTTCTTTTTGGTTTGTTGTAAAAAGTTTAGTTTCTTGCTTTTTCTAGTATATACTTTTCCTCCTTCTGTTGGAGTTTTCTGGTTATTATCTTTATAGGACCAGATTTGTAGACAGATACTGTATAAATGTGTTTTTGTCGGAATATCTTCATTTCTCCATCCATGGTAATTGAGAGTTTTGCTGGATATAGTAGCATGGGCTGGTATTAGGGTCTGTATGACATCTGCCCAGGATCTTCTTGTCTTCATAGTCTATATTGAGATGTCTGGTGTAATTCTGAAAGGTTGACCTTTATATGTTACTTGACCTATTTCCCTTATTGCTTTTAATGTTATCTTTCTTTCTTTCTTTCTTTCTTTCTTTCTTTCTTTCTTTCTTTCTTTCTTTCTTTCTTTTTACAGTTGGTGTTTTGATTATTATATGATTTGAGGAATTTCTTTTCTGGTTCAATTTTTTGAAGTTTTGTAGGCTTCTTGTATGTTCATGGTCAACTATTTCTTTAGATTAGGGAAGTTTTCTTCTATACTTTTGTTGAAGATATTTACTGGCTCTTTAAGTTTGGAATATTAACTCTTTTTTATACCTGTTATCCTTAGGTTCCATGTTCTCAATGTGTCCTGGATTTCCTGAATGTTTTGGGTTAGGAGCTTTTTACATTTTGCATTTTCTTTGACTACTATGCCAACGTTTTCTATGGTATTTTTTGCACCTAAAGTTCTCTCCTCAATCTCTTGTATTCTGTTGGTGATGCTTGAGTCTATGACTACTCTTTCCTAGATTTTCTATCTCCAGAGTTGCCTCCCTTTGTGATTTCCTTTTGGTTCTTTTTCCATTTTTAGAACATGTATGTTTTTGTCCAATTTCTTCACTTTTTGTTGTGTTTTCTTATAATTCTTTAAGGGGGTTTTATGTTTCCTCTTTAAGGGATTCTACTGTTTTACCTGTGTTCTTCTGTATTTCTTTAAGGAAATTGTGTCCTTCCTAAAGCTCTCTATCATCATCATGAGATGTGATTTTAAATGCAAATCATGTTTTTCCATTTGATGGGGTATCCAGTGCTTGCTGTATTTTTATAGCTGGGTTCTGATGATGACAAGTAGTAGTGTTGTATTCTGTTGCTTACAATTTTGCATTTGCCTCTTGCCATCTAGTTATTTCAGGTGTTAGTTGGTCTTGCTGTCTCTGAATGGAGCTTGCCACTCTTTGGGCCTATGAGCCTGTGATCTTAGGAGTGAGAGTACTCAGCAGGACAGCTTCAGCTCTAGGGTGCAGAATTATCGTTTCCCCAGGCTTCTCTATAGCTCTTGTACCCTGTTCATTCCTGGTATATCCCTCTTCAGACATTTTTTTTGACTAAAAGATGGTTTTCACCTGTGGGCTTAAGACTGAGAGTACTCCTGGGAGATGAGCACATTCCAGGAAGGACTTGGGTATGTAGGCTTGCAGGACAGCCTCAACTTCAGGGAACATATGCAGACTGGAACCCAGTGTTCTCTAGTTTCCTACTTATGGCAGTTTTATGATACTTTATTTTCATTTATTTTATTCTGTTATTTTATTCCATTCCTTCTCTCACCTCTCCCTCTTTGCCCTCCTTAATTCCTTTCAGTACCCCTTCCATTTCCATAGGTTATACTTTTTACTATCTTCCTACCCCTTTTCTTTAAGCTTTTCCTCCCTTTACTCACAAATTTGGGGCCTATTTTGGGTTTCCTGGTACTGAAAAAAGACAGCCTTTTTATAAACAATATCGGCAAAATTGTATATACATCTATAGAAGAATGAAATTAGATGCATGTCTCTCATTATGCATAAAATCAATGAAATGATTCTTCATTTAAAACTGGAAACAATAAAACTGCTAATAAATGTGAATACAGGCAAGATATTTATAATATAATACCTATAGTAAGTGGAATAGTGCTAATTAACAAATAGGATCACATTAAATTGAAGGGCTTCTGCATAGTAGAGGAACCTATCATAGGAGGGAAGATGCAGCCTATAGAATGAAATAAATATGCTTACAAACTACACATCAGACAGTGGATTAAAATAGTGCTTTTCAACCTTCCTAATGCTGTTACCCTTTAATACATACAGTTCTTCTTGTTGTAGTGATTCCCACCATAAAATTATTTTTGTTGGTACTTCAAAACTATAATTTTGTTTTCATTATGAACTGTTATATAGATATTTGTATTTGATAATGGTCTTAGATAACTCTGTAGATAGGTTCTTTGACCCAAGATGGGTTGTGACTCATAGATTTAGAACCACTAGATTATGTAAAAAAAAGTGTAAAATTAAGCAATAACAAAAAATATCATTCAATCAGTAAATGGGTTGAGGCACTGAATAAACAGGTCTCAAAGAAAAAGAAAAAAGAAAGAAATAAAGAAAAAAGAAGAAAGAGATAGACAAATGCAAATAATTTTAGATAAGTTCAACATCTCTACCCATTGGAGAAGTGCAATATATATAAAAGCTACTTTCTTTCTCACTTCAGCTAGAGTGACTACTATCAAGAAAACAGATGAGAACAGATGGCTCTGATAGGGTATAGAAAAAAGTGTCTTTATAGTTGTTGCTGGGAATATAAAGCCACCATTGAAACCAGTGTAGAAGATTTTTTTTAAAAGCTATAACTAGATAGGTGATTCAACCACACTAATCCTGGACATATTCTTAAAATACGATGTATCCTCTTATAAAGATATTTGCACATCTGTATTTAACAATTCTCTTACTAAAATAGCAAGAAAATAGAATTGACACATAGATAATAAAAATGTGATACACACACAGCAGAATTTTATTTAATCATAAAGAAAAGTAAAATTTCATAACTTTCAGAAAAATATATGGGACAAACAAACACATTAGTGAGATAACCTATGATCAGAAAGATAAATATTATTTCATATGTAGTTTCTGCCCTATACGTGTTAAACTACTTATTGTTGGCTACATAGACACTTTACTCTTTCTTTAAGTAGTCTTCATCTTGGACACCATTTCCAGTAGAGTTGTCTTTGTATCTTAGATTGTTTTTATATAGTGCTTAGGGATTTTTGGAGGGGATTTAAATATTTGATTACAGTTATTTAGAATGTGGTGTATTTCTTCCAAAAGCTACTAATGGGTTCTTGATTGAACAAATTTATACATGTACAAATGACAAAGTACAACTATCATCCTACTTAAAAAATCAAGCATGTTGAAATATTATATCCTGTCTATTTGTGAATTGCTCATCCTGCTTTCTTCTAACACATTCAACAGCATTCTTCCATGGATTCAGCTTCTGCTTCTGTCTCCAGGTTCCTACCCTGTTTTAGTCTCTGCCGTGACTTATTTGGATGATAGAATATGATATGCAAGTATAAGTAAAATAAACCTTTTCCTTCTCTGTTGGAGAAACACGACTTTAAGCAAGAGATGTCTGGTGCCTCTGATGGCTAGGAAGAAAAAGCTACCAGGGGTACCATGTTTCAAAGCATGAGGCTATGGCCTCTTGTGGGTCCCAGTATTTTACAAAGTACTGAGAGGCTCCAAGGCCTATTTCTTAGGTTCAAGCATCTTGAGATGTCATTTCTGCAACTATTTTTAGTATTTATCATTTTCCTTATCTATTTGCTGTTATTTCTCTTTCCCCTTTTCTTGATTAAACTGGTATTTGGTGACTTAAAAGACCCAGTAGGAGCCTGCTTGACATCCAAGAACTAGATGTTTCCAATAATATTAAAGTGAAAGCTGTCCTTGAATTCAAGAGAAATGTATGTTATAGTCATTTGCTCCAGGTGAAAATGAAAGTAACCTAGAGCTACGGGCAAAGTTGAGTAAATCTGCAGCTGTTCTCCCATCTTAGTCTCATTTTTTATAATAAAAACAGGACATTTTTATTACATATTTAAACAGGACAATTTTATTACACATATAATGATGGAACAACAAACAGATATTTCCCCAGAAGGTCAGCAAAGGGTTCCATGGGTTCAGGGACAATGGTGGCAACCCCTTAGCAATTCTTCATACAGATTAAGTGAGGATGTTTTTATAGACAGATAGATGAGGTCCAAAAATTACAAAGACTTCAGGGTCAGCATGACCTTATATTTGCCATTTTATGAAACCAAACACTCTCACACAAGTCTGAAAGATACTGATGTTCTGACCTCAATACCAGTGCCCTCCAACCTCACTGGAGATTGGTGGTCAAGAGATAAAAAAATGTGCTTCCTTCAAAACTTTTATGTTTGAGATTGTATAGTTTCTTTTGCTTCTGTTCTAAATTTGTACTACTCTATATCACAAGAAAATAATGGCAGAGAAAAATAGAAAATCATTTGTCACCCCCCACCCGTATGAACTTTGTAACCTAACTTTCTTGTCTGATTTCAATAAGAGACTGGGGCTGAGTTAAGTCTATAAGAGTACCCTGACTCGAAAGTTCAGGGGATCTCACAGCAAGAACAGTCTGTCAGTATTGTATCTCAGTTGTGTGTTTTCTTATTTGCCTACCAGGTATCCCTAGTCCTTGATGACCCCTGACTCATTTAAGACTGGACCCCAGTTCACCACAAATTGTTTATAATCATAGTATTTTATCACAACAATAAAATTTCTACATAAGACATAAATTGATACCAGGAGTATCAAAGTCTTGGGATGTTGACCAATGAGAGCTGCAAGCAGGAAGTATAATGAGCTCAAAAAATAATTATCTCACAAACAGCAAAGCCAGAAATGTGGAGCCATCTTAGATTTCTATCATTGGATATATAGCTACCAGATTTGAAATTTGCCTTGGTATGTTTTCTTCTTGATTTGGTCCAATATTTCTATTGTGGCCCAAGTCCTCCATTTTGGAATGGTGATGTGTATTCTGTGTCATTGTATGTTGGGAGGATATAATTTACCTTTTGATTTTATAGGATGTTAAAATTGATAGATTGTTTTGAGTCTTACAAATTGAGATAAGAACTGAAAGATTCTAGGAAATTTTGAGGGAAGATTAAATTCATTTTATATTATAATATGGCACAAGCCTATGAGGGCAGGAAATTATAATGTTCTGTTTTTAATAAGAATGGCCCTCAAAGGCTCACATACTTGGATACTTGCTTCCTATTTGGTGGATCTGTTTGGGAAGGGTTAGCAAGTATGGACTTGCTGGAAGAGCTGGGCCACTGGTGTCTGATTTTGAGGTCTTTTAAGACCCGTTTTCAGTCTACTTTCTTTCCTCCTTATGATTTTTATCTCAAGATGTGACCTCTTAGGTGCTGCTCCTGTCATCTGTTGCAGTGCTACTGTGGACTCCAATGCTCTGAAACCGTAAATTCAATAAAGTATTTTCTTTTATATGTTTCTGTGATCTCAGTATTTTGCCATAGCAGTTTAAAAGTAACTAAGACACCAATAAAAGACTCTGTGACATATTCCAATCCACCTTTCACCATTCATCATGCCCAAGTTATTCACTTATTTACTTTCTTTTCCTTCAGATTAGTGTATGTTTTCTAGAGTTCTACATAAAGGCATCCAACATTTTTTGATTACTGAGTAGTATTCTACATTGATACCACAATTTGCTTGTTGACTCACTAAAGGACAAATATGTTTCTACAAATAATGCACCTATTAACATTTTAGATAGGTGTCTATAAATATGAATTTACATTTCTAATGGATAATTACTTAACAATAAAATAATTGAATTACTATGTGTGTTTTTAAAAAGAAATATAAAATATGTTAGAAGAAGTTGCCACTGCTTTCCAAGGACATTTTCCATTCCTGCTATCAATGATAATTCCAGTTACACCACATCACTAACATTTTTAATTGTTGACATTTTAATTTTATTTTGTATGAGTCATTTTAATATGTCCTAGTAGTAAACCACTGTAGCATAATTTGAGTTTTTCTAATGACTGTTATGTTGAGTATTTCCTCATATAATTAGTTATTTGTGCCATAATATTTATTTTGGTTAGGAATCTTATTGGTTTTTATGTTTTATCAACAAAATTTTTATATTGTTGAGTTACTTGTTAGAACCTGGGAACTACTTAATACTGTGACATGTTTTTTCTCTGTGGCTTAAAATTTTTACTTTATCAAAGGTATGTTTTAAATAACAATAATTTCACTTTGATGAGGTTAATACATTTTTGTAATTATTGTTATCTGTGGTGTTCAAAAACATTTTGTAGAGACTAAACAAAATATTTTCTTTATTCTGAATGTTTTATTCTCAAGGTTTTACAGATTTGCTATCTTTAACTTAGAAAATCCTTTCATTATAAGTATTAACAGATATTAATTATAATAAAGGATAACATGATGTCTTCCAGGTTCACTCACTTTCTTAATAATAAAATACCTTTTCTCCTTTTTATGGTTATATAGAAGTATATCATATACACATATAACATATTCTACATATTTTACTAAATTTTGATATACAATAGATAACATTCATATTTTTCTACTTGCAGTTTTTCCAGGATAATTTGATGAAATTATTTTTCTTTCCAGCATTGGAGTGGCTTGACAGTCTTGTTGAGAAAGTTTTAATTCTATATATCAATCATTTTGATCTTATCCCATTGTTCAGTTTCTATCCTTTAATTCATATAACAAGCATTACTGCTCTGTAATGAATCTTGTAGTTTAGTATAGTTACTCCAACTTTCTTCTTTATTTTCTGTTATTTTTATTTTTATTGGCTTCTAATTGAATTCTAGTATGGTCAGAGAATATATTATGTATAATTTCAAAGCTTTTTAATTTCACTGAGATTTATTTTATGATTATTTAAGTGCTTGCTATCTTGGTATGTATATTGTGGTTATGAAAATAAACGTATAGTTTTGGGGGTAATAATCTATAATTATCTATAAGTATCAGGTAATTTAATGTTGCTGTTAGTGATGTTCAGATTCTTTATATTTATGCTTAATATTTGAATAGATATCCTAGAACTTTCTGGTTTATGTAAGTCTTATACTATGAGTTTGCAATTTTGTTTCTTCATGTACATTTGGGCATGCTTTCTAGGCAGACTAATTATATTATTATTGCAAAATATTCTACTTTGTATCTTAACATATACCACTTTTTATCTTAACATTTCATTTAGCAGGTTCTGCTACAACTTCTGTGGCTTTCTTAGGCATTCCAGTTGAAAATATATTAAAACAATCAATTTTCCCTATACATCTATTATGGATTTAATGCATACCAATCATGGGTCGGTTATATTTGAGTCTTTATTTTATTTTATTTATTCTATTTTGTATTTCTGACATTTGGTTTTGAGGATATATTCCATTATTTAATGTAATTATCAATATGTTTGTCTTTAGGACCATGACCTTAATATTTGGAGGGTTTGTTGCTGTTATCTCTTAATTTTATATGAAAATTGGGATTTCTTCTTTTGGTTTCTTAGTTTCATTACTAAACCAATTTATATATAGGTTCAGAAAAAAAAAATAAGGAAATGGAGTAAGAAAGTCATGTTGTTTTTAAGCAGACAAACAGTTGCCTGGTGAAGTTGAATAACTTTAGAGAAAAAGAGTGAGAAATTCCAGAGCATCTCAGAAAGCATTGGCTATTCATGGTTTTTACAGAAAAGCAGATAAGTCACAGTGCTGTGTGTATTAAAATGAGGACACGAAGAGAATTCTGGTTTATTTTAGATAAAGGAAGAGAATAGCCAGAGGTAACTGGAAGGGTCCTGCCTGAGCCAGGACAGCAGACTGAACTGGACCATGAGAAGAGAGAGAGAGAGAGAGAGAGAGAGAGAGAGAGAGAGAGAGAGAGAGAGAGAGAGAGAGAGAGAGAGAGAGAGAGAGAAAGAGAGAGATATCAAGAGGAGATAGAACTGGGTGAGCAGACCCAAAGAGATCCAGGAGTGGAGCTAGCCAGGAGCCAAGACACCCTGTGGATGGGTGGACCCTGTGGAAGGGAGTCCAACTCTAGGCTTGGAGAGTTTTAAGGTAGGGGTGGGATGATAAGTGCTAGGAGGAGTCACAGATACTGAGTAACATTTGTCGCAGGTTTCTTTGAGACAGCCCTATGTGGTATAAGCAAATGACTGCCTGGATCTCTGGTTTTTAGGATGATATATCACATTAAGCAGATAATTATTACCCCATCATAGTTTGGTTTCAAGTCAATGAACTTTTTTGCTGAATGGGTATATCTGGCCTCTGATTCACAGGCCTACTTAGATTAATCCTTAATAGGTGGAGACAATGCTATATAATGCTCTAGGCATTTTAGAATGCCAGGTCTATATCCAGGGCCAAAGGTAGAATTTAGATTCTTTTCTTTTGACCACTAGAAAGTAGCTTTGTCTTAATAAACCTCAACAAAACCCAGTTAATTTCTATTTTCATATTGTAATTTAAATCCTAAGGATTGGTAAATCTAATACTACTATTCTGATATTAACAGAGAAAGGGATATGTAGTCCAAATTTGACCATGAGAGAGATTTAACCCTCAGTAGTCTCCAGGTTAATATGTTAAAAATCCTAGCATTTTTTAGCAAATGAATTTTAACTTTGCACATAGATGATATAATATGTTTTTCAGAGAGTTATATATAAAGCAAATAAAGAGACTGTGGACTATAGTGCAGGCACAGCCACATTCAAGAGCCACACCATGCACAACCAGTTCTTAAAAGTACATAGAAATGCCATCAAGAAATTCTAATCATAAAAATATAAGTCTTTTAAATAATGTGTTCAAGTTCTAGAAAAACATACCTGTGTCCCAGAAGCACAAGGAAAGAGGAAGCACAATGAAGAACATATAAGACAGCAAGGCCAAGACTCTTTATTCACAGGCTGAAGCTATTTAGGCATTTGTCAACCACAAGAGTGAGTGAAAACAAAAGATGACAAAAGGGTAAACTGCAAATTAAATCAACTTGCTTGTATGTTCACCCTGAGATCTGGAAATATGCTCTAGCTTTCATTTCAAAGGGTCTTAGTTTCAGATAAACCAAGGTCAGGCCAAGACTACAATCAAAACTCAGGCTCAGACAGCAGCTATGCCTCTGGCTATGCCTTCTTTTCCAGTTCCATCCCTGGCTCCAGTGACCAGAGATGTCTAGGCCCCATTTAAGTCCCAAAGGAAAGCTTGTTCCTACTGATTTGATGACAAAAGCCTTGGTATGACCTATGGGCTGCTATCTGTAAGTGGCTTTGTTCTTTGAGTTATTTCTGTAAATGAATCAGGAAGAAGAAGCAAAATAATGAATTTCAAGGAGCCTAAGGAAGTATTCTTTCCTTTACACTCATTTAAATGATTGATTAAAAAAAATCTCTAGATCTTTATTGGGTGGTCACTTCCTCCAAGCTTTGACTCCTTTCTGAAATCTGTAATATTTTATTTTGTTGTTTTTAACTTATCACAGGATAATTTTTAGGGGCTTACTCATTCATACTAGAAATAAAGCTCCCATTAATAAGTTTTAAAACATATTTGAAGTGGGAACATGTGTTTATGCAGTAATGCTAAGTAAAAAATGACAAAATGACAATGAACAGAATGTATGCCAGTTTTAGAAACAAAAGTAGTGCTTACATATTCATACTATATAAATATGAAGAGGAAATTTGTCTAAATATTAATAAGGTTTATTTTCTGCTCCTTGAGTTATAGATGATTTTTATCTTATTCTTTAAAACAGTCCATAAGTTACATTTTAAAGAACAATACATTTAATTTTTATGATCAGAAAAATAATAAAATTGATTTAAAAAGATGTTGGAAGGAAGTGAATGAATAATTAATAAATGAATCATATAGTCAATAAATCATTTAGTAGTTCAGGGAAGAAAATGATTATCTAAATCAGAAGTCCAGACTGTTACAGACATGGATTTGAATCTGGAGGACAGCCATCAGAGTATGCGTGCCTCTTTACAATGAATTGTGCAGAGATATAAAAATAGTTACTGGAAAGAAGGTATTTTATTAAAGGAGGTGCACCAGACCCAGCCTGTGGCCTGACTCCAAGAGAAAGACAGGAGTTGGTGACTGGCATGACTTTATTTTAGGTCACTTACATAGTATCAGTCTCTCTAAAGTTTAGATAATAAGGTGGGCTTTTAAGATCATACTCCTTTAGTTGAATAAAGCCTATGAGGGCTATAGACCTCTACCTTTTCCATACTGATGCTTTTTATATGTTAATCTCTGAAATATGCTTCTCCACTATATTCTCCTCTGGCCTTAATTTATCAGTGAAAATTGTCCCAGAAATCTTTTGGGGTACAGAAGACTAATAATTCATCTTCTTTGGATGTTTTTATGCTGATGAAAGGTAGGGCTCCTGCCTGAATGAACATATACCTTTCTCTCTGTTATGTCCATGAACTAGAGAGGAAGTTCCATTTTATTATCTGTGTCAACCACTGGTTGGTAGCCTTGACTGAATTTTAATTGGTTGTAATTGTTAGATTCTAAGAGATACAAATTGAGTTATTAGATTTAAGATACAGATAGCAAAAGCAGAAGTTAATAAAATGTAATTGTTGGAGTCACTGCAGCTACTTTCTTATTACTAGCTCCTCATCAATCCAAAGAGAATGACTAGCCATAACTTTTATCGCAAGTAGAGAGTGTACATGCATGAGTATATCTTACATTTAATATTTCTGTGAGTATATTCCAATGTGTGAAAATGCCTATGGAGTCCATAAGAGGACATCAGACATTATGCCCTGAAATTATAAAGAATGGGAACTAATATAGATACTGGTAACTGAACTCAGGTCTTCTGGAAGAGCAAAAAGAACTCTCAACCAGTGGGCTATTTCTTTATTCCCCAAGAAATGAGTAGATACTAGTCATTTTTAATTTTATAAAACTTTGTTCAACTTTTCATGAATTACTAATCCAAAAGCAATATATTCTGTTAAGCATTGCATCCCCCCCCCTCCCCCGCTTTGGTTGCCAAAATGTCTAAGGCCTTGAAATTCTTCAGGAACATTTGTGAGAGGCAGTGAGGACTTTCCTGTTGTGCCAGATAGCAGTTAAAATGGCCTCCCATGTTTGTTGTTAGTGCCAATGACAGGTTTTAGACTGACCTTTTAAAATTAACTCTTGTAGGTATGAATAAACCACTGAGTATACTCCACCTCCATCATGATAATTCTAATACTGGGTTGATGGCATTTAGGCCACAGAACTCAAGATTAGTTTAGTAACCCTGAGGCTATATATGTTCTTTTTCTGTAGGAGGCTGCATCTGGGAGAAATGGAGAAAAGACTTTAGCTTCTTAATATTCCTAGAAGTTGGGAATTCTCTCTGGTATATTTAAGTAAGTCTGGGAAAGTGGTCACAACATTATATTAACCTCATCATTTCTGGGGTAAGACAAGAATTATCCATCTAGTAGGCTAATAGCAGTTGCTGATCTCTGGACTCAAACATATGCTGTAGAAATGGAAAAGTATTAAGGTGAAAGACAGGAATCCAGTATTTACTAATATACAACAGAAGAGGCACAATTTCCTTGGAAATTATTATTACATCCCCAGAGGAGGAGAGATGATACAGTAGGGGATCTTCCTAGGTCACATTTACAGTGAAAAAGGATTAGAAGATTAAGATGAATAAAATAGATCAAGCAGCCTTTCCTTTGATCCTATGGTAATACAACCCCATTATCTGACAGAGACATGCAAAGTGCTTGTCCCTGTTACCATTTATTACTAAAGTGGAGTCATAAAAATGGTTACTAGGAGAATAAACATCCTGCTGTCCCAGGACACAGGACACAAAAAAATTAGATCAAATGATTTATGGTTTGAATATCCATAACTTCACTTTCCAGTGCAGTTCTTCTCTGCCTTCTCATACAGACCACACATGGATAGTGTAGAGGAAGATTTTCATATCACTGTAAATTTGTCCCTTCCACACAAATGAGAAACTCATCCATTTATAAAGGAAATTTCTGTTGCCTTCTGACTCAAAGTTTTACTTAATCCTTCAAATTTGGGTTCTTAGTTCTTGGGCTGCTTCTCACTTTTCTGTTTATGGCTAATATATGGGTTATACTAGAAAGACACATAGAAACCTCAGTGTGGACCGTTTTCTTCATACTGATTAGTAGTGTTCATAAATGAGAGTTGTTGATGTAGTTATTACAGCTTCAGGTAAACCCAATAGTCAGAGGAAGTGGTAAGGTCAGCAACCTTGATTAAAATAGGAACCTGTGGATATTTATGGTGGTTTGAACAAGAATGGGCCCACTAGTCTCCTATATTTGAATATTTGGTTCCTAGTCAGTGGGCTATTTAGGTAGGATTAGGAGGTGTGGCTTTGTTGGAGAAGGTATATCTCTAGACATGGACTTGGAGATTTCAAAAGCTCACGAAAGTCCATTCTCACTTTGTCTGCTGTTTGTGGATTAGATGTATCCTCTAAGATACTGCTCTGGTACCCTGTCTGTCTTCTGTCATAATCCACACCATGATGATCATAGACCCACCCTCTGAAACTGTAAGCAATCCCTAAATTAAATGCTTAATTTTATAAAGTTCACCTTTCATGGTATCTTTTGATACCAATATAGCAGTAACTATGACAACGCCTTATTCCTGGAAATGGAAGAAGGAAAAATGAAATATTACATCATCTGATAACTCTCAGAATCTAATATTAGATCTAGTGAAAAGTGGAATTCCAGGTAATAATTTGTAGGAACTGAACTTGGTGTTAGAATTCAAGGATGTTCACTCATCAGAGTGATGGCAACAGCTTTTTTTTTTTTTTTTTTTTTTTTTTTTTTTTTTTTTTTGCCATTTTCAGAGTTCTGGTAGGCTATGTTTTAGAAAAATTTCAATGATAGTTTGTAATCTTAATTTACTCATCCTTTCCAATGCTTGAATTGAAGAAATTAGCAAGGTTTTAGGTGGATTTTTCTTGGGTAAGAAGTTTTGGCTTCACCATGGATCCCTGTGTCTTAGACAATTGAGTCTACTCTTATTAATATTTCTTAGGGGTACTTCAGCACTGTGGTTTTTTGAATATCATTGGCACAGTAAATGGCACATTCAGGAGGTACAGCATTGTTGGAGTAGGTGTAGCCTTGGAGGAAGTGTGTCTCTGTGGGGGATAGGCATTGAGTTCCTTCTTCTAGCTGCCTATGGATGCCAGTCTTCTCCTAGTGGACTTCCAATAAAGATATAGAACTCTCAGCTCCTCCAGCACCATGCCTGGCTAGACACAGTCATGCCTTGATGATAATAGATCTGTCCTCTCCTCCTTCTACCCTGACTCCTCCTCTTACCCTTTCTCCCTGACTCCTCCTCTTCCATTTCTTCTCCTTTTCCCCACATCCTCTCCCTGTCTATCATGTATTGCCTTAACATAAATCTACATGTGTCCTGTAGTGCTTCTTTCTCTTATAGTTACTTGGGATCAGTGGAAGATTGTGGAGTTGGCATGGAGCTCTGTGAAATAGAAGGAGATACTTTATTCGGACCATGTTGCTTACTGCTTCTCATTTGAAAACTAAAATTTACACAGAAGGGGATCATTTATGAGGTCAGTGTTTCTACTTTTAGCTACTTGTTGTATATCACACCTTTCTGGTAGAGAGCAATGAGGACCTGAACATAAGTTTATACAATTTTTCTTTATTTTTACAAAACAGACCAACCTGCCGGATGTTATAATTTAAGTTTCCACCCTTGGGCCAAATTTTCCCATCACTCAGATTGCATTGAGGCCATGCCGTATTATAGTAAAGTATTACCCTCTTTTTCTTTAGGTTCTCAGGATCAAACTTGAGTTATGAGATGTCTTATAGCTGACCCCAAGGCAGGCATGGTGCTTATGAAACAATTGCTAACAAGATTTCACAGAGGCACTTAGGGATTTTTATAAGTGATTACATTTATAAGAGATGATTAGATTGTGTGCAGACATAGGTACTAGCCACTTGCAAAGAGTGGCTCATGCAGCAGCCCTTAAAGAAATTATATGCGCTAAGGGGATAACATGGCACCTGTTATACAAGTTGGAAAATGAGACATTTCTCATATAATTACTACCACGAGATTTCAAATTATAAAAAGTGGGCTTGAGCACCCCACAGATGGTCTACATAGATAGGTTGTGCCTATGATGTCAGGTAGGAATATACTGGGATGGTTATGAATGCTGAGTATAAATGGATATTTATGGGAAATCTCTGATGAAGGGTGGGAAATGCCAGATGATGACCTCCCAGGTCTAGTCAGAGTAGGGTATATCATTATACAGGGCCCCATGAACTAACAGAACAAATTGATAAACTTCAGTGACCAAAGTGCATCATGATGATCAGGCAATACCAAACCTCATTTCCACCCTCTGACTTATATAAACCAGAAACATGACCCAAACCCATCTTGGTATATGAGTTTTTGCCTCTAAGCACACTAAGACTTACTTTAGGAAGAGGTAGTCAGAACATACAGGGACCACAGATTCACCTGAAATAATAAATTAAGATTATATATTGAAGTACTGATTCAGTTGCCTGAAACTTTTCTTGATATTACACGTTAAAAATGCTCTTCGGGTGATAATCCCCAATGTTAAAAGAGGAAAGACACTTAGCCTTGTAAAGATGGATGTTTTGAGTCCTGAACTTGTGCTTATTCTATACAAAGAGTAATGAAACTGTACTTAATGATAAAGCTTACCTTGGGTTTCCTGATATTGGGATCTATATGTCCATAATTGCAGAGTGACACTGATGGCCCACCATGGCCAGTTCAGCCAGATGTTTGTTATCTACAGGGAATCAATGAGGCACAGACATTACAATGGTCTGCTGGTGGAATACAAAAGTCATTAAGGTGTTTGGGGCCATATATCCTATCCAAAATCCCTTAATATTGATGTGGCCAAGATATTTTGAGACAAACAGAAGTTCTTTTATATAGATGGAAGCACATTATCTCTCATCAGATGTTACACAGAGAATTTCACCCATTAAATTTAGGTGAAACTCAACAAGGTACAATATTTCAATAAATCCTTAGGATAATGATAAATGACATCTCTGTGGTATCCCATGATCGATCTTTTTTTTTTTTTTTTTTTTTTCTTTTTCTGGTGGTCATGGTTGATGTTATAATACAAACCTTATGGCAATGTGCTTTCTGGATCACTTGATTATCAGAGAAACTTCTCTGGGTCAACCAGTGGCTCATCCTGGGAGAAAAATGGACTATCAGTGCTGCTTTTGTGGGGAAACAATTATACACTGGAAACAAAGGACCATTTACTAGTCATTGGAACACCCTTGTCTTTATCTTATAAAAGAAATCATCTAAACAATGGCTGTTGCAGGAATGAAGAACCATGAATAGAGTCATTCAGGCAATGGGAGCCTTAGAACTAGGACTGGCATTGCCTACTGTTATACCATTCCCTTTATATTTAATTATATTTGATTTAAAGGACTTGTGCTTTTCACCATTTCACTACATTCTGGCTGCATTAATTGCTTTTTGAATGTTGTGAAGAGACATGAAAACAACTTATAAAATGTTTATAGTATCTGATGACTCCAGAAGACTAGAGTCCATGATCATCATGGCTAAGAGATCAGCATGTGGGTAAGATGCTGAAGCAGTTGCTGTGAGCTTACATCTTGATCCACAGCTGTGGGGATAGAGTGATCCAAAGCTGTGGGGAGGGAGGGAGAGAGAGAGAGAGAGAGAGAGAGAGAGAGAGAGAGAGAGAGAGAGAGAGAGAGAGAGAGAGAGAGAGAGAGAGAGATGCATTTTTGAAGGCATACAACCTATCCCAGTGACATACCTCTTCCAATAATATCTCCCTTCCCAATCCTTCCCAAATAATTCCAACAACTAAGGGCTGTATTGTCAAATATATAAGGTTATGGAGATTGTTCTCACAAAACAACACACAACTGATTTTGAAAAATCTGGTTTTACCCCTTCTTTGCCTGATCATGCTCTACTTGCACATCACTTTTAATAGAAAGTTCTTCCTCAGGTCAGAGAAACAGCTCTTCTGTGTGTCAGGAGCTTGCTTTGGAAGATATCAAGCTCTATTTGACAAAAAACCTCTATGACTTATATGGATAATATTTTGATCAGTCATCCTGATTCTTCTAAATTTGCAATGAATTTTATCAGCCTTAAAAAAAGTCTTTAGGACTGGGGTCTTAAAATTACACAAGAATAGTTTCAATAGACATCTCCATTCCAACAACTCAGGAAAATTATAGAGGGATATAATGTGTTCCCTGAAAAGCTAAATATTCACAAGAAGTGTCTCAAATGTTAGAATGATTTTCAACAACTATTATGAGATGTTAATTGGGTTTGACCTTCACTTTAGGACCCAGGAACTTTTTCCACTTTCCCAAATTTTAGAAGGGGAGACAAGTCCTTCTTCTCTATGTTATTCTATGACTGGGGCTTAGATGGCTCTATTTACAGTGGAAGAAGCTGTGCTGAGTAGTTGAGTACAGAGATGAGACCCAGCCATATCACTTTCAGTAGGATTCCTGTAATCATCCATGGTCCTCACTGTGGTACTTTGGTAACTGCAGAACATTTGGAATGGATACATTTATGACATCTCTCTTGCAGGATTCTAAATCCTCACGATGACTTGATGGCAAAATTAATCTCAGTGGGGACAAAGGTATTACAGAGATTCTAGGTAAACCACAGACAAAATTACCATCTCATATTCCAGACACCAATATCAGCTCTGGCAATAGTCTACTACCTGGCAATGTTAGTCGGTTAATTACCCTGAATAGCTTGATTCTTATATTTAGCCATCCAAGATATTAGACTATTCATCAAGTCATGGGTTTATTTTCCCCAAGGTCACATACTCTCAACCCTTTGCTTTGGCTAAGACTATGATTACAGAGGTTTCTGGCAATAGTATGTTGTCTACCACTTTTTGTTAAGTTGTAAAAATCAAAGTGTATCCTGCACCTCCACTCAACAAGTATAAGTAACTCTTTGCAGTCTCCATGGTTTTAGATGATTTTGACTTTTATACCATGATTATAGGAAGTTCCTATGTAGAAGGGATAATGTGAGCCTACCTTGGTCAAACACATAGCATCTTTTTCACAGGACTTAGGAATTCTTGTTCCACTATTAGTGTGCTTTCTATGTTGGCCATATTTTGTCACATTCATGTCTTTTCCAGTCATTGGCTAAAGGTAATACATGAACAGGCACTGTGGTTTTAGTCCCTATTCTGCTTCCCTGTTGCTATGCAGGGATAAAAGCCAGTGATAGGCATACACTATAATATAAAAAGTCTTCCTTTTCAAGTAAATAATTTTTCTTTTCCTGAGAGTAGATTAGGCAAATAATTAATTAAGCAATGAGCTCAATGTTTTCCTTTCCAGCTTGTCATGCATGAGTATGTTAACCCCAGGGGGTTACATCCCAATGCTCTTTGCCAGATGGATGTTCCCCATGTGTTTCCCTTTGGGAGAGCACAATTTGTTTCTGTTGATACCTATACTCTTATTGTGTTTATGCCTCTGCTCACACAGGGAAGTTACAAACCACTCTACTGTTCACTGCTTTGCCACATTCCCTGTTGAAGCACAGATGCCTCAAGATGAACAAGTTTTTGCTTATAAAAATTTCCATGCATAACATAAAATAATTTCACAATATGGGCATTTTTTACAATCCAAGGGACAGACTATTATAAAAAGATACCACAGATGTCTCAAACAACGATCAGAAAAATAAAAATGGAAAAATTCTCTTCTCCTACCAATTCTCCAAATAAAGCCTTATTTTTCTTTTAAAATTATAATAGTGAACAGAAAAAAAAATAAAATAAAATATTGCACAGAAGATTCCTACCCTATAGACTGTCAGTGGATGCCAAAGGACAGGTGAGTAAAACCTAGAGTACTATGGAAAAATATTAATGGTAGGAAAATAATTTGGCCCATCCCACTAGATTTGATGTAGGAATGAAAGTATGTCATGTCTTTCCTGATGGTGTGGAATTGCCATTTTGGGTATCTTCAAGGTACACAATGATTTACAAATTTGGTGAAGAGCCTGATGCCAGCTGATATATTCTAAGAGAACCAAAAATATAGTTCTTGAAGATGATGGTGTAGATCCAGAGGAGGAGGCCTCCTGCAAAAAATACAAGGGAGATATCACCACAAAACATGGGGTCAGTTAAAAAGTGTAATGCAAATGCTGGAGAAAGGAGCACAATGCCTTGTTCTGAAAAATAATTCAGCACCTACATTTCTGATGTTTCTACTCATCATATTAATGTAGGTCAATCGGGATAGAACAGAAGCAAACCAGATTTAATGTGCTTCTGCCACCATTTTTTTTCACTTTTTTACTTGGCCACATCCTTTCATACCTATTAATACTGACTCCCACCATTTTGGGAAGGACTTCTATAACCATATGAGGTGCCAATGGGCTCACTTAAGATTATTTGTGGCAGGCTGATTGAAACAGGATTTAATATGTAATATAATGGCCAACATATATTTTTGATAATTACTCCTCATAATAAAAGAAAATATAATTAAATAGCCCATCTCCTAGGTGTTTTAACCCACAAAAATACTAGGGTCCTAATTTGGGTTTCCATTCCTGTGAAGAAAGACACCATGACCAAGGCAACTCTTAAAATAGGACGATAATTAATTAGGACCAGCTTACAGGTTCAGAGGTTCAGTCCATTATCATCAAGGCAGAAGTGAGCATGGCAGAGTCCAGGCAAGCATGGCACAGGAGGAGCTAAAAACACTGCATCTTGATTTGACTGTAGCTAGGAGATAGTGACACTTGTATACAGGCCAAGCTTCAAAGCCAACCTACCCCTAGTAACACACTCCCTCCAACAAGACCACAACTTTTAACAGTACTGTTCACTCCCTATGGGTCAAACCTACTGAAACTATCACAGATAGCATCCGCATCCTAGAAATACAAACACATTCCAATCAGATTGTTTCTCCTGACAGTATTTCCAATTAATCATTGACATGTTTTGAGGCTCTAATCCATTTAACTTGTTAAAAAAGTCCTTTTTGTTTTTGTTAAGCATAGCAGCTGTTAAGGTTTTTCTTATAACATCTTTATGATCTAGTGTTGAGCAATGCAGTGAACTATTCCAAAACTAAATTTGAAGACTCATAATGAACATATAAGAAATATCAAAAGGAAAGATGTAGAGAAGAGAATAAGCCCTACAAAGGTGAATGTATGCTGTTGCCATAAGAACCACCACATCCAGGACCCCAATGTCTTAGACTCAAAGAAGTAGCAAAACATTTCCCAGGCAAGGCTCAGAGAAATGGTAAGGCCTTCCTCTGATCCAAATACAGATGTTAAATTGATTCACATTTAGCTAAAACCATTGTACACAGAAACTATCAACAACAGCATACATTTCCTGCACACTTACAGCTTGAGACTGCTCCCCAAAAAGGGCCTCTTACTAAAATTAAATAAGACTGCCTCCATATAATGTCAGCATATAATGAACCTGCTTTCTCAATTAAGATGTAAATATAATTCCTGGAGTTCCCAAGTTGCTGTTGGGTCATCTCCATCAGAGTGTACAATCTCAACATTTCTTTCTGTATGTTATTTGTTTATTCCTTATTACCCTAGTTATGTTAATTCTTCAGATGTGCAAGTTATTGTGGATAGGATTCAATATTCCAAGCTCTGAAAAACTGACTGGGGAATAGCTGTCATGATGTTTGCCATATCAGATTTCTATCTGAATCTTATGCTTCTGCTTACTGATAGGTATCTGAGAAGGAAAAGGAAAGGAAGAAAGAAGGAGAAATATATTAGGTTGTACAAAATAGTTGCATGGAATATTCTAGCGGTGTTATGATTACTGAGGCACACACTGACATTAAGTAACTTAGGGAATTTTGCGGTTACCACCATTTTGGCTAGTCACATGATCGCTGGCATCTTGGATGGTGTTATCACAATCACCATCTTGCTTCTTGTGATTATCACTAACTTGGCTTACATGAGAATTACTATTTTGGCTCAGTGAATAGCACGTTCTTAGTGATAGCACACACCAAGAAGACAACAAAATAGAATGTTTACTTCTGCCTGTGGTGAGGGCAGTTTATGATAACATGGGGCCATTCACCATCAGGGCAGGAGTATCTATAGTATCTAGGCATTTCACAAATTAAATGTGGATCATCACTCCATGGATGTCACTCAATCTTGAAGTTAGGCAGTCATTGCCACTGCATGAATTTCTCAGGGTTTAAGGCTCACTTTCAATCATCATGCATGGGGTGCTGTAAGCAGGGGAGAGGGAAGGAAAGAGACGTCACATCTGATTTTCCAAGAATGTTGTGAATTAATCTACAGAAATCTGCCTTTCATTGTAAAGCACTCAAAGATGGGGGCTAGAGTAGTTTATTGCCCTTTTTGAGAGCTACAGAAGTTTGGATAGTATGCTTAACTTTTCCTTCTGGCTTCTTGCCAGGATGATGCACATGTTTGTTTGAGTTTTGAGGGCAGCTGCTAGTGTTTCCAAGTTGTGCCTCTACAGAAAATAGTACACAAACAAATGGACATTTAGATGAAAGAAGAGAATTTATTAAATGAGAAGCACATATAAACTTAGAGGTTGGGTCAGACTCAAGCCGAGGCATTGCTCTAAGAACACAAAGAAGGTTTTGAGAGAGCATACCCACTTCTGGGTTAATTGCATAGTCTCCACCTCTCCAAAGTTCATGAAAAGAGATTATTTATTTATTTATTTATTTATTTATTTATTTATTTATTTATTTATCTCAAACATGCTCCGGGATTGAATTAAATCCAGGTAGGCTAATACATTTCTGGCTTCCCATGCAGCTGACCTTCAGGCTAATCTTTAGAATCTCTTCTTCCTGTTCCTATTATGCCTAAAGATAGCTTTTCTTTTCTTTTTTTTTAAATACAGCTTTTCAATGAAGGAGGATATGAAATGTTTTTATAGGAGTACAGTTAACATCAATTTTGTCAAACAAGTCCTGTGGATATATCAAACACATCCTCACCCTGCCATGTTTAGCTAAAGTGAATGTTGCTTAGTGTGCCTGTGCCATGGGCTGATGGTGTTAGTAAAAGCATCAGGAATAGATTCCACATGCAGATGCCACCTTTTATTCTGTTTCTGGCTGATAGCTTGTATGGGAGAACAAGGCAAAAGAAGAATAAATTACTCAGTGTATTTTGTTTATGTACAGAAAAAGTATAGTTTTTTTCTTTCCCTCCAACATCTTGTTTTCCATTGAAAGAAATAATCCTAGGTTGAGAAGATAATGATGATAACTTTGTAAACCTCTTTCATCAGACTTTGTTAATCTATGTGTCTCAGAAATGATTTTACTCTACTTTAACTTTGTTTTGTTTTTTATTTTTTATGTTTTTTTTTCTTTTTTCTAATTGGATATTTTCTTTATTTACATTTCCAATGCTATACCCCTTCCAGTTTTTCTTTCCAGCAACCTGCCATCATACCCCTGCCTATATGAGGGGGCCCTTCCACCCTCCTATCCACCTACTCCCTTCCAACTCCCTGTCCAGGCATTCCCCTACACTGGAGCATCCAGCCTTCACAGGAACAAGGGCCTCTCATCCAACTGATGTTATATAAGGCCATCTTCTGCTAATTTGTTTCCCTCTATGTGTATAAACTCTTTGGTTAGTGGTTTAGTCATGGGGATATCTGGTCAGTCTGGTTAGTTGATATTGTGGTTGTTCCAATGGATTGCAAACCCCTCCAGATCCTTCAGTTCTTTTTTTAAAACTAGGATCCCATGCTCAGTCCAAAGTTTGGTTTCCAGCATCCACATTTGTATTTGTCAGGCACTGGCAGAGCCTCTCAGGAGACAGCTATATCAAGCTCCTGCCAGCAAACATTTCTGGGGATCTGCAATACTGTCTGGGTTTGATGTTTATATATTACATGGATGCCCAGGTGGGGCAGCCTTTCCTTCAGTCTCTGCTCCACAATTTGTTTCCATATTTCCAAATGTGAGAATTTTGTTTCCCCTTCAAGAAGGACTGAAGCTTCCATACTTCTTCCTTCCTTCTTCTTGATATTCACGTGGTCTAAAAATTGTATCTTGTGTAATACAAGCCTTTGGGCTAATATGCACTATCAGTGAGTGCATACCAAGTACATTCTTTTGTGACTGGGTGACCTCACTCAGGATCATAGCTTCTTGTCCCATTCATTTGCCTAAGAATTTCATGAAACAGTTGTTTTTTAATAGTTGAATAGTAATTCATTGTGTAAATGTACTATATTTTGTGTATTCATTCCTCTGTTGAAAGAAATTTGGGTTCATTCTGGATATAAAAAATAAGGCTGCAATGAATATAGTGGAAAATGTGTCCTTGTGATATATTGAAATATCTTTTGCTTTATTACCAGGAGTGGTATAACTGGGTCCTCAGGTAGTATTCTGTCCAAGATTCTGATAAACCTCCAGACTTATTTCCAGAGTGCTTGTACTTGCTTGCAATCCCACCAACAATGCAGGAGTGATCCTATTTTTCCACATCCACTCTAGCATCTCCTGTCACCTGAGTTTTTGACCTTAGCCATTTTTGATTGTATGAGGTGGAATCTTAGGGTTGTTTTGATTTGCATTTTCCTGATGACTAAGGATGTTAAACATTTCTTTAAGTGTTTCTCAGCCATTTAATATATTTAGTTGAGAATTCTTTGTTTACCTCTGTACCACATTTTAACATGGTTATTTGGTACCCTGGAGTCTAACTTCTTGAGTTCTTTGTATATATTGTATATTAGCTCTCTATCAGATACAGGATTGGTAAAGATCTTTTCCCAATCTGTTGGCTGCTGTTATGGTCTACTGATAGTATCCTTTCCCTTACAAAAGCTTTGAAATTTTATGATGTTCCATTTGTTTATTGTTGATCTCAGAGCATAAGCCAATGGTTATGTGTTTGAGGTTCCTTCCTACTTTCTCTTCTATATAGTTTTAGTGTATCGCATTTTATGTGGTGGTCCTTGATCAACTTGGACTTGAGGTTTGTATAAGGAGGGAAAAATGGATCAATTTGCATTCTTGTACATGCTGACCTCCAGTTGAACTGGCACCATTTATTTGCAAATTATGTTTTTGTTTTGTTTTCTTGTTTTTTTTTTTTTTCACTTGATAGCTTTGGCTTCTTTGACAAAGGTCATGTTACCATAGGTGTGTGGTCTCAATTTTGGCCTTCAATTCTATTCCATTGATCTACATGACTGTCTCTGTTTAAAACCCATGGAGTTTTTAATCACTGTTGCTCTGTAATACAGGTAGAGGTCAGGAATGGTGATTCCCCCAGAAATTCTGTTAATGTTGGTAAAAATTTAATTTCCCAGGCTTTTTGTAATTCCATATGAATTTGCAAATTGCTCTATCAAACTCTATGAAGAAGTGCTTTGGAATGTTGATAGGAATTGCTTTGACCTGTAGATTGTTTTCAGCAAGATGGCTGGATTTTTTTTAAACTATATTAATCCTGACAATCCATGAGCATGAAAAATCTTTCTATCTTCTGATATCTTTGGATTCTTTTTTCAGAGACTTGAACTTTTTATCATATATATTTTTCACTTGGTTTTTTTAAAGTCACATCAAGGTATTTTATATTATTTTTGACTATATTGACAGGTATTGTTTTTCTAATTTTTTTTCTCACTGTGTTTATTCTTTAAGGAGAGGAAGGCTACTGATTTTATTGAGCTAATTTTATATCAAGCCACTTTGCTGAACTTATCAGCTCTAGGAGTCTTTGGTAGAATTTTTGAGGTCATATAAAAATATTATCATGTCATCTGCAAATTGTGATATTTTGACTTCTTTCCAATTTGTACCCTTTTGACCTCCTTTTGTTGTCTAAATGATCTGGATAGGATTTAAAGTATTATACTGAATAGGTAGGGAGAGAGTGAGCAGCATTGTCTAGTCCCTGATTTTAGTGGGACTGCTTTAAGTTCCGGTTTATTTAGTTTGATGTTGGCTACTAGTTTGTTCTATGTTTATTTTACTATGTTTAAGTATGGACCTCAAATTCCTAATTTTTCCAAGTAATTTTATCATGAATGATTGTTGAATTATGTCAATTCTTTCTCAGCATCTAGTGAGATGATCATTTTCTTCTCTTTCAGTTTGTTGATATGGTGGATTATGTTGATGGATTTTTATATATAGAACCATCTCCACACCCCTTGAATGAAGCCTACTTGATAATTGTGAATGATGGTTTTGATGTGTTCTTAGATTTGTTTTGCAAGAATTTTATTGGATTTTTTGAATCTATATTTATAAAGAAAATAGGACTAAAGTTCTCTTTCTTTGTTGGGTCTTTGTGTGGTTTAGGTATGACCATAATTGTGGCTTCATAGAACAGATCGGGTAGTGTTCCTTCTGTTTCTATTTTGTCGAACAATGTGAAGAATATTGCTCTTAGGTCTTCTTTGAAGGGCTGATAGAATTCTTCACTAAACCCATCTGCTCCTGGGCTTTTTCTTTCTTTCTTTTTTTTTTTTTTTTTTTTGGTTGGGAGATTTTTAATAACTGCTCCTTTTTCATCATGGGTTATAGGAGAGTTTTAACAGTTTATCTGATCCCGATTTATCATTGGTACATGAGGCCTGTTTTGTCACTGATTATATGTTCAATTTTGGAGAAGGAACAGTGGGGTTCTGAGAACGTTGTATATTCTTATATATTTTAGGATGAAATTTTCTATAGAATATCTATTAAATTCATTTGGTTCATAACTTCTGTTAGTTTCCTTGTGCCTTTGTTTAGATTCTGTTTCTATGATCTGTCCCTTTATGAGAGTGGGGTATTGACATCTCCCACTATTATTTTCTGAGTTATAATTTGGGCTTTGTGCTTTAATAAATTTTCTTTTATGAATATGGGTGCCCTTGCATTTGGAGCATAGATGTTCAGGATTGAGGGTTCATCTTGGTAGATATTTTCTTTGATGGGTACGAAGTGTCTTTCTTCATCTTTTTCTGATAACTTTTGGTTGAAAGTGGATTTTACTTAATATTATAACAACTACCCCAGCTTCTTTCTTGGGACCATTTGCTTGTAAAAAAAAACTATTCTATCTTTTGACTCTGAGGTAGTTTCTGTCTTTGTCACTGAGATGAGTTTTCTGTATGAAGCAAAATGCTGGGTCCTGTTAATTTGCCCAGTCTTTTCATCTATGTCTTTTTATTGGGGAATATAGTTAATTAATTACAAGAGATATCAAAGAAAAGTGGTCATTGTTTCCTGTTATTCTTAATTTTATAGGTGGAATTATACTTGTGTTGTTATCATCTATTGGTTTTTTGAAAAAAGATTACTTTCTTGGTTCTTTTAGGGTGGAATTTTCTTTCTTGTGTTAGAGATTTTCACTTATTATCCTTTGTAGGGCTGGATTTCTGGGAATGTATTGTATAAATTTGGTTTTGTTGTAGAAAATCTTGTTTTCTTTATGTTAACTGAATGTTCTGCTGGGTGTAGTCGACTGGGCTGGCATTTGTGTTCTCTTAGAGTCTGTTTCTCCTCTTCCAAGGATCTTCTGGCTGTTAGACTCTCTGTTTAGAAGTCTGATGTAATTCTGTTAAGTCTGCCTTTATAGGTTACTTGACTTTTCTTCCTTACTGCTTTTAATATTCTTTTTTGTTCGTGATTTTGTATTTTGATTATTATGTGATGGGAGGAATTTCTTTTCTGCTCCTGTCTACTTGGAGTTCCGTAGGCTTCTTATATGTTCATTTGCATTTCTCTCTCTCTTTTTTTTAGGTTAGGGAAATTTTCTTTTACAATTTTGTTGAAGTTATTTAGTGGCCCTTTAAGATGGGAATCTGCTTTCTTCCATACCTGTATTCTTAGGCTTTGTCTTCTTGTTGTGTCCTGGATTTTCTCTATTTTTTTAATTAGGAATTTTTGTGATTTTGCATTTTTTGACTATTCTGTCAATATTTTCTATGGTATCTTCTGCATCTGAGTTTCTCTCTCTGATCTCCTTTATTCCTCTTCTCTTTCCTCAGTTTTCTATCTTCATGGTTGTCTCCCTTTGTAATTTCTTTATTGTTTCTTTTTTCCATTTTTACATATTGGATGGTTTTATTTAATTCCTTCACCAGTTTTTTTTTAATGTTTTCCTGTAATTCTTTAAGGGAATTTTGTTTTTCCCCTTTAAGGGCTTCTACTTGTTCACCTGTGTTCTCCTGCATTTTTTAAAGAGGGAGTTATTTGTGTCCTTCTTAATGTCCTCTATCATCATCATGACATGTGATTTTAAATCTGAATCTTGCTTCCAGTGTATGGGGGGCTCTAGCACATGCTGTGGTAGGAAAACTGGGTTCTGATGATTCCAAGTATCCTTTGCTTCTGTTGCTTATGTTCTGTACTTGCTTCTTGTGATCTTGTTATCTCTGCTGGTAATTGGTCTTGCAGGCTCTGACTGGAGCCTTTCCCTCCTATAAGCCTGTGAGCCCATGATTTTAGATGTGTCAGCACTTCTTGGAGACAAACTCTCTCTGTTTGAGATTTGGTTCTGGAAATCTGTGGCACAGAATTAATTCTAGGGTGTGAGGTCAATGGAGACCTGAAGAAGCCTCTCTCCAGTAGCTTCCCAGTTACTGAGCCCTATGGTCTCTTGACAGGTCCCTCTTTTGCCAGATACTGGAGCAAAAATGTTTGTCTCACTTGTGGACTTAGGAGTGTCAACACTCCTGGGAGACCAGCTCTCTCCTGTCAGGAATTAGTTCTGGAGAATAATGCCACAGGATTAACTCCAGGGCATACAGGTGAAGACATGAAAGAGCCTCTTTTCAGTTGTTTCTTGGTTCCTGAGTCCTACAGTGTCCTTCTAACTTTTTAAATTATAGTATGGAAATTCAATAAAAGAGCTTAGTAAATTAACACAGAAATTTGGGATTAAATGCTAAAATAGATAATGTAGAATTTTTGTAAGAAACACAAAGAACATAGCATTATGGTTATATAGCATCATGGTTATCTTTCTAGTTTTAGTAACATTATGGTATAGGTTCTTGCTGTGTAGCCCTGTCTATCCAGAAGCTCACTATGTAGACCAGACTGACTTAAATTTAAAATAGTTTAGTGCATTTCTGCCATCCAAGGGGTATGATTAAATGTGCACGGGGTCTTACACCTTGTCCCAATTTTAACAACATTTTGGATGAACATCACCTAGTTTTAAATAAACCTCACATTGTATAAATGTTCTTTGAGTATCTGGAATCCAAAATTTTAGATGATCAGGGTAAATTATTATAAAATGATCCATGTATAGTGTATTTAATTACAAATTTAACTTTCAGGAAATGTTTTGAGAGATCACTGACTAAAGGCACTCTCTGGTTTGTTCTGCCTGGATAATAGATTGACAGGATGAACAGCCTAAGGCCCTAGAATAGTATTAGCATTCAAAAGATAATTTAATTATATTTAAAATAGAACACTGAAAACTAGGTTCTTATACTTAGACAAAAAATTATCATTAAATGTATTGTAATGAACTCTTCAATTACTTAAGCTTCAGATGAAAATTTCTCTGATGTAACACCCTATCTGTTGACTATTTCAACTGATCAACATTTAAAGCTTATGTATTTTGAAATAATAGTTACTTTGTTAATATAACATAAACAAATTATAATGGGAAATGATCTCTCAAAATCATTTTCTTGTCAGTTTTTTTTTGTTGTAGTGAGTCAGATTTTTCTAATAAATGGGCAACCACAAAATCATCTCTCTATAATCAGCAATACTGATTAGAATAGAAGAATCAGAGAAGTGTGCAGTTAATGAGGATCATTCAATATTCATTTGAACCTCCTGAGCCGTGGGGCTGTACAGAACTATCTGGAAGGTTGTCAATGCTGTGCATCCATTATACGAAATTCTAGTTGCATGTGGCTGCTGAGTATGTCAGGTAAGTCATACAGGCTGGATTTTTACACTTCATTAAACAAATTACTTTGAACAATACTTTCTTTTACTTGATTTAGAAGGGATATTTAGATTTCTCACCTATTGAACTAAAGTGCTGATGAATTTTGAAGTGGTTTACATTTTTGTATTCATTCATTTTGAAATAGAATTTACATGCAAAGTGAGAGTGCAAGAAATCACTTTAATACAGTCCCCTACCTAGCATATGAAAAGAAAAATGGCTACAATTAATATGCATATAAATTATATCTCTGTGTGTGTTTGTTTGTTTGTGACATGTATTTAGCGTTTATCACTTTTTAAATTCCTAGAATTATATTGCTACATTTTTACATGCACTGCATTTTGTATTTGAAAGTAAACTGTTTAAATTCTTTAAAGCACTTACTTAAAATTAAGACCTAATACTAAAGTTTAATTTATAAAAATTGTTTGTTTTGGTCTTTTTGATTATTTATTTATTGGATATTCTCTGTATTTACAATTCAGGTGTTCTCCCCTTTCCACCAATCCTATCCCCTCTCCCCCACCTATTGCCTCCATGAAGGTGCTCCCTCTCCCAACCTCACACTCCTGCCTCAGCATTCTCCTACAATGGAAAAATGACCTTTTGCTGGACCAAGGTCCTCTACTCTCACTGATGCCAGAGAATGCTATCCTCTGCTGCATGTGTACCTGGAGCTATGGGTGTCTCGACAAAAACTCATTGGTTGGTGTTTTAGTTCCTGGGATCTGTGGCAGATTTGGTTAGTTGATGATTTTGTTCTTCCTATGGGGTTGCAGACCCTTTTAGTTCCTTCAGTCCTTTCTCTAGCTCCTTCATTGGGGTTCCTGTGTTCAGTCTTAAGGTTAGCTACAAACATCCTCCTGTGTATTAGTATGGCTCTGGCAGAGCCTCTGAGAAGGCATCATATAGGATTCTTTCCAGGAAGCACTACTTGGAATCAGCAATAATGCTTGTGTTTATTGGCTGCTTATGAGATGGATTCCCAGGTAAAGATGTCATTAGGTGATCTTTTCTCCAATTCCTGCTCCTCTATTTTTCCCTTTATTTCCTCCCATAAGCGTTTTGTTCTCCCTTATAATAAGGACTGAGGCATCTACCTCTGGCCTTCTTTCTCTTTGAGCTTAATAAGTCCTGTTTATTGTTTCTTATGTATTCCTAAGTTTGGTTTTTTTTTTGTTTGTTTGTTTGTTTTTCCGGGGGGGGGGTGTGCTAGTATCCACTTATCAGTCTTTAGTGACTGGCTTACCTCACTAAGGATGATAGCTTAGGGATTTTATGAATTCATTGTTTTTAATAGCTGAATAGTACTCCATTGTGTAAATGTACCAAAATTTCTGTATTCATTCCTCTGCTGAAGGACATCTGGGTTCCTTCCAGCTTCAGGTTATCATAAATAAGGCTGCTACAATAATGGTGGAGAATGATTCCTTGTTAGATGTTGAAGCTTCTTTTGGGTATAATATGCCCAGGAGTGGTATAGCTGGATCCTCAGGTAGTACTATGTCTTTTTTTTTTTTTTTTTTTGAAGAACCTCCAGATTGATTTCCAGAGTGGTTGTACCAGCTTACAATGACACCAACAGTGGAGGAGTGTTCCTCTTTCTACATATCCTTGCTAGCATCTGCTGCCACTTGATTTTTTTTTTTTTAGCCATTCTGACTGGTGTCAGGTGGAATCTCAGCTTTATTTTGATTTGCATTTCCCTGATGACTAGGGATGCTGAACATTTTTTGGGTGTTTCTCAGCCATAGGATATTGCTCAGTTGAGAATTCTTTGTTTAGCTCTGTACCACAGTTTTAATAAGATTATTTGATTCTCTAGAGTCTTAACTTCCTAAGTTCTTTGTATATATTGGATACTAGACCTCTATCACAATCTCTTGGTTGCCCTTTGTCTTTTTGACAGCCCCCTAAGCCTTACAGAAGCTTTGCAATTTCATGAAGTCTCTTTTTGTTGATTCTTGATCTTAGAGCATAAGCCACTGGTGTTCTGTTCATGAAAATTTACCCTGTACCTATGTGTTTCAAGCTCTTCCACACTTTCTTTTCTATTAGTTTCAGTGTACCCGGTTTTAGGTGGAGGTCTGTAATCCACTTGGACTTGAGTTTTGTACAAGGAGATAGGAAAGGACTGATTTGCATTCTTCTGCATGGTGACTGCCAGTTGAAATAGCACCATTTGTTGAAGAGGCTGTCCTTTTTTCATTGGAAGCTTTTAGCTCCTTTGTCAAAGATCAAATGACCATAGGTGTGTGGGTTCATTTCTGGGTCTTCATTTCTATTCCATTGATCTACCTGCCTATCTCTGTACAAAATCATGCAGTTTTTTTTTTTTATCACAATTGATCTATAATACAGTTTAATTTCAGGGATAGTATTTCCACTGTAAGTTTTTTTTTTTATTGTTGAGGATAATTTTTAATATCCTGGGTTTTTTTATTATTCCAAATGAATTGGCAAAATTCTCTTTCTAACTCTATGAAGAACTGAGTTTGAATTTTTATGTGGACTGCATTGAACATGTGGATTGCTTTAGGCAAGATTGCCATTTTTACTATGTAAATCCTTCCAATCTATGATCATAGAAGATCTTTCCATCTTCTGAGGTCTTCTTCAATTTCCTTCTCCAGAGATTTGAACTTCTTGTCATACAAATCCTTCACTTGCTTGGTTAAGGTCACACCAAGATATTTTATATTCTTTGTGACTATTGTAAAGGGTGTTGATTCTCTTATTTCTTTCTCAGCCTGTTTATTCTTTGAGAAGAGGAAGACTCCTGATTTGTTCGAGTTAATTTTATATCCAGCCAATTTGCTGAAGTTGTTTTTCAGCTGTAAAAGTTCTCTTGAGGAATTTTTGGGGTTACTTAAGTATACTATCATGTCATCCACAAATAGTGATATTTTTACTTCTTCCTTTCCATTTTTTATCCCTTTGACCTTTTTGGCTGTCTGATTGCCCTGGCTAGTACTTCCAGTACTAAATTGAATATGTAGTCAGAGTGGGCAGCCTTCTCTATTCCCTAATTTTAGTGGGATTGCTTCAAGTTTCTCACCATTTAGTTTGACTTTGGTTACTGGTACACTGTATATTGCTTTTAGTATATTTAAGTATGGGCCTTGAATTCCTGATCTTTCCAAGACTTGTAGCAAGAAGTGGTTTTAAATTTTGATAAACACTTTTTCAGCATCTAAAGAAATAATAATGCGTTATTTTTCTATGAGTTCTTTTTTATATAGTGGATTACATTGATACCTTTCGATGTACTGAACCATCCTTGCATCCTTGGAATGAAGCCTACTTGATTATGATGAATGATCATTTTGATGTGTTCTTGGATTCAGTTTGTAAAAATTTTATTGAGTATTTTTGCATCAATGTTCATGAGGGTAATGGGTCTGAAGTTTTCTTTCTTTGTAGAGTGTTTGTGTGGTTTAAGAATAAACATTATTGTCAATTTGAAGAATGGTTTGGGTAGTGTTCCCTCTCTTCTATTTTGTTTAGAGATTATTAGTATTAAGTCTTTTATGAAGGTCTGATAGAATATAACACTAAACCCATCTGGTCCTGGACATTTTTGGTTGAGAGGTTTTTGATGACTGTTTTTATTTCTTTAGGGGTTTGGGGGATGTTTAGATAATTTGTCTGATTCTTATTTAAAATTGGTACCTTATATCTGTCTAGAAAATTGTCCATTTCCTCTAGATTTTCCAGTTTTGTTGAGTATAGGCTTTTGTAGTAGGATCTGGTGACTTCTTGAATTTCTTCAGTTTCTGTTGCTGTATCTACTGTTTTATTTCTGATTGTTAATTTGGATACTCTCTCTTTGCCCTGTCATTTGTCTGGCTAAGGATTTATCAATTGTGTTGATTTTTTTCAAATAACCAGCTTCATGATTGGTTTATTCTTTGTATAGCTCTTTTTATTCCTATTTGGTTGATATCAGTTCTGAGTTTGATCATTTCCTGCCATCTACTCCCCTCAGGTATAACTGCTTCTTTTAGTTGTAGAGCTTTCAGGTGTGATGTCAAGCTGTTAGTATATGCTCTCTCCAGCATTTTTTTTTTTTTTGATACACTTTGAGGTATGAGTTTTCCTCTTAGCACTGCTTTGATTGTGTCCCATAAGTTTGGGTATATTGTGCATTCATTTTCATTAAATTCTAAAAAGCCTTTGATTTCTTTCTTTATTTGTTCCTTGACCAAGCAATCATTGAATAGAGAGCATTATTCAGTTTCCATATGTATGTGGGCTTTTTGTTGTTTTTGTTGTTATTAAAGACCAACCTTAGTCTATGGTGATCTGATAGGATGCATGGGAGTATTTTGATCTTCTCATATCTGTTTAGGCCTGTTTCCTGATCAACTATATGGTCAATATTGGAGAATGTGCCATGCAGTGCTGAGAAGAAAGTATATTTTCTTTTTTAGGATGAAATATTTTTTATACGTCTGTTAAAGTCATTTGGTTCAGAACTTCTGTTAGTTTCACTGTGTCTCTGTTTAGTTTCTACTTCCATGATTTGTCCATTGATGAAAGTAGAGTGTTGAATTCTCTCACTATTATTGTGTGTGGTATAATATCTTTTATAAATGTGGGTGGCCTTGTGTTTGGAGCATAGATGGTCAGGATTGAGAGTTAACCTTGATAGATGGTATAATTTATGCTTTGAACTCTTATAAAGAAAAAAAAAATTAATTGGTGCCAGCTTACAGTTTAAGTGGCTTGACTATTATCATCATAGCAGGAAGTATGCTGGCATGCAGACAGACAAGATGCTGGAGACAGATATGTGTGTTCAATATCTTAATCCACAGGCAGCAGGAAGATACATTGCTGTACTCGACCTGACTTGAATATTTGAGAACTCAAAGCCTGTCTCTAGTGACATGCTTCCTTCAACAAGGCCATCCCTACTTCAGCAAGATTTTACCTCCCAATAATATTACTCTTTGTGTACCTATGGGAACAGTTTTTATTCAAATAATCACACCAGTATGTTTACAATATAATTTGGGGGCTCAGAAAATGATACCACAAAACATATTGCACTTTGTCCTGCTCAGTTGAAGTAATTGTTTCAGAGTCAAGGTTTCTCTAACCTTCTTTCTCTGCACTCTAATAACAAGGGCTGTTTCCAAAATTTACTTGTGTGACTCAGGAAACTTACCCCACAAGAAATATAGCTGTCTTCCCATATTATAATTGGAAAACTTATCAAAAATAGAAATATATAGCAGGAAAATACAAGTGATCACAATACCCACAAAAACTTTGAAAGATCTACTTTTCTGGTGGACTTTCCTTGCTGAATACTGAAGGTATTATTGGATGAGATAATTTGTTCCATTCAACTGACCTGTGATCAGTTCCTGTCCCTCTAGTTGTCTTTCACCAAGAAAACAGTATTTCAAGTTCAGTTATCTGGCCTTTGCTTATCGTACTTTATATGACTCTCTTGTGCATGTCAAGACGTAGTTGTGTTTTTGAATTGTTAATCTATCAATTGTGTTAGAGTTGCCCTGCTTTTCTACCCCTTATAAAAATGGACTAAAAAATTCTCAAGGGAAAATAAAATGTAACAACTATGTAAAGCCTTTACCAATTTCTATCACCAAAATTTGAAGAATATTTGTTATGAATAGCAGCCAGTAGTTATGTGTATGTGTGGACAATATCAGTGGAATGGATTATGCAAGTAAAAATATTATAGAAGTGCAGAGTTTTATACTACCTCTACTTCCTTCTTCTAGCCTTAGGCACTTATTCATAACTTAGTGTACTTTTGTCCACAGATTTAATATGTACCGTCCTACACACCAATGGATGAGAGCGGAAACTAATATCCTCAAATTAAACACAGGATCTTTGGGAAAATTCTGTTGGGAAAGCTTTATCTTCACCTTGGCTTCTTTCTTTGTTCTGTGACCACGTTTAATGATAACACCAACAACAAAACATTGATGAAAGCTTAGACCAATAAAGACAAAATAACAGGCATCTACAAGCTCCATGTATACCTGCAGGGATCCTGTAATAAAGTTATTAATATATCAGGTCTTATGTTCTTGGTCTTTAAACATGCCTTGCAGCATACTCCAGTTAACTGATTATTGCTCCCATTTACAATTCTCCTATGTTGAGTGCCTTGCTAATGATGAGAAATTTCCTGTTTACATATTGCCACTCCCTAGTAAAGACAGAAATAAGTGTCCAGTCACTTTCAACATTATTTTTCAGCTTCAATACTATTGTTCAGTAAAGTACTTCGTAGGTGGTTAAATTCAAATGTATTGTTTCTGTCAATATAATGTTATAAAACTTGCTCCAAATAGCCTTAATCTATATTATATGTTGTATAGATAATAGGATAATTTTCTTAATGAAAAGAGGTAATATATGCTGCATATATGGAAGTTTAACTTTGACAATAATGACTTCTTAGTGACTGCTCTACTCTTTTCTGATATGAGGTTTTGTAGAAATGGCTAGTAATTTTCTGATTATTTTCAAATGACTCAATAAACACTTGTTAATGACTCTATTAATGCATCTTCAAAATTATTTTTCTCAATAAAATGCTTATGCAGTTAGAGTTTTAAACCCTTTAAAAACTACTTTAGATACATTCAATTCATCATTAAATGTTATAGTCAAAAATTTATTTATTTCAGAAAAAGCATAATTGTTCTTTTACAACCTCTGAAATTTAAAAAGCAATACTTTTGTTAATTCCACACAATGTCGATATAGACTTATAAAAATGTATAAAGGCATTCTGGAAGGAAATGTCACTTCTTACACTTTGGTCATGCTTTACTTGTATATAGCTGTAGTTGCTTGATAAAGCCGTTCAGTAAGCTGCTTCAAGTACCAGGATACATTATAGTATTCAAAGGTGAAATAGTACTGTGCTCTAATCACCACAAGAATAAAGAGAGAATGTGGGGAGGGTTGTCAGATGGGATTTACTGACAAGACTCCAAAGGACAGAGTCTGTCACTCTCCAAAATGCCCATGCTTCTCTTCTTATGAAGGGTAGAATGGCACAAATACTATTTCAGAACAATAGAAGCCGTTTCTTAGTTTTTAAGGAAATTTCATAAACCCAGACCAAAGACTGCTCAAGCATCTTCTTGACTTAATGAGATGGTTCTGTCATCTTAAAAAGACTTTAGTTTATACTGATGAAGAATTATACTTTTCTGACGAAGTGTTGGGATGGTCCTAAGATACAGTAGTGGTTATTATCCTGGTATTCAATCAGAAATATAAAGAAGCTGGAAGGAGTCAGGCACTTTTTCAGAAAAAATGCATAGTACCAAGCGAACGTGAAAATTGTATTTCTTTCTTTCTCTCTCTCTCTCTCTCTCTCTCTCTCTCTCTCTCTCTCTCTCTCTCTGTGTGTGTGTGTGTGTGTGTGTGTGTGTGTGTGTTTAGCTACATGCATATGGAAAGGAAATAGTAAGCAATAAAGCAAATGGTATAAACATGCTCATAATTGAATCCAGGTAAGTTATATGTGAGTATACTTTGTGCTATTATACAATTTTTAACAATGTAATTATTTCTCAAAACTAAAATATAAAAATGTTTTTGTCCTAGATTTTTTGCCTATTTATACATATTACACAGAGAGATATTGTGAAATATGATTTAGATGGTTTATACATCTAAATTCAGATTTTTTTGTTTTCTCCTATGAATGTGTATTGAATATGTTGGAGAAATTTTTAGGATTCTGTCACTGTAATAAAATACCTGAGAAAAACAAATTATTGGGATGAAAGGTTTATTTTCCCTCTTGGTTTTAGAGGTTTCAGTCTGTGGTTCATGGGCTGCTTTTGGATCTTTGTTACCATAATAAATTTGACAGTATTGCATGGTGAGGGAGCTTTTAAACAAAGAGGGAGAAGAAGGGACAGTAGCCCAGCTTTTTTTGAAGGCATTTTTTTTTTTTTTTGTGAAGACTGCTGTAGTATTAATATGAATGTGTCCTATAAAGTCACATATATGAATATTTAGTTTCTACGAGGTAACTAAGTTTAGGAAGGATTAGGAGGTATGGCTTTGTTGGAGGAGGTGTGTCACTGGGTGTGGGTTATGCACAGTCTTACAGTCTAAGCCTCTTGATGTCAGATTAAGATATAATAACCTCCTAGCTATGGCATTAGCATTATCACCATGCCTGCCTGCCTGATGCAATGCTCTCTATCATGATGGTCAGGGACTAACCCTCTAAAACTGTAAGAAACCCCTCACATTAAGTGCTTTCATTTATATGCTGCTTTGGTCACAGTGCTTTGTCATGACAATAGAAAAATAATTAACACACTAACATTTCTGTAGGTAGACTCCATCTTTTAGTCTTTGGCTTCATTCCAATTCACAAAAGGATGGGTACAACACCTTTAATCGATGGGCCTTTTGGGAACTACTAGAGAGCAAAACAATAGCAGAGACCAGTATGCAAAGTGCATGTTCATTTGATTATAGGCAAACATCTACTGAAAACAGAATATCCTATACTGATCAATGTCTCAATGAATCATGTACATGTGTTTCAAGATCCACTTCTACTTTCATATAATACTACCAAAATTGAATTTGGGAGGCCATACTATTTGGAGGATTCTATAGTAGGAGTAAGATAGGATATAACAGCCAAAATCAGTTGTTATTTGATCTGTTTATTCAAATGATAGTTCATTCATATGGATCAAATTTTTGAGGCATATGTATTTCTCAATGTTTGTGTATTTAGTTACATGTTCACACAACATATTTATATCCAGGTATTTATATGTTATATTTAATATCTTACACATTTATATTCATTTATTTATATATTATATTTAAGTTCTTACATGTTCTTACACATTTTGTTGAGCCTATCATGTAAGTCAGAAACTATTTTAGGTGTGAGTGATGTAGGAATGAATAAAGTGAATTTTTTTAGTTTTATTTATTTTTTATTGGATATATTTTATTTACATTTCAAATGTTAACCCCTTTCCTGGTTTCTCCTCCACAAACCACCTATCCCATACCCCCTCCTTCTGCTTTTATAAGGGTGGTCCCCTACATACCCATCCATCCCCTCCTGCCTCTGTGCCCTGACATTCCCCTACACTAGAGCATCTATCTAGTCTTGGCAGGACCAAGGATTTCTCTACCCATTGATGCCAAACAAGGGCATAATTTGCTACATATGCAGCTGGAGCCATGGGTCCATCCTTGTGTACTCTTTGGATAGTGAGTTAGTCCCTGAAGCTCTGATTGGTGGGCATTGTTCTTCTTCAAGCCCCTTTAGTGCCTTCAATACTTTCTATAACTGCTTCATTGTGGATCCCATTCTAAGTTCAATGGTTGAATGTGAGCATCCACCTCTGTCTTTGTCATAATCTGACAGAGCCTCTCAGGATACAGGTATATTAGACTCCTGTCTGCATGCACTTTTTGACATTAGCAATATTGTCTGGGTTTGGTGGCTGTATATGGGCTGGATCTCCAGGTGGGGCATTCTCTGGATGACTTCTGCTTCAAACTTTGTCACTCTGTCTTAACTCTTGTAAATGTTTTTGATACCCATTCTAAGAAGAACAGAAGCATCTGTACTTTGGTCTCCCTTCTTCTTGAGCTTCATTTGGTCTGGGAATTGTATCTTTGGTAATTCCAGCTATTGGGCCAATATCAACTTACCAGTGAGTGGATACAATGTGTGTGTGTGTGTGTGATTCAGTTATGTCACTAAAAATGAAATTTTCTAGTTCCATCAATTTGCCTAAAAATTTCATGAAGTCATTGTTTTTAATAGCTGAGCAGTGCTCCATTGTGGAAATGTATGAAATTTTGTGTATCATAATGTCTGTAAATTGTGTCTTGGGTATTCAAAGCTTTCTGGGGCTAGTTTCTGCTTATTAGTGACTGCATACCATGTATGTTCTTTTGTGACTGGGTTACCTCATTCAGTATGATAGTTTCTAGTTCCATCCATTTGCCTAGGATTTCATAAAGGCATTGTTTCTAATAGCTGAGTAGTGCTCCATTGTGTAAATGTACCACAATTTCTGTATCCATTCTTTTTTTTCTTGAAGGATATCTGGGTTCTTTGGATACTAGGAACATGGTAGAACATGTATCCTTGGTAAATGTCAGAGCATCTTTTGGGTATATGCAAGGAGTAGTGTAGCTGGAACCTCAGGTAGTAATATGTCCAATTTTCTGAGGAACTGCCAGACTGATTTTCAGAGTGGTTGTACCAGCTTACAATCCCACAAACAATGGAGGAGTGTTTCTCTATCTCCCCATCCTCATCAGAATCTGCTGTCATCTCAGTTTTTGATTTTAGCCATTTTGACTAGTGTGAGAGGGAATCTCAGGGTTTTGTTGTTGTTGTTTTTTATTAGATACTCTGTATTTACATTTGAGATGTTATCCCTTTACCAGTCTGCTCTCATACATCCTTCTCCTCCATTTGCCTTCACAAAGGTGCACTCACTCCTAATCACACTCTCCATCCTATTGCCTCTAAATTCTCCTACACTGGAAAAACATGCCCTCCATGGACCAAAAGCCTCTTCTCACATTGATGCCAGACACTGCTATCTGCAGCTACATATGCAACTGGGTCAATAGATCTCTCAATATGTGTACAAAGGTTGGTGTTTTTGTCCATGGAAGCTTTGGAACGATTGGTTGGTTCATAATGTTGTTGCCATGAGGATGCAACCCCTTTAAATTCCTTAGGTCCTTTCTTGACTATTGGTTGAAAATTTACTTTATTCCATGGCTACTCCAGCTTGTTTCTTAGGACCATTTGCTTGGACAGTTTGTTTGTTTTTCAAACTTTTACTCTGAGGTAGTGCCTGTCTTTGTTCGTGAGATAAGTGTTCTGTATCCTGGAAAATGTCCTGTTTATGTATCCACTCTGATTGTCTATGTCTTTTTATTGAGAATTGAGCTCATTTGTGTTAAGAAATATTAACAAATAGTGATTGTTGTTTCCTGCTATTTTTGTGGTTAGAGATAGAATTATGTTTCTGTGCTTTTCTTGTTTTGTGTTGGTGGCATTAAGATTAATTTCTTACTTTTCTTAGGGTGAATTTTCCCCCTTTGTGGTAGAGTTTTGCATCTATTATCCCATGTAGGGCTGGATTTGTAGAAAGATATTGTGTAAATTTTGTTTTGTTTTGGAATCTCTTGATTTCTCCATCTATGGAAAGTGAGAGTTTTGCTGGATATAGTAACCTGCACTGGCATTAGTGTTCTCTTAGTGAAGGTATGACAACTGCCCAAGATCTTCTAGCTTTCATTGTTCCTGTTGTAAAGCCTGGTGTAAACATATAACAGGGACACATGCTCTACCATGTTTATTGCAGCATAATAGCCAGAATCTGGAAAGCACCCAGATGTCCATTAAAAAAAAGAATAGATACAGAAATTGTGGTATGTTTACACAGTGGGGTACTACTCAGCCATTAGAAACAATGACTTCATGATTTGTAGGCAAATCAATGGAACTAGAGACTATTGTCCTGAGTGAAGTAACCCAGTCACAAAAGAACACACATGGTATGCACTCACTGATAAACACATACTAGCACCAGAAAGCTATGAATACCCAAGAAACAGTTCACAGAGACATTGTGAAGCTCAAAAAGAAGGATGACCAAAATGGGGATGCCTTAGTCCTTCTTAGAAAAGAGAACAAAACTCTCATGGGAGGAAATGCAAGGTCAAATAGAAGAGTAGGGATTGAAGAAAAGATCACTCAAAAGCCACCTCACCTGGGGATCCTCCAAATATGCAGTCACCAAATCTAAGCACTACAGCTGATCCCAAAAAGTACTTACTGGCAGGAACCAGACAGAGATGTCCCCTCAGGGACTATGCTAGAGTCATATAGATACAGCTGAGCATGCTTGTAGCTAACCATTGGTCTGAACTCTGGGATCCCAATGAGGTTGCTAAAGAAAAGACCTAATGAGCTGAAAGGGGTTGCAAAATCATGGGAATATAAAAACATTATCAACCAACCAAACCCTCCAAAACTCCCATGTTGTAAAACACCAACCTTTGTGTGCATTTTGAGAGATCCAGTTGCATATGTAGCTGAAGATAGCAGTGTCTGGCATCAAAATAAGAAGAGGCTTTTGTTCCAGAGAAGGCACATTTTCCCAGTGTAGGGGCAATGGGGTGGAGTGGGGGATCAGAAGGCAATGCACCTTTAAGAAGGCAACTGGCTGGGGAAGGGGAGGGGAGTGGGGCAAGGTAAAGGAATAACATCTCAAATGTAAATACAAAGTATCTAATAAAAAAGAGAAAAAAGAGATATTAAGGAAAAGAGAAAAAAGTCTTGTGCAATTCTGATTGCTCTGCCTTTATGTGTTACCTCTTTTCTTTTTCGTTACTGCTTTTACTTTTCTTTCTTTGTTTTGAACATATGTTGTTTTGACTAATTATGTGTCACAAAGAATTTTTTTTTCTGGTCCAATCTATTTGGTGTTCTGTAGCCTTCTTGTATGTTTGTGGTCATCTCTTTCTTTAGGTTAGGGAAGTTTTCTTCTATGATTTTGTTGAAGATATTTACTGGACCTTTCAGTTTGTAGTTTTTGCCCTCTTCTATACCTATCATCCTTGGATTTGTCTTCTCTTGTGTCCTGGATTTCCTGAATGATTTGGGTTGGGAACTTTTTAATTTTAACATTTTCTCTGACTGTTGTGTTAATGCTTTCTATGCTATCTTCTGTCCTGGAGATTCTCTCCTCCATCTCTTGTATTCTGTTGGTGATGCTTATATCTATGACCCTTGACCGCTTTCTTAGGTTTTCTATCTTCAAGGTTCTCTCTCTTAGTGTTTTCTTTATTGTTTTGAGTTTTGTTTTTAAATCTTGGATTGTTTTTTTTTTTTTTTCAATTTTCTCATTTGTTTTCTTGTGTTTATCTAAGGGATTATACTTGTTTTTCTGTGTTCTCCTTTATTTCTTTAAGGGATTTATTCATGTGCTTCTATTATCAGTATGAGTCAGGATTTTAAATCCAAATCTTGATTTTTTTAGTGTGTTAGGACATATAGTACTTGCTTTGTTGGGAGAGCTGGGTTCTCATGTTACCAAGTTGTCTTGGTTTTTGTTGCTCTGATTCTTCTGTTTGCCTTTGGCATCTTCTTATCTTTAATTTCAGTTGATGTTGTTTTCTCTGAATGGAGTGTGACTGTCCTGTGTGCCTGTGGGCCATGGGCTCTTGAGGAAGATTGGTTCTTGGTGTTCAGCTCTCTATGGACAGGCTGTGAGTTTAGATGGCAATGGGCCAGCTCTAACTCTGGGTGCAGATGGAGGCCTGAAGAGTATAGACCAATGTGGTCCGATAATACCTGCACCATAAGAGTTCCCAAAGGTCTCTCCCCAGATATTATGTGGAGAGAGAGTATGGGCTCATCTTTGGGTTCAGTAGGGAGAGCACTCCTGTGTCTCCTCTGGCTGCTCACTCTCTGCGGGCAGGCTGTGAGTCCTGATCACTGTATGTTGGTGCTTGCTGCCTGTGGCTCTGGGTACAGCTGGAAGCTGGGGCAGTCTGATTCCAGACTGCACTGTGATCCCTGCATCCTGAGAGTTCCAAGAGCTCTCTCCATAGATAGTCAGTGGAGAGACAGTGTGGGCTCACCTGTGGGCTCAGGTGGGTGAGCACGCCTGTCTCCTCTGGGTGCACAGCTCTCTGTGGGCAGGCTGTGAGTCTGCTGGTTGTATGTTGGCTCTGTCTGTTATACTTTTTTTTTAAAGTGGGCTCTTTAGGATCTTCTTAAAATCCTTTAATATCATCATCTGTTGTTATTTTCAATCAGAATCTTGCTTTTCTGGTGTGTTGGGGTATCCATGACTTGTTATTTTTGGGGAACAAGTTTTCGAAATGCCAAGTGGCCTTGGCTTTTTTTGCATAGGTTTTTGGACTTGACTCTAGCCATCTGTTTATCTCTGGTATAAGCTGGTCTTGCTGATTCTGAACATGACTTGACCCTTCTGTAAGCCTATATATCAGTACTATGAGGGGACCAGTTCTCTCCCAGCAGGATCTGGGTACAGAGAGCTGTAACATAGGGTCAATTCAGGGTGCAGGCAGAAACTGGAAGGATCCTGTCCCAAATCACATCTCTATTCCTGTATCCTGAAGACTCCATGCAGATCCCTGAGTGCAGAAGTGGGGTCTTATCTGTGCTCTCAGGTTTGTCAGTACTTCTGGGACACCAGTTCTCTCCTAGTAGGATCTGGATACAGAGAACTGTGGCACAGGGTCAGCTTTTGCCTCAGGTGGAAACCAGAAGGATCCTGTCCCAGACTGTTTCTCAATTTCATTGTCCTGAGGGTTCTGGGCAAGTTTCTCTTGAACCCGAAATTTGAGCAGAGGTGGTATTCTAACCTGTGCTCTCAGGTGTGTAGCACTCCTGGGAGGAATGCTTTCTCCCAGTCGGGTCTGGGTACCATGATTTCTTATTTTAGGTTTTTCATTCTATAAGAGCACACAAAATGATAATCTGCAAGCATAATGGATATATTACAGTTATCTTTTAATCTTCATTGGTGCCAGGATCTTATGCAAATACCAAATCTGTAGATGAACAAGTTATTAATATGATATGACATAGTGTTTGCAGGTAACCTAAGTTCATCCCCACTATATAATTTAAATGATTTCAGATTGCTTATAATAGTCATTGTAAATAGTCTTAATTATTACTATGATGTATTTTTAGGATGAGGGAGAAGTCTTTAATATGTTCATTAATGATGTTGAAAAAGTTAAAATTTCAAGTTGGCCCCCACTAACCCTGCCTTGAGGACAAGTATGTCTCAAGGCTGAAAACAAAAACCGCAGACCACCTGGTCTTGATAAGTTCTGACTTTGTAGTCCTGAGAAAAACTAGTATGAAGGTCAGTGTGCCCCAAAACAGGGTGATCTGGAGTTGAATCATATCCAAAAGCAGACACAGTGAGTCAATTTGAATAAACCAATGAAATTGTTATGTGCTTGTTGCTAACTACCAATGTAATTTTCCCTATAAGTATGTCCCCCTAATTGAGTTTGGGGTCAACTCCTCTATCTCCTGAGTGAGATATGTGTTGTCCCCAGAGCTCTGGCCTCCCCCCTTAAATAAACCTCTTGCCTGATTGCAGTAAGATAGGCTCTCTGTGAGTTCTTGGGTTCACGTTCTCCTGGTACTACAGTGAGGGGCTTCCCCAATTCGGGGGTCTTTTAGTTGGGGGCTTGTCCTGGATTTTGCGACCACCCAAGACCCTAAGACCCTCTTGGAGGTAAAAGAGGATTCCCCAATTTGTGTCTGAGCGTGTCTGAGTGTGTCTGAGTGTAAGGTCGTTGTTTATGTCTCTGTTCTGATCTGTATCTGAGAAGTACTTTCGGTTTCGAAGCTGCTCTTCTTAGCCGTAAGGCAGGGAAGCACAGTGTTTGACAGAGGTGTCCGGAGAAACAAAGGCGGCAGTCCTGGGAGACCTACTGGGAAGTCTGGAGGAACCCCAGGGACGCCTGGGAGATTCCCATCTGGGTGCCTGTGAGGATGTGGTAGCTCTCCATGCCATCTGTATTTCTGGAGTGGTTTTGTCTGTCTAGCTGAAGACAGGCATCTCTTAGTCTTTTTCTGTGCGTCTTAGGTTTCTGTTTTGTGTTACTTTTGTCTTACTTGTGACTGTGTCAACTTCTCTGAGTTTGACTTTGTTGGACTGAATTTAGGGACAGAACACATACTATGTCAGTTAAAGTTAAGAAGGGAAAGTAGCAGACTTTCTGCGCCTTTGAGTGGCAGAATTTTCAGCATCAGCTGGCCTCCTGAGAGCACTTTCAACCTGACTATAATTTCTGGTGTTAAAGCTATTGTCTTCCAGGAAGGACCGGGATCAAACCCTGGAGAAGTCCGTGGAAAGGAGGAGGCTCATGCACAGAGTGGAGGCTGTGCGGAGTGGGAATGAGTGCGGGGAGCTGTAGGGCCTGGCTGGCCCAAGGGCACCCTTGCCTTGGTCTGAGATAGAGGCCAAGGAGTTTGGAGACAGCAGGGCAGTGAGAAGGCAGGGAGTCTCTCTGCCTGTGGTTGCTAAGCTGCAGCGGCCCTGTCCTGATGGCATGGCAGGGCCTGCAGGTGGGAAGGAAGAGGCCCACACAGCCCACACCTCCTGAGCAGCTCAGTGCAGCAGCAGCTCTCCTCTTGCCTCCTCACCTCCAGGGTCTGGAATGGCAGAGCTTGAGAGAAGGAGGGTTGGATGGCAAGCAGGCTCCAGGCTGGCCCAATTGTGTCCATCAGGAGAAGGGAGTGACTAACAGTCTCCTGCTGTGATCTCTGGTGGCAGGTCTTAAAGAAGCCAGGAGGAGCTCCACCAATTTGGCTTAGGTAAAAGGAACTGGGAGAGGGAAGAAGAGAGAGGAAAAAAGAAAACAGATGTGTCTGGTTAGGGAGATGGAAAAAGACACTGAGTATAAAAAGAAAAAGTAGACAAATAGGAGGGACAAAGAAAGTGATTAGACAGCAGCAATCAAGTGGAGAGAGGGACTGAGAGAGGTGATATAGGCAAAGGAAAGAGAGGCAGGAAGCAGAGAAAAGAGAGAATAGTAGGAGGGATCTTAGAAAAGAGAGACATGGAGTTAGGAATCAAGTATGGCACTAAGAAGAAACCTCTTGACAAGGATAAATGTGCTTTCTGTAAAGAAAAAGACCGCTGGACCAGAGACTGTCCCAACAAGAAGAAACAGGGACCCCAGCAACAGGACCTCTGGACCCATGACTCCAAAGTTCTGACCATCCAGTTCCTTGTAGATGTAGGGGATCAGTCCTGTCCTCTGTCAGGGACAAACAGAGACTTGGGTTCAAGGGGCTGCCGACTGTCCCTACCCCTTGGTGGGGAGAGACCTCCTGACTAAGATGGGTCACAGATTTACTTTCACTCGGATGGACCACAGGTTAAAGGGCCAAAAGGGGAGCCCGTGCAGGTTCTAACCATCCAATTGGAGGATAAATACTAACTCTTTGAGCAGAAACAGCCTGCCTCAGATCAGATGGACTGGTGGCTGCAGGCACATCCACAGGAACTGAAAGACCAGGCTACCCTGATAGCTGTGCATCAGTACCCCATGTCAAAGGAGGTGCAAGTCAGGATCAAGACACATGTCATCTGGTTACTCCAACTTGGGGTTCTGTGTAAGTGTCAATCAGCCTGACTGGTGCGGAAACCTGGAACCAACGACTGCTGGACAGTTCAAGATCTCTTAGAGGTAAACAAATGGGTGGCTGATTTCCACCTCACGGTACCTAACCTCTAGAAACCTGTTGAACTCAGTGCCTCCATCCAGAACCTAGTATACAGTACTGGAATTGAAGAAAACACATCAATGGACTCATCTAGAGGTAGACAAACTTGTAAAGACTGTCTTTAAGTGAAAATTTTTTGTGCCAGATTTGAGTAGATAATTGTGTGCCATGCCAGAAAGCAAATGTATGTAGAAAGCCAGGAATGAGAAAAGATAAAACTGAGGTTTACTAGGAAGTAGAGTTTATAGAGACTAAGCCAAGAAGATATAGAACCACATTTGTTGCCCAGGTAAGTCAGATATTAGCTCATTTCTTGGGGACCAATTAGAAGTTACATTGTGTATATAGATCCCAGAGTTCAGGACAGGTAGAGGGGATAAATAAAACTCTAAAAAACACCACAATTGGCCTCAGAGACCGGTGGGGGAGTCTGGACTGTCCTCCCTCCCTTTGCCCTGTTCCAGATATGGAACACCCCAGCCCACCTTGGCCTAACACCTTATGAGATCCTGTGTGGGTTATAGCTACTGCTCACTGAGTCCGGTAAAGTGTATAATCCTGATGCTGTTTTTTTCTAAACCTTTGTTTGTCTGCCAAAAGGCCCTTGAGGTGATAAGACATCAAGCCTGAAAACAACAAAAAGAGGCCTGTTAGACTGGAAATGTACTCCACCAGTTCCAGGTCGGAGACACCGTCCTGGTGTGATGCCTTTGAGTGGGAAACTAAAACCTCACTGGAACAGGCCGTATCTAGTGCTTTTGGCAACTCCTAGCAGTTATATTGGGGCTTGGAGTGGCTGCAGGAGTAGAAACAAACCCAGCAGCACTGATACAGACTCATCAATATTTCCATACACTGAGATTCACAATAGATAAGGATTTACAAGCCCTAGAGCAATCCATATCTAAGCTTAAAGAGTCACTGACACTCCTCTCGGAGGTGGTCTTGCAAAACAGAAGGGGACTAGACTTACTGTTCCTTAAAGATAGAGGGCTATGTGCTGCCTTAAGAGAAGAATGTTGCTTCTACGTAAATCATTCAGGGGTGATTAAAGATTCTATAAGTAAGCTGAGAGGAAGACTAGACAAAAGAAAAAAGACAAAAAAAAAAAAAAAAAACCAACAAAGATGGTTTGAGAGATGGTTTAACAGATCCCCATGGCTCACTACTTTAATCTCCTCATTATTGGGGCTTCTTTTAATTTTGCTTTTGCTTTTTATATTTGGACCATGCATCCTCAATAAGTTAGTAGCCTTCGTTAGGGAAAGAGTTAGTGCAGTGCAGATTTTAATGCTTCGGCAGCAATAACATGCATTAAGGGACTCCAAGTAAACTAAAGACAGTGAGTTCTAGGATTTGAACTAACCACTAAAAGAAGTGAGGAATGAAAAAGTTAAAATTTCAAGTTAGCCCACACTAACCCTGCTTTGAGGACAAGTATGTCTCAAGGCTGAGAACAAAAACCGCAGACCACCTGGTCTTGATAAGGTCTGACTCTTCAGTCCTCAGAAAAACTAGTATGAAGGTCAGTGTGCCCCAAAACAGAGTGATCTGGAGTTGAATCATATCCAAAATAGGCAGAGAATGCCAATTTGGATGAACCAATGAAATTGCTATGTGCTTGTTGCTAACTGCTTATGTAATTTTCCCTATAGATATGTCCCCCTAATTGAGTTTGGGGTTGACTCCTCTATCTCCTGAGTGAGATATGTGTTGTCCCCAGAGCTCTGATCTCCCCCCTTTAAATAAATCTCTTGCCTGATTGCAGCAAGAAAGGCTCTCTGTGAGTTCCTGGGTTCGAGGTCTCTCGGTACTAGAGTGAGGGGCTTCCCAAATTTGGGGGTCTTTCAATGTCACATAATTTCCAAATAGTTTTGATTCCTGGGTGGTTGATTCTGCAACTATAGAGGATTGAATATATATGACTGCTAAGAGGGGAAATGTCAAATTGAGAGAGCCAGGCCATGAAGAAGAAAATATGCATTGATATAAAATTTTATATAGAGTGATTATAATAGGCTGGCTTGACAAATTATCGAATCATGAAGACGGAAAAGAGGTGAAAGATACATAGAGAATCTATAAGGAATATCTGGTTCAAAGTGTGGGATTTTCATGTTCATTTTCAACTAGGAAGAAGGCTAAATTCTGACTGGATAAAGGTAATACACAGAGAACAGTGAATGTCAGGGAAATAATGTCAAACTAGCTCAAGTGAGTGGAGATCCATTGGAGAAGGATTCAGTCTATTTTCTCATCACCCTGATCAAATATTCAAACACGCCTACCACAAATATAATAAGCAAACCTAACTGCATTATGTGATAATTATAAATTCTGAATTGATAATTTATTATGACCATGTATAGCTTAGGCATCTAATATATAGAATGAAAAAGTACCTGTATTAATTTCTTGCTCTGTTGCTATGATTAAAATGGTTGACAAAAAGCAATTAAACAGAAATACTGTTAATTTTGGTACACAATTTGAGGAGATAGTACATAATGGTGTAGATGTCATGTTGGAGAGAGGTTGAGGCACCTGCTTATATTGCATCCTTTAGTTACTTTTCCATTTCTATGAGGAAAAGGTTTACTTTCGTTTATTGTTCCACAGGGATAAGAGTTCATTGTGGTTGGCTGCCATAGCAGCAAGAAGTAACAGTATATGTGCAAGAATGAGAAAGTTCACATCCTCCCTCATAAGCACATAGCAGAGAGAGCAAATTGGGAGAAGGGTGGGCTACTAACTCTCAAATCACAGACCCACTGTCTTGGGTGTATCTCCTCCCCAAACAGTACTACCAGCTGTGAGCCAACTAGTAATTACCTGAGCCTATGGGACCACTCCTCATTCAAACCACCACAGGTGACAGACATGATACTGCACCTTTAATGCTTGCACTGGGAAATCAGATGCAAAGAGATCATTGTGAGTTGAAGCCCAGCCTGGTCTATGTAATTAGCTGTAGGATGGCCAGGACTATGGGGAAAAAAAAAAAAAAAAAACAACCACAGGCAAGAAGCACAGGGAAATGAAAGCTAGTACTCAGCATATATTTTTTATTCTCTTTAGGAGCACAGCCATGGAATGCCTTCACCCAGAGTAAACCGTATCTAGTTAATCCCCCATGGCAGGCCAAGAGTCTAACCACACTAGGGAACTATCGAGGCATACCAAGCATCTTTATTTAGATTCCATCATATTGACAATATTAGCTGAGGCTGTTCTAGTATGAAGGTGTGGTTTTGTTAGAGTACGTGTGCCACCATGGACTTGAGCTTTATAGGCCCCCATCCTACCTGCCAGGAAGCTTGTCTCCTGCTAGCTGCCTTTTGAACAAGAAGTAGAGCTCCGCTCCTCCAGCCCCATGTATGTCTGGATGCTGCTATGCTCCAGCATTGATGATAATAAACTGAACCTCTGAACCTGCAAGCCAGCACCAGTTAAATGTTGTGCTTTATAAAAGTTGCCTTGGTCATGGTGTCTGTTCTCAGCAGTAATCCCTAACTAGGACATGAGCCATCATGATACTTACTTACTCTTTTGGGAATGGTGTTTTAGCAGATATAACAATAATAGGAAGAAAAATGTTTTGTATAATATCATAGGCATGGACAAATTTCAAATGCATTCAAATGTGTCATTAATCCTGTTCACAGGAGTTATCCTGGACAGATTGGCAAAGACAAGAAATGAGTTATGGATGCTATCTTGTTTAGATTTAATAGATATGATTAAGTTGTGTTAATATAAAATCCTTAAACTGATGATTCTGGACTTAGAGTGCATTTAGATGGTAGAATTTCACAAAAAAGTAGGAGTATATTTCATAGCTTGTTAATTTAAGAAGACACAATTCCAAAGTGGATGTGTTGACATCTATAATTTACAAAAACAGAGGTGAAAAAAATCCAGTTAAGCCTTTTCTTTTCTCAATAGGATGCTGCATCACTTAATTTTATATATTCTGCACTGGCATAGTATGCTGATTTTGTACGCATACACATATGCATGTACACATTTTATATGAGTATAATGTGTGTACATTTTGCTATCCATTTTGAAAATACAGCTTAGGTATGGTGGCACACACTTAAAATCTCAAGACTGGGATGTGGATTCAGGAGGATGCAGAGTTCAAATCCAGTGTCACCTACCTAGTAAGACTGAGCCCATATTTGACAGCTTCAAACAATATAGGAGGACAGAAAACCAAGACCATTGTCAACATTTAGTTATGTTTGTTTTCGGGTCATCAGTTATCAAAACTTTGCACTGTTAGTCCATGATTTTCATCAATAGTGCTTAGCAGCCCCAAAGAGTCAAAACAGGGCTATCTGAGATTTAGTAACAGCATATTCAAGTGGATTAACATTTATCTGTCTGAGTTATAATTTTATAATTCCTCTTACAGAGAATTTGTAGTAAAAAATAAGGAAATGTATTCAATTATTTGATACCCTATAAGAAAAATCTTTACTTAATACAAATTGTTACTACTGTGGTTATCACAGAAAATAAGGCTACTGGAGATGTTTATCTTGTAGCACTGTTGTTTGATTCTCTTATTACCTGCCATTTATTAATCTTTGATCTATCCTTCATGATTACATAGATATGATTTTCCAACGACATGACATTATATTGTCAGTTTAAGAAACTTCAGAGTAAATCCTCACCTGATGATGCATATGTTCACAAGATAACAAACATGTTAAGATAGAATTCATGATTTTTCTTAATATAGTAGGATCTTATTTTTTTTCCATCTTCTTGAGAAAATTTCAAATATCAACAATTTTGTAATTGTGAACTGGATCACATTTAAAAATTAAGTATGTATTTAAATAAATATTTATTCCATATTTGAAGAGTTCTTATTTTGAACCTGACTCTACTGTTAGGTTTGGGGATAGAAAGATAAGACCACCTCATTTTAGTTATTTAAGGAACTTAGAGATTTGTGGCAAGTGTCAAAACATGAGTCAATTCATGAAAACTTTTATTTCCCAAGTTAAAAAATTTTGGTTTTGAAACCTCTAAAAGGTTTTCTTAGGAGAAATGGCACAAATTTGTGTTCAATATCTATAGGTGATTAAGTTAAAAGGAAAAAGGAAAAGGTCATATTTTCTGAATGCCTCCCATATGAAAGCCACAGTAATAGATGTTTTTCATATACATTACCACTTAATCAGTTCTAAAGTTTTAGAAATATTAAAATCTTCTCTTTGATAAGTTTCTTTATTGGAGGCATTTTTACCACCATAAATCAAATTTAATAATGGCTATAAGGCTATCCAGAATTTATGTGTTATATATGATATTTAATAAATTATATTTTTCTGGAATTGCATTTACTTAAAATTATATTTTTTTCTGGGAATCTGTTTACCTATGTTTTTAAATTTACTAAAAAGTTGTATATGTGTGGGCCAAGGAAGCAGGTAAGCTAACTACAATTTTTATTGAGCATTGTCTGCATTTATATTTCAGATGTTACCCCCTTCCCACATTCCCATCTGCTCGACCACTCCCATTGACTCCATGAAGGTGCTGCCTCTCCAAACCACCCTCTCCCCCCTCAGCACATTGGCATTCCCCTACAATGGGAAAACAAGACTTCACTGAACCAAAGGCCTCTCCTCCCATTGATGCCAGACAATGCTATCATCTGCTAGATTAAGTACCTGGGGCCATTGGTCTCCATGTAAACTCATCAGTTGCTGCTTTAGTCCCTGGCAGCTATTGTGGGTTTGGTTAGTTGATGATTTTGTTCTTCCCATGATGTTGCAGACCATTTCAGCTCCTTCAGTCTTTTCTGAAGCTCCTTCATTAGGGTGCTCATGTTCAGTTTGATGGTTAGCTACAAGCATCCCCTCTTTATCAGTATGGCTCTGATAGAGATTCAAAGTAGGCATCTATATCATGTTCTTGCCAGTAAACACTACTTGGCATCAGCAATAGTGCTTGGGTTTAGTGGCTGCATATTGGGTGGATCTAATGATGAGGCAGTTTCTGGATGATCATTTCTCCAAATCCCTGCTCCTCTATCTGTCCCTTTATTTCCTCCTTTGTGTGTTTCGTTCTTCATTCTAAGATGAACTAACACATCCACCTCCTGTCATTCATTCTCTTTGATCTTCATACGATCTATGGATTGTTTCTTGGTTATTCAAGCTTTTTGGGCAAGCATAAGTTTATAAATGAGTTGATACTATGAGCTTTCTTTTGTGACCAGGTTACCTCACTCAGGACGATAGCTTCAATTTCCATCCATTTGCCTAGGAATTTCATTATCTCATTGTTTTTGATAGCTGAGTAGTTCTCCATTGTGTATGTGTACTACAATATTTGTTATCCATTCCTCTGTTGAATGACATCTGGATTCTCTCAAGCTTTTGGCTATTATAAATAAGACTGCTCTGAACATGGAGGAGCATGTTTCCTTGTTACATGTTGGAGCTTCTTTTAGGTATATGCTCAGGAGTGGTATAGCTGGAACTTCAGGTTCCAGTTTTCTGAGGAACCACCAGACTGATTTACAGAGTGGTTGTACTAGTTTACAACCCCACCAACAGTGGAGAAGTGTTCCTATTTCTCTGCATCATCACCAACATCTGCTGTCACCTTAATTTTTGATCTTAGCCGTCCTGACTGATGTGAAGTGGAATCTCAAAGTTGTTTGGATCTGCATGTTCCTTATGACTAAGAATGTCAAGGACTTCTTTAGATGTTTGTCAGCCATTTGATATTCCTCAATTGAGAAGTTTTTGTTTAGCTCTGTACCCCATTTTTTCATAGGATTGTTTGATTCTCTGGTGTTTAACTTCTTGAGTTCTTTGTATACCTTGGATATTAGGCCTTTGTAAGATGTGGGGTTGGTAAAGATCTTTTCTTAATCTATTGGCTGCCATTTTGTTTTCTTGACAGTGTCCTTAGCCTTACAGAAACTTTACACTTTCATTAAGTCCCATTTGTCAATATTTGACTTTAGAGAATGAGCCATTAGTATTCTGTCCATGAAATTTTCTCCTGTGCCTGTGTTCTAAGGTTTTCCTTAATTTCTCTTCTAGTAGTTTCAGTGTACCTGGTTTCATGTGAAGATCTTTGATCCACTTGCACTTGAACTTTGTACAAGGAGATAAGAAAGGGTCCATTTTCATTCTTCTGCAGGCTGAGTGCTAGTTGGACCAACACCATTTGTTGAAGAGGCTGTCCTTTTTCCATTGAATGTTTACAGCTCCTTTGTCAAAATTCAGGTGACCATATATGTGAGGGCTCATTTCTCTATCTTCTATTCTATTCCATTGATCCACATGCCTATCTCTGTACCAGTACCTAGCAGCTGTTAGCACAATTGCCTTGTAATATAGCTTGAGGTCATGGATAGTGATTCCATGGATGTTTTATTGTTGTTGAGGATTGATTTTGTATTCTATGTCTTTTGTTATCCCAGATGAAATTACACATTGCCCTTTCCAAGTCTATGAAGAATTGGGTTGGAATTTTGATGGGGATTGCATTGAATCTGTAGATAGCTTTTGGTAAGATGGCCATTTTTACAATGTTGGTCCTTCTAATCCATGAGCATGGGAGGTCTTTCCATTTTCTGAGGTCTTCCTTGATTTCCTTCTTTAGAGATTTGAAGTTCTTGTTATACAAGTCCTTCACTTGCTTTGTTAGAGTCAAACCAAGGTATTTAATATTGTTTGTGGCTATTGTGAAGGGTATCTTGTCCCTAATTTCTTTCTTCACATGTTTGTCCTTTGAGTAGAGAAAGGCTAGTGATTTGTTTCTGTTAAGTTTATATCCAGCCACTTTGCTGAAGTAGTTTATCAGCTGTAGAAGTTCTCTGGTGGAATTCTTGGGTTTACTTTCTTGCACTATCATGTCATCTGAAACCAGTGGTGTTTTTACTTCTTCCTTTCCAATTTGTATCCCTTTGATTTCCTTTTGCTATCTAATTGCTCTGGCCAGGACTTCCAGTACTATGTTGAATAGGTAGGGGGAGAGTGGGCAGCCTTGTCGAGTCCCTGATTTTAGTGGGATTGCTTTATGTTTCTCACCATTAAGTTTGATGTTGTCTATTGGTTTGCTGTACATTGCTTTTATTATGTTTAAGTATGGGCCTTGGATTCCTGTTCTTTCCAAAAATTTTAATATGAAGGGGTATTGAATGTTGTCAAATACTTTCTCAGCACCTAGTGAGATGACCATTTGTGTTTTTTTTCCTCCTTTGAGTTTGTTAATATGGTGGATTACATTGATGGATTTCTGTATATTAAATCATCCTTGCATCCCAGGGATGAAGCCTACTTGATCATGGTGAATGATCATTTTAATGTGTTCTTGGATTTGGTTTGCAAGGATTTTGTTGACTATTTTTGCATCAATGCTTATAAGTGAGATTGGTCTGAAGTTCTTGTTCCTTGTAGGGTCTTTGTGTGCATTAGGAATGAGCGTTATTGTGCCCTGGAATATTGAGTTAGATAGTATTTCATCTGACTCTATTTTGTGGAATAGTTTAGAGAGTATGGGTATTAGGTCATCAATAGTTGTCTGATAGAATTCTGCACTGAACCCATCTTGACCTGTGCTTTTTTTCGTTGGGAGGCTGTTGATGACTGCTTCTATTTCTTTAGGTGTTATGGGATTATTTAGATAGTTTACCTGGTCCTGGTTTAAATTTAGTATCTGGTATCTGTCTAGAAATTCATCCATTTTCTACAGATTTTCCAGCTTTGTTGAGTATAGGCTTTTGAAGTAGGATCTGATGATTTCTTGAATTTCCTCAGTTTAAGTTTTTATGTCTCCACATTCCATTTTGATTTTGTTACTTTGTATACTCTCTCTTTGCCCTTTAGTCAGTCTGGCTAAGAGTTTATCAATCTTGTTAATTTGGTTTTGTTGATTCTTTGAATGCTTCTTTTTGTTTCTATTTGGTCCATTTCTGCTCTGATTTCGATTATTTCTTGCCTTCTACTCCTCTTGCCTGTATCTGCTTCCTTTCGTTCTGGAGGTTTCAAGTGTGCTGTCAAGTTGCTAGTGTATGCTTTCTCCAGTTTCTTTTTGAAAACACTCAGTGGTATGAATTTTCCTCTCTGTGCTGTTTCATTGCCTCCCATAGGTTTGGATATGTTATGTTTTAATTTTTATTAAAATCTAGAAAATCCTTAATTTCTTTCTTTATTTTTTCTTTGACCACGCTATCGTTTAATACAACACTGTTTAGTTTCCATATGTATATGGGCAGCTGTTGTCTTTGTTGTTATTAAAGACCAGCCTTAGACCATCATGATCTTCTGGGATGCATGGGAGTATTTCAATCTTCTTATATTTATAAGGCTTGTTTTGTGACCAATTTTATGGTCAGTTTTGGAGAAGGAGAAGTGAGGTGTTGAGAAGAAGGTATATTCTTTTGTTTTATGATGAAATGTTCTATAAATGTCTATTAATTCCAATTGGTTAATAACCTTTGCTAGTTTCACTGCATCCTTGTTCAGTTTCTGCTTCCATCATCTGTCCATTGATTAGAGTGTGATGTTGAGGTCTCCCACTATTATTGTGTGGCGTACAATGTATTTGTTGAAATTTAGTAGGATTTCTTATGAATATGGGTACTCTTGTATTTGGAACATATATGTTAAAGACTGAGATTTCACCCTGAAAAATTTTCCCTGTAATGAATAAAAAGTGTCCTTCCTTATCTTTTTAGATTTCTTTTGGTTGAAAATCTACTTTATTTAAAATGAGAATGGGTACTACACCTTTTTTTTTTTTTTTTTTCGAGGTGTTTCCTTGAAAGGTTTTTTCACAACCTTTTACTCTGAGATAGTGTCTGTCTTTGTCTCTGAGATGAGTTTTCTGTATGTACAAAGTGCTGGATTTTGTTTATGTATCCAGATTGATAGTCTATGTCTTTTTATTGGGGAATTGAGTCCATTTATGTTAACAAATATTAAGGAATAGTCATTGCTGTTTCCTGCTATTTTCACTTTTAGAGGTAGAATTGTGCCTATGTAACTTTCTTCTATTGCTTTTCTTGCTTAGGTATTTTGTTGTTTTTACTAGGATGTAGTTTCCCTCCTTGTACTGTGTTTTCCACCTATAATTTGTTGTAGTGCTGGGTTTGTGGTCAGATATTGTGTTAATTAGGTTTTGTCCTGGAATATCTTTGTCTTTCCCTCTATGGTGATTGAGAGTTTTACTGGTTATAGCAGCCTGGGCTGACACTTGTGTTCTCTTAGGGTCTGCATGATTTCTGTCCAGGATCATCTAGCTTTCATAGTTCCCGTTGAGAAGTCTAGAGTGATTCTGATTGATCTGCCTTTATATTTTACATGACCTTTTTCCATTACTGCTTTTGGTAATCTTTCTTTGCTTTTGACTATTATGTGTCAGGAGAAATTTCTTTTCTGGTCCACTCTATTTAGAGTTCTATAGGCTTCTTTCATGCTCATGGTCATCTCATTCTTAAGGGTAGGGAAGTTTTCTTCTATGATTTTGTTGAAGATATTTACTGTGCATCTTAGTTGATATTCTTGACCCTCTTCTATTCCTATTATCCTTAGGTTTCTCTTATGGTGTCCTGGATTTCCTTAATATTTTCGGTTAGGAGCTGTTTGGTGTTTGCATCTTCTCTGACTGTTTTGTCTATTTTTTCCATGTTGTCTTCTGCTCCTGAGATTCTTTCTTCCATCTTTGGTAGTCTGTTGGAGACGCTTGAATCTGTGAGTACTGATTTCTTTTTAGGTTTTCTACCTCCAGGGTTGTCTCTTTTGGCGTTTTCTTGATTGTTTCCATTTTAAATTCCTTCTTCAATTGCTTCATCTCTTTGGTTCTGTTTTCCTGTAATTCTTTGATTTCTTTGAGTATTTTTCTTGTTTCCTCTTTAAAAGCTTCCTTCTTTATGTTTTTACTCCAGTTCTTGCTTAAGGATCTCTATCACCATCTTGAAGTATGATTTCAGGTCTGAGTCTTCTTTTTCTGGAGTGTTTAGCACACCGCTGTTTGCTGTGATGGGAGAGCTGGGTTCTGGTGTTGCCAGATTGTCTTGGTTTCCACTGGGTAAGTTCTTTTTCTTTCTTCTTGCTATCTTGTTGTCTGTGATTTTCCATGGTCTTGTTGTCAGTGATTGGTTCCCGTCTCTCCCGTGTACCTGGCCTGTTTCCCTGAATCTCTGCTGCTCCGGGTGTCAGAAGGCCTGAGCATTTGGTCTGCATGTACAGGCCTTCCAGGTGGAAACTGATTCCCTTTGTCAGAATTCCTGTTCTCCTGAACCAATCGGGGGAGTGGCCCTTTCTACATGCTTGGCCCAGAACTCTCTGCTTCCTGGCTACTAGCAGTTCAGTCTCACCAGGCCTGCGTCCCTAGATCTCTGCTCTTCCAGGTGGCAGATGGCCTGAGAGTTAGTTCAGCAGGCACGGGTCCTCTTGGTGGAAACCGAGTCCCTATGGCAGAGTTCCCGCTCCCCCTCATATATAGTTCTTCCTTCAACTTTTATTCATAATTGTTGCCTACTTTTGGCTAAGATCAATTATATATTTGCTCACAATCATTTATATTTATTATGAAATAAATATTCATTGTAGGGAATAAAGGGCTATTAAAGTCAGTTGATATTATACATCACGTCACTGATATGGACATCTGGCATGTGCCAAAATGTTAACTCTTCACTTCTAAGGGACAATGAGTCACAGTGAAGTGGTTTACACAGGCTATTCAGGCACTTCAAAAGTAAATACTCATATTATTTGTTATTCAATTATTCCTGGTAGAATGTCACCTTTGTGTTTGTTTTCTTATAATATGTCTTTGAGATTAAAGATGAGGACTTTCACTAGCCTACCTGAGTTTATCTCTGTTTGGAAGTCTGAATGTGTGCCTGTGATGACCTGTATGCAATCAACACATGACATGTGATGTTTCATATATGATTGTCCCAGCGAGTGGCACTACTAGAAGGTGTTGATCTTTTGGAGTAGGTGAGTCACTGTGAGTGTGGGCTTTAAGACCCTTATCCTAGCTGCCTGGAAGTCAGTATTCTGCTAGCAGCCTTCAGATGAAGATGTAGAACTCTCAGTTCCTCTTAAACCACGCCTGCCTCGATGCTGCCATCTTCCTGACTTGATAATGGACTGAATCTCTGAACCTGTAGGCCAGCCCCAATTAAATGTTGTCATTATAAGAGTTGCCTTGGTCATGGTGTCTATTTACAACAGTAAATTCGTAAGACATGAGGTATATGACTCAGTGCCTGTGTTTGCTTCCTTAGAGTCTTGTGTGATGATAAATATATTTTTTATTTGTCTACATTTCTCACTGTCACATCAACCTCCTATCTTCTACTTCTTCTTCTTCTTCTTCTTCTTCTTCTTCTTTTTCTTCTTCTTCTTCTTCTTCTTCTTCTTCTTCTTATTCTTATTCTTCCTCTTCCTCTTCTTCTTCAAGATTTATTTTATGTAATCACACTGGCTGGGAATTGACTTAGGACCTCTGGAAACCCAGAGGTTTCTGGCTCTGAATATCTGAGCTATTTTTCTAGACCCTTCATAACTTCTTATGAACCTTCTCTGTTCTTGGCTTCTGAGTTTAGATCTCATATTATTGAGTATATAATTTCTGTATATGTGCATAAGTGTGTATATAATATAATACTGTTTTAATATGAAAAAGTGAAAATCCATTTATATAACTTAATGTTTAATATCTATGTTAGTAATGTCTTCTAGAATTACCTGTGTTCTTTGAAGCACAGCATAAAACATAATATTTATATATTCTACATTGTGTTTTACCTACAAACATGATTCATAAATATTGTTTTCTTTAGAAAGTTATTTGTAAAAATAAAAAATTTTTTCTAGACAAAATATCTATTAAAAATCTTACACAAATAACTTTCTAAAAGAAATAATATTTATGAATCATATTTGTGGATTTATAGTTTTTCTGTTGCAAATGTCTAGCTTATGCCTTAGTGTGAAAAATCCCAATTTAAATCCTAGCTGTATATATATTAAAGTTACATTTTCTTTTTGAAATTAGTGGTTTCTCTTCAGGGTAATACTTTTTGAATATATCAACTTATATTTTCTGACAACTTTAGAAATCATTGTCTATTGTAAAAAAGTAGGGAATTCAATTCAACATATAGATAGAAGCAATGACTTTTGGAAAAGAACTATGGTAGCTCAGGAACTAAGACCAACAATTTGAAAATGGGATATCATGAAACTATAAGCTTCCATATAGCAAAAACAAACAAAACAAAAACAAAAACTATCCATCAATTGAAGAGGGCATCTACAGAATGGAAGAATATTGTTTCTAGTTATACATTGGACAGAGGATTAGTATCTTAAATACACAAAGATTTTATAAAAAAATAAATGCACGTAAAAATAATACCCTAATAAAAATGTGGAGCATGGAACTAACAGAATTCTCAGACTACAAACTATAAATGGACCACATACTGCTTTGGTTACTTTAGATATCAGACTTAAATTCCTCCAAAAATGGCCAATAGAAGCTTTCCTTTGACGTGACTTTATGATATCTTCATATAGTTCTTTGAAGATATCCTTCTCATTCAATAGTCTTATCTTTTATAGTTCATTGTATTTTATAGTCTTCAAATCCAAAACTTGCCAAGGAACTAAGTTTTCTCTTAAAGAGAATAGGATATAAAAATATATACCTGGGTATTCATGGTTTTTCTTTGCCAGTGTTTCAATAGGCACCATGAAGAAACAGATTTTCAAAAAAGAGCTTACATAAAATTATTGTTTTTTTAGTCACATTACTTACATGAATCTTCCTAGAAAAAGGATGTAAATAAATATTGATTCTTTTATTATAAATTAAAAGTGACTGAGGATTTTTTTTGGAATTATAGATGTTTCTGCTAGGGTACATTAAATAAAAGGATCTGAGAGACACATCATGGTACAGATTTGCAATTTAATCCCTGAACTGAGGAAGCTGAGACAAGAGGATCAGATATTGAATGATAATGAGGGGCTGTCCCAAAGAATAAAACTTCTCTTTTGGAAAAGAGAAATCTTAACTGGCACAAGAAAGTCAAACTGTTTCTGACTACACTCAGTGGACATGGTTTCTCAACTTATCGGTAGCACAATACTCATTATGTGTGTATTATCTCCTATACATATTTCTGGAACTTAACAGTTTTATTGTCTCATCAAGGTCAGAATAATAAAAGTGCAGTTTCTAGACTCCTGAGGCTCCCACTGGGGGCCTAAGGCAGACTCCTGCTCTGACAATGCCAACTTGGGAGGCATCAGCCTGGGTCTGGAAGAATCAGCGCAGGAAAAAGAGATGGGATCCAGCATCAACTTTGATACATCTCTATATTGGAGGCAGATATTTACCTTTCCCAACTCTCCATTACTTCAGAGACATAGACCAGATGCAGGCCCATGAAAACTGGAGTCATCAGTGGCCCTCCAGTCAGGTGAGGAAGAATAACCACAATGTCCCCAAGCAGCTTGATAGAGCTCCTTGGGCCAAAATTCAGTGCCAGCACATGGTGGAGGGAAAGGAATGTGGGCAGTGTTGGGGACAGTGGAAGGGTCATTGACAACACGAAGCATTTGGAGGTCAAAGCTCCCAGTGAAGCCCCAGCAGGCACAACAGAACTAGAGGACAGGGTAAGAAAAAACAAGTAGCTCAGAGAACAACTCCAAAAAACAGAGGAGCTGAAGAGGTCAAGGAATACAGTCTAAGCTTCCCCAAGATCAAGAGCAAGAGGAATCCACCTGAGCTTTGCCACAACAGCTTTATAAAGTCTTGAATCTGCCTTGGCATGCACATGCTGGAGTCCATGCAGTTCTTCCACCCCTTGGGGAAGAAGAGTGAGAAGAAAACTGGCATATCCTTCTAAGGAGGTCTAAAAACATTCAGCAGCAACAAAGATCGTGCGCCAGGCCCAGTCATCATAAGGTTCTGAGAAACAAAACAAACAAAAAACAAAAAACAAAAAAAAAAAAAAACAAAAAAAAAACAAAAAAAAAAAGGAAAAACAAAAATAAAACAAAACAAGAGCAACAAAAAGAGCCAAGAATCAGAGAGAAGAGAACAGTATCCACGGTATTGTCCACCTGGTTCCCAGTACAAATTGCCCCACCTGTGCAAATCCAATTAGTACCTTTGCTTTCCACAATCCTGGACAAGCCTCAAGCCAGACCTGATTTAATCCTGTAGGTAGCAATTTCCACTCAGTTACACCTACCCCACTCAGGCCATCCCATCCACCTCCTGTTAGGACATCTTTCATGGCTTCTGCCAAACCAGCCCTGCCATTTTCCTCAAGTGTCACATGACCTAATGTAACTAACCCATCCAATTTAGTGCTGTGCTTTATTTCTTTGCCTCAAATCTGTACCCTATGGAGCATCATCTCACACTTCCTTCCAGGAGGAGGCCATGAAGGAGAGTCAGCAAGATCTAGAAATATACCTCTTCTGAGAAAACAGAGCTTTTCCTTCCGAGGAAAAAGGATATGGGAATTTCTAGATATTATAGCTGTGCAATTTTGGAGCTGTCCATATCTTTATAACAAAGTACTTTTTTACCATGGATCATAAGAGATATAGTCAGTGTTATGAATATATACAAGGATATAGAAACATATATAAATATGTCTATACATAGATACATGTGTAGGACTATAGAGGACTAAGTAGCTATAGATGGGCAAAATATTTATATCTACATATATTTGAATACATACTTAAATTGTCTAAAATGTGTTAAGTTGGTTATTTTATTTGTGACTCATATAACTGTCTTCTAAAGTTTATTTTAACTTTGAAAATAAATTTTTTATCATATTTATATGAAATAGAACTCAGAAAATATTTATTTAATATTAAGTCAATTGGGAAAAAATTCCTGGGGCTCCATATACATTGAAAATTATTTAGTTTATGTATATGGTGAGTTTTAGGAAGAAATTTCTTTTAAGTTTAAATGAAGTTCAATTGTTATGACTCTAAGGAAATTAAAGTTGGTAAACAGAATGTTAAGGTATTTTATATCACAGTGCAAAAAAAATAAAATTGCCTTTAAAAATGTAAATGCAGAGAATATCCAATAAAAAATGAGGGTTCTTATCTGATCAGTAAAATTAAAAGGGTCTCAGCTACTGGTCCTGAGAAAGGTAGCAGCTATATGGAATATACATTTGCATGAAGCAAAGTAAATTGGGAACTACATTTACAAAAGTATAACAGTAATTAAATTGAAGACTTTATTGAGTTTTTTCTTTTTCTATACTTAAGTAGAAAGCAACAGTCAAGTTTGTTTACAATGCCAGCATGTTTTCACAGATTACTGATTGTTTATGGCAATCTTTTCATTACTTTATTATACATAACAACTTGATTGTGACAAGGAACAATCAAAAGAGAGAAATTGAGTAGAATCCATATTTTTTCAGTCACCATAAAAAGTAAATTGAATTATCAGCTGAATCCCACATGATTAATAGCCCCTCAAATTACTAGTTTGTAATCACAGACAGACAGGAGATAAATGTAAAATGTTCTAATCATCCTTGTACAGTTAAGGACTAGTAAAGCATCCTGCTGGGGAAAGCCCCATTGAAGTCTTTGTTCATCACCTTATACTTCAGTTTTCCTGTGGTAATCTTTACACCCATAATTGTCTCTGTATGAAAAAACCCACAGGGATGAAAATGGAGAAGAACCTGAGGAAAACAAAGTCCAGGGACAGGCCCAAAGTTGGATCCAGCTCAAGGGAAAATACCAAGGCCTGTCACTATTACTGAGTCTATGGATCACTCACACCCAATGTAGGGGAATGCCAAGGCAATGGGGTGGAGAGGGTGATATGGAGGGAGTGCAACCTTGTGAAGGCAAATGAAGGGGGAGGAAGGATGGGAGTGGGGTGGGGTAAAGGGATAACCTCTTAAATGTAAATACAGAGTATCTATTTTTTTTTTACAGGGGGACCTATAATGACTGCCCTATGAAAGACACAGCAAGTAGATGAAAGATTAAGATGCAGATATTTGCACCCAGGCAATGGGCTGTTGGTGAATCAGGGAAAAGCTGAAAGAAGCCGAGGAAGCGTTCAAGCCTGTAGGAGTGCCAAGGGTCTCAATTAGCTTGAACCCCGGAAATTGCTCAGACACTGGATCACCAATCAGGCAGCACACACCAGCTGATATGAGGCCCGCATAGAGAGGACTTTTGATTCCGGGTTCAGTCACAGATGATGTATGTAACCCTCAAGAGACTGGAGGCCTTGATGAGGTTAGAGGCCTAATGGGGTGAGTGGGTTGCGGGCATCCTCATGAAGACAGGGTTGGGAGGGGGAGGTATAGAATGTAGAACATTCGGAGAGTGGACCAGGACAGGAATAAAGCATGGAGTGTAAAAAATATAATAGAAGCAATGAAATTTCTAGGTAAAATATAAAATAAAAGGGGAGAAGGAGTCTTTTTGTTTATTTGTTGGTTTGGCTGATCGATTTTTCTTTTTCTGGCAAATGAACAGAATGATCTGCCTAAGTTTTTTTAAAATATATTTCTAGGTATTTATCATAGTGTTGAAATTGTAAATTGAGTGATACAATAAGTACATTAATACAGAATCTACTCTTTTACTGAGCTCTTGGTTGCTAATAGTTTTCTTGTTCATTCTCTTCTATTTTCCCTGTAGTTTTTATATTTATTTTATGTTTGTAAATACACTGTCACTGTCTCAGAATACATCATCAGATTCCTTTATGAATGGTCGTGAGCCACCATGTGTTTCTGAGAATTGAACTCAAGAACATTCAGTGCTCTTAACCACTGAGCCATATATTTTTTCATTAACACAATTCTACCACTCGTAATAAATATTAATTTTCTTTTCTTACTTAAACTTTTATATGTAGATATTCTTCAACTTATCAAATTGTATGTTTTTATAGAGCAAAATATTAAATAATAGTGGAGCTAAATTTTATAGAAGTGATTGCTGTGTTTCCCTATGATATTGAATTTGAAGCTGGAGTAAATATAGTTAATCATATTAAAGGAATATTGATTTATTCTTATTGAGTTGTGGAAATAAAAACTTGTCATTGAATTTTGTCAAATGCCTTTTCAGCATCTATGAAGATAACCATATAATTTTCTTCTTTGATCAATTAATGTTGTTGATTATTTACATAGATTGCAAAACAAAATAGTATTCATGGTTTTTACACAAGCAGCCCTACTATTTTGTATGTATCTTCCTTAAAATATACTGTGAGATAATGTTCATCACTATTTTGCTTTGGATCCCTTTTCAGTAGTGTTTTTTTTCTTTGTTTTGAGAGAATCTCACTATCCTCAAAATCCAAATAATCACTATTGAACCCAGGCTATCCCCAAACTTTTGATTTTTTTCTTTCTTAGCCTCCAAAGTGTGAAAATTATAGATATGTCCCACCATGTTGATACTATGCTGAGATTGTTTGTGTGGTTTTGTTGTTGGTGGTTTTTTTCCACTCAAGATATTACATATATATAATCTAAATTTTAAAGTAAACTATTTATTGATTTTTAAAAACATAGGATTTCAAACATGACTACTAATTCTAGAATAATCTCAGTATTCCAATCCCCTTTCTATAAGTAATGATAGCCACTGTGCTCTATTATGCCTGACATAATTTAGCCTGTCCTGTATAATTTATATACATGGAGTTCTAACACATGTGGCCTTTTTATTTGATGACCTTCTTTTAGCAAGTTTTTGGACTTCATCCATGTTTCATCAAGTGTCAGTATTTCATTAATTGCTACCCAGTGTTCCATTGTGACTATGTTCAAACTAATTTATGCATCTATCCATTGATGGATATTTATGTTTTTCATTCTGTGTGGCAGCATGAACAATTGTATTATACCTTTTACATTTAACTTTTTGTGTTGACAGTTTTCTAACTTCTCGCATATTTGCATAGATGTAGAATTCATACATCATTTGTAGTTAGTTAAGTGCTTGCCACGCAAATATGGAACTTAAGTTCAAATACCAAACAAAAATAGTGGGCATCTGGAGTAAATGTGTTTGGGTCATAGACAGCCTGACATCACAAATGTTGTAAGTTCATATGAGCAAGTTTATTGCTGCTTTTGGAGAGTACTTTTTATATAAAGATATGTCCCACCTTTCTGTCTTACATGCTTCCCACCCCTTCTCCTATGAAGATCCCTGACCCCTTGGAGGAAGGGTATAATATATTGCTGTGTGTCCCATTTAAGTCTGAACATTCCACTTTCTTATTGTCTGTATGTTGAACAGGTCAGGGCCTCTGTTTTAGGCACCATGTGCCACAAGGTAAAGATTCCTTGAAGATGATTGGGAAATGATCAAACCAATGGGGATAGCACCAGGTCGTTAAGAATCATTTAATCTGAATTTGTTATTAGACTTTTTGTTTTGTCATTTATATTAAGTTATCCTGTAACTACTTTTTTCAGTGTAGCTCCCAAATTTCAGTTTGTGGAATTTTTATTTTCAGTCATTTCTTAAGAGTTTCCTTCTTATTTTCTTAGTTTTCTTTTTTTTGTTTTTATTTTTTTTATTTTTTTATTTTAACATCTTTATTTTACAAAACAAAGATAAATGTACAGATTTCAAGCATTTTTGCATAAAATTATACAATACATTTTTGTCAGTACTTTTTTTCAGATTTTAAAATAATTTTTATATAAATCTAAAGGAATAGTCAGTACTTAATCTTTTTAAAGGTTTGACAGTATGCATCGAAAACCCAATAGTTACAATGAGCACAAAGTACATGCAAAACAAAATGTAACATGAAAATAGTCAAAGTTTTCTTGTTGTGTGAAGATTTTTTTGTTTTGTTTTGTTTTCTTTATTTCTTGGACTTCCTACAGTGTGTGAGTTGTTTCTGGGGCAGTGCTAGCCTCTGAGGGTTAGCATCCCACTATCAGTGACTGCATATTATGTCTGTTCTTTTGTGACTGGGTTATCTCACTCAGAATGATATTCTCTAGATGCAGCCATTTTCTTGAGAATTTGGTCAAGTCATTGTTTCTGGTGGCTGAGTAGTATTCCATTGTGTAAAGGTACCACAATTTTTGTATCCATTCATCTTCTGAAGGGCATCTGGGTTCATTCCAGCTTCTGGCTATTATAAATAGAGCTGCTATGAACATTGTGGTGCATATATCTTTGTTGTGTACTAAGGTGTCTCTGGGGTATATGCCCAGAAGTGGAATAGCTGGATCTTCAGGTAGTATTATGTCCAATTTTTCTGAGGTATCACCAGACTGATTTCCAGAGTGGTTGTATTAGTTTGCAACCCCACCAACAGTGGAGAAGTATTCCTCTTTCTCCTCAACCTCGCCAGCATCTGTTCTCATCTGAGTTTTGGATCTTGGCCAATCTGACTGGTGTGAGGTAGAATCTCAGGGTTGTTTTGATTTGCAATTCCCTGATGGCTAAGGATGTGGAGCACTTCCTCAGATATTTCTCAGCCATTCTATATTCCTCAACTGAGAATGTTTTGTATAGTTCTGTACCCCATTTTTAATAGGGTTATTTGATTCTCTGGTGTCTAGCTTTTTGAGTTCTTTGTATACCTTAGATATTAGGCCTCTATCTGATGTGGAGTTGGTAAATATCCTTTCCCATTCTGTTGGCTGCCGTTTTGTTTTTTTGACAATGTCCTTAGTCTTACAGAAACTTTCCAATCTCATTAAGTCCCATTTGTTAATCTTTGACCTTAGAGCTTGAGACATTGGTGTTTTGTTCAGAAAATTTTCTCCTGTGCCTATATGTTCTAAAGTTTCCCCTACTTTCTCATCTAATAGTTTTAGTGTATCTGGTTTAATGTGGAGACCTTTGATCCACTTACACTTGAGCTTTGTACAAGGAGATAAGTAAGGGTCTATTTTCATTCTTTTGCATGGTGAGTGCCAGTTGGACCAGCACCATTTGTTGAATAGGCTGTCCTTTTTCCATTGAACGTTTACTGCTCCTTTGTCAAAAATCAGGTGACCATATACATGAGGGCTCATTTCTGGATCTTCTATTCTATTCCATTGATCCACATGCCTATTTCTGTACCAGTACCATGCAGTTTTCAGCACAATTGCCTTGTAATATAGCTTGAGGTCAGGGATAGTGTTTCCTGCAGATGTTTTTTTGTTGTTGAGGATGGATTTAGCTATTCTGGGTCTTTTGTTGTTCCATATGAAATTGCACATTGATCTTTCCAATTTTATGAAGAACTGTGATGGAATTTTGATGGGGATTGCATTGAATCTGTAGATTGCTTTTGGTAGGATGGCCATTTTTAAAATGTTGATCTTTTCAATCCATGAGCATGGGCAGCTAGGGAGCAGAGAGATCTCTGCGTAGTGCGCACTGTAAGCTCACCCCCAGCACTGCCTGATCCAGAAACCAGGAAAAGAACTCTGGAACTTCTGTTTCCACCCGGCGGTGACTGGCGACTACAGTGCCTGATGCAGGGACCAGGAACAGAACTTTGGAACTTCTGTATCCACCCGGCGACTCTGAGGCATAGAACAGGGCTCAGCCCATCTGCCACCTAGACCAGTGAAGACCCAGGGACACAGACCAGATACAAGGGAAAGGCGAGAACATATCACTGACAACAAAATGGCAAGAGAAAAGCGAAAGAGTATATCCCAACAAAACCAAGACAACCTGGCAACTCCACAACCCAGCTCTCCCACAACAGCAAAACATAGGAATGCTAAAGACTCCAGAAAAAGAAGACGCAGACCAGAAATCATACATCAAGATGCTGACAGAGATACTTAAACAAGAACGGGAGGAAAAGCAAAAAGATTCAGAAGCTTTTAAAGAGGAAGCAAGAAAAACACTCAAAGAACTAAAAGAACTAATGGAAAACACAACCAAAGAGACTGAGGAATGGAAGAGGGAATTTAAAACGGAAATTGACACAATAAAGAAATCACTAAAAGAGATAATCTTAGAGGTAGAACACCTAAAAAAGAAATCAGGAGTCACAGAAACAAGCATTTCCAATAGATTACAAGAGATGGAAGGGAGAATCTTGGGGGCAGAAGACAACATTGAAAACATAGACAAAACAGCCAGAGAAGATGCAAAAAACAAAAAGCTCCTAACCCAAAATGTCCAGAAGATCCAGGACACAATGAGAAGACTGAATCTAAGGATAATAGGAATAGAAGAGGGAGAAGAGTATCAACTAAGAGGCACAGTAAATATCTTCAACTAAATTGTAGAAGAAAACTTCCCTACCCTCAAGAATGAGATGACCACGAGCATAAAAGAAGCCTTCAGAACTCCAAATAAGTTGGACCAGAAAAGAAATACCTCCCGACACATAATAATAAAAACACCAAGTGCCCAAAGCAAAGAAAGAATACTAAAAGCAGTAAGGGAAAAAGGTCAGGTAACATATAAAGGCAGGCCAATCAGACTCACACCCGATTTCTCAACAGAGACTATGAAATCTAGAAGAACCTGGACAGACATCATGCACACTCTAAGAGAGCACAAGTGCCAGCCCAAGCTGCTATACCCAGCAAAACTATCAATCACCATAGGTGGAGAGATGAAGATATTTCAAGCCAAATCAAAATTTACACAATATCTGACCACGAACCCAGCCCTAAAACGAATTATAGGTGGAAAACCCAATACAATGAGGGAAAATACAGCCTAGTAAAAACAAGAAAACTCCTAAACAAGAAAACTAAAAGAAGAAAAAGACACAGACACAACTCACACCACAAAAGCAATAATGGCAGGAAACAGAAACAATTATTTTTTGATATCTATTAAAATAAATGGACTCAACTCCCCAATAAAGAGACATAGGCTATCAGACTGGATACATAAACAAAATCCAGCATTTTGCTGCATACAGGAAACTCATCTCAGAGACAAAGACAGACACTATATTAGAGTAAAAGGGTGGGAAAAAAACTTCAAAGCAAACAGCCCCATGAAGCATGCTGGAGTGGCTATTCTAATATTGAATAAAGTAAATTTACATCCAAAAGTCATGAAAAAAGATAAGGAAGGACACTTTTTACTCATTACCGGGGAAATCTGTCAGGAGGAACTCTCAATCCTTAACATATATGCTCCAAATAAAAAAGCACCCACATTCATAAAAGAAACCCTACTAAAGATCAAAAAATACATTTCACCCCACACAATAATAGTGGGAGACTTTAATACCCCACTCTCACCAATGGACAGATCATGGAACCAGAAACTGAACAAGGACACTGCAAAACTAGCAGAGACTTTGAATCAACTAGAATTAATAGATATATACGGAACATATCATACTGACGTAAAAGAATACAACTTCTTCTCAGCACCCCATGGCACCTTCTCGAAAATTGACCACATAATTGGACACAGAATGAGCCTCAATAGATATAAGAAGATTGAAATACTCCCATGCATCCTCTCAGATCACCATGGTCTTTAACAACAACAAAGACAACAAAAAGCCCACATACACATGGAAACTAAACAACGCTCTGTTAAACGATAGCAGGGTCAAAGAAGAAATAAAGAAAGAAATTAAGGATTTTCTAGAATTCAACGAAAACGAAAACACAACATACCCAAACCTATGGGATACAATGAAAGCAGTACTGAGAGGAAAACTCATAGCCCTAAGTGCTTCCAAAAAGAAACTGAAGAGAGCTTACATCAGCAACCTGACAGCACAGCTAAAAGCCCTAGAACAAAAGGAAGCATATATACCCAAGAAGAGTAGAAGGCAAGAAATAATCAAAATAAGGGCAGAAATAGACCAAATAGAAACAAAAAGAACCATTGAAAAAATCAACAAAACCAAGAGGTGGTTCTTTGAGAAAATAAACAAGATTGATAAACCCCTAGCCAGACTAACTAGAGGGCAAAGAGAAAGTATAAAAACTAACAAAATCAGAAAGGAAAGTGGAGACATAACAACTGAAACTGAGGAAATTCAAGAAATCATCAGATCCTACTACAAAACTTATACTCCACAAAATTGGAAAATCTGGAACAAATGGACAAATTCCTAGACAGATACAAGGTCCCAAAGTTAAATTAGGACCAAGTAAACCATCTAAATAACCCTATAACACCTAAAGAAATAGAAGAAGTCATCAAAAGCCTCCCAACCAAAAAAAGCCCAGGTCCAGATGGGTTCAGTGCAGAATTTTATCGGACATTTATTGCAGACTTAACACCAATACTCTCCAAACTATTCCAAAAGATAGAATCAGATGGAATACTACCTAACTCATTTTTTTGAGGCTACAATATCCCTAGTACCTAAACCACACAAAGACCCTACAAGGAAAGAGAACTTCAGACCAATCTCACTCATGAACATTGATGCAAAAATACTCAACAAAATCCTTGCAAACCGAATCCAAGAACACATCAAAACTATCATTCATCGTGACCAAGTAGGCTTCATCCCTGGGATGCAGGGATGGTTTAATATAAGGAAATCCATCAATGTAATCCACCATTTAAACAAACTCAAAAAACAAAACCACATGGCCATCTCACTACATGCTGAGAAAGCATTTGACAAAACTCAACACCCCTTCATGTTAAAAGTCCTGGAAAGAACTGGAATCCAAGGTCCATATCTAATCATAATAAAAGCAATATACAGCAAACCAACAGCCAACATCAAACTTAATGGTGGGAAACTTGAAGGAATCCCACTAAAATCAGGGACTCGACAAGGCTGCCCACTCTCCCCCTACCTATTCAACCTAGTACTGGAAATCCTGGGACTCGACAAGGCTGCCCACTCTCCCCCTACCTATTCAACATAATACTGGAAGTCCTGGCTGGAGCAATTAGACAGCAAAAGGAGATCAAGGGTATACAAATCGGAAAGGAAGACATAAAAACATCACTCTTTGCCGATGACATGATAGTGTACTTAAGTGACCCCAAAAATTCCACTAGAGAACTCCTACAGCTGATAAACAAGTTCAGCAAAGTGGCTGGATACAAAATTAACTCAAACAAATCAGTAGCCTTCCTATACTCAAAGGACAAACATGTGGAGAAAGAAATTAGGAAAAAGGTACCCTTCACAATCGTCACAAATCTATGAATTAACTTGGTGTGACTCTAACTAAGCAAGTGAAGGACCTGTATGACAAGAACTTCAAACCTCTAAAGAAGGAAATTGAGGAGGATCTCAGAAAATGGAAAGATCTCCCTTGCTCATGGATTGGAAAGATCAACATTTTCTTAGTTTTCAAGTGTCTTCCTCTTATTGGTTTTACACTTTGGTTCAAACCACGCTTTAGATGATGTCATATATTTTAAGCCTCAAATGCTTTAAAAGCCATCATATGCGTTTAGTAAAAAAAGAAAAAAAAAACCATAATGATCAGTTTGTACTTGTAAAAACTTACTTTTGCTGGTGGTTGATAATGTATGGATTGCTATTAAGTACAATTGGTTTATGTTATTGATCACATTTTTTTATTTCATGGGTGATTATCTATACTTGTGTCATATTGATCAATTTTAAAAATATTTAAGATTTCCTTTTCAGATGAATATATACTTAAAATTTTTAGGCCTCCAGAAGGGATTCATTCAGTTATCACTAAAAAAAATCCCTCTGTGGCCTTAGTAAAAATTTTTCAGTCACTATTTTGCATGGTGTTTTTATTGTGTATCATTTTCTATTAGTTTATCCTGAATTACCTGATGTTTATAAATCTAAATTTTATCTCTTAAAGACATCACATAATTCAATCATTAGAAAAATGCATTCTTTCAGTACTGGTTGTGACTGATAGAATGTAATCTATTACATTTCAAGCTAGCACTAATAAGGTGGTCTTTATATCTGCCATTGGTTTTCTATATGTCATGTCATTTTGATTCTGTATTCTCCCATGACAAGTCTTTTGTTGTAAATTGACATTTTAGTGTACAATTTTAGTTCTCTTGTCATTTCATTTTGAGTGTTGGGTTATGTTCTTAGTAGTTTTCAAAAATTTCCCTTGGCATTTAAATCTATTTTATTGCATTTTTTTCTAGAGGTACATATGCACAAAACACAGATGAGTCATTTCCATCATTTCTGAACCTCCACAATGATGAGTTATGCAAAGAGCTGTCAGACTTTAAATCTCTGCCATCTTTAGGGATTCAGGTGTTCTTTTATCACATGTTCATTTCCCAGATTTCCCTTTTGCCTGCAGTATTGTCTGCTCTATCTCAGAGTAACACCTCAACTTCATGTTTGTTTAGATTAATAGTAACAGAGTTACAAAAAATAAAAATAAAATGTGTGTTTCATTTCCTCTCTTGTCTATTACACTGTTAGACGCATAAAAATTATATCCACATGTAGTTGTATGTCCAGGAATTTAGTTCATTGTTATTAACCATAAAGTCATAAATCACAACAAATTTTGCTTCTATTACCAGTCTAAGTACCTTTATTATTAGTTTTCTATTTCTTTATGTGGATCATAAGAGCTTTATGATGTAATATCTATTTATTTGCTTTGATAAATAAAATTTTACGTGTCAACTTGACTGGAGCGCAGACTGACCAGAGTAAATAATATTTGTGGGTGTGTTTTTCAGTTTCTTTCCAGATGAGATTAGCATTTGTATCTGTAGACTGAGTGAAAAAGAATGCTTTCCCAAACCAAGTATAAACATCCGATGAGATCTCGAGAGGATAAGAGTTAGAGGAAATTTTCTTTTATTTTTCATGTCAGCATGAGAGAAGACTTTTACCATCTCCTGCCCTCCACTAAAATTTTAACCATTTGTCTTTAATATGCATGTAAATATTTTAATTCATTAATAATTTAATTTTGTTTAGGGGAATAGGGAAATGCACACATGCCCTTTAGTATAACTAGGAGGGAGGGGCAGCATTTGCGGTATAAATAAATAAATTCAAAAAAATCTTTCAGTTAATTTAGTTTTCAGGTAATGAATGATCAAAGAATTTTTTCCTTGTATTCATAGCTCTGATAGCTATTAGAAACAATTACTTTATGAAATTCTTAGGCAAATGGATGGATCTAGAAAATATCATCCTTGAGTGAAGTAACCCAGTCACAAAAGAACACTTATGATATGCAGTCACTGATTATTGGATACTAACCTCAAAAAGCTCTGAACACCCGAGAATCAACTCACAGGCCATATGAGGCTCAAGAAAAACAAAGGCCAAAAAATTTGGAAGCCTCAGTCCTTCTTAGGAAAACAAAACCATACGTGTATAGCACTCTCTCAGAGTGGGCTACATCTAGACCTTAAATCATTAATAACTCGAGAGCTAAGAAGATAGCCTTGTGGCAATTTTTGGTAGTTAAAAATAATTATGTTTAATCTTTACACACCAAGAAAACTTTGACTATTTCCATGTTACATTTTGTTTTACACATACTTTATGATCTTTGTAAATAATAAGATTTCAATGCATACTATCAAACCTTTAAAAAGTCAAGTATTGACAAAAATATATTCATATATATTTATGCTAAAATGTTTTAATAATCTGTATATGCATTTCTGTTTTTTTTTTTATATAAAGTTGTAAGAAAAAAATTGACCAAGAACTTTTGAGGGACTCCATTTAAATTATCAAACACACCTTCAATGCTTATCAATTGGTTGGAAATGGTGCTTTAGCCTTTACTTCCTCCTGTGAAGACCAGAGTTCAGCAAGTTATGAGAATTTAGGACCCTGTGAAGTCTCATTTTTACATATTCACTGATCTGGCATGTATACAGTGTTAGATATTTATATTTGACTAACTGTGGATAAATATACTTAGATTTATTACTTCTAAGGTTTTAAATATTTAACTCAGTTTATCTTTATTAATTCTTTAAGTCAAGAATGATTTAATTAACTCGGTGCTACACTCCTAACTTTTAAGATTTGCTTTGTTGCTAAGATAATGAGGGGACTGAATATTTTCCCACTGCTATCCCTCAGTCACTGATGGGCAGACTTTCATTGTTCTCATTTGAAATTAAGTACAATCTTCTTTTTACCATTTCTGTGTCTTTAAAGATCTGTAGAAAATGTATAACTTGTTTGCAGAAAAGATGGTTTTATACTTTATAATAATAGTTTATGGCTTTGAGATTTACTATAATGGCAATTATTTTATGTTGCATAAAAATAGTGAATACTGTAGAGTCTGGTGTCTTCATTCTCTGTTTTAGGTTGTGACATTAAATATATACATCATTTATCTAAAAATAATAAATTATATTCAGCTTTTTCATTTCTGTAATTTTTATATGAATTGTAAGTGGGATATAATCATTGTATGACTTTGTTTTTTATATATTTTCTTTTTCTATAATAATATTGAATATTCTTACCAAGTCCCTTTGCACTAGATCATTATATTGGATCTTACATGTGAACTGATCTTCATGATGTTAAAGAGTGTACTTCTGTCATTTTAAATGCCTATAGCATTAATTCCACAGTGCATTATATAAAAAAGGCAACCCTTATCTTCATCTTGACATTTACCAGGTACTTATTTTTACTTATTACCCTTTCAAAACAATCTAAATAAGTGTCTCTTGCATATAAAAATTTTGAATTTTTGTGACATAATCTTAAATGGATGTTTTCTTTCAATCACTGATAAACACACACACACACACACACACACACACACACACACACACACACACATATATATATATATATATATATATATATATATATATATATATTCCAGAACAGGAAATATATTTGCATTCATTTTGTAATAGAGAATTGAAATGATAATATTTCTTCATGTTTTGGTAAGATGAAGCATGTAGAGACTAATTCCCTCATCTATTACTGTGTTATCATATTTGGAAGATAAATTTTAATTCCCACCTATCACAGTGGACTGATTAGAGCAGTTCATTTATCTCCATATCCTCTGCTATACCCCTACCACTTGGTATTAATTGCATGATCTCTACAATTTTAAAGAACATGACATGTAAATTCTGTTCTGACATAACAGTTTCCTTTTGTCTCCTCTGTTACACGGTGAAGTTAATTCAGCATTTATTGCCAATCTTTCACTTACATTTTCTTTGTCATCTTTTCTTCCCCGAGTCTGTCCCCTTGCAAGTTCCTCAGAGAGCTTCACAGAAACAATAGTCTTTGAGTTCTGTCCAATTAGAAAAACAGGCTGTGCAGCTACAGTTGTGGTTTTCCTTCATGAAAGGCAGTAGTTTGATGAGATAATAATCATCCGTGCCAGTTTTTCGCCTTGAACATCTTGTAGTTGCTACTTGAATGTTTTTTTTTTTTTTTTTTTTTTTTTTTTTTTTTTTTTTTTTTTTTTTTTGGTATAGAATTTCTCAGCGGGGAAATCTAAAGCTAGGTGAATTCTTTTCTCTTTATATGTGACTTGATCTTCTCTGTGTGGTTGCACAAAGAATCCTTTTCTCCAATGATGCAGAGCAGAGTGAGGAGTCTGAGTCTGGCTCCTGCTCTCATATCCCAATCATTGCAGTACATTGAGCTCCATAGAGAGAGTACGTGGTAAGCAAGAGCCGGACGGGCACTGGGTGACTCTGTGTCTGGTGGAGGAAAATGAACTAAATGTGGGCAAAGAAGAAGTCGAGATCCTAAGAAGCCGAAAGGCAAAAATAAAGTCCTCGTATGCATTCTTTGTGCAAAGCTGCTGGCAGGAAGCCCCCAGATGCTTCTGTCAACTTGTCAGAGTTCTCCAAGAAGTGCTCAGAGAGGTGGGAGACCATGTCTGCTAAAGAAAAGGGGAAATTTGGAGATATGGCAAAGGCTGACAAGGGTCATTATGAAAAAGAAATGAAAACCTACATCCACCCCCAAAGTGGAGACCAAATAAAAAGTTCAAGGACCTCAATGCACCCAAGAGGTCTCCTTCGGTCTTTTCTTTCTTCTTCTTCTTCTTCTTCTCCTTCTTCTTCTTCTTCTTCTCCTTCTCCTTCTCCTTCTTCCCCTTCTCCTTCTCCCTCTCCCTCTCCCTCTCCCTCTCCTTCTCCCTCTCCCTCTCCCTCTCCCTCTCCCCCTCCCCTCCCCCTCTCCCTCTCCCCCTCCCCCTCCCCCTCCCCCTCCCCTCCCCTCCCCCTCCCCTCCCCCTCCCCTCCCCCTCCCCCTCCCCTCCCCCTCCCCCTCCCCTCCTCTCCCCCTCCCCTCCCCCTCCTCCTCCTCTTCTTCTTTTTGTTTTATTTTGTTTGTTTGTTTGTTTGTTTGTTTGTTTTTTCTGAGTACTACCTAAAAAATCAAAGGCAAGCATCCTGGCTTATCCATTGGTGATGTTGCAATGAAACTAGGAGAGATGTGGAACAACACTGCTGCGGATGACAAGCAGCCCTTTGAGAAGAAGGCCGCCAAGCTGAAGAGGTACAAGAAGGATATTGCTGCCTACCGAGTTAAAGGAAACCTGCTGCACTGGAAAAAAAAAGGCTGAAAAGAGCAAGAAAAAGAAAAAGAGGAAGATGAGGAGGAGGATGAACAGAATGAGGAAGAGGAGAAAGAAAAGGAAGACAAAGATGATGAAGGTACTGATGAAGAAGTTGGTTCTAGAGCAGTTGTTTTCCTTGTCTATAAAACCTTTAACCCTCCTGTACACAACTCACTCCTTTTAAAAAAATATGAAATGTAAGGCTGTGTAAATTTGTTTTTAAAGTGTATAGTGTCCTTTATTATTATTATTATTATTATTATTATTATTATTATTATTATTATTATTATTATTATTTTAGTTAACACACTAACGAATGTGTCTTTAGATAGCTTTCTCCTAGTGGTATTTTCAATAGCCACTAACCTTGCCTGGTACAGTCTGAGGGTTGAAAATTGTCTTGGAAATTTAAAGCAGATTCTTGTTGGTGCACATCACAAATTAGTTATATATGGGGACAGTAGTTTGGTTGGTTTTGTTGTTGTTGTTCTTTGATTGGTTTTGTTTTCTTTTGCTTTTATTTTGGTTTTCTTTTCATCTTCAGTTATCTCTCATATAGTTTACACGAAGATAATTGTTGTTCTATTAACTGAACACCACTCTGTAATTGAAAAAAAAAATGAGGCTCTTTTCTTGACATTCTGAACGTTTCTACCTAAACACATATTTTTATTTAAAAAAAAGAATCCTTTTCTCCATTTCAACATGTAACTTTACATTTTTTACAGACCAGTATTGATGATTCTTCTTCAAGTTTCTATTACATACACAGAATCTCCTATATAATACTTTCAGTAGGTATATTTGCTGTCATTCTTCCTTTTCAGGAAAATCCTCTATACATTTCATTATTTTTTTTCTATCTCATTGCTTTGCTTTTCTCCCCTGGGTACTCAAATTATTGATATATTTATTTATCTTCACCTGCCTTTTAGATGCAACAGTTACTTGCTTAATTTATTTTAAATTATTTATTACATTATACTCATCATTATTATTTTCTTTAATCTATAGCCTCAATGTTTCATTTTCTATCTGAAAATATATTCTTTTCATCAGAATTTCATATTTAATATAGTACTATTTATATTAGGAATTTTGACAAGAAAAGAGTCTGTAAACAGTACTGGGGAACAATAGGTTACCAGTGCTCGCTTTGAGCTCTATGGCTTAAGAACATAAAGAACAAAACAATATTTGCTTAAGGTGATGACAAGAAAAGAAAAGGCATTTTAGATAGGCACTATAAGGTTAACTAGATTGAAGAAGGAAACTTTTAGACATAGAACAATTTTCTAATAATGGAACTAGCTACACACTACATGGCTTGGAACCATAACTAAGGGTGATAAAGTAATGAAGAAAGGACAGACACCAAGACATAAGTACAGAAAGGCCTTGATTAGTTAGGTCTGGCCTATTTGCTGGAAAAGCCACAGCATACCAGAAACACAGAAGCACAGATGAACAGGAAGACATGTTATTCCATATAACTGAATGAGAAGATTACTAGTATTGGTAGGAACAGTCTCTGTAGGAGAGTAGTCTTTGTGAAGAAGTCTTCAGTATGCAAACATCTGACAGAAAGTTACACTCAACGTTATTTGTACACATAGTACACATATTCTCCTGGAACAGAGCAAGGCTTTGCCATTCATCAGATCCTGCCAACATAAATAGAACATATTCTCTCTGGATTTCACTCCCTCTCTATAAGATTGGTAGTTTTAAGTTCTAAGTAGAGATCAAGATCTGAGATCTTGGTCTTGTGAAAACCCAGAGTCCACACATAACATACATTAAACACCAAGCACATGACCTAGCATATAAAGAAACACATAGAATTATGGCCATCTTCTTTCTTTGTTGTTTTGTGTAGTGCTTCATTAGGATATGCACTTTTTCAATGACATTCAGATGTCATTTGAAAAAAAAAAAGATGTGTTTGAAATTTCCCAGTAAGGACCAGTTTTAACTTTTTTCCTTCATGGAAGGACGTTGGGCCACTGCTTCACTTTCAAGAAGTGTACTTTTTTTTTTTTTGCCTTCACTCTATTCTGTATCGAAAGGATTCAAAATCTGGAGACTTTGGCTTGTTTATGAACATTATCTTCTTTATTTCTATTGACTTATTTTCTGAGTTCTCTATAGAAAAAATATTCTAAAATTTAGGCAGACATATATCTCAGGTTCTTCTTCCAATATCCACATGAACCTTCTGTGTAATGGAAATGAAAAGGGCAATTGTCTACATGTATATATCACATCATTCTACTCTCCAAATTTACATACCCCAAATTTTACTCAATAATCATGTAAAGTGTAACATTAAAGATTAAGTTATTCAGCAATTATTGCTTATTCATTTCATATGTTTTAATAATTTCATACATGCGCACAATCACCCTCTCTCATTCCCGTTTCACGCTGTCTGAACCCCTTCTTCTTACCAACAAGTCCCACCTTTTCCAGTACAATGTGACACACTAGGCTGATTAGAATTACTTGGATGGGAATGATTCGGCGTTATTTGATGGAGCATTGGCAAGACAGCATTGGGTACATCACTAAAGAAAATTAGTTTGTTTTTCTTAGAAACCATCAACTGCCAATAGCTCCTCAGTGAAGAGTGGGGTTATATCTCCAGTACATACTTGTTGTGGAAGCCAATTAACACTATTCAAACCAACATGCAGTGGTGTGTGTATTCCTTGCTACCTGCTCCAGTGTTCTGGATTCCCAAATGAATGATACACACACACACACACACACACACACACACACACACACACACAATCTTATATTTTAATATGTCTTAAACAGTTCAATGGTTGTGCCACTTCCAAACCTCCATGAGCCTAACACAATCCCTTCTGATATTCCTGAGTTTACTTAACAAAAACCTATATTCCATCTTGTCTGCCTGAAATCTGAAATCCTCTTGGGCCATGGTCCCTGACTTTTTAAGTGATGACCATGTCCTCTTATGCATCTTTCAGGCCTCCTGCCTCCTTCCTCTCTAGCATGGTGGCTATCTCTCTTCCTGTGCTTTCCTCAGTCCTTTGCCCAGGAATCCTAAAAGTCTTACCTCTTTCTCACTGCCCAGCCATTGGCCTATGGCAACTTTATTTACCAATCAAAACCAACTGGGTTCAGGGACCCTTAGCATCTTACTTGCTGACATGTGGCTTTTTTGTGCAAATTTTGGCACTCATTAGCATAACATAAGCATTAGACCAAATAATAACACATACTTAACTATTAATTACCTTGGTCTTGTACAGACCTTATGCAGATCATCATTGCTTCTGTGAACTCATTGGTACAAAAGACACGTTATGACTAGAAAACAATAGATAACATTTTCTCCATCATTATACTCTTATACATTTTCAGGCTTTCTTTGAACCTTGGATGGAGTCATTTAGGTGCCATTTGTGCATGGTGGTTTTGTCAGCTTGATTCAAACATAGGCATGTCTGAGAAGAGATAATCTCAGTTGAGGAATGCCCTGCACCAGAATGGCCTTTGGGCATATCTGTGGGACATTTTCTTGATTTCGAATGGATGTGAGAGGTCCAAACCTACTTCAGGTCTTACCTCTAAGAAAGTGGTCCTTGGTTAAATAAGTAAACTAAACAGCTTATGGAGAACAAGGCATTAGGCAGTTCTTCCCCACACCCATCCCAAGATTTCTGCTTCTGCTCTGATTTACATTTTTTCCCTGAATTATCTCAGTGATGGTCTGTATCAACTAGGCCAAATAAATGCTTTCATGAACAAATTGCTTTTGGTGAGGGTTTAATCACCACAACAAAGAAACAAACTATGACACATTATTTAGTTCATTCTGACCAGTTATAAGTCTCACCTTTAACCATTCTCTATTAAAATGGAAGCCTCTCTTACTGAGGAAGGCTGAGAGCAGCTCTAATCTATGAATATAAAGATACATATTTAGAAGACAGTTTTGCAGTATTCCATTTAGCATTATAAAACAATACCCCCGTCACACATTACAACCTATGACCTTCAAAGCTATTGGCTAGGTTTATAGTAGTGGGTATTAATTTCTTCCTGTAAAGGAGGATTTAAAATAAATGAGAAAATTGTTGGTAATATCCACAAGATGTTCATGGCACTATTTTTGCGGTGGGCATGTCTTACCTGGCAGGTTAGTGTTGAAGACAGTTCATTTAGATTTTTAAAGATAGTTGAGTATTGAACAAAGAGCTTTCTCCCTATGTGCCTATTGATCATAGGGATAGTTCAAATGTTTAGTTTCTTCCTCATATGCTTTTATTTTGATGATTATCATAATGGGAATAGAGAAGACAAAACTTACTCCATATTGAATTGAAAGGGTGAAGGCACTTAGGCTTCATTGCCTTGCTGGACTAATCCAATATCAAACTGTGACAACAGCTGGCAAGGTGGAAGATACCCTGGGAATATTTTAGGAAGCTCAAATGAAATGTCTTTCCTTCAATGTGATAGATGTTGTCTATAGATTCCTTCAGTAAAAATTGTCTCTTTTGATATGATTTAAATACTTAATCTCTGTACTATACTGTCTGGACTAAACATGCCCTTCCCTTTTATTCATTTTACCTATAGTTGAACAAAAAGTGTTCATTCTACCAGCATTTAAATATTGAAGTGCTCTGTGTTCCATGTAGCCCTGTCTTCATTTTCTGTGGATAATATAGTATATAATTATGTAACCTAATCCTGCACTGTATTTACAGTCTCCTCAGATAGAAAGGTGTTGCATTATGCCAAATGAATCATGTAAAACATGCACAGATTCTTTGTTAATTGCTCAATTGTCAGGTACTAAAAGTCAGAGGAATGAAAGGGCATAATAGTTTGATATTTGCAAGATCCAGATTTTCTATGGGTTCATAACCTTCTAAAATAAATATATTCACTGACCAAATTGAGACCACAGCTGTGCAGACTGTAAGATTGAGTGCATTCTGAATTTCCATCTCTTCTCTATTTCCAAAGATTGCTGTATAGTTGTTGTAGGCAGTGCTCCACTTGGTTTCAGAATAAAATGGCAGTCTATTATCTATGAGTGACTAGAAATGGCAGCTGGTGATAGGAGGTAAGGAAAAAGAAGAGAGGAAAATCAGAGCAAGTCATACAATAATAATTTGTTGGGAGTGACTGCTCGATTATAGTAGCCTGGTTTCTCTATTAGAAAATAAAAATTAGAGGAAATTATATCAGATAAAAGATTGAGAGAATGAGAAATATATTTCTAGATTTCTAAGATATATCCAGATTGGATTAAAGAAAATACCAAACACAAATCCAATAAGCTAAGAATTCTGAATACCTGATGCTAAATCAGAGAATTACCTGGATGTAATTGTAATGGTATTCTTATTGAAATTCTATAATCTCTATATAACTAACTGCCTGCTAGTATCTCACAATACTCTCAAGTTATCATACCTTAAGGAGAAAATATTACTTTGGAGTCAATACTTGAAAAATGAAAAGAAAGCAACAAGACAGAACCCATACCACATTGGAGAAATATTTACCATTCCTTCCTGTTACCATATGCAAAGCTTTATTTGGTTCTCTAATTCCATGAAAGTCAATGTCTGTTGAGCATGGTCAGTCAGATAGAGAGGCAATACAAACACAAGGTTTTCCTGCGATGCAATTGATAGAGCTAAGCTAAGCTGGAAATAACTTGGACCTATGAGTACTGAATTTTCATCTGTTATATGTTACTCTTTTGTGACCTCTAAAATGAAAATAATCTGACAGTGTTACTTTTAAGTTTTCAACAGAAATCACCATTAGTAGAGAACTTAAACATGAATGGTAAAGCCTTTTTATTTCAAGTATTTCCTTGCTAACGGCAACAGCTTTGGTGTTTTACTTTGCTGGAGTGATACAGTCTCAAAAGAGTGAAGTTCTATACCACACAGAACAATATACAATGAATTCAAAATTGCAATGAAGGTTGAACCCAACTTGTTCCAATACTGATAGCTTCCAATCTCTCAATTTTCTAAAACTGGCTTCCTGGTTTCTGTTATTAGAACAATACTTAAAGAAGAGCAGGAAGCTACATTTTAATATCCTTTCCCCCTTAGAATTCACCTAATTTACTAGAACCACATAAAGTAGACCTAAACAGAAAAAAAGTAAATAAGAGGGGAAAAATTTCCAATTGGTACTCATAATGTTCCTCTTTAGTTTGGTTTAGTGAGAGATATTTTATGATGTGCTCTTCAGCTTGTGTGAGTTTGAGAACACTGGGAAAAAAGCATGGGTTCATTTATACTGTGCTTGATTTTAGTGTTGAGTTGCCAAAAATTAGAATTAATGTTCCTTAGTATTATCTTAGTGTTGTCTGAAGAATTGTCTTGAATGCCTTGATTGATCTGACAAGGACAATTAAAATTGCGGGCAGCACCTTCAGATTTAAAAGTATGCATTTCAGAAGGAAGTTTACTCTCAGCTTTTGATCCCTTGGCCTTGGCTCTCTTAAACAGGGCTAGTTTGTCCTGCTGTTCTTGCTCCTGCTGGTTGATTCCTGATATCAGAACCAGCGTTTTTGAACTGTCATTGTTAAATAAGAACTGGTGGTTCTCTGGGAACTTTCTAGGCTTCCAGTGCTAGACTGGGACTACTAGAGCAGCCTCCTTCTTCTTCACCTCCAATCCCATTTCAGAACTAATCTGACAGTTGAGTGTCTCAGCATTTAGAACTGAGTACCAGGCTTTCAGTGTGGCATGAGAATATGCTTTGTCAATTCTTACTAACTTTGAAAGTCAATTAATAAATTCTCTCTTCATGAATCTTGATAAAACATCCACTAAACCAAAGATCAATAAGTCACAAATTAAGGGCCAGGTATTGTTCCTATAATAGTCACTGGGATGTTAGCTAAGATGAAAAACTCCATAGCCATATCCAAGAACTATAGAATACAATTCTATTGAGATACAAGTCAGAACGCTTTCTGAAAGTAACAATACAAGAATGAGGGACAAACAATTACAGCGAAAACAAGAATAACCCAAAACCATTGGGCTCTACATGATGCTTGATTCCACCAGTGAATGAGTTAACAGTTTTGAAAGTATATGTATACTGGGTTTGAATATATGAGTAAATATATTTGAAATAATATGGATAATGTGAACTAGATTTCAAGGGCCAGAAAAATTACAAATAAAGCACAAAGTGAGCCCTGAATTGTTGAATTAGACTAAGACATGTCATGATAAATATTTTTGGGCTTTTAAAATTACAACATTAAAACTTTTTTTTTTTTTAAGATTGGCAAATCTCCAAAAAATATTCTTGTGTCATAGCTAAGGTCTAGAAAATTTTCACCTCATTTAAAAGTACTATACCTAGGTGCCAGATACCAGGTTTTAAATATTCTTCTTCCTTTTTTCTCTTGATCTGATAAATCTTTCATACTTTACCGAGTGATATTCTCTAATTAAAATAACTATTTTCGTTACTTTTGTATTGCTGCAATCATAATACCTAACAGAATCAACCAAAGTTCCAGAGGGATTCAGTCTATGGTGGCAAAGGGAAGCATGTGCAGCATCTCAGCTTGAAATGAGGATCTGTGATGTAAACAATTTACATTTTGATGGAACAAGAAACAGAGAGAGCCAGAAACCTTGCACTGCTCTTCTAAGTCCAACCCACATGACCTACTTCTGAAAGTTTCCAGGACCTCCTAAAATATTACCAATGGGGGAACAGAAATTGAAAACATAAACTTATGGGGGATGTTTTGGATTCAAACTTTTGCAAGAATCAGGAAATTTGGAAGGAATGGCTGATTTTGAGTTTATAGATGGTTATATAGATAGATAATTAAGGGTCAAAAATGCAGCTATACAGAGCTCAGTGTTTACTTTCAAACTCTTCATTGCTGCAGTTGTTGTCTGACAAGTCCAGAAATTACTTAATATTCCTATCTCAAACTTTCTAGAGAGTTGTAGTGACTCACTTCTAAGAAAATTTCTTTGTATATGGAAAGATTATTAGCTTCCAGTAAAAATTCAAGTATACACATCTCTGTTTATTCACTAAAGTAAGTTACACATAGCTTAGGTAAAGATCACTAGAAATAAGAAAATATTGAAGCCCTGTGTACTGGCTAGTTTTGTATGTCAGCTGAACAAATGCTAGAGTCATCAAAGAGAAAGAAACCTCAGTTGAGTAAATATTCTAAATTAGTAATAAACATGGGAAGACCCAGCCTACAGTGGGAGATTGTGGTCCTGGATTCCATAATAAAACATGCTGAACAAACAATGGGACATAGGTCAGTAATCAGCTTCTGCCTCTATGTATCTATCTGCTGTGCTTAACTTCCTGTCCTGACTTTCTTCAGTAATAATCTGTGATCTGTAAGTGTAAGCCAAAAATGGCTACACTGAAGTTATAATTTCTATGTAGTCCAAACTTATTCATGATGATCATGATGTTTTTACTGCAGCAATAGAAACCCTAACTAAGACTCGCTGATATGATGGAATGAGAAGATGACATCACATCTTCAAATATACACTCCCTACATCCTTAATATTATCAACCATAAACAAAACTGAAAGTATCAATATCATAAGACACACACACACACACACCCACCCACACACACACACACACTGAGAAGCTGTCACACAGGGAAGCAGAAGGGACAGAGCTAATAAACATAATTTAGTATCCTGAACCCGATCCTAGAATACCAAAGTATGTTTGTGCTTAAAAAAAAGTATACACAAAGCAGTTCTGTAGTATAACAGTATTGCATCAAAGCTAATTATTCCTCCTCCTATCCCTCCTTTTTCTCCCCTTCCTTCTGTTCCTTCCTCATTCTCTCCTCTATTCTCCCTCTCTACCCGACCTCTTCTCTGTAAAATCTAGTCTCATTTTGTAACCCTACCTATCCTGGAACTCACAGAGATCTGCCATCTTCTACCTAGTTAATTTTATTCTTAAAGGTCGATGTCACCATGTCCAGCTAAAGAGCTAAGTGTTTAATTCTGGTAAATGTACACTTTTCTTGAAATCTGCCACCATTTTTTAAAGTGCCTTAAAAGAGCTATCTTAAATAATGGAATTAATTTTCTAACTTTTTTTTTTTTAAACAAGAAGACTGAGCTCAAGTTGTCATCACGGTAACATTATCCTGAAAGTTCTCATCCTGGCTTCCTCTTTCTTTTATAAAGCCCCCACCCCTGTAAGTGACAAGCAGAGGTGAAAAGGAAATTTATAAGGATGCAGTAGCATCAGATTTCTCATGGACACTAATTATATCAGATTAAGATTCCTTCCCTGAATTCATTTGATCTTCATTTTTCCTTTAAGGTTCTATCTCCAAATGGGACCACATTATGGTCCAGGGCTTCAACATATAAAGTTATGGAAAACACATTCAGTTAATAACTTCTCTGTATTACATTTGTAATTCTGTGTAAATATGAAAGTTATTGTGAGAAATGGAATGGAAATAGAAGATAATAATGTCAGTGGAATCCTTATGATGTTTCTCCTAATCAGTATAAGTTAAACTGATTCGTTGCTATTTATAATATCCAAATAATGTACTTAACATTTGGTTGTGACCAATCTTACTTTCATAAACATTAATATAGCCATAAGTATTTTTATGTGTGGCAATATAGCAGAAACACGGTTTTAGCTGTGAAGCATATAACTTGCTAATAGAAAAAACTAAGAATTGACATTTTTATTAATGCATTATAAAATGTTATATGTATACCAATAAATAGACCTCAATGAGGCGACGGGTTGCAAAATCCTATTTTGACAGTAGTCCAGCATATCAAGGTCAGGGGAAAAATGTGCTAACCATTTAAGAGAGAAAATTTTTTGAAGAAGTTTGCTTCTGATCTCTTTTCATCTACTATAAAAAAACCACCAAATGCATTCAAGTAAAAATGCAAACTAACCAATTTCAGTGGTTTGTTAATAACTGGTCTGTAGTGAATTAAACCTGAATTCATTCTGTTATATGTTTTTGGCAGCTTGAAACTCTATATATTTTAGTTTTGCTCTACTCCCTAAATGCAGATTGCTTGATGGTGTGTAAGAGAGCTAATTAGATATAAATACCAACCAGCACCCAAATAACAAGGATCATAATGATCATACAGTGAACAGCTGTGCCATTCAATAAATTGGTTTCTTTTCTAATACTGCCCCAATTCAAACATTTTCCAGCTCCAAAAATGTGTTTCCCTTCATAGGACAGATTCATTTTTTTTAAAATCCTGCTAATGCAGGAATTCAGAAGGGCAGAAAAATTTTGTAAAGTTTTGTTATAAAACCTAGAAATGTATTTATTATGCTGTCTCTGATTTTGTGAGTGATCATATACAGTATAAGAGTACTGCTTATAAGGTACATACAAGAAGAAAGTAACAGATTTATAGTAAATAGTCATCTATGCATATGAACTGTATGCAGTTTGGTTCTTTTGCTTTAAATATATTTATTTATTTCTAGTTTATTTTTGGAGTGTCTAGACTTATGTGTGTATAACACATGTGTAGAATGCCAAGAAAGGGCAGCAGATCTCATAGTACTGGAGTTTCAGGTGGTTGTGAACTGCCATATGGGTTCTGGGAACCAGATTCTGGTCAAAACCAGCAACTACTGTTAACTACTAAGCCATTTCCACTTAGTTCAGATTTTCACCATTTTCTGTTTTGATCTATAATTTAAAATGGTAGGAGTGCTTCAATATTACTTTATATTTTATTTCAGTCTATCATTTTTACTGCCTATTTTGTACCTAGTACAAAGTGAAAATAAACACAAGAGAAATTGTGCATCCTTCAGTGAGCTTACAGTATATTATAGGGCAGAGACACATTTCCTTTATATTATTTAATCAAGTAAGTATAGATTATGATTTTCTGTGGAAGAACAAAAACCAATTTAGGCATTGTAAAAAGTCCTTGAGAACTAGATTGTTACCTGAGATAAATACATTAGGAAAAAGTTCTCTGAGGAAGTAATATGTTAACCGAGACAAAGTTAAGGTTAAGAAAATGAGCAACTTTATGATTTTGCACAGAAAACAGCAGAAATCCATGGGACACACTTTATGACCATGTATTTCAAGCCTGTTTTGAAGGGAATGTCTTTCAACTTGTAGTTTGAATACAGGGCTTCAGTGTCTCACTACCTTTGCAAAGGCCCATCATAATGAGAGTTGAAGCATCAGAGCTAAAAGAGGAATATAATGTTAAGAACATTGAAAGACTAGGAAAATCTTATAAGAGGAAACAAAATTTTACAATCTGAAAAGCAGGTGTATGACTAGAAACTGATTTGGTACGTCTAAGCCAGTAGTTCTTAACCACTAGATCATGACCTTCTCACAGGCTCACCTAAGACAATTGGAAAAAGCAGATATTAATTTACATTATGATTCATAGTAAAATTACAGTTATGAAGTATTCATGAAAAGAATCTTATGGTTGGGGGGTCACCAAAAACATGAGGAACCATATTCAATATAGCAGTATTAGAAAGGTCAGAATGTCTGATCTAAGCCTAGAAGTTTCAGAAGTCAAGAAGCCACCAGATTTTACTCAGGGAAGTATATATAGCATAGATATACAATATAATAAGGGTACTTCCAAGAACCCCTGAAAAGTGGATGGGATGCTAAAAGCAAGAACATTATTTCTTCAAGTTTCCTTTAATTTATCTGGAGTTAGAATCCAAACCCTTGTTTGCTGCATTTAAATGGTAAACTACCCTTTTCATATCAATGGGGAAATAACGGAAGTTAATTTTCAAGAGGAGATAGAATTAAGACTCTCTAGAATAAGAAATACTCAGAAAACCCACAGACGGAGCCACTGTATTAATAGAGGGATTATATTAAAGTTCACATGTTGAATATTAACAGCCTCATAAATCTACTAAAATTTCAGAATGCTGGTAGCCAGCCTTGTTCCTCAAAAGTGATTAGAAATTTCAAGTGTCCCAGCCCCAAGGAAAGAATTTACCCAGATCATATATCTGTGAAGCCACGGTCAACAAAGTTCATTTGGCTCATGTAGCTTCTGATATGCTCTTTAGAGGATAAACTATGAAGTGCCAGTCAAAGATAACAAAACAGCTAATAAATGTCTCCTATATAAAAGATAAATATCAAAACAAATAGATATAAACAGGCAACATGTAAGAAAGAGCTACTGAATTTTATACATGGTTATTTTCAACCTAGTTCTGTAGAAATAATGGGAATATCAACCTATGAAAGAAAAACATTTTGTAAAAAGTATAAATAAATAAGAAACACTAAAAGAAGAATAATGAGCTTTTGAAACTTAAACGGGATCCCCAAAATAAGTAACATCAAAATATTAGAAATTAAAAGATTAAATTTGAGACAGACTACAAAGAAAAAATACTTAGGCTGAGAAAGAGAAATTTGATACAAAAATGTGAAATAGGAAAACCAACCCAAAAGATCCAAAACATAAATAACTATAGTTACATAAAGACAGAACATAGCCTCACCCCAATTTTACACCAACCAAATATCTACTTCAACTAAATTTCCAAGGTCTAAGGGCCTATCAAATACCTAGCTCAGAATATAAAAGCCAACCCTTACTGGACAAATCAAAATAAAATTTTAGATGAATAGAAAAGTTTTATGAAGATAAGAAGATACTTCAGGCAATGGATTAGACCTCATGAATAAGACCAAAGCTAGAAGAAAATGTCTCAGTGACATAAACACTCTCACATAAAAACATTTGTCAGCTTGGAGTACTGATTACTAAATTATCAGTAAAGAATAACAAGAACATTACAAATACACAGCATCTCAAAAGTGTGCTACCCATATAACTTTCCTGGGAAACAACTAACAATAGACCTTTTTTTTTTTTTTTTTTTTTTTTTTTTTTTTTTTTTTTTTTTAAACGACTTTATTTTACAAAACAAATGTAAATGTACAGATTTTAAATATTTTTTGCTTAAAATTATACATATTTGTCAGTACTGTTTTTTAAGACATTAAAATAATTTTTACATAAAACCATGTGGATATATGTTTTTAGTCAGTACTTGATTTTTTTCAAGGGCTTGACAGTATGCATTGAAAACCTAATAGTTACAATAAGCGTAAAGTACATGCAAAACAAAACGCAACATGGAAATAGTCAAAGTCTTCTTGTTTTGTAAATATATTTTTTTGGTTTTCTTTATTTCCTGGACTTCATACAGTCTGTGAGTTGTTTCTGGGGGAGTGCAAGCCTCTGGGGTTAGCATTCCACTATCAGTGAATGCATATTATATCTGTTCTTTGTGACTGGGTTATCTCACTCAGGATGATATTCTCTAGATGCAGCCATTTTCTTAAGAATTTGGTTAAGTCATTGTTTCTGGTGGCTGAGTAGTATTCCATTGTGTATATGTACCACAATTTTTGTATCCATTCATCTTCTGAAGGACATCTGGGTTCCTTCCAGCTTCTGGCTATTATAAATAGAGCTGCTATGAACATTGTGGTGCATATATCTTTGTTGTGTATTAAAGTGTCTCTGGGGTATATGCCCAGAAGTGGAATAGCTGGGTCTTCAGGTAGTACTATATCCAATTTTCTGAGGTATCGCCAGACAGATTTCCAGAGTGGTTGTATTAGCTTGAAACCCCACCAACAGTGGAGAAGTGTTCCTCTTTCTCCGCAGCCTCGCCAGCATCTGCTGTCATCTGAGTTTTGGATCTTGGCCAATCTGACTGCTGTGAGGTGGAATCTCAGGGTTGTTTTGATTTGCATTTCCCTGATGGCTAAGGATGTTTAGCACTTCCTCAGGTGTTTCTCGGCCATTTGGTGTTCCTCAACTGAAAACGATTTGTTTAGCTCTGTACCCGATTTTTTAATAGGGTTATTTGATTCTCTTGTGTCTAGCTTTTTGAGTTCCTTGTACACCTTGGATATTAGGCCTCTATCTGATGTGGTGTTGGTAAAGATCTTTTCCCATTCTGTTGGTTGCCGTTTTGTTTTCTTGACGATGTCTTTAGCCTTACAGAAAGTTTGCAATCTCATTAAGTCCAATTTGTTAATCTTTGACCTTAGAGCTTGAACCATTGGTGTTTTGTTCAGGAAATTTTCTCCTGTGCCTATGTGTTCTAAGGTTTTCCCTACATTCTCATCTAATAATTTCACTGTATCAGGTTTAATGTGGAGATCTTTGATCCACTTACACTTGAGCTTTGTACAAGGAGATAAGAACGGGTCTATTTTCATTCTTTTGCATGTTGAGTGCCAGTTGGACCAGCACCATTTGTTGCATAGGCTGTCCTTTTTCTATTGAATGTTTACTGCTCCTTTGTCAAAAATCAGGTGACCATATACATGAGGGCTCATTTCTGGATCATCTATTCTATTCCATTGATCCACATGCCTATTTCTGTACCAGTACCATGCAGGTTTCAGCACAATTGCCTTGTAATATAGCTTGAGGTCAGGGATAGTGATTCCCGCAGATGTTTTTTTTTTTTTGTTGCTGAAGATGGATTTCGCTATTCTAGGTCTTTTGTTGTTCCATATAAAATTGCACATTGATCTTTCCAATTCCATGAAGAACTGTGTTGGAATTTTGATGGGGATTGCATTGAATCTGTAGATTGCTTTTGGTAGGATGGCCATTTTTAAGATGTTGATTTTTCCAGTCCATGAGTATGGGAAATCTTTTCATTTTCTGAGATTCTCCTCAATTTCTTTCTTTAGAGGTTTGAAGTTCTTGTCATAAGGGTCCTTCACTTGCTTAGTTAGATTCACACCAAGGTATTTCATAGTTTTTGTGACGATTGTGAAGGGTACATTTTCTCTAATTTCTTTCTCCACATGTTTGTCCTTTGAGTACAGGAAGGCTACTGATTTGTTTGAGTTAATTTTGTATCCAACCACTTTGCTGAACTTGTTTATCAGCTGTAGGAGTTCTCTGGTGGAATTTTTGGGGTCACTCAAGTACACTATCATGTCATCGGCAAAGAGTGATATTTTTATCTCTTCCTTTCCGATTTGTATCCCCTTGATCTCCTTTTGTTGTCTAATTGCTCCAGCCAGGACTTCCAGTATTATGTTGAATAGGTAAGGGGAGAGTGGGCAGCCTTGTCGAGTCCCTGATTTTAGTGGGATTGCTTCAAGTTTCTCGCCATTAAGTTTGATGTTGGCTGTTGGTTTTAGTATATTGCTTTGATTATGTTTAAGTATGGGCCTTGGGTTCCTGTTCTTTCCAGGACTTTTAACATGAAGGGGTGTTGGATTTTGTTGAATGCTTTCTCACCATCTAGTAAGATGACCATGTGATTTTGGTCATTGAGTTTGTTTATATGGTTGATTACGTTGATGGATTTCCTTATGGTAAACCATCCCTGCATCCCAGGAATGAAGCCTACTTGGTCATGATGAATGATCGTTTTGATGTGTTCTTGGATTCGGTTTGCAAGGATTTTGGTGAGTATTTTTGGATCAATGTTCATAAGTGAGATTGGTCTGAAGTTCTCTTTCCTTGTAGGGTCTTTGTGTGGTTTAGGTACGAGGGTTATTTTAGCCTCAAAAAATGAGTTGGGTAATACTCCATCTGATTCTATCTTTTGGAATAGTTTGGCCAGTATTAGTGTTATATCCTAAATAAAAGTCTGATAAAATTCTGCACTGAACCTGTCTGGACCTGGACTTTTTTTGGTTGGGAGGCTTTTGATGACTTCTTCTATTTCTTGAGGTGTTATAGGGTTATTTAGATGGTTTACTAGGTCCTGGTTTAACTTTGGGACCTTGTATCTGTCTAGGAATTCATCCATTTCCTCCAGATTTTCCAATTTTGTGGAGTATAAGTTTTTGTAGTAGGATCTGATGATCTCTTGAATTTCCTCAGTTTCAGTTGTTATGTCCCCACTTTCCTTTCAGATTTTGTTAATTTGTATACTCTCTCTTTGCCCTCTAGTTAGTCTGGCTAGGGGTTTATCAATCTTGTTGATTTTCTCAAAGAACCAACTCTTTGTTTTGTTGATTTTTTCAATGGTTCTTTTTGTTTCTATTTGGTCTATTTCTGCCCTAATTTTATTTCTTGCCGTCTACTCTTTTTGGGTATATCTGCTTCCTTTTTTTCTAGGCCTTTTAGCTGTGCTGTCAGGTTGCTGATGTGAGCTCTCTCCAGTTTCTTCTTGGAAGCACTTAGGGCTATGAGTTTTCCTCTCAGTACTGCTTTCATTGCATCCCATAGGTTTGGGTATGATGTGTTTTCGTTTTCATTAAATTCTAGAAAATCCTTAATTTCTTTCTTTATTTCTTCTTTGACCCTGCTATCGTTTATCAGAGCGTTGTTTAGTTTCCATGTGTATGTGGGCTTTTGGTTGTCTTTGTTGTTGTTAAGGACCATGGTGATCTGAGAAGATGCATGGGAGTATTTCAATCTTCTTATATCGATGGAGGCTCGTTCTGTGTCCAATTATGTGGTCAATTTTCGTGAAGGTGCCATGGGGTGGTGAGAAGAAGGTGTATTCTTTTACTTTGGGATAGTATGTTCTGTATATATCTATTAATTCTAGTTGGTTCAAAGTCTCTGCTAGTTTTGCAGTGTCCTTGATCAGTTTCTGTTTCCCTGATCTGTCCATTGGTGAGAGTGGGGTACTAAAGTCTTCCACTAATATTGTGTGGGGTGAAATCTATTTTTTGAGCTTTAGTAGGGTTTCTTTTATGAATGTGGGTGATTTTTTATTTGGAGCATATATGTTAAGGATTGAGAGTTCCTCCTAACAAATTTCCCCTGTAATGAATAAAAAGTTTCCTTCCTTATCTTTTTTGATAACTTTTGGTTGGAAATTTACTTTATTAGATATTAGAAGAGCCACTCCAGCTTGCTTCTTGGAGCTGTTTGCTTGGAAGTTTTTTTTACCACCCTTTTCTTCTGAGATAGTGTCTGTCTTTGTCTCTGAGATGAGTTTCCTGTATGCAACAAAAGGCTGGATTTTGTTTATGTATCCAGGCTGATAGTCTATGTCTCTTTATTGGGGGGTTGAGACCATTTATGTTAATAGATATCAAGGAATAGTTGTTTCTGTTTCTTGCCATTATTGCTTTTGTGGGTTGAGTTGTGTCTGTGTTTTTTTCTTCTTTTAGTTTTCCTGTTTAGGGGTTTTCTTGTTCTTACTAGGCTGTATTTTCCCTCATTGTATTAGGTTTTCTACCTATAATTTGTTGTAGTGCTGGTTTTGTGGTCAGATATTGTGTGAATTTTGATTTGTCTTGAAATATCTTCGTCTCTCCATCGATGGTGATTGATAGTTTTGCTGGGTATAGCAGCTTGGACTGGCACTTGTGCTCTCTTAAGGAGTGTATGATGTCTCTCCAGACTCTTCTAGCTTTCATAGTTTCTGTTGAGAAATCGGGTGTGATTCTGATTGGTCTGCCTTTATATGTTACCTGACCTTTTTCCCTTACTGCTTTTAGTATTCATTTTTACTTTGGGCACTTGATGTTTTTACTATTATGTGTCGGGAGGTATTTCTTTTCTGGTCCAACCTATTAGGAGTTCTGAAGGCTTCTTTTATGCTAGTGGTTATCTCATTCTTGAGGGTAGGGAAGTTTTCTTCTATGATTTTGTTGAAGATATTTACTGTGCCTCTTAGTTGATACTCTTCTCCCTCTTCTATTCCTATTATCCTTAGGTTCGGTCTTCTCATTGTGTCTTGGATTTCCTGGACATTTTGGGTTAGGAGCTTTTTGTTTTTTGCATCTTCTCTGGCTGTTTTGTCTATGTTTGCAATGTTGTCTTCTGCCCCAGAGATTCTCTCTTCGATCTCTTGTAATCTATTGGAAATGCTTGCTTCTGTGACTCCTGATTTCTTTTTTTGGTGTTCTGACTCTAGGGTTATCTCTTTTAGTGTTTTCTTTATTGTGTCAATCTCTGTTTTAATTTCCCTCTTCCATTCCTTTATTTCTTTGGTTCTGTTTTCCTCTAGTTCTTTGAGTTCTTTGAGTGTTTTTCTTGTTTCTTCTTTAAAAGCTTCTGAATCTTTTTGCTTTTCCTCCCTTTCTGTTTAAGTAACTCTATCAGCATCTTGAGGCATGATTTCAGGTCTGTGTCTTCTTTTTCTGGAGTGTTTGGAATTCCGATGTTTGCTGTTATGGGAGAGCTGGGCTCTGGTGTTGCTAGATTGTCTTGGTTTCCTTGGGATATACTCTTTCTCTTTCCTCTTGCCATTTTGTTGTCAGTGATATCTTCCTGCCTTTCCCTTGTATCTGTTCTGTGTCCCTGGTTCTCCACTGGTTGATGTGTCAGATTGGTTGAGCCCTGTTTTATGCCTCAGAGTTGTTGTGTGTGAGCAGAAGTTCCAACCTTCTGTTTCTGTTTGCAGGATCAGGCATGGCAGCACAGGGCAATGCAGGGGGTGCACTTTCCTTGTGTACTCCACAGAGATCTTTCTGTTACCCTGCAGCCCAGGTCTCCCACCCACCAGTTGCTCAGCCTCTATGAGCTGCCGATCCGGGTGGCAGGTAGGCCAGGCTCCGCTCTGTGTCCTGAAGTCGCCTCCGGGTGTAAACAGAAATTCTAATTTTCTGTTCCCAATCGCTGGATTGGGCAAGGCGGGGCAGGGCAAGTTATGGTGTGCACTTTTCGTGTGCACTCCGCAGAGATCTCTCTGCTCCCCTGCAGTCTTGGTCTCCCACTCACCAGTTGCTCAGCCTCTATGAGCCGCTGTTCCGTGTGGCAGGTAGGCCAGGCTCAGCTCTGTGTCTGGAAGTCGCCTCCGGGTGAATACAGAAGTTCTAATTTTCTGTTCCCAATCGCAGTTGCTCAGCCTCTATGAGCCGCCAATCTGGGTGGCAGGTAGGCCAGGCTTCGCTCTGCGTCCGGAAGTCGCCTCCGGGTGGAAACAGAAGTTCTAATTTTCTGTTCCCAATGGCTGGGTCGGGCAAGGCGGGGCAGGGCAAGTTACGGTGTGCACTTTCCATGTGCACTCCGCAGAGATCTCTCTGCACCCCTGCAGTCTTGGTCTCCCACTCACCAGTTGCTCAGCCTCTATGAGCCGCTGATCCGGGTGGCAGGTAGGCCAGGCTCCGCTCTGCGTCTGGAAGACCTCTTAAACCAAGTTAAATGCAATAGAAAGAGAAGAAAATAAAGACTCCTACATGCCCATATTCTTACAGGCACACTGGTCAGGAGGAGGAGATTCTATAAAGTCCATTAAGGTCATGAAAATGTACACCATTGCGGCAAGGCTAAATTGCTAACAAATATACTATATATTTTGTGTTTTTCTTTAGCAGCTTCAGAATTTAGGTCTTTAGTTAAGCTCTTTAATATGGTATTGATTTTAATGGAAGGTAAGAGATAAGACTCTAGTTTCATTCTTCTACATGTGGACATTCTGTTAATACAGGAGCATCTATTGAAGATGCTGTTGTTTTCCCAGTGCAAAGATGTGTGGTTTTATATGCATGTTCTCTATTCTACTTCATTTACCTAAATGACTATTTGTGTCTTAGTGCCATGTTACATTACCACAGCTACCTACTAAAACTTGAAAAAAGGTATGGTAACACTTGTAAGTTTATTCCTCTTGCATATATCACAAGCTATTTGTTCATTTGCTGTGTTCTTTTTCACTTGTTTCCTTCTGGGTTTAGAGTTATCAAAAATATGGAAAACAGGTACTTTGCAAGTGGATCAATGGAATAGAATAGAAGATCCAGACATGAGCCCTCACATTTTTGGTAACCTGATTTTTGACAAAGGAGCAGTAAACATTCAATGGAAAAAGGACAGCCTATTCAACAAATGGTGCTGGTCCAACTGGCACTCAGCATGCAAAAGAATGAAAATAGACCCTTTCTTATCTCCTTGTACAAAGCTCAAGTGTAAGTGTATCAAAGATCTCCACATTAAACCAGATACACTGAAACTATTAGATGAGAAAGTAGGGAAAATCTTAGAACACATAGGCACAGGAGAAATTTTTCTGAACAAAACACCAATGGCTCAAGCTCTAAGGTCAAAGATTAACGAATGGGACTTAATGAGATTGCAAAGTTTCTGTAAGTCTAAGGACTTCGTCAAGAAAACAAAACGGCAACCAACAGAATGGGAAAAGATCTTTACCAACACCACATCAGATAGAGGCCTAATATCCAAGGTGTACAAGGAACTCAAAAAGCTAGACACCAGAGAATCAAAAAAAAAAAAAAAAAAAAAAAAAAAAAAAAAAAAAAGAAAGAAAGAAAGAAAGAAAGAAAGAAAACAAAACAAAACAAAACAAAAAATCTTTACACAAGAAAACTTTGACTATTTCCATGTTACATTTTGTTTTACATGTAATTTATGCTCATTGTAACTATTAAGTTTTCAATGCATATGATCAAAACTTTAAAAAAGTCAAGTACTGACTAACAAATATATTCATACAGTTTTATGTAAAAATTATTTTAATATCTGAAAAAATGTACTGACAAAAATGTATTGTATAATTTTATGCAAAAAATGCTTAAAATCTGTACATTTATCTTTGTTTTGTAAAATAAAATTGTTAAAAAAAAACATCTCTATTGGCCTCTGCATTTCCTATGGAACTTCACCAAAGAGATAAAATTAATCCAATGGATAATGATATAGTTACATACACAAGACATGTACACACACAAAAGATGTAAGGAGAGTAATTGGGAAAAAAAAAGGAGTCTGCAAAAGATGGGAAAGAGGGTAATGGAGGTGAATATAATCACAATATATTCTAAATATATATGTAATTGTCAATACTAGACTTACAATATTTTTACATTAGAGGGGTTGTTTCCAGGTAGGTTGAAATACAATACCTAGTAAAAGACAAAACTTTTTAAATGATTTAGTTTTATTCATATAAATGTGACTGTGTCTTTGTGCATGTGCACGTAGGTATGTAGGTGATCATGGAAGTCAAATATGGCATCAGACATCCCTAGAAATTGAGCTGTGGGTAGCTGTATTTTACCCAAATGGGGTTCTTAAAATTAATCTTCAGTCCTCTTCAGGATCAATAAATACCCTTAAAAACTGAGCCATCTCTCTATTTTCATGGAAATCTCCTCAAAGCCTGCAATAAAAAAACCTTTCAAACTTTGTAGATTATATACTTGTGTAATTGTGATAAATAAGTGAATAGGACCATAATTTGACTTTCATATTCAAAACAATTATAGATTTGTATCAGAATAATAGCATGAATTTCTTTAAAATAGGATGGTGAGAAAATTTCATGAATTCCATGAACCCTTGGTGATAATGAACTGAATTCAAATATAATCTTTAAGCATTATATACAGAAAAACAATTCATGGGAGTAGTTACTACTGTTAGATGTTGACCTTTCTAATAAATTTGTAGATTCTTATTTATTTAAAGATTTGGATGATAAAATTGATTTATATTCATTTTTGACTTTTTTCTTAAAAATTGGACTTAATCTAAAGAAATAAATACCTCATGTTCCCAAAGAGAGATGGTTAATTTCTGACAATATTTCATGGGATTTAATGATAGGAGTGTTAATCCTTATAACAGAGAAGGCACTGAAATATGGTTCAAATATATTCTACATGCTAAAGTTCTGAAGTTATGTCATTTATGCATAAGTTGTCATATAAGAAATGCAAGCAGATATTCTTCGAAAACATTACACTTATGTGTAATGACAGGCTTTGAATGAAAAGGACTTCATGGCTCAGGTAGTGATAAAACTGATTGATTCATGTGATCAGTGTCCTGTAAAAATTTTCAAGAACACAGCTAGTGTACAGAAAGTTAAAGGTCACAATAAAAATATTTAAAATGAAATATCACTGTGTTGAAATATATATTGGGATGACAAATCCATTTATTTCTTTGGATCTAAGTCACATAAATCTCACAGAGTACATGGTACCTTTTTGTTTCATATATTTCTAGAGCATTATATAAAAATGTCTTTTATGATAAAAGTAAAAAGGTAAAAATAAAGATAAGAGGGGCTGGTGATGTACCTCAGTGGGAGAGAATTTTAGTTTTACTCATCAGGTTCCATGTGCAACCCAAAGCAAAAGAATGAAAAGTGTAAGCAAATAGTCACAATACAGAAAAATACATGCATAATTAGATGAGAATCAGATGTAATACCAAAAACATGAGACAATATACTACCATTGTGTCAAATAACATATATTTGTAGTTTTCATTTAGAAAAATATAAAATGCATCTGTGTATGTACATTCATTTACTCACAAGATTCAGATTATTTCTGAACATTATACTTCAACTGTTTTTATAATTTAATAATATGAACATTTTCTATGTCAATACATAGATTATTACAACATGATTATAAGTGTTTTGTGTGGTTCAATTATATTAATATCCCTTAATTTACATAATCAGTCTTCAGCTATAGGGCATTTCCTAATATTTCCTTATTATAAATTAAGCTAAGGAGAAAATTATTCTGCATGAACCTTTGTACACATCTTTGATTGCTGTTGTAAAATAAATTTCTAAAAACAAAATTTGTGCATCAAACCTTTTTAACATTTTAAATCACCAGTTTTACCTCGACAAATTTAATGCTAGGAATAATTAAGGCTCACTTAAAATCTCCTTTTAAATTTTTAAAACTGCTGCTCACTTATGAAATAGAATAACAAACTTTGTCTTTTCATTTTAACATCCCACAACATTCAATATCCCTAGAAGCCCCATCGTCATCACATCACTGATGTATTGTTTCAAGAAGTTCTAAGCATTAACTGTGGAAAAGTAATCCATACTTCTGTAACATAATAAAATCTCATACTGAAATATGGCCTTGAATATAATATGTAATCTTTGTGTAGGCAAGCTAGGTAAGATATATAACATCATACTTGGTGTGTGTGTGTGTGTGTGTGTGTGTGTGTGTGTGTGTGTGTGTGTGTGTGTGTGTGTTTTAAGCTTCTACATTTGATACTTAAGCAACCCTGAGGTCCAAAGTGTATATCAAAATATTTAAATTGAGCTGTATATGAGTCTTAGTCCTTAGCTTGATTTTAAACTTTTGTCCTTTTTATACATGAGAATTTCCAATACTTCTTTATTTTTTTGCTAAGTGTGCAAGTATCTTGCCTTTGTAGGAAGTATTTTGATAAAGAGGTGTTGTAGTGTAGTAGTTCACTCAGCAGAATTCAGATCCAGATAGCTTAGGTTCAAATCCCACCTCTACCTATTAATAATTATATAACCTGGAGGAAATTGTACCTTTCTAGATATTGTTTTTTATTACCTATGTCTTTCACACAAGATTGGGCTGAATTTTAGTGTTCATGTGCAAATATATCTGATAGCAGTGTCTGACATGTAGTAAGGACTAAGTTTAAATTATTGGTGCTGTTCCTATTTGGGTTTGAGGGAAACCCAGAGGAGACCATTTAGATATCTTAGGGAGCTTAATATTATGCTTTACAGTTGACAAAAAAATCTTTCAGTTCATTTTGTCTTGACTTTTGCTTCACACTAACTTCTTCATTTCTTTTGATGACACCTTTATTTCATTTGCTTTTCAGATAAAATCCTCCGAACCTTAGTGTCCTTTGATTTCCCTTTTGTCACCTGCCACACATTAAATTCAATGTTGAGTCTTCTAAGCCCTATCTTTGTCTTACTTTCCTGATGTGCCCATATGCCATTATATTGACAAAGAGTACCCTGTTTAAAGCCATCATCTTTTTCTTTCTCTGTGTTGTATTTACCTCCTAACTGGTCTTTCAGGCTGCACTCTTGAATCACTGAAATCCGTTTCTCACAGCAGCCAGACTATTCTTTGTAAAGCTTAAATCAAATCACATTGCTCCCTTGATTAAAACTTTGAATAGCTTCCTGCTGTATTTGGATTATAATCTAAAACCATTACTATGGCCTACAAAAGATTTTATGGTAGTTGGTCTCCAAAGACTGCAAGCATCAATCAAGAGCTAGAGTCTATTTTCCCTCTGCTTGAAATTGAGTTGGTCTTGTGAATTGCTTTGACTGATCAGATGCCTTGGAAGTAACATTCTAGGACTTTGAAACTCAGATAATGTCAAACTGTGGCTTCTGCTTGCACTCTAGTGGAAACCTGCTGCCAAGGAGTAATTATGAAAAGCCTGATGCCACCATGCTCTGAGGAACCCCAAGGTAATATTACAAATATGCAAAGTATACGTGAAAAGACTCTTATTTGCAAGGGACACAAGAACAGTCCAGTTCTGTACAGGCATGGAATGAACATTGCCATGTGTTTTCACCTGTCACCATGTAAAGCAAAGGCATCACTGAGTCAATAACTTCCAGATTCCTAACCACAACACTAGATGGTTTGTAGTAAAATGTTATACACAGCTATATTGCAGTGACATGGTGTCAGAAGTTGAGAATCGAAATTTTCTTACAACCTTTTTGTTTTTCTTACTTCTCAAGACTCATGAATTTCTCTTCTGATTGCATTGCTTTTAACCTCTGAGGCATCCTTACAACATTGCTCTTGAAGTCACTGCTCCCTGTGGCTTAACACATCTCTCTTTACTTGTGAGTATAATAAACTTTTCTTTTTCATCATTGAGATCTCAGTTCAGTTATCACTCTCCTAGATAGGCCTTAGACAAGTCACCAAGAATTGCTAAACAGTATCTCAATGATCATTCCATCACGATCTCTGATTTGACATTGTAGTATAACAATATTATCTGAAACTATATGGACTATTTACTGAGGAAGTAGATATATACATATGTAGTTGCCGTGGATCAAAGTTCAGAAAATAAATGACTCTGGTGTTCTCTGACCTAAATGGTCATTCGTTTCACAGTCCCAGCCAAAACAAAACATAGAACACACTATAAAAATGGGGGCAAAATGATTGTAAGAGATAGCCATGTCCAGATAACATTGGGACAAAACACTGTCTTCTGGGCGTGGCAGGACTATCACATGCACAAACACACAGCCTGTATAAAACCAAGCCAGTCAACATTCCAACGTGGAAGGGAACATGGGCTTCCTCCCTAACTAAGCTACTGATAATTGATGGTTACTTAACTAGACCCAATAAAATTTTTCAAGGGTATGGAACCTAGTAGGTTTACCATGCTCCAGTTAATAGCCCTACATTCCTACACATATAGGCAACACTAATTAGATGCAGTAAGTTATATAAAAAAGGGGAGCTCCTAACCCATAACATGAAAGTATGAAGAGATAGGGGAACACTGAGGAATTGGATAGACCATGAAGGCTGGGATTAGTTCCTGCACAAAAGAAACCAAATAGAACTAAACATCACATGATAACAGAGTAAAAATGAAAAGGATATCTTGATTATGAACTTACCAGTTTCTAAATCTATAGTAATATGTACATACATATATAAAACAACAAAAGTTTCTTGAGGAAGGCTGACAGCTTCATGCTACTGTGGCTATAATGGTAAATATCTAAAAGGCATTTATATATACCGTGCCTTTATCAAAATAATAGTAATATGTTCTCCTCTATGATTTTGGTTAGATTCTAACTTATAGATTTGCCTTATATACATTCAGAAATCTATTGATTATTGCTCTTATTAGGGTTTCATCAATTTGATACAAACTAGACTTATTTTGGAAGGGGAATCTCAACTGAGAAGATGCCTTCATCAGATTGTCCATTGGCAAGCTTATAGGACTTTTTCTTCTTTTAATTAAAAAAATGTATGAGTGACTAGTAGCTGTCAGAATTGGACATTGGATTCTCTGTGACTGGAGTTTCTAACAATTGTGAGTTATCACATAGATACTAGAACTTGTAGCCTGACCTCTGGAAAAGCAGTCAGGGTTCTTAACCTCTGAGTCATTTCTTTTAGAGTTTTCATTGTTATGAAGAAACATGGCTATGGTAACTTTTATTATAGGACAACATTTAATTGAGAAAAAATTTAATTTAATTACAATTTCAGAGGTTTATCCTATTATCATCATCGTGGAAATTATGGCATCATGCAGGCACACATGATGCTGAAGAAGGAGCTGACATTTATATATCTTGATCTTCAGGAATCAGAGAAAGCCTGTGTGCCATCAAGTCTAGGTAGGCATAAGCTTCTGAGACCTCTAAGCCCACCCCAAGAGTGATACACTTCTTCCAACAAGGCCAGACCTATGCCAACTGGGCCACACCTCCTAATAATGTCAAGTTCTATGAGCCAAACATTCAAACACATGAGTCTATGGGGGTTCTTCATATTAAAACTGCTACATCGTCTTGTTAATATATGGCATTTTCTTGATAATGATTAATGTTCGAGGGCCTAGCACATGGGCATGTAAGTAGCACTACTCCATAGCCTCTGAATCAGTTCTTACCTCTAGGTTCTTGCCTTGAGCTCTTCCTCTGATATCTGTTGATGATAAACTCTGATGTAGACATATAAGACAAATCTTTTCCTCCCACAGTGCCTTTACTCATGGTATTTTATTACAAAGATAGAAACCTAACTTAGAGAGTTTACCCCATTCATGGTTGAAGGCTATGAGTATGTGTTACCAAGTAGGTCATTATGGTAACTTTCAGGAGTCAGGTGAATGCAACTGTTAAGGACTTTTTTCCCATCAGCCTGTATAGCAGCCTACAGTATTGTGAAAGGCAGCCAGCAGAGAGGATGGCTCCAGGTCAATTACCAATTTTATTTCTCCAAGTTATGTCAACAGAGGATGTGGTGTCATATGTGGATTCTTTTCTCACTACCCTTTAATATCCTTATCCAATATAAATTATATTGCCTGAAAAAAGATGCTGTGATCAGAAAGTAGGAATAGGAGAGTTCAGAAAGGTATAATGCAGAATTTGAAAACAGTAAGCAGCCCAAGTTGGTTCTGTCGACAGAGTATTGAACACCCGAACTTGATAATGTGTATCCGTAAACCCAGACCTTAGGAGGAAGAGGAAAGGGAATCCCAAGGTCAAGGACAATTTGGGCTGTATAACAAGACATTGTCTCAAAAGGCAACATAGTGCTTGAGGGTCTGAGATAAAATGAGTATCTGAAGATATAACCTAACCTGAGCTATGCAGCAAGTGCTTGCCCCCAACCAGGGCTATAAAGCATAAGTATATAAAGGATAAAATCACAAGTAAATGAAACATAAACTAAAAATCAGTGAAAACAATAAAGAAAATGGATGAAGAATAATTTGATTCATTTAAACTAGATGTGCTACCAACTTAATGAAAATATCTGTTAGGACAAATATTAGGCATTTTGTATATGAGTCACCAAGATAATGGCTTTTGTTAGCCGAGTTATAAGGATGATGCAAAAATAACTTAATTTGAATACAAAAATAATTCCTATAAAAGATGAGAGCAGATGACAGAGCTATTTGAATAGAATTTATCATTAATTTCAAGTCATATTTGAAGAAATACTTTTAGGAAACAGTCAAGCACCACTTATTACAAAAGCATACAGTTTATGGCTGGGGATTCTTAACTCTTTTTTGTCCAAAACCCACACTTTACAAAAGTGTATAATTGATCAGTGGTCGAGCATGTGACTATAGCTTCATGTGTCTTTATTTCCAGAACTCCATTTCTTTCTTTAAATCAGTTGTTCTCACAACCATGTCTTTACAAGTTTCTGATGCGATTGGAGAACAGTGTTCACAGGGCGAAGAAAGATCAGAGGACTGTACACCCTTTGCCAACTACTTTCATAGGAATGAATTGGCTCCTTCTGTCTTCATGCATGTTTCTATGCAAGTCTGCCTATAAAACTTTGTGCTCCATAAAAAGAGAAGTTGTAGGAACAACTTAGTAGAGGGGAAAAATAGGGATATGGGAAAACTAAAAAATAAATGTTTAGAAAAAAAACTACATAGCCTGACATTTAAATGACTCTGTTTTCTTACAACTGAAAGTTTACAAACTGGCTTCTGAGATTTTCTTTTCTTTAAAAAGAGAATGTCACAATTTGTCTAGTTTGTGTCATCATTCTGTTTCTGCCTCGTGGTTAATTTCAATCTACAGACATAATGGTAACCAGTTTGCCAAGTTAATGAAACCTTAGCAATGAGATTTCATAAGCCATTGTAAAGCAGGTCTAGAGTACCACTGACAGAATTATTGTTATGTTTGGTGTATTTTCCTGATTGTTTTTCTGGTTATTGCTCTGGTATATATATATATATATATATATATATATATCCAACTGAGGAACAGCTTTTGACATTATTATACATGAAAAGAGGAGCCAGTAGACAGAAAATATTTATTCTCTATTGAGTTCTTTAGATTTTTTTTCCTGATTTTAAAGTAGACTGAGGTGTTTGTCATAGGTAAATATGAGGAAATAGCACGTTTAAAGTGGGATATCATGAAAAAAATTACAGAGGCAAACAGGGCCATTCTTGCACGTTACAACGTTGACATCATTTTCTTGCTCTACACCAAGCACATCTTCTTTATGCACATAGAGGTACTATGTTGTCAATCATGAGGAAAACATAATTTTCTTCATTGCTCTTCTTGTTTTACCTCCCTCCTAAGCCATTAGATTCTACCTTATTATTCTCTTTAACCCCAGCATGTGGTCCAGTTCCAGATTAGCTGTTTTCTTCCCTAGTCACCTTCATTCCAGAGCTCTCTCACATTATTCTACTCCTACTCCCCTGAAAAAACATAGACAGATATGAATTTCCATACTAAATCGGGAAACTTGAAATGTTCAAAAATGAAAACATTAAAAAAGACTAATTCTTCAAATATTTATGTCATGATTTCTCAAATGTAAATGGTCTCTTCTTTCTCCTCTTTTCTAGCCAAAGGTATTCCAGGGAGTACTGGATTTATTGCGTGTTAAAGTTCTCAATTTATACTATAAACAGTTTAATCCTATTATACCCATCAAAATAATTTCATCCATTGTTTCAACTTTTATCTTCCTTGGCATTGTGAGTTTTTGTTATTAAAACCTTACTGCCAATAGGAACATTTTCATCTTTCTTCAATTTCAAGAATATATTAAAAATGAAAAAAAAAATAGTAAGGAGCCATAGTCTTCACAAAAATTTGTTTTCCATATACCATAAGGCAGACCCTCTGTATACCCTGGGGAAATGAGTAAGAGTCACTATACTTAAAGATCTATAGACTTATTTCATTTTGTTTATAATTTTCACATATAAGTTTACAAAGTAAATTCCTCCACAAGACATTGTCTATGACTCAACTTGAATAGAATGAAAATAATTTTATTTAATAATACAGCCAAGCCATATGCAAAATCTAAGCAGACATAATGCTATCCTTCAGTCAGATTTATGAACTCTCCTCTCTTATTATCTAATGATAAAAAAGTGACAATCAGTCCAATAATTATGCTCATTCATAGTAAACTTTCTTTCCTGACAACTTCATATTACATTTTAAGCAACCTAGTTTCCTTCATTTTAATTATCATTAAGAACTGCGAGATGGGTAATAGGGGGTAGCATCTTGAATGTCTCAGATGCCAGGGACCAAAGAGGTAGCCAAGACTCAACCGAAATGACATTAGCTGAAATACCCAACAAACGGGAGAAAGAATTTGTAGAAACTATATCCAATGGCTAGACATGCTCCCCTGTTGAGGGATAGAGCTAGCACCCATCTCAAAAATATTAGTCTAGAATTGTTCCTGTCTATAGAAATGCAAGGACAAAGAATGGAACAGAAGCTGAAGGAAGGCCATCTAGAGACTGCCCCACCTGGTGATCTATCCCATATCCAAACACCAAAGATACACTGTTGCTGATGCCAAAAAGTATGTGCTGACAGGAGCCAGGTATATCATTCCCCTGAGTGGCTGTGCCATAGCCTGACCAATACAGATGTATATGTACACAGGCAACCATTGAACTATGTGAGAGGACCCCAATGAAGAAGTTAGGGAAAGGACTGAAGGAGCTGAAGGGGTTTGCAACCCAACAGGAAGAACAACAATATCAACCAGCTAGACCACCCAAAACCCTCAGGGACTAAACCAATAACCAGAGTTTACCTATGGAGGGACCAATGACTGAAGCTGCAAATGTAACAGAGGATTACCTCATCTGGCATCAATGGAAGGGGAGTTCCTTAGTCCTGAGGTGAGGTGAAAGGGAATGAGAGGTTGGGGGTGAGCACTTTCAGAGAAGCAGGGGACAAGGGTTAGGGGAGGGGGGATGGGGAAGGTGATAGGGAGTTTAATTGAGAAGGGGGATAACATTTGAAATGTAAATAAATACAATAACCATCAAAAAGGGGAAAAAGAACTGTTAATACATGATGACCTTTTATTCCTGTGCCTATTGTCACATCACTTATTTTGTGTCTTTGATAAGCATCAAGTTTTTTCAGTACTTGGGAAGTTGTTGACTTCTTCTGTCCCAAGCCAGGTCAGTTTGTTACTTTCCTTAAAGAAAATGGTATTTTGGTGGGCAAACAATTAGCTATCGTGACTAATCTAAACTGAACTTTAAGTGAAAAAAAAAAAAGTTAGCTGTGACACTGCAAGAGTCCCCATTTATAACTAACTGGAGCTAAATCTCCTATAAAGTAAAAGGCATTTGCAATATCAGATGTGAAATTTCATCCAGAGACCTGAGATCCAAGCTGTATGTTTTCTGCCTTTCATCACTGCCAGGAAAAGTGGTTCTGCAACTACAATTTACCTGATGACTCATCATCCACAACAGAAAGCATTTTGGCTGTTCCCAAGTAATCTTGGTGCATAATTTGTAAAAGGGTTAAAATCCCAAATCGGCCAGAAAGCTATGATTCACAGATGCTTATAAGAGTCGTAGAAATGCTAAGAGATTAGGGATCTTGTGATGTACTCCTTTATGCATTTGATTGTCTAAATTCAAAATGAAAGCAGAAATGGAAGATGTTAAAACCATAAGTCATCTTGTTAAAACAACTTTCAAAAATCCAAAGTTTTTGTAAAAAAAAAAAATCTTTTTTTATTTATTTGGTTAATACATTGTACTTATATTTTAGACACCGTATATGGGAAATTTAGATAATTTAAACACAAGCATAAATGTATACAACAATTCAATTGATAAATAACTTCTAGATCATTGGAAGCAAAAATTTTAAAGATAATGAAGAGTATTATTTTTCCCGCTAATGATTATTCTATATTTTACATCTTTGTCCATTTGGAAAGTTGCCAGTTGGATTAAAAAAAAAATAACGTCTAGTTAATTCCAATTCCTCTATTTTCCTCAAAACACCATTTTAAACTGCTCATCTTTTAATGATAATGACTTATACTAGGTCCCAATGTTTGTATGTATATACTCTTAGCTTCATCGACTTCCAACTCAAGCATTTCTGGACTTCCTTTTCTTTTCTTTTTCCAAGAGAAGAGTTATCTCTACATTAGCTTTTTCAAAGTTGCATTTTCTCATTCCATTCCTGTTCTACATATTAGAATTGAATTCCTCATGCCATTTCAGAAACTACATAGCATAAATCAAATTTAAAGGATCATGCTACCTTATGTGAGAAATTAGGACCTAGAATTCATGATGCTGAACACTAATTTTTACAGATGGTATCTAATGGTGTGGACACAATGTTAAAAAGTAAGTTTTATTCAATTCAGTCTTGGAAACAGACCATGCAGCATCTAAGCACCATTTTACAAGTGAAGAGACTGAAGTTTCAACAGTTTCAGTAGATTTCATGCTGCATTCAAAATGCTCACTTAACATATAAAAAAAGAAAATATATTCCATAAGTTGTAAAAATAAGAAGTTGAATAGATTTTTCTAATATTTTCTTTTCTTTTTTTCTTTTTGTATTGTAAATTCTCAGTATTTACATCTCAGATGTTATGCCCTTTCTACCAATCCCATCCCCCCTCCCCCTATTATTGTCTAAATGGAGGTGCTCCCTCTCCCAACCTCCCCCTCCCAAATCAAAGTCCTAGCATTCCCCCACAACAGGAAAACAGGCACCAACTATACCAAAATCTTTTGCTCTCATTGATGCCAGAGAATGATATCCCCTACTGCATATGCACCTGGAGCCATGGGTCTCTTCATGCCAACTCATTGGTTGGTATTTTAGTCCCTGGAAGCTGTGGTGGATTTGGTAGTTTAATAATTTTGTTCTTTCCATGGCATTTCAGAACCTTTCAGCTCCTTCAGTCCTTTTTCTTGCTCCTTCATTGGGGTCCCAATGTCAGTCTGGTGGTTAGCTGCAAGCATCCTCCTCTGTATCAGGATGGCTCTGGCAGAGCCGCTGAGGAGGCATCCATATCAGGTTCCTGCCAGTAAGCAGTTCTTAGCACATGCAATAGTGCTTGGGTTTGGCAGCTGCATATGGGATGGATCCCCAGGTGAGGCAGTCTCTGGATGAACTTTTCTTTAATCCCTGCTCTTCTATTTGTCCCATTATTTCCTCCCATGAATGTTTTGATCTCCCTACTAAGAAAGACTGAGGCATCCACCTTCTGGTCTTCCTTCTCTTTGAGCTTCAAATTTTATGTGAACAGTTTCTTGGGTATTCTGAACTTTGGGGCTAGTATCTGCTTATCAGTGAGTACCATGAGTGAGTGTTCTTTTGTGACTTTGTTACCTCACTCAGAATGATAGCTTCTAGTTCCATCCATTTGCCTAGAAATTTCATGAAGTCATTGTTTTTAATAGCTGAGTAGTATTCCACTGTGTAAATGTACCACAATTTCTGTATCCATTCCTCTATTGAAGGACATCTAGTTTCTTTCCAGTTTTTGGCGATTATAAATAAGGTTGCTATGAACATGTGGAGTTTTGATCTTAGCCATTCTGACTGGTGTGAGGAAAAATCTCAGGGTTGTTTTGATTTGCATTTACCTGATGTGTGGTGATGTTGAACATTCCTTTAGGTGCTTCTCGGTCATTCAAAATTCCACAGTTGAGAATTTGTTTGTTTAGCTCTGTAGCCCATTTTTAATAGGATTTTTTGATTCTCTGGAGTCTAATTTCTTGAGTTCTTTGTATATATTGGATACTATCCCTCTATTAGATATTGGATTGGTAAAGATCTTTTCCCAATTGGTTGGTTGCCATTTTCTTGACAGTGTACTTTGACTTTATAGAAGCTTTATAATTTCATGAAGTCCCATTAGCCAATTCTTGTTCTTAGAGCAAAAGCCATTGGTATTTTATTCAGGAAAATTTTCCCTGTGCCTATTTGTTTTAAGCTCTTCCCCACTATATTTTCTATTAGTTTCAGTGCACCTGTCATTGATCCACTTGCAACTGAGTTTGTACAGGGAGATAAGAAAGGATCGATTTCCATTCTCCTGCATGTTAATTATTGAACCAGCATCATATGTTGAAGATGCTGCCTTTCTTTAATTGAATGTTTTTAGCTCCTTTTTCAAAGATCAAGTGACTATAGGTGTGTGAGTTCATTTTTGGTCTTCATTTCTATTCCATTGATACTATATAGTTTTCATCCCAATTGATCTGTAATACTGCTTGAAGCCTGACATTGTGATTCCCACAAAAGTTCTTTTTTATTCTTGAGAATACTTTTTGCTTTCCTGAGTTCTTTTCATATTCCAAATGAATTTGGAGACTGCTCTTTCTAATTCTATGAAGAATTGAGTTGTTATTTTGATGGGGATTGCATTGAACCTGTAGATTGCTTTAGGCAAAATGGCCATTTTTAGAGTGCTGATCCTTTCAATCCATAAGCATGGGAGATCTTTCTAACTTTTGTGGTCTATTTCAATTTCCTTCTTTAGAACTTGAAATTCTTGTATAGATCTTTCACTTGCTTGGTTGAGGTCACCCAAAGATATTTTATATTCTTTGCGACTTTTGTGAAAGTTGTCAATTCTTTACTTTCTTTTTCAGCCTGTTTATCCTTTGAATAGAGAAAGGCTACTAATTTGTTCAAGTTAATTTTATATCCAGCTACTTTGTTGAAGTTGTTTATCTGTTGTAGAAGTTCTCTTGTGAAACCTTTGGGGCCACTTAAGTATACTACTATATCGTCAGCAAATAATGATATTTTGATTTCTTCCTTTCCAATTTATATCCCTTTGACCTCTTTTTCCTGTTTGATTTCTCTGGCTAGTACTTCCAGTATGATATTGAAAAAGTCTGGAGAGAGAGTTCAGCCTTGTCTAGTCCCTGATTTTAGTGAGATTGCTTTAAGTTTTTCACTGTTTAGTTTGATTTTGGCTACTAGTTTGCTGTATATTACTTTTACTATGTTTCAGTATGAGCCTGAATTACTGATCTATTCAAGTCTTTTAACATGTAGGGGTGTTCAATGTTTTCAAAATCTTTCTCAGCATCTAAAGAGATAATCATGTGTTTTTTTTTTCCCTTTCAGTTCCTTTATATAGTGGATTACAAAGACAGATTTATGTATATTGAAGCATTCTTGTATCCCTGAAATGAAGGCTACTTGATCATGGTGAATGATCATCTTGATGTTTCTTGGATTCAATTTGCAAAAAAAAAAAAAAAAATTGAGTATTTTTGCATCAATGTTCATGAAGGAAATTGGTCTGAAGTTCTTTCTTTGTAGGGTCTTTGTATGGTTTAGGAATGAGTGTAATTGTGGCTTCAAAAAATGAGTGTGTAGTGTTTCTTCTGTTTCTCTTTTGTGGAATACTTTGGAGAGTGTTGGTATTATGTCTTCTATGAAGATGTGATAGAATTCAGCAGTAAACCCATCTAATCCTGAGATTTTTTTTTTTGGTTGGGATGATTTTGATGTTTGCTTATATTTCTTTAGTGGTTATTGAGCTGTTTAAATGCTTTATCTGACCCACATTCAACTTTGCTACCTGGTATCTCTCTAGAAAATTGTCTATTTCCTCTAGATTTTTCAGTTTTGTTGAGTATAAGCTTTTATAATAGGATATGATGATTTCTTAAATTTCTTCAGCTTCTGTTGTTATGTATCCCCTTGAACTTTTTATTTTATTAAGTTGGATACCCTCTCTGTGTTCTCATTAGTCTGGCTAAGACTTTATCGGTCTTGTTGATTTTCTCAAAGGACCAGATCCTGGTTTTGTTGATTCTTTTTATAGTTCTTTATATTTATATTTGGGAGATTTTAGCTCTGAGTTTGATTATTTCCTGCTGTCTACTCCTCTTCAGTGAATCTACATCTTTCTGTTCTAGAGCTTTCAAGTGTTCTGTCAAGATGTTAGTGTATGCTCTCTCCAGTTTCTTTTTGGAGGTGCTCAGAAATATGAGTTTTTCTCTTAGCACTGCTTTCATTTGGATTCATACGTTTGTGAATGTTGTGCCTTCATTTTGTTAAATTCTAAAAAGGTTTTGATTTCTATCTTCATTTCTTCCTTGACCAAGCTGTACTTGTGTAGAGCAGTGTTCAGCTTTCATATGTATGTGGTTTTGGTTTATTTATTTATTTATTTATTTATTTATTTATTTATTTATTTATTTATTTGCTATTGAAGACCAGCCTTATCAGACAGTGATCTGATAAGATTCATGGGATTATTCTGATGATCTTGTATCTGTTGAGGCCTCTTTTGTGACTGACTACATGTTCAGTTATGAAGAAGGTGCTGTGAGTTGCTGAGAAGAAGGTATATTCTGTTTTTTTTAGGATAAAATATTCTATAGATGTCTGTTAAAGTCCTTCAGTAGATGAATGGATACAAAAATTGTGGTATATTTACACAATGGAGTACTACTCAGCTATCAGAAACAATGCCTTTATGAAATTCTTAAAAAAAATGGATACATCTAGAAAATATCATTCTGAGTGAGATAACCCAGTCACAAAAAAACAGATATAATATTCAGGCATTGATAATTGGATACTAACCCCAGAAATCTCTGAACACCCCAGAAACAACTCACAGACTATATGAAGTCCAAGAAAAAACAAAGACCAAAAAAAAAAAAGAAAAAGAAAATGAAAAACCATTATGCTTAATCTTTACACACCAAAAAACTGACTAATTTCAGGTTACATCTTGTTTTATGTGTACTTTATGCTCATTGTAACTAGTAAGATTTTAATGCATACTATCAAACTTTTAAAAAAATCAAGTACTGAAAAAAATGTATTCATATACATTTATGCAAAACTGCTTAAAATCTGTACATTTATCTTTGTTTTTGAGAATAAAATTGTTCAATTAAAAAAAATCCGTTTGGGTCATAACTTTTGTTAGTTTTACTGTGTCTCAGTTTAGTTTCTGCTTCTATGATCTGTCCTTTGATGAGAGTGGGGTGTTGAAGTCTTCCACTATTATTGCATGTGGTTCAATATATTTTTGGAGATTTAGTAGAGGTTTCTTTCTTTCTTTTTTTTTTTTTTTTTTTTTTTTTTTTAATGAATGTGATTGCCCTTGTATTTGGAGCATATATATTCAGGAATGAGAGTTTATCTTGATAGATTTTACCTTTGATGAGTTAAAAGTGTTCTTCCTTATCTTTTTTGATGGCTTTTGGTTGAAAATGTATTTTATCTCATGGCTACTCCAGCTTGTTTCTTGGGACCATTTACCTGGAAAGTTTACCAACCTTTTACACTGAGGTAGTGCCTGTCTTTGTTACTGAGATTAGTTTCCTGTATGCAGCAAAATGCTGGGTCCTGTTTATGTATCCAGTCTGATAGCCTATATCATTTTTGGGGGGGAATTGAGTCCATTGATGTTAATAGATATTAAGAAATGATTGTTGTGTCCTGTTATTTTTGTTCTTAGAGGTAGAATTATGTTTCTGTTCCTTTCTTCTTTTGTTTTGGCAAGGGGATTATTTTCTTGCTTTTCCTAGGGTGTAGTTACCCTCTTTGTGTTGGAGTTTTCAATCTATTATCCTCCATAGGGCTGGATTTGTGGTCAGATATTTAAATTTGGTCTTGTCCTGGATATCTTGTTTTCTCCATCTATAGTAACTGAGAGTTTTGCTGGGCATAGTAACCTGGGCTGGCATTTGTGTTCTCTTAGGGTCTATATGATGTCTGTCCAGAATCATCTAGCTTTCAATTTTCTGTTGAGAAATCTGGTGTAATTCAGATTGGACTTCCTTTACATGTTACTTGTCCTTCTTCCCTTACAGATTTTAGGATTCTTTTATTGTTTTGAACATTTGGTGTTTTGACTGTTAAGTGTTGGGAGGAATTTCTTTTCTTGCCCAATCTACTTGGAGTTCTGTAGGCTTCTTCTATGGTCCTGGTTACCTTCTCTTTTAGGTTAGGGAAGTTTTCTATCTTCAGAGTTGTCTCTTTTTCTGTTTTTTCTTTTATTATTTCTATTTCTGTTATTAGATCCTGGATGATTTTGTTCAGTTTCTTCATCTGTTTGCTTATGTTTTACTGTGTCTCTCTAAGGGCATGTACTTGTTGGTCTGTGTTCTGTATTTCTTTAAGGGAGTTATTCATGCACTTCTTGTGGGCCTCTATCACCAGACTGAGGCATAATTTTAAGTCTAAATCTTGTTTTTCTGGTTTGTTGGGATATATACTACTTGCTTTGGTGGGAGAACTAGGTTTTGATGTTCCTAGGTTGTCTTGGTTTCTGTTGCTTAGATTCTTGTGCTTCCCTCTTGTTATCTTCTTATCTTTGATGTTAGTTGATATTCTTGTCTCTGAATGGAGCATGCCTTTCCTGTGTGCCTGTGGGCCATGGGCTCCAGAGGCATATTGCTTCTGGGTGTTCAGCTCTCTGTGGGCACGCTGTGAGTTCTGATGGCAATGGGCCGGTTCTAGCTCTGGGTGCAGATGGAGGCTTGAAGTGCACAGACCCAAGATGTTGCATGATACCTGCGCCCTGAGATTTCCTGGAGGTCTCTCTCCAGAGAGAGAGCGAGAGAGCGAGAGCGAGAGAGAGAGAAAGAGAGAGAGAGAGAGAGAGAGAGAGAGAGAGAGAGAGAGAGAGAGAGAGAGAGAGAGAGAGAGAGAGAGAGAGAGAGCGCACCGGTGTGCCCTGTAGTGAGAGTACTTCCATGTCTTCCATGTCTCCTCTGCGTGCCCAGCTCCCTTGTGGGCAGGCCACGAGTTCCAATGGCAGTGTGCCCACTTTGCTTGTGGTTCTGGGGAAGGATGGAGGCTGGTGCATTCTGATCACAGACTGCACTACAATCCCTTAGCACCAAGATTTCCCAGAGGTCTCTCCCCAGATAATCTGTGGAGAGAGAGTATGGGCTTACCAGTGGGCTCAGTAAAGAGAGTACTCCCATTTCTCCTTTGGCTCAGTTCTCTGGGGCAGACTGAGAGTCCTGATGGCAGTGTGTCTGCTCTACCCGTGGCTACAAGCCAATATTTTATTTTCAAGCAGGAGCAAAACATAAAATTAAAAAGAGCCTTATAATTTAGGATATAGAATGAAGTTCAACTGTATTTCTTTTAAACAAAACAATACAGATAACATGCCTCTACAGGTAGATGCAAACTTAATCACGCTCAGGAGCTTGCCCAGCCAATAAAATCAGCTTGTTAAATTTCTACACTCCCGAAAACATTAGTTAATGGTTTTATCCTTGTGCATGTTCACCCCGAGAGTCTAAATAAAGTTCATTGTAGTTTAAAAGAAAGAAAGAAAGAAAAAATGAAAGAAGGACAGAGAGAAAGAGAAAAGGAAACAAAAGAAAAGAAAAAGCTGGAGGTGATTGACTAGACTCCTAGCAATGCAGTTAAATCTAGCTGTCTCCGTGTCTCATAAATTGAGTATAAGTGAGAGAATTCTAAACATGGTAAAGAGAGGAATTTACAATTCTAAGCCAAACAGAGTAGAAAACTAGTATGCTTACATTATATTATTATATTTTAAGGTTAGTATAAAAACATTGTGTTTATATTTAAGTTTTTTCTGATGAAATATTGAGGATAGACAGAACAATAACTAAAAACTGGACATGTAGATATTGACTAAAAACTGATACATGATTTAATATTCTTATGTTGTATCATCTTAGAAGGCTCAATGTACTGGATTTAGATAGCTAATATTATCAAATTATCAATAAGGAAAATATAAACACTTAAGAGAACCAAATCAAAGTTATAAGAGAAGGGTAAAAAGACTCATGAGCTTCTGTGAGAGGACATTTATATTTATATGTCATCTTATTTAGAACCAAAATTTAGTTTATGATTTTTTTCTCTAAAACTTATGAATCTAAGTCCTAGAGATATTTCATTATTTACTGATTTACCCTCACATCTCAAAAAGCTGGACGAAGTTTTCATGGACTTCAATCACACTGAAAAAAAAAAAAAAAGGAGCTAGAAAGAAAAACAAGAAAGATAAAGGGGATCACTTTAGAGTCAGGGTAAACAATGTAAATAATTGGAAGATAAGTAGTTGAACATCCATTCTTAATCATAGTAAAAGCAATATACAGCAGACCAGTAGCCAAGATCAAACTCACTGATGAGCATATACTAGCCTAAAAGGCTTAGAATAACTATGAACTAATTCACAGAAATTATGAAGCTCAAGGTGAAGGAAGACCAGATGGTGGATGCCTTAGTCCTTCTTAGAAGGGAGAACAAAACAGGCATGGGAGGAAATAATGGGACAAATAAAGGAGCAGGGATTGGAGAAAAGATCATCCAAAGACTGCCTCACTTGGGGATCCATCCCATATGCAGCCACTAAACCCACCCAATATAGCTGATGTCAAGTAGTGCTTACTGGCAGGAGTCTGATATGGATGCCTCCTCAGAGGCTCTGCCAGAGCCATCCTGATACAGAGGAGGATTCTTGCAGCTAACCATTGGACTGAACACGGGGACCCCAATGAAGGAGGTAGAGAAAGGACTGGAGGATCTGAAAGGGTATGCAACCTTGTGGGAAGAACAAAATTATCAACTCACCAAACTTACCACAGGTCCCAGGGACTTAAACACCAACCAATGAGCTCCCAAGGAGATACCAATGGCTCCAGGTGCATATTCAGCAGAGGATAGCATTCTCTGGTATCAATGGGAGGACAGGCCTTTGGTCCAGTGAGGCTCATTTTCCAAGTGTAGGGGAATGCCAAGTTGTTAAAGGAGGAAAGGGTGGTTGGGAGAGGGAGCACCTTCATGGAGGCAATGAGAGAGAGAGGGAGATGGGATTGGGGGAAAAGGAGATAATATTTGAAATGTAAATACAGAGAATATCCAATAATAATAATAATAATAATTCAAATAAGTTGGGTATCATATCATATGGGTACTTCCATTCAAATGAGCAGTCGTAGGAATTTTAAGTTGGAAGAAAAATGATTCAATAACTACTTGGCAGTGTAGTAACTTCAGTAGTATAATGAAAGCTGAGAGAATATAAAAAACTCATGACTGGAATTAAAGTGAACTAGTAACTAATCATAAGAACCTGAATTATGGGTCTGAGGGAATTCAAAGATGATGTCCCCATAGTCTCAGGGATTTGAATATTGGTCCCCAACTGGAAACATCCATACTTAGGGGGTATGGCCTTGTAAGAAATATGTCAGTGGAGGTAGGCTTTGATTGATTAGAGACTTATTCCATTGTCTCTTTACTCTCTTGGTTTACTAATTGTCATTGAATATATGAGCTCCTAGACTGTTTTACAAGCTGCTACAACTGTAACTTTTGCTCCAATTTCATGGAAACATAAGCCCAAGTAAACTATTCTAGATGTTGTCTTAGCCAGATGTTTTATCACAGAATTAGAAAAGTAATTATTTAGGGACTGTCAGAGAGAAAATAGTATAGAGGCTTATTGAAAATATATTAGAAAGAATGAACACAACTACTTAGATGTAGGTGGTAATAGAGAGGAGTCAATGAAGGTTTCAAGCTATAATTTAGATTACCACTGGGAAATACGTGTGATATAATAAAACAATTAAGAGAAGATGAATTCAAATCTGTCTACAGAGACAGAATTTATAGTCATTCATTATTAGGTTAAGTTGGCACTAGAATATCTAGGTAAAGATTTGCACAGTGTGTTGGAAGTAAACAGCCACAGTTCAAAAAAGTAAAATAAACTTTTATGAATTTCAACTCAAGAGCCTCAAGACAGTAGATAAAATTCTAGTAGAATAAGAATGTGCTCAAAGAAAGCACCCACTGTGAAATGAGTATTGACTAACAAACAGTAGCATCCAGCAAGCCAATGAAGATTAAGTGGAAGGTAGGATTTATAAAAGGAAACACAAATCTAGGATTTACCTAGGCACTAGGGAAATAATGTTGGAATAAAGATAGAACAAGATCCATAGAAGAAAGAAGTTTAACAAATTCAGATGTCAAAGAAGATTTGAAAAAAATGTAGGAGCTAGTATTTGGCATATTAGGTTTAAAAAACAAAACAAAACAAAACAAAACAAAAAAAAAAAAATACCTTGCCTCCTAGGCATGGACTGAAGTGGAAATTTCTGGTTTCTTTGGAGACTCAGATCATAAAAATGTTTTACTGAAGTATAGAAGGTTTGAGGATGTTTTGCTGAAGCAGACACAGGCTTGAGGATGTTTTGCTGAAGCAGATACAGGTTTGAGAATGTTTTGCTGAAGCGGTTACAAGTTTGAAGATGTTTTGCTGATGTAGTTTCATAAGAAGATGACTGATGTTTAGAAAGAATACAAATATCACCACAGACCATGGGACAAGGCTTGTGTTTTGATACCACTCTGCTACTCTCAGCTGATGATGCTTTGGCACTGACTGGTCTTGCATCAAATTGCTGATATTTGCTTGTCATGATTACTTCATATAGAGTAACTCACTAAAGAACTTCTGATATTCAAGCAGTTTCTTTGCCACTTCATAAGACTTAGGCCATTTGGTGGAGCCTCCCAGTTTATTCCAGATCAAGCTGCTGCTGCTGATTCTTGTGTTGCGTGTGCCAAGTGGACCAGACTGAAGCTGCTGACTTCATATTTGGTGGTTTGCTAGTAGACTGAACTCCTGACAGCGAAGATTGAAATTGCCACAAATAACTATTTCTAAACAGCTCCACTTCCTTTGTGTCCTAATAATCTATCTTTTTCTACTTCCTCTGGTGGGTAGTGGGTTAGAAGGAGGTTAAATCATTTAATAACCATTATTAAAGCATGTTTTGAAAAAAAAAGCTAAGCCTACAATGGGGACCTGAATTTGGATCCCCAGGACTGATATGAAGATTCAAATGTGGCATCTGCAATATCTGTAATTCAGCACTGGAAAAGCAGAGATAAGTCAATTCTTAAAGCTCACTGGACAGCCAGCCTAACTGAAATGGTGAGCTTCCAAAGTTTACTGAGATGTTCTACCTCCACAAGAAAAAACAGGAGGAGTTGGTGCTTTGGAGAACATAAAGACATTTAGTGAACTCTGCTCTTCTCTGTCAGAAGAAGTAAACTGAAGTCAATGATGCATTTGCTGAAAACCAAGGGCTCATTAACAAATCCTGTAACAAAGATGGCTGGCTGGTCAAGATGACACTGACTGACCATTCTAAGTTGAATGAGTTAGGGAGTGAAGAAGTATATGAGAAATAGGTGAACTCCATTGAGGAGTGACAGTGGCTCCCTTCTATTTCCAGATAAAACCAGGACCTGACCTGTTCTAGCATGCTTGTCTTAAACTAGTGGAGAAGAGAGGACTTGCAATAACTTTTGGCAATACTGATGGAAAGAAACTCTTCTTGACAGTGCTACTTAAGACCCATCCCCAAATTCCTAGTGGATGCAGATAAACACTGTACAGATTTTTGATTACCACCATACTAAGTATTTAGATTAGGGGTTAAGCTCCAGTGTTTAGAATTCTTAGATCATCTGTAGTAAAAAGTGGTTATGTAGCTGGGTTTTATGAGGACCACCCTTTAATCCCAGCACTAAACAGGAAGATGATATTTCGAGGTCAGTCTATATAGTATGTTGTAGTCCAGCCACAGTTACATGGTAAGACCCTACCAACTGGATATAAAAATTTCATTATTCTGAATAGCAGTGGTGTATCTTACATAATTTTGGAGACTACCAATATTCACCACTGGAGTTTGGTCAGAGACATAGTGTCTTTTCATTGGAAATGCCTGGGACTACAGGGATGTTTTGGAGACTGTCAGAAGCAGGAGGGTACTGCCTTTATTTCGCCATGTGCTGTGTTGGCTGTTGTTTTCCCACTGTGAAGCACTAGCTTTGCAACACTGTGAGGAACAAATAAAACATTCATTCTCTTAAAAAAACAAAAACAAACAAACATCAACAAAACTGAGTATGATAGAGAGGGACAGACAACATTGACTTCTGGCTTCCATGTGACCAAACCATATGATACACTGGAACATACAGGTCACAAACTTGAAAAAGTGCATATACCCCTGTATACATACATGTTGCAATATCCTTTTTAACCCAATCGCCAATTTGTTGCATTTTCTTCTTTAACCCAGATAAACCCATTCAATGACAACACAACTCAGTAATTAGGAAAACAAGCTGCTGTCTATTATGGGCAGATTTACCACTACACTCTCTATTCTCCTCCTAAGAAATCCTTCTCACTTGCCGTGAACAGTCCATCCTCCTCTCCTTCTCCCCTGACTCCTCCTCTTCCATTTCCTCTCCTTTTTCCCACCTCTTCTCCCTGTCTAATCATGTATTGCCTTAACATAAACTTACACACACACACATACACACACACACACACACACACACACACACACACACACACACACACATATATATATATAATATGTTTAACAATTAGAAGACTATTGATAATGCTTTTATGAAGTTATAGCAATACCAGTTAAGAATTAGAGTATAGGCAATTTTCATACACACACCTTTAAATGAAATTTTGCATATTACACAAACTGTCCTTTTACTTGGTTTTGTAATAGTAGGGGTTGTCTAGAAGAGCAGACAGCAAGGTGCATCATAACATTAGAGCATCAGAGTTTAACAAATATGGAAAATGGTGCCATACATATTACTCTCTTTTGCTATTGACCAATCAGTCACATAAAGACATTGTTGTTGACTTCTTGGGCTTCCCAGGACTAGATAATTGATGTAAAAAATTTGATTAGCTTAAGGATAATAGGCAGTAATCAACATATTATCTCCAAATTCAGCCTGTTTTGATGGTTCCTATTCGCTCATATTTAATTTTTTGTTCAATTCATTGGTCTCTGGTTTCTATAATTGGCTTGTATTGGGTAGTTTTATGTTATAATATACAAGACTAAAAATTCAGATATTGGTTTCACGTTGAGCAATACAAATAATTCAGCATTTCCTGCCCTGTTGCAGGAGGGAACTTTCACAGCAATCTGTCACTGATAAATAGCCCCACTTGACCTACTTTCTACTAAACCTAGATCATAAAACAGCTTAATATTGGTATGCACAATTATTATTTCAGTTGAACTTAAAAATGTGATTTATACCAAATATCATGGGACTTTAAAGCATTCCATTTTCTCCTAACTTCAGTCTTCCTCATTTTGTCCTTTCTACCCCCTTTGTTAACAACTACTGGGAATTTGATGGCAAATTTCACATATTCAACAAGCTGTCATTTTACTGGGTAATTATTTACTTCCTTTTCCTATTGTGTTTAGAGTTAGCAAAGAAAACAGAAGGCAAATGTGATCACACTCCTTATTTTTCTTTTCTCATCAAAAATACCAACCATTGTTTGACAATGCAGGGGGGAATTGTTCCCTCAAAACCCCTCAGATCTGACTAATTACAATTATACTTAACCCCATATCTCTTAGGCTTCTAGCCCCATCACCATCCAGACCACTATTCTTTGTAAATCTGGGAATCACATAGAGGAATCTGAGAATAAAATTTCACAAAATAATAATGTGTGGTTTTTATATTTGACAATAATGGTATTCATAATAATAAAAGCTTTGCTTTCATTTTAACTTTTAATTAGTCTTTATAATAATAATTAATATTTCCTGCTTCCTACAGTACAATCATTAGCTTTAGAGAAATATAAAAAATGGTAATTAGCATTCAGGCTGCTAATGAAAATGTGAAAGTACTGCTGTTCCAAATAGATATAATGGTAATCACTGACTTTCTTTAGTTTGATTCATATTTGTTAGCTTTTCCAAAGTGAGCAAATTCTGTTGCAAAAACAAGTTAAGATTGGGATGCTAACATTCTTTGGAGGAGAGAGAGGGAATAAGGGTAATCTACTGTTCAAGTATACAATATTTTCTATCAGAAGAAAATTTGCAGTGGCCATCTATAGAAATTAAATTTGAAGTTATCTCAGTAGTCAGTACCTACATGCAAGATATTTTTTTTCTAAACACACCTAGGTTTCCTTGTCTCCTCTTTTAGGATGTTGCTCTGTTTTTATGCTACTTGTAGCACTTAGAATGAAGGACAAATGTCATAAAATCAAGTTATTATCAGGAAGTTTGTATAACAAAAGTGACAGAAATTACTGGGCTGAAGCTTGGTGTGCATCAATTTTTGTTTTGAAACCTTCTGGAATTCTCCCCATGGTGGTCCAAATTCCAAATCAGATAATACCTCATAAGACTTATTTTTGTACACTCTGTGCCAATTTTAATCTACTTCCATGATTTTATCTGGGAAAACCTGAATGAGACAAATACATACGTTTATAAAATGGAAATGATTACCAGGATGATGTGATTAGTGAATAGAATTTCAAATGGGCACACATAAATCTTTATAACCACATGACCAGCAGTCACCTAGCCACATTTCCAGCTCTCACTTTAATACAGGTATAAACATCTTCAGCAGCTCTCTACTCACTATTTGCTTTAACCCTGTAGCTCTACCACACAGCTGGAGATGGGAAAAAAAGGCCAAAATTTCAGGGGTGAGAATGGAAACATTTTTTTTGTTCAGCAGAAGATTGTAAGTCTTTTTATACTTGGCTCAAATCAAGAAGAAAATACACATACCCACACTCCAAACAAGCTTTTAAGTGAAAGGTTAGCTTTTCTCAAAAGTCTGAATCCTATGTGAATCACAGGAACTTCAAACAGTCTGCAGGCAGTCCTCAGAGATTTGGATACAGTTGCAAGGCTATTTAAAAAAATGCTATGGGCTTTAGGTTTTGACAGAGTTCAAAGGCTTATTCTTTTATTTGAAAGTATAATTTTCAAAGGAGAAAGAGGGATAGTTAGACAAAAATAAACAAGTTCTCTTCACTGATTTTTACCAAAAAGTGTTGACTAATTTTAAGAAAATCGAGAATCCATGAAGATGGGAATTGGATGATTCTAAATGGAACAAAATTAGATGGCTACCAGAAAATAAAGGATATTATAATAGTATATACTGATGAGAGTATCTTAGAGTAATGTATTTGAAAACCAGTTGGAAGGGATGACCAAACAGTTCCTTTTAATATGAGCTACCTATTCAAGAGAAGCTTTAGAATCTTATTAAAGCTATATTAAAGTCACTGAGCATTTCTACTTTTTTCCCTCTTCAGAGAAATGAAAGTAAAGAAACATATGTGATGGAAGTTGAGTCTAAAGAAGGAGAAAAATACAGTTCCCAACAATTCTGCTCATTGTACTTGCACAGAAAAGTACAAGTTTCAAAAATAACCCTACTATTGACTTTTGAGATTAAGGGCATGCTTTACATACTTCTGTATAACACAAACAAATTATCATGTATGGCCTGGCCTTATATACCAATATACTGCATTTGATGGAGTGGTTGTTCTAGAAAATCCCTACTATTTCAGATGGTATTCCCAGCTCTCTGTATAGAAATATGATGCATGTATATTCTGTATCCTCAAGGTCCTCCAACTTCTAAAATCTTTTGTGTCCTTTTTCTTCTAAGTTCTCCTCTTTTCATAATGTTACCCTCTTCCCTGTAGCATACAAATATGGTCTCTGAGGACAAGTTACTTCCAACTGATCACCACACAGCCTGAGGTCACTCTAGAATGACATATGTCTCACAAAATGCATTTCCCCATTACCACTTTAAAGGAAATCTCTGATCTACAAAGTCCTTCATTCACTTATTCTATTTATTCCAAGAAATGTCATAGAACATCTATTATTTACATTTTGAACGCCAAATATTTCTATCACATTCCTTTTACCTGCTTACAACTATTTCTTACATAAAAGTTACTTCTTCTGAGTCCTCATTTGTTCCACACTGAACTGATGAGAAAAGATAGACTATGCTTTGTTTTATATGAGAAAATAAGTTTTAAAACCTATTTTAGAGAATTTCATAGGTAAGTATAGTACATTTTGATCATGCCTTCTTCAATTCCTCCCATTCCATATACACTGCTCAAATTCATGAACCCATATGCTCTTTTTCTATCTATCTATCTATCTATCTATCTATCTATCTATCTATCTATCTATCTATCTATCTATTTATCTATCATCTATCTATCTATTCATCTATCTATCATCTATCTATCTATCTATCTATCTATCTATCTATCTATCTATCTATCTATCTATCATCTATGTTCCCATCCATCGGTATCTATTTCCTACCATGTCCAACTAGTGTTCCTTTATATACATGGAAGTAGGACTGACCACTGTGGAATGGGCAATCTATCAGAGTTCTCATCTCTAAAAAATTACTCTCTTTCAGCAACTGTCAATTCCCTATATAAGCTTCAACTAGGAGCAGGGCCTTGTAAGCACTTCTTCACCTATCCCTCCTGGAATATTGAGTGTAATTATCCAGTGCAGGCAACCACAAAGTTTAAAATTCTGTGGGTGCATCATGCAAGTTGTGTCTAGAACTATTTCACATTATGAGAAATCTTAAAATAGACTCACACCCTAAGGTATCAGACTGCAAGAATAGTGGGTATCAGAACAATACACAAATACTATTTCACATGTCAGTGTCATGATAGCATTCAATGATGGGGCAGACTATATCTGAGAATCTTTCCCCCGTTCTTATATACATGCATAATTGAAGAATGCCCTTGGGCCATACAATGGAAGCATGTAGCCAGATGGATACAGGGAAGAGCAACTTCTACCTGAGCATTGAGTAATAGGTTAAACAGGGTTTTAGCAATGTTACTTATCATCTGTGGATAGTAACAGGAGGTTTTTTGCAAGCATCCGATTTAACGTTTACTTTCTCTTTAAAAAAATTTTGAGGAAACCCTGTGGCATGATAACTATGAAAGCATTTATGTCCCCAAGGTATATCCAAGCCATGATTGTTTCTTTCTTTCTTTCTTTCTTTCTTTCTTTCTTTCTTTCTTTTTTTTTTATAAATTGAACAACTTAATTTTTTTAAAAAAAAACAAAGATAATTGTACAGATATTAAGCATTTTTTGAATAAAAGAATATGAATACATTTTTGTCAGTACTTGATTTTTTTAATGGTTTGATAGTATGCATTAAAATCTTACTAGTTACAATGAGCATAAAGTACATGTGTGACCTGGAAATAGTCAAAGTTTTCTTGGTGTGAAAAGATTAAGCATAATGATTTTTCATTCTCTCTCTCTCTCTCTCTCTCTCTCTCTCTCTCTCTCTCTTTTGGCCTTTCTTTTTTCTTGAACTTCATATAGACTGTGAGTTGTTTCTGGGATGTTCAGAGCTTTCTGGGCTTAGTATTCAATTATCAGTGAGTGTATACTATATCTGGTTTTTTTGTGACTGGGTTATCTCACTCAGGATGAGATTCTCTAGATGTATCCATTTTCTTAAGAATTTCATAAAGTCATTGTTTCTGATAGCTGAGTAGTACTCCATTGTGTAAATATACCACAATTTTTGTATCTATTCATCTACTGAAGGACATCTGGGTTCTTTCCAGCTTCTGGCTAGTATAAATAGAGCTGCTATGAACATTGTGGTGCATGTGTCTTTGTTGTATGTTGGAACAACTCTGGGGTATGTCCCCAGAAGTGGAATAACTGGGTCTTCAGGTAGTATTATATCCAATTTTCTGAGGAATCGTCAGACTGATTTCCAGAGTGGTTGTATCAGTTTACAACCCCACCAACAGTGGAGAAGTGTTCCTCTTTCTCCCCATCCTTGCCAGCATCTGCTGTCATCTGAGTTTTGGAATTTTCTTGAATTTTATCAGTTTCAGTTGTATGTCTCCACTTTCATTTCTGATTTTGTTAATTTGGATACTCTCTCTTTGCCTTCTAGTTTAGCTAAGGGTTTATCAACTTTGTTAATTTTCTCAAAGAACCAGCTCTTAGTTCTATAGATTCTTTGAATAGTTATTTTGTTTCTATTTGGACACTTTTCTCTCTGAGTTTGATTATTTCTTGCCATCTACTCCTCTTGGGTGTATCTGCTTCCTTTTGTTCTAGAGCTTTCAGGTATGCTGTCAAGTTGCTAGTGTATGCTCTCTCCAGTTTCTTTTTGGAAGCACCCATTGCTATGAGTTTTCCTTTCAGTACTGCTTTCATTGAGTCCCATAGGTGTGGGTATGTTGTGTTTTCATTTTTATTAAATTGTAGAAAATTCTTAATTTCTTTCTTTATTTCTTTTACCATGCTATCCTTTAATAGAGCAGTGTTTTGTTGGCATGTATATATGGGCTTTTTGTTGTCTTTGTTGTTATTAAAGATCAGCCTTAGGCCATGGTGATCTTATAGGATGCATTGGAGTATTTCAATCTTCTTATATCTTTTGAGGCTTGTTTTGTGACCGAGTATATGGTCAATTTTGGACAAGGTCCCATGAGGTGCTAAGAAGAAGTTGTATTCTTTTGTTTTAGGATGATATGTTGTGTAGATGTCTATTAATTCCAATTGGTTCATAACCTCTGCTAGTTTTACTGTGTCATTGTTCAGTTTCTATTTTCATAATCTCTCCATTGATATGAGTGGGGCGTTAAAGTCTCCCACTAATATTGTGTGGGGTGTAATGTATTTTTTGAGCTTTAGTAGGGTTTCTTTTATGAATATGGGTGCTCTTTTATTTGAAGCATATATGTTAAGGATTGAGAGTTCCTCCTGACAAATTTTCATTGTAATGAGTAAAAAGTGTCCTTCCTTATATTTTTTGATAAATTTTGATTGTAAATCTACTTTATTCGATATTAGAATATCCACTCCAGCTTGCTTCTTGGGGCCATTTGCTTGGAAGTTTTTTCCAACCCCCTTTTTTTTTTTTTTTTTTTTTTTTGCATTTTCTTTTTTTTTTAACAACTTTATTTTATTTTCCTAACCTTTTATTCTGAGACTGTGTCTGTCTTTGTCTTTGAGATGAGTTTCCTGTATGCAGCAAAATGCTGAATTTTGTTTATGTATCTAGTCTGATAGCGTATATCTTTTTATTGGAGAATTGAGTCCATTTGTGTTAACAGATATTAAGGAATAGGGGTTGCTGTTTCCTGCTAGTTTTGCTTTTAGAGGTTGAATTGTGCCTGTATGTCTTTCTTCTTTTGGTTTTCTTGGTTATGTATTTTCTTATATTTACTAGGATGTAGTTTCCCTCCTTGTAATTGGTTTTCTACCTATAGTTCGTTGTAGGGCTGGGTTTGTGGTCAGATATTTTGTAAATTTAGTTTTGTCTTGGAATATCTTGGTCTCTCCATCTGCGATGATTGAGAGTTTTGCTGGGTATAGCAGCTTGGACTGACACTTGTGTTCTCTTAGGGTCTGCATGATATCGGTCCAGGATCTTATAGCTTTCATAGTCTCTATTGTGAAGTCAGGTGTGATTCTGATTGGTCTGCCTTTATATGTTACATGACCGTTTTTCCCTTACTGCTTTTAGTATTCTTTCTTTGCTTTGGGCACTTGGTGTTTTGACTATTATGTGTCAGAAGGAATTTCTTTTCTGATACACTCTCTTTGGAGTTCTTCAGGCTTCTTTTATGCTCATGGTCATCTCATTCTTAAGGGTAAGGAAGTTTTCTTCTACAATTTTGTTGAAGATACTTACTGTGCCTCTTAGTTGATATTCTTTGCCCTCTTCTATTCCTATTATCCTTACGTTTGGTCTTCTCATTGTGTCCTGGATCTCCTGGACATTTTCGGTTAGGAGCTTTTTATCTTTTACATCTTCTCTGACTGTTTTGTCTATGTTTTCAATGTTGTCTTCGGCCCCCGAGATTCTCTCTTCCATCTCTTGTATTCTGTTGGAGATGTATGCATCTGTGACTCCTGATTTCTTTTTTAGGTTTTCTACCTCTAGAGTTGTCTCTTTTAGTGTTTTCTTTATTGTTTCCATTTTAAATTCCTTCTTCCATTTCTTCATCTAATTGGTTCTATTTTCTTCTAGTTCTTTGAATTCTTTCAGTGTTTTTCTTGTTTCTTCCTTCAAAGCTTCTATTTCTTTATGCTTTTCTTCTTGTTCTTGTTTAAGGATCTCTATCATCATCTTGAGGTATAATTTTGGGTCTGAGTCTTCATTTTCTGAAGTGTTTGGCATTCTGCTGTTTGCTGTGATAGGAGAGCTGGGTTCTGGTGTTGCCAGGTTGTCTCGGCTTCCCTTGGATAAGTTCTTTTGCTTTCCTCCTGCCATCTTGTTGTCTGTGATAATAAGTGATCTTGTTGTCTGTGATTGTTCCTGTCTCTCCCGTGTACCTTGCCTATGTTTCTGGATCTTCGCTGTTTAATGTTGCAGATTGCCTGAGTGCTTTTTCTGTATGCATGGGCTTTCTGGTTAGAGACTGAATCCCCATGGCAGAGTTTCTGCGCCCCTGAACCAATGGGGGGTGTGATTTCCGGGTGCTTGGCCCAGACCTCTCTGGGCCCAGGCTACTTGCACCACAGTCTCACTAGGCCTTCGTCCCGGGATGTCCACTGTTCCTGGTGGCAGATGGTGTAAGTGCCTGTTCTGCATGCAAGGCCCATGACTGTTTCAAACAGCTGTGCCAGAACCGTTTGCCATCACAAATCTTGATTGAACTGTAGCATCTATTTTTACCTAGGCGACAGGGAAGTAGTAGCCCAGAGCAAAGCCTGTGATTTGTGCAATGAATCATTCACTTGCATAAATTACTGGTGTGACTGGTACAAATACTTTTGCCATATTCTATATTCTGTTCAGTGCACTGTATGACCCAGCTAGTAAACAATGTTCTTTGTTACACCCTAGCATTGTAACTTTGCAGCCATACAAAAGGCCTATTTTTCCCTTGTCTTGTCTTGTTAACATCTGATCTCTTTCATTGACAGAGAGGGCTAAGCCGGTGACACAAAGAGGAGATGATAGAAGTGGCTGTGGAGTGACAGTGGCAGCAAAGGCAGCAACAGGGACAGAGGTGGAAAGAGTAATGGTGAAAGAACAACTGGAAGTTCCAGAGAGTAGAAAATCTGAGCAGCCAGTTACAAGAAGAATTCCAGGATTCTGAGCCTTAAAAATCAGATTGCTGATACATTGACTCAATATTATAATGCATGCCACTCTCAAGAGTATCATCCTCTCACATCCAAGAGTTTAAGACAACCCATCTGAGAGCCATACCACTGGTGGCCGTGGACCTCAGCATTTCTGCAACTGAAGACCATTTGGAAGTCATAAGATAAGCAGGAAGTATTTGATGAAGCTGCTGCTGTCTGGTAATCCTCTCCCAACTGCTGTAAGCTAAGGATTACAACAGTAGCCAACTTTCCTGCCTGTGATGATGAAAGATTAGAACAATAAGTGTCAGACCTAAGTAACAAATCTCTTAAATCTTTAGTATTGAAACTCTAAAGCAATAGGCTTGTAGATCTCAAAGCTTGTAACTTTCAGTCTTTAGATCCTCTAGTCCTTCCTCCAATACCCACATCCTTCCCTACCACTTGCTTCTATGAAGGTGCTCCTTCTCCCAATCACTCTCTCCATGTCAGTGCCTTCACGTTCCCCTATACTGGGAAAATGCACCTTCACTGAACCAAAGGCCTTTTCTCCCATCGATGCCAGACAATTGCTACACATGAAACTGGAGCCATAGGTCTCTCCATGTGTTCTCATTGGTTGGAGTTTTAGTCCCCAGGAGTTCTGGAGGGTTTTGTTGGTTTATAATGTTATTCTTCTTATGAGGGTGCAAATACTTTCAGCTCCTTCAGTCCTTTCTCTAACTTCTTCACTGGGGATCCCCATGTTCAGTCCAATGATTAGCTGAAAGCATCCTTAACTCTATCAGTATGATTCTGGCAGAGCCTCTGAGGAGGCATCCTTATTTGGTTCCTGCAGGTAAGCACTTCTGAGCATCAGCAATAGTGCTTGTGTTTGGTGACCACATATGGGGTGGATCCAAAGCAAAAGGAAGTCAAGGGGATAAAATTCAGGAAAGAAAAAGTCAAAATATCACTATTTGCAGATGATATGATAGTATACTTAAGTGACCTAAAAAATTCTACCAGAGAATTCCTACAGCTGATAAACAACTTCAGCGAAGTGGCTAGAAAAAAATTAACTCAAACAAAGCAGTAGCTTTTCTCCACTTAAAGGATAAACAAGCTGAGAAAGATATTAGGGAATCAACACACTTCACAAATGTCACAAACAATATGAAATACCTTGGTGTGACATGCGTTTTAATAAGTTTTTTTTTTTTTTTTTTTTAAACTCAACTTCAACTGAGTTTAAGAAGCTGGTTTCAGAGGTTAACTTTTTGAGAATTTTATATGTTTGAATATTGGCCCTCTATCAGATGTAGGGTTAGTGAAGTTTAGGCTGCTGATTTCTCCTACTGATGGTGTGCTTTGCCTTACAAAAGCTTTTCAGTTTCATGATGTCCCATTTATCAAATGTTGATCTTGGAACCTGTGCCAATGCCTTAGAGGCTCTTTCCAATGTTCCCTTTTATTCAGTTCAATGTATCTGATTTTATTTTGAGGTCCTTGATCCACTTGGACTAGAGCTCAGTGCATGGTGATAAATATATATCTATTTTCATTCTTCTACATAGACTACCAGTAAAACCAGCACCATTTATTGAAAATGCTTTCTTTTATCCAATGTATGTTTTTGGATTCTTTGTCAAAGAGAAGTATTGATACGTTTGTGGGTTTATTTCTCAGTCTTTAATTCTATTTCATTGATGGACCTATCTGTCTCTGTACCTCTACCATTTGGTTTTTTATCACTATTGCTCTCTAGTACAGCTTGAAGTCAGGAATTGTGATTCCCACAGAAGTTCTTTTATTGTTCTGAATTGTTTTGGTTATTCTGCCTTGTTGTTGTTTGTTTGTCTGTCTGTTTTGTTTTTGCTTTTCCATATCATGTTTAAAATTGTTATTTACATGTCTGTATTGTGTTGAAATTTTAATGGGGATTTCACTGAATCTGTAGGGTTTTTTTATTGTTGTTGTTTTGTTTTATTTTTATTTTCTGTAAGATATTCATTTTCACTGTATTATTTCTTCCAATTCATGAGCATGGGATATCTGTTTTTCTTCTGAGGTCTTTTTAAATTTCTTTTCCCAGGAATTTGTTGTACAGATATTTCACTTGCTTGATAATGGTTATACCAAGATATTTTATATGATTTGTGGCTATTATGAAGGTTGTTGTTTTCTAATTTCCTTCTTAGCCTACTAATAATTTGTATAAAGGAAGGTTACTGATTTGCTTGAGTTAATATGATATCCTTCCACTTTGCTGAAGTTTTTTATAAGGTGTAGGAGGTTTCTGGTGGGGTTTTGGGGGTTGCTTATGTATACTATAATATCATCTGCAAATAGTGATACTTTGACTTTTTCCTTTATAAATTTGTATTCTCTTTTGTTGATCTAATTATTCTAGCTAGAAAACAAATAACACAATTTTTAATGGCAGTACAGAGCTAAACATTAAAATTCACCACAGAAACTTGAATGGTTGAAAATCACTTAAAGAAATGTTCAAAGTCTTTAATCTTCAGAGAAATGCAAATTCAAAACAACTCTTAGATTATACCTCACACCAAACAGAATGGCTAAGATCAAAAACTCAAGTGACAGCAGATGCTGGCACAGATGCACAAAAAGTAAAGTACTACTCTACTGTTAGTGGGAATACCAACTGCTACAATTACCCTAGAAATCTATCTGGAATTCCTTAGAAAATTGGAAATAGTTCTTCCTGAAGACTCAGGTATACCACTCTTGGGCATATATCCAAAAGATGCACCACCATATCATAAGGATATGTTCCCTACCATGTTCATAGCAGCCTTATTTGCAATAGCCAGAAACTGGAAACAACCCAGATGTCACTCAACTAAAGATTGAATATAGAAAACGTGGTTCGTTTACATAATGGAATACTACTCAGCTATTAAAAATGAAGACATCAAGAATTGTGTGAAAATGGATGGAACTAGAAAATATTATTCTGAGTGAGGCAACTCAGACTCAAAAGGACATGCATGGTATGTACTCACTAATAAGTGGATAATAATCAAAAATTACAGAATAACTAAAATATAACTCATAGACCACAAAAAGTATAATAAGCAGTAAGGCCCAAGTGAGTGTGCTTCCGTGCTTCAATTCCACTTAGATGGGGCAAGAAAATAATCATGCATGTCAGAGAGAGAGAGAGAGAGAGAGAGAGAGAGAGAGAGAGAGAGAGAGAGAGAGCGAGAGAGAGAGAGAGAGAAACAGACAGAGGCAGACAGAGAGACAGACAGAGACAGACAGACAGAGAGACAGATAGACTGAGAGACAGAGAGGAAGATCTGGGTGAGAGTGGAACAAGAGGGCAAAAGGGGACAGGACCAAAAATGGGGTGAGGAAGAAAAGAGAAGCCCAGATGGCCAAGAAAATGAATAGAAATAAGTAGCCTCTTGGTTTAGGATGTGTGGGTACCCTCTAGAACATACCAGAGATTCAAGATGTGAGAGACTCTAAAGACTCAATGGGGACGACCTTAACCAAAATGCTCAACATTAGGGATAGGGAACTCGAAGAATACACCTCCAGTAGGTGCACAGGACCTCAAGTGGAGTGACAAGTTTATTAACACATAATCAAAATTTCTGACCCAAAACTATTCCTATCTAAAAGAACTGGAAAGACAAAAACTGAGAAGATACTGAAGGAGGTCCAATGATAGGCCCAACTTGGGATTCATCTCATGGCTGGGTAGTAGTTCACCAGGGCCTGACACTATTACTAGTGCTATGATGTCCTTATAAGCAATATCATGCTATGCCTATTCTCTTGAGTTCTTACCATCAGCTGACTAAGACAGAATCAAATACTTACACACAACTGTTGCAGTAAATAGTAAATTTAGATGGTATATCCCTTTATCTGCCCCTGCAGTCTCACTCTGTGGGGAGCCGAATGCAGACACCATTACAAGATGGCGCTGGCTCCCTCACGGTTTGAGGTAAACAACTCCATATATAGTAATGCTCTTTTCAGCTAAGGCGCTGCACCCTGTTCATGTGCAGTACATAACCTATCTCTTTGTCTACCTCCATCTTGAGTTCTCCTCTCAATTTTTGCTCCTCTTCCATTTTCCTATGTTTTTTTCTGCCTACCTCTCCATTGTCCTATCATTTATCACCTTAACATCAATTCACACAGAACTATTGGACTGAGGTCAGGGATGCCTATGGTTGAATTAGAAGAAGGACTGAAGAAGCTGAAAGGGAGAGTGACACCAGAGGAAGATCAGGAGATTCAACTAACCCAGACCTCAGGCAGCCTCTAGAGACTGAGTCACCAACCAGGAGCATATACAGGCCAGTCTGAGACCCCTGGCAAAAATATAGCAGAAATCTGCCTGGTCTGGCCCCAATGGGAAAACATGCACTTTACCTCTCAAGAGACCTGAGGTCCTAGCAAAGGGGGGGGGGGTTGGTGGGGTGAAAGAGCACCCTGTTGGAGACAAGGGGAAGGAGGAATGGGATGAAAAACTGTGGGAGGATGGACTGAAGGGGTACAATGAATAGAATGTAAATAATAATAATAATAATAATAATAATAATAATAATAATAATAATAATAATAATAACAACAACAATAGTGTTTCACAGTACAAAGGAAAAAAAAAGAAACTAGTCTCACTGAAAGAGGTCTTATGATAGTGCCACAAAATCTATGTATCTCATATAACAATACCTAAGAATTTTTATTAAGGTCTAGATTTAAATGCACATAGATTTCTGTGAGCACATTAGTCCCATATAGTAAGAAATTAACAAAGACACTATCATCTTCTTATCCTTTACAGTAATTTAACCTTTTTTTAGCTCTAAACTCATACAGTGCTTTATCCAATATTCTAAAATTGATTTTTCATCTAATCATGTAACTATATTTTTAGTATTCTATTCTCCCTCATCCTTTTATTTTGTTTATTTTTGACGAAGGGTATTGTGCATATATATCTTTAATTCACCTGTACTTGTTTTCTCCAAGGCTTAAATGCCTCTGTCTTCTAACCTTGGCCTACTCAGGTAAATTTCTAGGCAACATACAATCTAATCCAGGCACAGAATATTTCAGCCACTGAGATTTACTGCCGAATAAGCTTACCCTTCCTATATCTACCCTTCCTAGAACCTGGCTGGCTGGTTCAACTCAGCGATTTTGGCCCAAACTCCTCTCTAAACTGATTGATTCAATTTGGCTTCTGTCTTGGCCTCTAAATGAAATTTTCTGCTTGGCCTTAAACTAATTCTAGCAATCTCTTCTGATCTTCTGGCTTCTTCTCATTCTCTGGCTCATCCTGTCTTTACCTATGTCTAGTTTGTCCTCTCTTCAACCTGTTTCTGTAAAACACTATTGAAAAACTACCTCATCTCAAGAACTTTGGTCCAGTGAAGGCTTTTTTTTCCCAGTGTAGGGGATTGCCAAGGTTCTGAGATGGGAGAGGGAACACCTTCATGGAGGCAATGGGAGGGGGAGGGGGAATGGGATTGGCAGAAAGGGGATAACATCTGAAATGTAAATACAGAGAATATCCAATTAAAAAAACCCACCTCCTCTATTCTTTCTATGTGTTCTCTTAAATAGCCTCTTCTCTTTCTCTTAACTAATAAGATCTTAATGCACACTATCAAACCTTTAAAAAAACTAAGTACTGACAAAGATGTATTTGTATACTTTTATGCAAAAATGCTTAAAATCTGTACATTTATCTTTGTTTTTTAAAATAAAGTTGTTCAATTAAAAAAAGAAATTGAGCATAATCTATTCTGTCAAATCTTTCTCACTTTGCATTCAATTATAAAACCCATTTAAACATGTATACTTATTTATACAAACAAACTTTACTTTCATTGTTTGGCATTCAAAGTGGGTGCTAAGGGATGAGCCACAATACAACTAAAAACAGAGATGTTGTTGTTGTCATTGTTGTTATATTTGTTGTTTGTTTGTTTGCTCAGTCAAAAGCACACTCTCAGGATTCACTGTATTATCAAATATCCTGTAACAGGGTATCATTTCAGACTAGCTTGTATCTCATTGTATTCTCCAGGCTGTCTTCAAGCTACTGTGTGTGCCTCTTGTCTTTAGGAATAGTCCACCATACCCATCATTTCTAACAATAAGCAGTTGAATGAAGTCAACTTCTGTGTTATCTCTGAACATAGAATTGCTGTGATAGATGAATTACAAACTGGGAATGCTTTATCCACAAATATATAAAATTTGATTTTCTCTTGTTTCTCTTTTTACAAAATTCTAAAAATCACAGCTGATAAGAAAATAGCAGCTATTTGATAATTCTGAACCACCTTAATTATGAATGCTAGACAGAACAAGCAATATACCATTGAAAATGCTGTGCCCATACAAAAGCTACAGTAATTAGAAGTCAACTCTGTTTTTTGTTTTTGTTTATGTTTTTTTGGGTTTAATGTTTGTTTTTTATCTTGTAACTTTTTGGAATATTTACTGACTATTATAGAAAGAAGTACAAGAAAATTCCCCAAGTGGAAACTAAATGAGGCATCACAATGTGTAAGTCTTTTCAGTACTCTTAGTAGCTAAAAGCATAATATTGGCAAGGAAAGTCTAAGCAATATACAAAGTAGCTTGATAACAAGAATTCTGTGAAGAGCTTCTGCTTCCATGCTGTGTGGCCTCAGAGAAAAAAATCAGGATCCAGCTTTTTATTCTACAGAAGCCCCAGGCCCGAAGTTTTAAAATCTCTCAGGAGAGGCAACACATCACTTACCTTATTCAGACTGTAGTAAAAATAACTAATATTTTGTTCTGAAATCAGATTCTTTCAAGGAAACTGAAAATCCCAAGAATTGAATTGACTTCAGGCTTCTTACTTTACCCTCTTGCAAAGAAAATGATAGACCTCTTCACTTGCATTTCTAGATTATCAGGAGTCAATGCCACCTCCTTCAGCAGGAAGTTTCAAGATATTTCAGACATGAGTTAAAATGTTGTTCCTACGTCAAGAACTTTTTACTGCTACAGCTATTATCACAAATCTTCTAATTTATCCCCTTAGTTTTTGCTAGAAATTAACTGTTGTGGTGTAATACCCATTTTTATTTGTTTTTGTAATTTGGGAGAAGGGTTTGTTTTTTTTTTTTTTGTTTTTTTTTTTTTTGTTTTGTTTTTTTGTGGCAGGGGCTCTAAATAACTTGTTTACTCTAAGTTTTCACATCTCTGTGAGTATTGCCATTAGAGGTAATCACCTGATGGCCTAGTTTGTACCTAGGTGTTCTGGTCTGGAATTAGGCTACTCATGAAAATGTATTAGCACATCTCTATCACCTACCCTTTCACTTATATACCCCTTCTCTAGTTTGCCTCCAGAATGCAACAAAACTCTGACACTTCCACCCTGTTTGAATAACAATAGCTTCCTTAATACACAGAGAGTTGCTATGAATCCGAGTACTTCTTACATTACTTTAAAAGAAGGGATGATGTTGAGGTCAAGATAGAGTTGGAAACACACTCAAGGGAGTACCTAAACATGGCACCTTGCATGTAATCAGATGCTAACATCACACTTCACTAGTTCCCTGGTATAAGGCACATTCTTCTACTACTTGGTGTTAGCTTTCTTTTTAAAATCATGATAACAATAAATCTAATAAAGACATTGTGGACATTGAATATTTTAAAAATAATAATTATGATTATCATTATAGGTGACACATATGTTAAGCTCACAAAGGTGCTCAATAATGGTAAACAATATAAAGGAGTTCAGCTTAGAATATTTAATCTTTTGATTTTTCTAAAAATAAAAAAATATGATTCCAAGTAATCATCAAGAAGACAATAGCTCATTTCCAATTGCTAAACATCCAAATATATTTAAATTATAAAAGATATTATGACTAGCTGGACAAAAGTGCAGTTATTCTCTCAATATGACAGACTATTGAAACAATGGACTCCAAAGAAATAGAAAGCTCCCCATTAATCTCATGTTGGGAGAAGGATAATGAGCCAGAGTGAGGAAGAGATTCCCCACACTGTTAACTACCTTGCCAGAAATTGCTTAGATATGCATGTCCTTGGTCAGCTATTTAAAACTTTTGTTCATTGAAGACTGACAAGATGTGCCAAAGGGTTATTGAATCTCTTTGTCTCTCTTCCCCTTGTGACCACTATTAGGTCCAAAGCAGGGTCTCTAAAATTGCAGTGACAATGGCCTAACCAGAAGGACTTTGACATAGTCAATAGAAGAATGATTGTTGTGTAAACGGAAGTATAAATTCAACATTCCTGGAGAATCTCCTCAGGCAGGTTTCTGTTTTCTAGGAAAACCACTACCTCTGTTAGTTACCTGCTCCAAGGGTCAAATCTCATGGTAAAGACATCTAGTTCGTAGTTAATCTGAACTGCCTGCATCAGTTCATCAACACCTATCCCTCTTACTATCATATTTAATCCACTTTGTTTCCCAGCAAGTTGCTGTCCTTTATTCTAAGAGGCATGGCAATTTGCTACCACAATGATTTTTTTTTTCTTTCTATGGTGGGGTCCACTTCAGTGATTTCACTTATAGCCACAATGAGGGTACAGCCTCTACCTCCCAAGTTCATTAACAAGATGACCAAAAACAAAGGACTGTGAAACTAAGCCCCTGTTTTAAGGACTTAAATATAGTCATTTGTGTATTTGTGCTTTATGATTTGTTATTCTATGCTTACCTAGTTGATAAACATCATTTTATGTACTTTCTAATATAATTTATTTGACTTTAACAATATTTTGTCATACTCTAGGATCATAATGCATATCTGGTTTTTGTAGCACTTTCTCACAGAGTAAGGGATACATAGGTTTTGTATGCTTTTTTGGAGGTAGGGTCATATATCCTTAGTAATATTTGGTATTCAGTGGAAGAAAATAAGATGCATATTTTGCTTTCAGAGAAAAGAAAAAAAAAGTCTTATTTCAAAGATTTTCAAGAACTTATATGCCTTGGCTGTTGAATTAAGCTTTTAGATAGTAAATTAAGTCCAAGAGTATAATGCCATGGAAATAAACATGCTTCTGATGTTATCTGACAAAAAGAGAAAGAAAGAAAGAAAAATCAGTAAGCTTTCTGGGCCAATGACATTCCCTTTCATCTGGCAACTTGACACACACATATCTCCACAAACTGATTGTTCTCCTGGGGAATATAAATGCAAACTCAGCTAATGAATAATATAAAAGCTTTCTGACCAAAATGCACCATGTAAGGAAGGACAGAAAATTGTCCAGTTCTATGACCTTGCTGTATTTTCCAAGGGAGAAAAAAAAATAAAACTGAGAAAACAACAGCCAGAATGGAAGCGTAAAAGAGAGCTAGCTCCATTTACTAAAGGGTGGGTCACTAACGGTCTGGGAGTATGTAATCATTTTTCTGTACCCTGATACAATATCGGAGACTCAAGAAAGCACATTATGAGAGGTACTGCATTAGGGGTTATCAACTTCTAATGTACCAGGCCAAAGAGTAAGAAAACACAGGGCTACAAAAACCAGAGGCTGAGAGCCTCAGACTGCATCTAGAAGGTCAAGTGCCCTTAGTATAACTTTAACTGTGATCAGTGAAGTCCTTAATGCAACTATATGCATTAAGCAAAGGACACAGGGAGACATCAATAACAGCAGAGAGACAGACTTTGTATAATAATATTCTTCCCAGTAATACACAGTGCAGGAAGAAACCATGTCAGCAATATTATCTTTTATCATGAAGGACAATGAGATACCTAACAGCTGTTTCCCATTTTTAAAGCCATTCGAATCTCAATGAAACATGCTTGGGAAGAATATGGAAAATAACCCATCCCCAAACCCGACTGTAATGAGGCAAATACCATTAGAAACAAATTGGCTGCTTGGGGTTTGCTTCTACCTTTTGGAAACAGTAAAAAGCCTTGGAATTACAGACACTGGTTTCAATAAACTTTTGATCTCAAAGTTTTATGTGGAAACTCAGGAGCTACATTCAAATTTGATTTCCATTTATATAGTCAAACAGAGGAAGAATAATTCTTACACCATCAGTATGCCTTAGTACATGTAGTTAGTTGAAGACAAATTTAGGTTTTAAGATGAGGTAATAAAAGGAGAAAAGGGTTAAAATTAACTTCAGCCTTTACAATTTTGGTTTAAAAGAGATGAGATCTGCTATCTTAAGAAATGTGTGTGTTTTCAGCAGATTGGGATTAACTACAGACACAATGTTGTCCAGCAGACACTCACATTTCTGCATTTTGCATGATTGAACCTCAACACGCATTGAATGTCTCCTGCTTTCCTGCACCCTATTGCCCCTGATGATGCCCATTTTTCTGTGTTTCTATGAGTATGGCTTCTTCAGATTGCTCATCTAAAGTAGAATCCAGCAGCATCTGTTCTTCTATGACCACCTAATTTCAATTAGCATAATGTGCTCAAGGTTCCCCCTTATTTTAGCATATGAGAACATTTCCCTCTTATAGATTAACCTCTTACTCTCACAAAATACAAAAAATGCGAAATATTCATATTATACATATGACTTTAGTTTGAGACTGAAAAGTGTCTATTCAGTAGCTGTAAAACTCAGTATGTTTGTCTCCAAGTTATTAAATGCGATTATTTCTTATAAAATGTTAAAATAGCTATCATCCCTAATTGAAGAGTTTTGGGTATATTTGGCACTTTTTTTCTAAAACTGTTAAATAATGGAGAGCTCAGTGGAAGTAAAGAGGATGTATATATTCCTTTTAGGGACTTAATGAATGCAAATTATCTTACAGTTTGAAGAATACACAGTTTTTTTTCTTAATGATCTGTTTTTTTTTTTTTTTATTTGATAATGAAAATGCACACAGCTTCTTACATTTCAGAAAAAAATGACAAAAGCCATAAGAAAATATATGGGAAAAATAAAAATTGAAGAAAAAAGCTATAGACCAAAGAAAAGAAATAGGTAAGAATAGTGAGAAATGCATTATATTTCCAGAAGTCTCCAACTTCATCTTTAAACTTTTACTTACCTCCAACATCAAACATTTAATTACAGCAGATGTCTTGAAAAAGGGGAGAATTTTCGTGAACCTTATACTTCAATGCTACGAGATATAATATGCATTATGTTTGATATCCTGTTGTCCAGATAATTAGTACAATTTAGATTTAACCACAGTCCATTTATTGAAATAGTAAGCACACAAAAACTAGTCCTTGGCATTGTGAGATACGATTAATAGTATTGAGTATAGCTTTTACTCCTAACAGTTAATAATGTAGAAATACAACGTTTTAATTCTCTTTTTAAGAGTAATTAGAAAAGTGCAAAATTATTCTGAAATGCCTAACACTCAACAAATGATGTATTCTTGAAAATTTATACATAAGTTAAATTTTCTCCAAGTAAATTACTTTTAACAAAGAGACAGTAACTTGATTAAAACAAAACTCCTTCCCTCTCTCTCTCCCTTTCCTCCCCCCTGCCCGTGTATGTAGGTAGGTAAGTAGGTAGGTACATGCATATATATATACACTTACCCATGTGTACTCACATTATAATCAGAGGTCTTTAATGGATGTCTACCCCTATCACTCTTCATCTTTGTTTTTCAACCAGATTCTCTCTTTGATCCTGGAACCCATTACTTTGGGGAGGCTGCCAGGCTAATCAGTGAACCCTGTGGACCTGCTTGCCTCCACATTCCCAGTCCTGGTGATACACACGTGTACCACTGAACCCAGTTTATATGTAGATGCTCAGGATTGAATCTCACATTCATACATGTGTGCAGGAAGCACTTTACCCACTCCATTTTATACCACAGCAATATTGTGTGGAGAATTTTGAAAAGCAGGCATGGTGCAGGAAGAGCTGAGAGTTTTACATCTTCATCTGAAGGTAGCTAGCAGAATACTGACTTCCAGGCAACTAGGATGAGGGTCTTAAAGTCCACAGCCACAGTGACACAGATACTACAACAAGGCCACACCTCCAAACAGTGTCACTCCCTGGGCCAAGCATAAATAGACTATCACAAATACCTATCCATCTGAAGAAAAAGAAATGGGAAATTTCACTGGTGAACTACTTGATAGATACATTTAAGTAGAGGATAGTTACACATAAAGTGAGAAAAGTACAAGGTTAAAAAAGAACAAATACCTACTTTTAAAAAGCAGAAATATTAAATGATATAAATCATGGAGGGAGGGATGCCCTTAGAGGACATGCCCAGGAGAATAATATGCAAATAATGTGTTACAAAAAGATATCAAGAACAGAAAGAAGAGAGGTAATATATAGATAGATAGTAGAGGAATATTCCTCAGATTTGAGGAAATAGCTAATCTCACAGACTACAGGAGATCATCAAATTCTAGCCATGATTGACTAAAAAAGACCCATCTAAGATAAAATGCCTAAAGAGTTTACACTTATTCAGAAAATACTGCTTAAGTTATGTCATTCACTCCTGAAAGCATTGGGAATTCATTTTTCTGTTTTTTGAGGAGTTGATATATCCAAAACCTTTGTCCCTTTTCTTTTTTGAAACACCTCTTGGGACTATCTCAATCCTCTATTGTTCTTACCGTTCAACTTTATGCTTATACTTATAAAATTGAATGGAGACAGAAATGAGGACAAGGCCATGGTAACAGATTTCACTTAAAATTATGAGCAGCAACCTTGAGTAGGCCCTCACTGCTTCCCAGGAGTTATATCACGTTTTCTTGTGAAGCTACTTCATATCTCTCTGGAATTATTGCATCAAACTTATGGTTTTTTTCCCAGCTTTCAACACTCTCCTATCTTCATCTACCTACAAATAAATGAGGTTGAAGCAACCAGACAACAATATTCAGGGCATCCTGCTTGCTTTGTGAGAAATTACTTTGCTGATATGTGTCTACCCAGTACAATATGAAAGAAACATGCCTAGAGGAAAAAAAGAATCAGCCAGATTTCAGCCAAAATTCCATTAATCACCTGACCTCCATAAGTTCCTGTTTTAACCAGATGGCCACAATTTTACTTGTGGTCTCTCAGAATCAGCATCAGTTCAGAACCAGTATCCAGTACAACCTGAAAAGTCTGCTTATTTCCTTTCCTAAGTGTATAGTTAGTTATCTTTGAAGATGGTCATAGGTCCCTTTGGGCAAAGACTGAAAAATACCTAATAGTAAAACTCTCAGGTATTTTAGCAAGATCTTTCCTCTGGGGGATCTGATCATGCCTTCATATGATGGGTTCTGGATCTGATAACTGACTCAAGTCTGAAAATTGGTTCATGGCAGAGATTGTTTCTTGTCATGATCCAATGAAGGATTACTTTCATTTATTTGGAAAAAAATCCACTAATACATACATACATACATACATAAACACACACACACACACACACACACACACACACACACATATATATATAGATAGAGAGATAGATAGATAGATATAGATGTAGATGTAGATGTAGATGTAGATGTAGATGTAGATGTAGATATAGATATAGATATAGATATAGATATAGATATATTTCATGTCTGGAACACCATGATTGATTATCCAGTACCAAAGTCTAAATGAGTCATGCTACCACAAAATTCGCTTTGCCTGTGCTGACCATTACAGGTCAGGACATTATGGATATTTTTTGTCTGTGCTGCCTAGCACTATAACTATGATCACATTGTCTTTGGTGATTCAGTGTGGTCACTTTGTCCCTGATAGTTTGAGGTCCAATTAAACCCATTGCTTTGAATCCATTCAGATGAGCAGTACTGTTTCCGACTCTAAGATCTAGCAAAAGAAGGACAACAATAAAGCTCTGCAAATGTGTTGGTGTCCCCATCCCCCATTTTGTCATTCTTTGCTCAATTACAATTCTCTTTTGGATTTTAGTTGTGGCTGGAATTTCTTAGAACTTTTACAGACTTGACATCTTCTACTAATCCAAAAGTATTTGGAAAATTTATACCTTTCATCCTGTCACACTGCATTATTTCTGGAATCTTCCCATTTGATTTCTGGGTAGTGTTGCTTACTGCTACTGGAAAAGCAATCTAAGGAGAATAAAAAAACATTCCTGAGAAAACACATGAATTTCTTTCATTTGTTTAAACATAGTATGATGATATTTGTCTCCAACTAGACAAGATCTAGAATCATCTAGGAGAAAATTCTTTGGGTATGCCTGTGAGGTGGGGAATTCTCTGTGAAAGACCATCTAGATTAGACTAAAGTGACAAGACATGTGGTGGTGCAATTCCGTGGGCTCGCTGAATTATAGGGAGAAAAAAGAGATACACAGGAATAATTACTGCTCTTTGCTTTCTAGCTGGATATACAATTTGAACAGCCACGCCAGTTATCAATGTCATGAGTTCCCGGTCAGAATGGACTGAACTCTAGAACATTGAGGCACAATAACCTCTTCCTCCAGCTGTTGCTTTGTCAGTAACTAATACAAGTAGCACATGATTTCTAGGCAGATAAAGCTAAAAGTCCCACATTCAGTTTAATGATTATAATTAAAAATTTGTTAAACGATTCCATCAAAATTTGTCAAAGCCAACAATCATTTCCATCCTATTAAAATAAATTTGTAATGTTAATCTCCATTGGTCTATTAAAAACATTTGTCTTAATTAATCAATTTCATTTAATGACATAGTTTACTTGAGCTTGTGGGACGTGACTGGTTCCTTGTTATCTTTATGAGCTTTAAATACTGAAAATCTCAAAGGCTAGCTATTCAGATCTCTTAACTTGTGGATCTGTTCTTACTAAGCTCACATCTGTCTGAAGGTTTTAAGTAAAGGAAATTATTAAAAACCCTCAAATATTTTCTCCCAAATAGCAAAATGAAATGCAACAAAAACAGTGAAGAATAAAATGAAACTTTTAAATGAAGGCGATTTTAAATAAATCAGGTATGTCAGTCATCATATAATGAATGGAGACATTGAGCTATTTAAAGACTACAGATTGTGGATAACCATGTTTTTTGTGTGTTTGTTTAACAGACTAATATGTCTGTTACAAGAAACATTTTTTTTAAAATATAAAGTAATATTGGAAAGAGAAAAAAATCAAAAAAATAGCCAAGATGATATTAGTAAACTGCCAAAATAAGCAAAACTAATGTTATTGAAACAGTTGAAAGCAAAGTTTACCTTTAAATGCACCAAGCAGAATAAAGATTAGTTAACATAGAAGTAAGAATTTATAAATAAGATAGACTTTATAGTGTTTTGCACTAAAGCGTTGTTGATCAAAACTTTATATAAAATTAAGAAGAAATTTATAAAACTATGATTTCTGGAAGAGAAAAAAGTATATATATATATATATTTAGAGGTAGACACTGTGAATGTATGGGTATATATTAACAACCCATTTAAATATTATAGTGTACTCTGAAATGATCACATGACTAAAGTTAAATGACAGTTTTCCTGTGAAGTATGATCAGAGACTTCTTTTTTTTAAACAACTTTATTTTAAAAAACAAAGATAAATGTACAGATTTTAAACATTTTTTGCTTAAAATTATACATTTTTGTCAGTACTGTTTTTTCAGATATTAAAATAATTTTTACATAAAAATATGTGAATATATTTTTTAGTCAGTACTTGATTTTTTCAAGGGCTTGACAGTATGCATTGAAAACCTAATAGTTGCCATGAACGTAAAGTACATGCAAAACAAAACGCAACATGGAAATAGTCAAAGTCTTCTTGTTTTGTAAATATATTTTTTTGGTTTTCTTTATTTCCTAGACTTCATACAGTCTGTGAGTTGTTTCTGGGGGAGTGCAAGCCTCTGGGGTTAGCATCCCAATATCAGTGACTGCATATTATGTCTGTTCTTTTGTGACTGGGTTATCTCACTCAGAATGATATTCTCTAGATGCAGCCATTTTCTTAAGAATTTGGTTAAGTCATTGTTTCTGGTAGCTGAGTAGTATTCCATTGTGTAAATGTACCACAATTTTTGTATCCATTCATCTTCTGAAGGACATCTGGGTTCTTTGCAGCTTCTGGCTATTATAAATAGAGCTGCTATGAACATTGTGGTGCATATATCTTTGTTGTGTATTAAAGTGTCTCTGGGGTATATGCCCAGAAGTGGAATAGCTGGGTCTTCAGGTAGTACTATATCCAATTTTCTGAGTAATCGCCAGACTGATTTCCAGAGTGGTTGTATTAGTTTGCAACCCCACCAACAGTGGAGAAGTGTTCCTCTTTTTCCGCAGCATGCCAGCATCTGCTGTCATCTGATTTTTGGATCTTGGCCAATCTGACTGGTGTGAGGTGGAATCTCAGGGTTGTTTTGATTTGCATTTCCCTGATGGCTAAGAATGTCGAGCACTTCCTCAGATGTTTCAAGGCCATTCCATGTTCCTCAACTGAGAACGTTTTTGTTTAGCTCTGTACCCCATTTTTAATAGGGTTATTTGATTCTCTGGTGTCTAGCTTTTTGAGTTCCTTGTATATTTTGGATATTAGGCCTCTATCGGATGTGGCGTTGGTAAAGATCTTTTCCCATTCTGTTGGTTGCTGTTTTGTTTTCTTGACGATGTCCTTAGCCTTACAGAAACTTTGCAATCTCATTAAGTCCCATTTGTTAATCTTTGACCTTAGAGCTTGAGCCATTGGTGTTTTGTTCAGGAAATTTTCTCCTGTGCCTATGTGTTCTAAGGTTTTCCCTACTTTCTCATCTAATAGTTTCAGTGTATCTGGTTTAATGTGGAGATCTTTGATCCACTTACCCTTGAGCTTGGTACAAGGAGATAAGAAAGGGTCTATTTTCATTCTTTTGCATGCTGAGTGCCAGTTGGACCAGCACCATTTGTTGAATAGGCTGTCCTTTTTCCATTGAATGTTTACTGCTCCTTTGTCAAAAAACAGGTGACCATATACATGAGGGCTCATTTCTGGATCTTCTATTCTATTCCATTGATCCACATGCCTATTTCTGTACCAGTACCATGCAGTTTTCAGCACAATTGCCTTGTAATATAGCTTGAGGTCAGGGTTAGTGATTACTGCATATGTTTTTTTGTTGTTGAGGATGGATTTAGCAATTCTAGGTCTTTTGTTATTCCATATGAAATTGCACATTGATCTTTCCAGTTCCATGAAGAACTGGGTTGGAATTTTGATGGAGATTGCATTGAATCTGTAGATTGCTTTTGGTAGGATGGCCATTTTTAAGATGTTGATCCTTCCAATCCAAGAGAATGGGAGATCTTTTCATTTAAGGAGATCTTCCTTGATATCCTTATTTAGAGGTTTGAAGTTCTTGTCATACAGGTCCTTCACTTGCTTAGTTAGAGTCACACCAACGTATTTCATAGTTTTTGTGACAAATGCGAAGGGTACTTTTTCCCTAATTGCTTTCTCTGTGTGTTTTTCCTTTGAGTAGAGGAAGGCTACTGATTTGTTTGAGTTAATTTTGTATCCAGCCACTTTGGTGAACTTGTTTATCAGCTGTAGAAGTTCTCTGGTGGAATTATTGGGGTCACTCAAGTACACTATCTTGTCATCGGCAAAGAGTGATGTTTTTATCTCTTCCTTTCCGATTTGTATCCCCTTGATCTCCTTTTGCTGTTTAATTGCTCCAGCCAGGACGTACAGTGCTATGTTGCATAGGTAGGGGGAGAGTGGGCAGCCTTGTCGAGTCCCTGATTTTAGTGGGATTGCTTCAAGTTTCTCGCCATTAAGTTTGATGTTGGCTTTTGGTTTGCTGTATATTGCTTTTATTATATTTAGGTATGGACCTTGGATTACTGTTCTCTCCAGGACTTTTAACATGAAGGGGTGTTAGATTTTGTCAAATGCTTTCTCAGCATCTAGTGAGATGACCATGTGATTTAGTCTTTGAGTTTTTTTATATGGTGGATTACATTGATGGATTTCCTTACAATATTAACCCATCCCTGCATCCCAGGGATGAAGCCAACTTGGTCATGATGAATGATAGTTTTAATGTGTTCTTGGATTCAGTTTGCAAGGATTTTGGTGAGTATTTTTGCATCAATGTTCATAAGTGAGATTGGTCTGAAGTTCTCTTTCCTTGTAGCGTCTTTATGTGGTTTAGGTATGAGGGTTATTGTAGCCTCAAAAAATGAGTTAGGTAGTATTCCATCTGATTCTATCTTTTGGAATAGTTTGGAGAGTATTGGTGTTATATTCCCAATAAATGTCTGATAAAATTCTGCACTGAACCCGTCTAGACCTGGGCTTTTTTTGGTTGGGAGGCTTTTGATGACTTCTTCTATTTCTTTAGGTGTTATAGGGTTATTTAGATGGTTTACTTGGTCCTGGTTTAACTTTGGGATCTTGTATCTGTCTAGGAATTTATCCATTTCCTCCAGATTTTCCAATTTTGTGGAGTATAAGTTTTTGTAGTAGGATCTGATGATTTCTTGAATTTTCTCAGTTTCAGTTGTTTTGTCCCCACTTTCCTTTCTGATGTTGTTAATTTGTATACTCTCTCTTTGCCCTCTAGTTAGTCTTGCTAGGGGTTTTTCAATCTTGTTGATTTTCTCAAAGAACCAACTGTTGGATTTGTTGATTTTTTCAATGGTTGTTTTTGATTCTATTTGGTCTATTTCTGCCCTAATTTTGATTATTTCTTGCCGTCTACTCTTTTTGGGTATATCTGGTTCCTTCTGCTCTAGGGCTTTTAGCTGTGCTGTCAGGTTGCTGATGTAAGCTCTCTCCAGTTTCTTTTTGGAAGCACTTAGGGCTATGAGTTTTCCTCTCAGTACTGGTTTCATTGCATCCCATAGGTTCGGGTATGTTTTGTTTTCGTTTTCGTTGAATTCTAGAAAATCCTTAATTCCTTTTTTTATTTCTTCTTTGACCCTGCTATCCCTTAACAGAGCATTGTTTAGTTTCCATTTGTATGTGGGCTTTTTGTTGTCTTTGTTGTTGTTAAAGACCAGCCGTAGACCATGGTGATCTGAGAGGACGCATGGGAGTATTTCAATCTTCTTATATTGATTGAGGCTCGTTCTGTGTCTAATTATGTGGTTAATTTTCGAGAAGGTATCATGGGGTGGTGAGAAGAAGGTGTATTCTTTTACTTTAGGATAATATGTTCTGTATATATCTATTAATTCTAGTTGGTTCAAAGTCTCTGCTATCTTTGCAGTGTCCTTGTTCAGTTTCTCTTTCCATGATCTGTCCATTGGTGAAAGTGGGGCATTAAAGTCTCCCACTATTATTGTGTAAGCTGAAACATATTTTTTGAGCTTTAGTAGGATTTCTTTTATGAATGTGGGTGCTTTTTTATTTGGAGCATATATGTTAAGGATTGAGAGTTTCTCCTGTCCGGTTTCCCCCGTAATGAGTAAAAAGTGTCCTTCCTTATCTTTTTTGATAACTTTTGGTTGGAAATTTACTTTATTCGATATTAGAATAGCCACTCCAGCTTGCTTCTTGGAGCTGTGTGCTTGGAAGTTTTTTTCCCACCCTTTAAATCTGAGATAGTGTCTGTCTTTGTCTCTGAGATGAGTTTCCTGTGTCCAGCAAAATGCTGGATTTTGTTTATGTATCCAGTCTGATAGCCTATGTCTCTTTATTGGGGAGTTGATTCCATTTATGTTAATAGATATCAAGGAATAGTTGTTTCTGTTTCCTGCCATTATTGCTTTTGTGGATTGAGTTGTGTCTGTGTCTTTTTCTTCTTTTAGTTTTCTTGTTTAGGAGTTTTCTTGTTTTTACTAGGCTGTATTTTCCCTCATTGTATTGGGTTTTCCACCTATAATTTGTTGTAGTGCTGGGTTTGTGGTCAGATATTGTGTAAATTTTGATTTGTCTTGAAATATCTTCATCTCTCCATCGATGGTGATTGATAGTTTTGCTGGGTATAGCAGCTTGGGCTGACACTTGTGTTCTTTTAGGGTGTGCATGATGTCTGTCCAGGCTCTTCTAGCTTTCATAGTCTCTGTTGAGAAATCGGGTGTGAGTCTGAGTGGCATGCCTTTATATGTTACCTGACCTTTTTCCCTTACTGCTTTTAGTATTCTTTCTTTACTTTGGGCACTTGATGCTTTTACTATTATGTGTCTGGAGGTATTTCTTTTCTGGTCCAACCTATTTGGAGTTCTGAAGGCTTCTTTTATGCTGGTGGTCATCTCATTCTTGAGGGTAGGGAAGTTTTCTTCTATGATTTTGTTGAAGATATTTACTGTGCCTCTTAGTTGATACTCTTCTCCCTCTTCTATTTCTATTATCTTTAGGTTCGGTCTTCTCATTGTGTCCTGGATTTCCTGGACATTTTGGGTTAGGAGCTTTTTGTTTTTTGCATCTTCTCTGGCTGTTTTGTCTATGTTTACAATGTTGTCTTCTGCCCCTGAGATTCTCTCTTCCATCTCTTGTAATCTATTGGAAATATTTGCTTCTGTGATTCCTGATTTCTTTTTTAGGTGTTCTAACTCTAGGGTTATCTCTTTTCGTGTTTTCTTTATTGTGTCAATTTCCGTTTTAAATTCCCTCTTCCATTCCTTCATCTCTTTGATTCTGTTTTCCTCTAGTTCTTTGATTTCTTTGAGTGTTTTCCTTGTTTCCTCTTTAAAAGCTTCTGAATCTTTTTGCTTTTCCTTCTGTTCTTCTTTAAGTATCTCTGTCAGCATCTTGAGGTATGATTTCAGGTCTGTGTCTTTTTTTTCTGGAGTGTTTGGAATTCCGATGTTTTCTGTTATGGGAGAACTTGGTTCTGGTATTGCCATGTTGTCTTGGTTTCCTTGGGATATACTCTTTCGCTTTCCTCTTGCCATTTTGTTGTCAGTGATATGTTCTGGCCTTTCCCTTGTATCTGGTCTGTGTCCCTCGATCTCCACTGGTCCAGGTGTCAGATGGGTCGAGCCCTGTCCTATGCCTCAGAGTCGTCGGGTGGGAACAGAAGTTCCAAAGTTCTATTCCTGTTCGCTGGATCAGACAGGGCTGGGCAGGGCAAGGCAGGGGGTGCACTTTCCATGTGCACTCCGAAGAGATTGCTCTGCTCCCTGGCAGCCCAGGTCTCCCACCCACCAGTTGCTCAGCCTCTATGAGCCTCCGTTCCCCAGAGACTTTTTGACAAGTGGAAAATTTTGTTACAGTCCCATTTACATCCTTCTTAAATACCAAGAATTACAGTGTAACATAAGCAACATGATAGTGCTACAATTTTTGAGGATCCTAAGGTCTCTTTTAATGAATCATGACTGTCTTATACACAAATGCCTACTTTCCTTACCAAAATATATGCCAATTAAGTTCCCACAACACTTAGTGGCATCAATGCATGAGAAGCATTTTCAAAGGCCATTTGCACCATTCCTTGATTTTAAGACATTTATACCTATACCTGAATTTAAAACTGATATCATACTATTTTTTTGTGTACACAATAATGAAACTAAGAAACATGTTTCTGCCCTCTAAATCCTAGATTTTACTGATTAATTTAGATCTGTCAATTTAGATAGATATGTGTATGTATTTAATTATATTGTAAGCAAATCCTATCATGTTTTTAATTTTAGAAATACTTTTGATTGATTTAATCTCTTCTGAAATCTGGTTATATCTCTTAATTAAAGATATGCCATACCATAATTGACAGCATTTTATTTTGATTTGCCATCTACATAATTATGTTGCATATTATAAAGACAACATCCAAAAGTACTGAAACAAGTGTTCACAAGTTGAGATGTACATTATTAAGAAAGCAACGGAAAGTGAGAGATAATAATTAGGAAGCTATGAAGGACAAATCAGAGACTTCTTTGTTGTCATTGATGGCCATGATTCCCATCAATGTATGTCACATGCATATGTTTCCTTGGCCTCATAACCTTCCAATACAATCCAAGGAAAGTCAGAAAAAGGCTTGAGACTTGGCTCGACATGTTATTGTATGACATAAGATGTTTTGAACTCTGAGGGTAGAGATAAAGATGGAAACAAATGTCACAGATTTTCGAGATATTTTGGACATAGGGTCAAAGTAAATTTGGACATGGAAGATAAGGGTTTTCGATATGGGTGGACAGCTGTGAAACTACAATGGCATCTGAAAAATAATTATACTAAAATAACAGAAATGCTTTTTAGATAAAATTTAAGAATCTCATATAAAAATTATATATAGATATACATGCTTATATGTATGTACTCAGAAGACAGAAACTAAAAACTTTAAGTCAATTTAATTTACCTCACATCATATAGAACATGTTATGTACAATATGTTTTAGTTCCCCTATCCAATGAATTAACAATATCCAATATACATGATCAATCCATCATATGGAAGTTATTTTATTTTTAAAATTTAACTTACATGTGTGCACTCATAAGCAATGGTGTACTTGACAACTTTTTGAAGTTGCTTTTCTCTTCTAATTTTATGTGAATCCTAGGGACTGAACTCTAGGTGCCAGGCATGCATGACAAGTACTTTACCACCTGAACCATCTTGCTGGCCCTGGCTCTGCTATTTGTCACACGTGAGTTTCATATTATCAATAATCACTATAAAGTTTTATCTATTTAGAATTATTTGAACTAGGAAATGCAATGAGTGTTTCTTTGACATCAAAAAATAGCAAGACGATATTTTTAAAATATCTAAGGGCCAAACGTTCTGAACATTATAACTGAGGAAATTGAATTAGGAATATTAATTTGTAATAATAATGTAAGATAACCATTTTTGAAAATTCAGTCATCTACTGTGAAATGCATTATCAGTACAATGCCAGAAAGTTTTAGAGATGATAATAAGTAATCCTTCCTAGTTATACAATGATTTTTTTTTCAGATTTCTCATCTAATGTTATCTCAAAAATGCCAGTGAGTAGCTAAGATTTTATTGCTAATTTTGTAAATGCCAATATCACCTGTGAAACAAACAAAAAGAACCTTGCAAGACTAGCTTTGGTTCAGGTATCTGAAAATGGCTAGTGTATGCATGAAAAGGGAGGCATAGCATCGGTCTAGTGCCTAATAACAAAGGACTCAAACCTTCCAGGTGACATTTCTCTTTGCCATATGCAAAATAAAAAAAGTTATCACAACTAGAAATTTTCTGCTGTATGGCTTGAATAAAATAAGATACAAAGAAGCAGTTAAGATTATTTTTATTTTATATAATAACAAACATTCATATATAATAAAACAAACCATTCTTTTAGATATATATATAGTTATTAATTAAACAAATACTTAGTATTAAGCCCTAATATAATTATACCTTCTGTTTCGTTGGTACTAAAAGTAAAATCTTCTTGAAAATATGTTGGTTAAACTTATGCCACTCTATCTCTGATAGCATGCTTTTGACTGCAAGCATGAAAACATAAACTACATGACAAATTTCTACCTTGAGCTTCCTTCCAGTGTTTGTGGTATGGGGAAAAAACAAGCAAAGAATCTAGACCATGTAAATGAAACACTTGAAATTAGGAGAACCACTTCATCTTTGTCTACCTATCCGACAAACTGTTTCTTTAAATGAAGAGAAAAATGGGCTTTACTGAGCTGCAGCATTTGGAATAAAAAAAAAAAAAAAAACCTGACTCCCTGTACTGGAGGGTTGGTTACTCGGGCAGAATGATAAACAAGAACATTACCATTTTGCAGGGCAAGACATGGCCTGATTTTAAAATGACTCTAAATTATTAAGAAGTGCTTAAATATCCTATGTCAGTGTCCACAACCTGACCCTAATTACCAATAACAAATTTTTAAAAACTCACATTTCAACTGACAAGTCACTGAGCACGATATATAAATTACTTAGCTGCAGTATGTGTGTTTCCTTTGTGATGCATTGCATTTCTTTGTGTGTGCTGTAATCATCAAATGCATATCAATTTTGACTTTTCCATAAACTGTGGGTAACAATAATTATAGAGCAGAAAATTTGACACCTGCACTGAATGTAACTGTATGCATAAAATTATACCTGCAAGGGGAACGATGTATTTTTATTAAGACATGTCAATAGATACCTAATATATTCTTTTAGATGTGCTTACAGAAAGCTGTGTTTTAATCCATATCTGTGGTGCTTTGAGTGAGAAATGTCATTCAAACATTTTATTTGCAGCTGGTAGCATTCTTTGGGGGAGGTGGTGCAGCCTTGCTGAAGGAAATGGTTACTGCGTGTGGTCGTTGAGAGTTCATGCCTTGAAGCACTACCAATTTTCTCTCTTTGTTTCAGATTTGCAGTGACCAGCTCCAGCCACCTGCTGCCACATTGCTGCTATCCTGCACCTACAATGACTCGCTTAAAAACTGTAAGCCCAAGAAAACTCCCTCTTCCTCAACTTGCCTTTTGTCAGTGCATTTGATCACAGCAACAGGATAGTCACTAATAAAATACCTTGGAAAATGGAGTCAGTTTCTTCTCTAAATTTCAAGAATCATCAAGCCTTGCCTGTGTTACTCAACTCAGTATCAACACATTGGGAAAATAATTAAAGAAAATCTTAAAATGTTTAGGCACTAAAGCAGAAGAAAAATATCACAGCAAACAGAAAGAGTGTGTGTGTGTGTGTGTGTGTGTGTGTGTGTACATACTAAAGTTTAACAAGCCAGTGTACTCTCCTTATAGCCAAGAATAAACATTTCTTTTTAACATGCATTTGAGTTGCAGTTTCCCCTCTCTGCTGATAAAATAGATTATTCTCCATGATTTCTGAACAAAAAGAGTTTTGCATTTTTGACTCAGCAATCTACCTGCTACCAAATTACTCCTTTTCTCCCATTCTTCTTGTCAAATTTACAAAGGAATTTGCATTTGTCCTTTCAGTTTTTTCTCACTTCACAGTGCCACCCCACACCCACACATCATTTGCCCTTTTCCCAATTTCTTCTTTCTGAACTGGAATGTAGTATCAGAAGTGTTTCCCATTTCCCTGGCTACACAGCAGCAATTTCTACCTGCAGATAATGTGGAACATGTTTTAAAATAATGCTGATAGATAGAAATTACAGAAAATGTGCCAGTTAGTTTCAAAGTGATCTCAGATCGCTGTGTGAGCTAGACAGAGGGCTCAGTGGTTAAGAGTGCTTGCTGCTCTTGCAGAGGACCTTATTTCGGTTGTAAGCACCTCTGTCAGGCAGCTCACAATTGCCTGTAAACGCAGTTCTAAAGGACCTGGTGACTGTTTTCTAGGTGCCTTGTGCACCTGCACACATGTGTGCATACACATACATACCTCCCACACACACATACAAAATAAAGATCAAAAATAAACAAAATGATTCTTATTGATTCAAATTACAGAAAATGTGTATGTTAGATTCTATTTAATCCTGGATGGTCTTTGTTGATTGCAATTTTGGAGTCAGTATTCCTAGACCAATATTTATCATATGTAATGTAATGTTGCAGTTTTTTTAAAAAAATGTTATGAATCTTTCAACCCTTTGACTTGAGTTCTATTTAAACAGCTCATCTGAAGTATGTCTTTTGGTTTAAAGTCACAAGTATATGCTCATCATAGACATGACTATATTTTGAGCTCACATTTCAATTTCACTCCTACCTTAGAGTCCTGAAACACCATGACCAATGACAGAGGAGTATCTTCTATTCCAAACTCTGCATCAATCACTTTGATATTTATTTAAAACCACCACCAAGGAAGATATGTAAATGCTACTCATCATTTTTATCCTCACAATTCTACTATAATCTGTGCTACATAAATACAACTGAACACATAATTGATAAGTGAATAAAAATACATAGAAAACACAGAATAAATTGTGGAGACATAAATTAAGGAATGAAGAAATAAATTATTAAATTAGTAAGCAGTCCTGAAGGTTCTAACTGGTGGAATACATATTTGGTCCATAGGATTTTGTTTCTTGTTCTTTGTTTTGTTCTTGTTTTCAAGTATTCACTGAGAAAACAGAAAGACAAAAGGATAGTCCAAGTGTTAGTAGATCAGATTTCTCTCTGAATGTATTACTATTTGGATTCTCCGGCTTTTAGTGGACCTAAGCATATCAGAATGCATATGGCAAGAAACCAAAAATGAACTTCCGTCTTAGTGTTCCCCAACCATAGTTCACACAGATACTTGGCAATTCAGCTGTGGTGTTGTTCTACAGATTAATTTGTCATATACCATGGACATCTTAAAAATAACAAACAATGGGGCTGCCAAATACCTCAGTGATTAAGCACACAAGCTGCTTTTTCAGATGATGGAAGTTTGGTTCTAATTACCCGTGTGAAGGAGCTTTCAGCCACACATATATCCAACTGCAGAGGATCCAAGGGCCTTTTCTAGCCTCTGTGAGCATCTGCACACACACACACACACACACACACACACACACACACACACACACACAGAGAGAGAGAGAGAGAGAGAGAGAGAGAGAGAGAGATGCACACATGTGCATAGGCATCTATGCATACACGCATGAAAACAATGTAATCTTTTAAAGCTAAATCTTAAAGCTAAATCAATGCTTGTTTTCCTTAGTAAAGCAGAATCAGATGGTAATGCAATATACTGAATGAAGTAATCTAGTACAGATTTAGCCTCTGTCCAGAGGCTAAAATCAAATAACTTAACTAATTAAGAGGTCTATTCTTTCCCTTCCACCTACCCAATAGCTAATCAATTTGGCATCTGCTGGTGGGTCTGACTCATTAGCTAACGTATTAGAGCCATAGCCATAGACTGAAGTGGCCTGGAAAGATTGGCAATGCTGACTCGACATGTGCTTTGTTGTGGGGCCACATCTCTGCCTGAAACCACATTTTGAAGAAAAAGAATATCACCTGTCTTAACATTCTTTTTTTGTGTACTTAAACCCAGCTTTGTTTACACATGGTTTACATGTAGCCATTGTTTCTCTATTAGACTTTGGAAAATGTCAGGGATCTGGTTTATGGCATATATTAAATGCTAATTCTTTTCTCTCTCTTTTTTAAATGAATAATTATCCACAATAAATTCACAACTTCAGTGTTTTGACAGATTAATTACATTTGCCATATTCTGGTAGCATGATGGCAGGGGTAAAAAAGCCTCAAATTAGGCAGTCTCAGAATAATTCACTGCTTTCAAAGATTTGTTTTAAAAAACATAATGACGATGACTTAAATGCTAAGATGCTGAAAATGTAGTGTGAAGTACAGACAGAAGAGATTAGACCAAATATTTTATTGCTCGTTTATAAAATGCCAAACTATTAATGAAAATGTAGGCATATCTACTGTTTTTCATACTCTCTCAAATGGCTGCACATTCTGGGTGTTGTTATTGCATGTGAAAAGAAAATTAAAGGATTTTTAAATTGTGAACAAGTATATCAAATTTTCTCACTAAATTCTGAGGTTAATTATGTTCTTATTCTTTTGGTTGCTATAGATAGACATGGTTTTCAGAAAGACAGTGATGCATAGTCTGGATTTTTTACTCATAGAAAAAGATAGATTTATGTTTCTTTGCAATGTCCCTGTTACTGAATTCTTAATTGTCTGATTAACAAAATATATTGCATGCAGCTGAAATAGATGACCTTTCAATTTTATTCCGTGCCAAGTGATACACGTACCCTTGATTCTCATAGCACCTGGGTTTTTCTTGTTAGGGATTAAGAAATAAAGCAGAGAGATTGGACCTTAGAGATTGAAAAGAAATCCTACCACAAAGGACCAGCTTACAGAGACTAAATGACAAGCATCTTTGAAAGCTTTATTTAGATTTAATGCAGCTTGTCCAGGAAGAAAATGTTATTTAGAAGTTTAAGGGTATGTGACTTCTAAGAAGAGCAAAGTTCATTGCCATTAGGACATTTTCAAAGGTGAAAATCAAAGTACTGAACAAAAGATGCAACCAAAGGAAAAGGGTGGGACCTTGGGAGGTCTTAGTAAATACTGGTGTGCTTAAAAATGCTTTTTGAGTACTGATGGAAGTAAATACTTAATAAGGAAGAACAATCACTGGAAATAAGAACAATGCCTCTAAATGGAAAAGACTTTGAACGTACACAGCACATTTGAGAATTTGGCTAAAAGTAGTCCAAAACACAAGCAATTGGTATTTTAATACTCTGTTTGAGAAGGAAGTATAAATTATGAAAGAAGAATTCATATTTTTACCACGATCGGTCAAAATTTCAAGGATAACCAGTGTTTATATTTTAGCACATCATGATGCTTTTGCAAATGTCCTTGCCCACGTCTGTCAGGAAATATGTATGGACTACTTTGAGAAGGAGAACTGCCACATGGCAAGATCTAATGCAGTATTTTCCCAAGAACCTCACTGAGTGCAAGCAATGACTGAGCTTCAGTTCTCTGAGTGTATCTTGGAGTTTGAGAAATGAAAGTAAGCTAAACAGTTTTCCACTACACTGGAATACTTCAAACACTTTCTTCTTCTACATTGTATTTATATTTGCTCTGGCTTGGGTGAGAGTTTTCTCATTCCACTTGGTATAGCAGATAGGCAAAACCAACAATAAATGTAAACATTAAACAGTGTTAGGGAAGTCTCTCAGCAAAGTAAGTTAAGTTTGAATGGATAATTAGTTGAAAGGATGTACAGTCATAAAACACAACAGTCTTTTCCTACATGAGGAAATATTTGAGAATCAAGATGAAAAGGCTCATTATCAATAGCTAGATAGGGTGATAGATAGTTTTGATTATCTCCTTCAAAACTCAGGTTGACAGTTAGTTGTTCTTGCAGTGGTATTAAGAGGTGGTGTGTGTGTATGTGTGTGTAGATATATATGTGTTTGCACATATATGCAGATAAACATGTGCATACCTGAATTGATATGTATGGAAGCAAGAAGACAACAGTGAGTGTTATTACATGGGGAACTATCTATTGTGTTGTTTGAGCCAGGAATGTTGGAATAGGCTACACTGACTGGTCAGCAAGCACCAGTGGTCCATCTGTCTCCACTTCCCCAACTGTCTCCTATTCCCCAGTGCTGGGACAATAGCAAATCATAGCATCTAGACATTTTTTATGTGAATTCTAGAGATCAAATACAGGTACTCATGCTTGAACAGCAAGAACTGTACTGACTATTCTTAGTAGGAGAGACCTTTAACAGGTGAGTAGGTCATAGGAGACATGCATTGACTTAATAGATTAATGCCATTATTGAATAAGTAGCCTAATCACATGAGTGTTGGTTGTTATAAAGTAAATAAGGCTTTGTTTACATCCCCTGTATTATCTAATTTATTATCATTATGAAAAAATGCCAAGACCAAGGTAAATTAAAGAATAGTTTATTTATCTTTATGTTTCTAGAAGTATAAAGTTGTCAGGGAGGCATGGAGCTGAAGCGGAAAGCTGAGAGCTCACCTACACAAATATGAACAAGAACCAGGGAGACAGAGAACAGAAAGTAGAACAAGATGAAGAATTCTCAAATGCTGCCTCCAGTAGTCTCCTTCTTCCATCAAGCCACACCTCTTAAATATCCACACAACGGTGCCAATAACTGAGGACCAAGTCAATACCTGAGACTATGGGGGGGGGGGGCATTGCCATTCAAACCATCACACCTTCCTGTTGCTTCATCATATGTATTAGGACTATGTGATGTTTTTTTCATAATTATCTGATGTCTTGTGAAAATATTTGCCAGTTTTTGGACACAAGTTCTTAGATTTCAAAGACTCCAGAATGATAATACATTGGTCTGTTTTCTTTACAAATTCCCTAGTCCGTGGCATTCTGATATAGCAGTACACAGTTGCCCAGGAACGCAGAGTTTTAGTGGAAGACAACTCTTAGATTTCTGGATGTGAAAAAATATAGCCGTGAAAATGTTTTACACAGCTGTAATACTAGACAGGATGACAGTTCAGTAAAGGAGCAGAGAAGAAAGGTGCCTGGGTCTCGCAATAGGATGAGGTGCAGAGAGTACTGAAACTCAAAACAGATTCATGAGTACTGAAATTTCTGGTTCTGACTAGGGTCAAAAGAGAGAAGAAAGATAAAGGGTGAGTGAGGTATAGTACTGAGGAAATATTTGGTATTAAAAACTGATGTGGTTTCAGTTTCTAATTAAAACTATTTATTTTTAAGCCTAAGCAAGACATTGCATTGCCACTTCTAAGGCTCAGGGAACATCAAGGAGATGTGGTGGGAAAATGTACAAGAAATTATACAAGGAGAAAGGCAGCTAACTGCCATTTTCAGGGCATGGCACTGCCATTACAATAAAAAAAAAAACTCATCACAGCTGTGGTTTTGTGCAATGGGAATACACAAAACTATACCTGTCAGTAATAAGCCATGATGGGCAAGAGGTTCCTAAGGCCTTAATCCTCCCTGCTGAGCTATTAGCTCCTGAAGGATACTAGGGGAGGGATGACCATAGATACCAACCACTTGAGTGCTATGCAGAGTTGCAAACTGATGATCACACAAAAGACAATGGAAGTACAAAACAGAGTTGTAGAGAAGAGGGGAAAGCAACAGGGATGGGAAGGAGATAAGAATGGGTAGAGCTTGAAGTTATTACAATGTGGTATGAATATGTGTGAGAATGTCAATGTAAAAATTTAACTTATAAAAGGAAAATACTATATTTAATAGATTTTACTAATTGAAGCATATGTTAATAAAATATAAACACCAAAGCGCCTGAAGCTAATTGTTGTAAAATCATTGGTTTACCTTTGTATTTCTTCCTCATTTCCTCCTCCTAAACTTTTTCAGAACTAATGAGTCTCTGAAGTTTCATGTTAATTACCATTTAACTACTTATAAAAATACTTATCACACATATATGTATATATTACTAAGTTTGCTATTTTAACTTTATAAAGTATAGTAGTTTGTCATTGTTTAGCTTCTGGTTATATGATAAAAGCACTGACTAAAAGTAGTTTGGTAAAGAAAGGGTTTATTTTGACTTATTTCTCTACTATAGGCCACAATTGAGGGAAGTCAGAGCAGGATTTCAAGCAGAAACTGAAGCAGAGAACATGGAAGAGTGCTGCTTACTAACTTGCTCCCCATGACTTGCTCAGCTAGTTTTCATATAGAACCCAGGACCACCTGCAGAGAAGCAGCATTGCTCATAGAGGGTAGGGCCCTCCCACATCCATCATTATTCAAGAAAATGTGCCACAGGATTGCCTAAAGGCTACAATAATGCAAGCATATTCTTAAATGAAGTTCATTTTTCCAGATTTGTGTCAAGTTGATGAAAGACTAACTGGCACATAGACTCTTATGACTGATATTTCTATTATTTTCCAAAGTTTGTCCTTTTCATATATTTTGCATTTTGCTATAATACACCATTCCATTTATTTTCAATACACCAAAATATACTCTTCCATATATTTATCTGTTCTCCTATGGACACATCTATAGGAATCTCTCACTGAGCAGAAGTGTTTTAAAACTCAGTCCTAAATTAGAATTGCTGAACCTTAATATATGTAAATATTTAGCATTATAAAACAATACCAAGCTGCTTTTCAGGGTGTGTGAGAAATTTACATTCATTTGCTGAGAAATGATCATCTAACTGTTCAAATTGATAATCTTAAAGTTTCCTTCTTCCTCATTCTATTTCCTTTCTCTCCCCTTCTAATGTCCATGTGCTTCATTCTTGCTATTAGAAAAGATGTTTTTATGTAACCCAAACTCAACTAAAACTTACAATCCTCCTGCATCCACCTCCTTAGTGCTAAAACTGCAGATGCGTACCCTTGCCTTATGGATCATAAATCTGTGAAATGTGGAGAAAGCAATGACATGGTTCTTAAATTGAATTTCTGTGACTGGCAATTGACTACTGGCAATTCTCATGTACTTGTTTTGTGTATTCTATATAGTATAAAATTCCTGTAGAAGTTATCATCTGTTTTAATTATTGAGATTATACTTCTTATAAACTAATTCTTACTATGCTTAAAAATTTGATGCCAGCTGGACAGATGGCTCAGTGGTTAAAAGCAGTTGCTGCTCTTACAGAGGTTGCCAACACCCACATCACAGCTCACAGTCTTCCATAACTGCGGTTCTAGCAGATCTGATGTGGTCTTCTGGCCTGTTTCCCAGTACACATACAGGCAAAACACCCATACATATAAAATAAAAATAAAGAAATCTTTTAAAAATAATTGGGCTCTAGAAACCAATCATTTGGCAGTTAAACAAAATTTAAATACACATTTCCAATTTCAGGCTTGCCATTTCACTCCTAGCAATAAACGGAAGTTGTCGTTTTTAATATAGACTGAGATATCAACCTTTTATGGTTAAAATTTTGTGTCTTTAAAAAGGATAGAAAAATGGGGGGCTGAAGGAGTCTTGTGGAGGAGTCGGTGGGAATTCAAAAAGAATGTACCACTAACTAAAGTGTATGCATAGACTGGACCTACACATATATAGTAGAATTATAGTTTGGTCTTCAAGTATCCTGCAACAATTAGAACAAGGGCTATCTCTTATCTGACTCTTTTGCGTGCCTTTTAGATCCCCTTCTCCTAGCTGGACTTTATTTATTTATTTATTTATTTATTTATTTATTACAATTTTATTTTAAAAAACAAAGATGAATTTACAGATTTTAAGCATTTTTTCCATAAAAGTATATAATACATTTTTGTCAGTACTTGTTTTTTTTTTTTTTTTTTTTTTTTTTTTTTAAGGTTTGATAGTGTGATTACTACCTTACTAGTTACAATGAGCATAAAGTACATGTGAAACAGGATGTAACCTGGAAATAGTGAAAGTTTTCTTGATGTGTAAAGTTTTTTTTTGTTTTGTTTGTTTTTTTTTTTTTTTTTTTTTTTTTTTTACAATGAGCAAACAGTACATGTAGTACAGGGTGTAACCCAGAATTTGTCAGTGTGTTCTTGGTGGGTAAAGATTGAGCATGACTTTTTTTTGTTTTGTTTTGTTTTCTTTTCTTTTCCTTTTTTCTTGAACTTCACAGAGTCTGTGAGTTGTTTCTGGGGCAGTGCGAGCCTCTGGGGTTAGCATCCCACTATCAGTGACTGCATATTATGTCTGTTCTTTTGTGACTGGGTTATCTCATTCAGGATGATATTCTCTAGATGCAGCCATTTTCTTAAGAATTTGGTTAAGTCATTGTTTCTGGTGGCTGAGTAGTATTCCATCCTACCACACTTTTTGTATCCATTCATCTACTGAAGGACATCTGGATTCTTTCCACCTTCTGGCTATTATAAATAGAGCTGCTATGAACATTGTGGTGCATGTATCTTTGTTGTGTATTAATGTGTCTCTGGGTTATATGCCCATAAGTAAAATAGCTTGATCTTCAGGTAGTACTATGTCCAATTTTCTGAGGAATCACCAGACTGATTTCCAGAGTGGTTGTATCAGTTTACAGCCCCACCAGTGGAGAAGTGTTCCTCTTTCTCTGCAACCTTTCCAGCATCTGTTGTCATCTGTGTTTTGGATTTTGGCTAATCTGACTGGTGTAAGGTGGAATCTCAGGGTTGTTTTGATTTGCATTTCCCTGATGGCTAAGGATGTAGAGCACTTCCTCAGATGTTTTTCAGGCATTCCATATTCATCAGCTGAGAACGTTTTATTTAGCTCTGTACCCCATTTTTAATAGGGTTGTTTGATTCTCTGGTGTCTAGCTTTTTGAGTTCTTTGTATACATTGGATATTAGGCCTCTATCTGATGTGGAGTTGCTAAAGATCTTTTCCCATTCTGTTGGCTGCCGTTTTTGATTTCTTGATGATGTCCTTAGCCTTACAGAAACTTTGCAATCTCATTAAGTCCCATTTGTTAATCTTTGAACTTAGAGCGTGAGCCATAGGTGTTCTGTTCAGGAAATTTTCTCCTGTGCCTATGTGTTCTAAGGTTTTCCCTACTTTCTCCTCTAATAGTTTCAGTGTATGTGGTTTAATGTGGAGATCTTTGATCCACTTACACTTGAGCTTTGTACAAGGAGATAAGAAAGGGTCTATTTTCATTCTTCTGCATGCTGAGTGCCAGTTGGACCAGCACCATTTGTTAAATAGGCTGTCCATTTTCCATTGAATGTTTATGGCTCTTTTGTCAAAAAGGAGGTGACCATATACATGGGGGCTCATTTCTGGATCTACTATTCTATTCCATTGATCCACATGCCTATTTCTGTACCAGTACCATGCAGTTTTCAACACAATTGCCTTGTAATATAGCTTGAGGTCAGGGATAGTGATTCCCACAGATGTTTTCTTGTTGTTGGGGATGGAATTTGCTATTCTAGGTCTTTTGTTGTTACATATGAAATTGCACATTGATCTTTCCAATTCGATGAAGAACTTGGTTGGAATTTTGATGGGGATTGCATTGAATCTGTAGATTGCTTTTGGTAAGATGGCCATTTTTAAAATGTTGATCCTTCCAATCCATGAGCATGGGAGATCTTTCCTTTTTCTGAGATCTTCCTCAATTTCCTTCTTTAGAGGTTTGAAGTTCTTGTCATACAGGTCCTTCACTTGCTTAGTTAGAGTCACACCAAGGTATTTCACAGATTTGTGACTATTGTGAAGGGTACCTTTTCCCTAATTTCTTTCTCCACATGTTTGTCCTTTGAGTATAGGAAGGCTACTGATTTGTTTGAGTTAATTTTTTATCCAGCCACTTTGCTGAACTTGTTTATCAGCTGTAGGAATTCTCTGGTGGAATTTTTGGGGTCACTTAAGTACACTATCATGTCCTTGGCAAAGAGTGATGTTTTTACCTCTTCCTTTCCGATTTGTATCCCCTTGATCTCCTTTTGCTGTCTAATTGCTCCAGCCAGGACTTCCAGTACTATGTTGAATAGGTAGGGGGAGAGTGGGAAGCCTTGTCGAGTCCCTGATTTTAGTGGGATTACTTCAAGTTTCCTACCGTTAAGTTTGATGTTGGCTGTTGGTTTGCTGTATATTTCTTTCATTATGTTTAGGTATGGACCTTGGAGTCCTGTTCTTTCCAGGACTTTTAACATGAAGGGGTGTTGGATTTTGTCGAGTGCTTTCTCAGCATCTAGTGAGATGACCATGTGATTTTGTTCTTTGATTTTGTTTATATGGTGGATTACATTGATGGATTTCCTTATATTAAACCATCCCTGCATCCCAGGGATGAAGCCTACTTGGTCATGATGAATGATCGTTTTGATGTGTTCTTGGATTTGGTTTGCAAGTATTTTGTTGAGTATTTTTGCATCAATGTTCATAAGTGAGATTGGTCTGAAGTTCTCTTTTTTTGTAGGGTCTTTGTGTGGTTTAGGTACGAGGGTTATTGTAGCCTCCAAAAATGAGTTAGGTAGTATTCCATCTGATTCTATCTTGTGGAATAGTTTGGAGAGTATTGGTGTTATGTCCGCAATAAATGTCTGATAAAATTCTGCACTGAACCCGTCTGGACCTGGGCTTTTTTTTGGTTGGGAGGCTTTTGATGACTTTTTCTATTTCTTTAGGTGTTATAAGATTATGTAGTTGGTTTACTTGGTCCTGGTTTAACTTTAGGATCTTGTATCTGTCTAGGAATTTGTCCATTTCCTCCAGATTTTCCAACTTTGTGGAGTATAAGTTTTTGTAGTAGGATCTGATGATTTCTTGAATTTCCTCAGTTTCTCTTGTTATTGTCTGGCCTCAGTAGGAGAAGATGTGCTTAGTCCTGATATGACTTGATGTGGGGAGCCAAAGTGTTTATTGGGACTGGGAGGAGAGGAGAAAGGAGGGCTGTGATAAGGATGTAAAGTGAATGAATGAATGAATGAATTAATGAATGAGCAGTTAAGCATGCTACCAGGGAATTAATGAATCAATTCATATTGTTATTCCCCTGTGATGAATGCAAAAAAATATTAAAGTTTCAATGTTTCTGGCAAATGAAAAAAAATACAAAGAAAAAAGAAAAAAATTCTCACTGAGCTCATAAAGATACCCCCCATATATTTTTCCCCTAATTTATGCTTTCTTTATCTCATGAGTAAGTCACCAAAGGAGAGCTAAGGGAGAAAGAATTGGGAAAAACTTTAAAGATTAAATAAGATCTTCAAGTGTTGAACAAGGTACTGATCTCTATTTACCTTATTTATCTTTTTCTCTTTGTATATAATACTTCTGATCAGCCAGCTGCTTTCTCACATGTGATAAGTCTGTACTGATGCTCTTGACCTTGAGCAGATTAGAACACAGCTCTTGGAGGCTACATGCCAGTAATAATTGAGTTTTCTTCTTTAGCTTAGCTATAATACACAATTGCCTGGCTCTCAGGCAATAATTGTCTTAAAAATATAGATGCCATGGATAATTTATACTGATTAAGAGCTATATTTATAACACACACACACACACACACACACACACACACACACACATAAAACAGAGAAATATGAAGAACCTTTCATGATGTGTTAATTATTCTCAACTGAGATATATGAATAAACAGAAAAACATATCTGCATGCGATCTAGACTAAGAACCCCAACAAGAGAATACTTCAAATTTTTTTGGAGCTTCAAGAGGATGTTAGGTTGGGTTTGATTTCTTCTTCACGAAATTCCCACAGAAGCACAGAGTGTAATGAATACAATTATGTCCTCTATATTAATATCCACATGTTTTGCTACAAAGCCAATGTCGTCCAAATGTTAGAAAGATTAGAAACAGTTAGTATTTTCCTATGTCATTCAAAAGCTGTTCCAGTTCTGTCCTAAAATACAGAGCAGTACACTGAATCTACAATGATAGTTACTTCCTGGATGAAGGTAATGGAGAACCTCAGAATGGTCTTATGTCTACAGGTTGACTTCAAGTTCTGAGAACTGATGAGCATTTCTTGTGGTATATTAATGACTGAAATTAATTATATTTGCTATGGATATAATCTTAATATAAACTTAGATTAAATAATTGTTAACATGTTTCTTTCCCATTTCTTTTCAAGTGCTTACTCGGCCTAATAGCAAGAGAAAACTTAGAACTAAGCATGTGACTTAATGCTTTCGGATTAGTATTCATCCAGAAACTCACCCACATCTGTTGATTTGAAAATAATCTAAAATTTTAGCCAAATCAATTAAAAAATAAAATATTGGTCACATTATTATACCTGTTCAGTTTCCTTCCTAAAATATCATTTGAAGGACTGCTGAAACATTAGTTTGGTAGCTTTTCATGCAAATGCCTGTGTTTAGCTTCTACGTTTGGCATCTTCATCATTCATACCAAGACAAACAACATTCATAACATATGTCAGTAAGATGGAAATGCAAGAGACAGCTTCTTTCTGGTGATTTAAAGAGAATGCTATACTTTGTGTCACAATTCAAATTAAGATCTGTGGAATGTCGAAAACTCAGCTGTGATCACTGGATATAATTCAGAATAGTTGCAATTATCTCTGGATTTTCACTATCATTTGAATTCCTCAACTGTCCACTTATAATAATCCACTTGATTTTCAGATATTTGACTGTTGCTCTTCAGATTATCACATAGTTGCAATTTATGTTCTACAGATTATAATACACATAAAAAATTCCCACAGAACAAAACACTGCTGATAATAGGTTTTTCAAGGAAGACTTTGATTAGGTTATTTTTAAAGACCTCTCATGTTCTCCCACTGTAGATGCAATTTGTATAATAATTCTGTAAGTGTGCATTCAAAGAAGTCTTTACTATTTCTAAGACCTTTCAGTAGACATTATCTCATCTCATGCCTATTCTAACTTGATGTATTTTATACAAGACCATCATATCCAACAGGTTCGATGTAGTTCAATTAACAAAAACATATATGATAAAAAAGAAAGTTAAAATGACTTGCTCCAGTATTTTGATCTACCACTTACAAAATCATGTGATCATGGTCTTTATGTCATGAAGTATTGAATATTGAATCAAAATCAGTAGGTAATCAGGAATGAAAATGCTTGAGGAGATGTCTTCATCAAATTCTGCTCATAGGTTAGGAAACCCCTTCAAAAACGGAAGCAGAAAGAGTGTGAAACATTTTATAAGTAGCTAGTACAGGCCTAATAATCCCGATTATTGTCTTTCTATTCTTAAAACAGTATGGTTTATAGTTGGTGCTCTTAGCCTTTAAGAACACCAGGTGCTTTTGCAGAGGACTTTGGTTTGGCTTCCCTGGACTCACATGTTGGCTCACAGCTGTCTGTAACCGCAGTATCCGAGGATCCAATAACCTCTTCTGACCTTCATGAACAAAAGAAACACGTGCGGTACATATAAGTATTTGCAAGAAAAACATTATACACATCAAATTTAAAAAGAAAATAAAAAAGAATAAATAGAATGATTCGAATTGATTTTTCCTCTGAGCTCTAATATAAAATAAAGGTACACAAAAATTCATGGGATCTGCAACTTCTACTTCTTATGCAATAGAAATTTTGTTATAGCTACCTATTTGATCTGCAGACAATGTTTCTAGCAAAAATACTGTTTTGATGAAAGAAGAACTAAACCGGTTAAACATTACTAAAATAGATCATCTGCTCTTTCTTGTAATTAGAAAAATGCTTATATACAAATGTTCTTATACCTTCTAATTATGACTTACTAATTTAATATTATTTTTACTATAGCCAGTAAGCTATACATAATATTAAAAATAATCTACTTTTACTAAAACGTACAAGTTGAAATTTTGAAGAATACTTCCAAAACAAGTATAAGTCTCTCTCTCTCTCTCTCTCTCTCTCTCTCTCTGTGTGTGTGTGTGTGTGTGTGTGGTGTGTGTGTGTCTCGTGTCTCTCTGTCTCCCTCTCTCTCTCTCTCTCTCTCTCACACACACACACACACACACACACACACACAAAACGACCCAACCACCCTACCCCACCCCACACATTCATATATATATATACCTCCAGATTTTGATGCAGTATTAAATATTCAGTGATTTAAATACCATTAACACATAATATTGTACGTGATAGAGACCAATCTGTCTTTAAGATACCAAGCTTTTTACCTATATGTGCTATATCTGTGATTTCAGTCTTGTTTTCTGGGAAATATCATAACCCATTTAATTCCCGTGGCTTTCTAATGTATAAACACAAGTAGGGCACCTTCATTTATCACTAAGTGATATGGAATTAAATATGGACTGATGAATACTTCGGCAATCCTTCCCCTCACAACCCAGAAAAGCCCAGTGGAAGAGGAGACAGGGGTATAAAAGCCACAAGGGATGGAGGAAAAAGAGAGAACAAGACCCTCTAAGTCAACTGACTAAAGCTTATATAAATTCACAGAGACAAAAGCAATAAGCATAGGACCTATGTGTGTCTGCAGTATGGTCTCTTATGTATTATAGCTTTCAGTTTAGTATTCCTTTGTGATTCTTAGATGAAATGGTGGGGTTCTAATTCTGGTTCTTTCTCTTGGACATTTTATCTCAGTTTGTCATGTTCACCTTAGATGTGATAGTTGTTCTATCTTATTATTATATTTTATGTTTTGGTTTTATCTCTTAGAAACTTATTCTTTTCTATTGAGAGTAAAAAAGGGAGTGTACGTAGAACAGAGGGGATGTTGGGAGGAACTGGAAGGGGTAGACAAAGAAAAAAACTGTAATTGGGATATATTGTATGGGAAAAAATATGTTTTCAATAAAAGGGGTGGGATGGGAGAAAGTTTCCATTAGCACTAAGAACAGGTTGCAACTATTTCCTGAGCAACCAGTACTAAGTCATAGATGTAACACAAATAGGTCAAAATTCATTGATTTAATAAGTCTCCAGAAAATTAAAATATTTAAAAATTTTGAAAATAACTACCCCAAACTAAACATACACTATTAGATTAAAAAATAGACAAAAGGACTCTCACCTGTTATTTTTTTAAACAACTTTATTTTAAAAAACAAAGATAAATGAACAAATTTTAATCATTTTTGCATAAAAGTATATGAATACATTTTTGTCATTGCTTGGCTTTTTTTTTAAGGTTTGATAGTGTGCATTAAGATCTTACTAGTTACAATGAAAAGTACATGTAAAACAGGATGTATCCCAGAATTAGTCAACGTTTTCTTGGTATGTAAGGATTGAACTTAATGTTTTTTTTCTTTTCTTTTTTTTTAAACAACTTTATTTTACAAAACAAAGATAAATGTACAGATTTTAAAAATATTTTGCTTAAAATTATACATTTTTGTCAGTATTTTTTTTCAGATTTTAACATAATTTTTATATAAAACTATATGAATATATTTTTTAGTCAGTACTTGATTTTTTTCAAGGTTGGACTGTATGCCTTGAAAACTTAATAGTTACAATGAGCTAATGTACATGTAAAACAAAATGTAACATGGAAATAGTTAAAGTTTTCTTGTATTGTAAATATTTTTTTTGTTTTGTTTTGTTTTCTTTATTTCTTGGACTTCATACAGTCTGTGAGTTGTTTCTGGGGGAGTGCAAGCCTCTGGAGTTAGCATCCCACTATCAGTGACTGCATATTATGTCAGTTCTTTTGTGACTGGGTTATCTCACTCAGGATGATATTCTCTAGATGCATCCATTTTCTTAAGAATTTAATTAAGTCATTGTTTCTGGTGGCTGAGTAGTACTCCATTGTGTAAATGTACCACAATTTTTGTATCCATTCATCTACTGAAGGACATCTGGTTTCTTTCCATTCTGGCTATTAGAAATAGAGCTGCTATGAACATTGTGGTGCATGTGTCTTTGTTGTATATTGGAGTGTCTCTGCGGTATATGCCCAGAAATGGAATAGCTGGATCTTCAGGTAGTACTATGTCCAATTTTCTGAGGAATCACCAGACTGATTTCCAGACTGGTTGTATCAGTTTACAACCCCATCAACAGTGGAGAAGTGTTCCTCTTTCTCCACATCCTCGCCAGCATCTTCTGTCATCTGAATTTTGGATCTTGGCCAATCTGTCTGGTGTGAGGTGGAATCTACGGGTTGTTTTATTTGCATTTCTCTGATGGCTAAGGATGTCAAGCACTTCCTTAGATGTTTCTCAACCATTCGATATTCCTCAATTGAGAACTTTTTGTTTAGCTCTGTACCCCATTTTTTAATAGGGTTGTTTGATTCTCTGGTCTCAAGCTTTTGAGTTATTTATATATTTGGATATTAGGCCTCTATCTGATATGGGTTGGTAAAGATATTTTCCCACTCTGTTGGCTGCCATTTTGTTTTCTTGACACTGTCCTTAGCCTTACAGAAACTTTGCAATCTCATTAAGTCCCATTTGTCAATCTTTGACCTTAGAACAAGAGTCATTGGTGTTCTGTTCAGGAAATTTTCTCCTGTGCTTATGTGTTCTAAGGGTTCCCTACTTTCTCATTTAATAGTTTCAGTGTACCTAGTTTAATGTGGAGATCTTTGATTCACTTGCTCTTGACCTTTGTACAAGGAGATAAAAAAGGGTCTATTTTCATTCTTCTGCATGCTGAGTGCCAGTTGGACTAGCACCATTTGTTGAATAGGCTGTCCTTTTTCCATTGAATGTTTACAGCCCCTTTGTCAAAAATCAGGTGACCATGTATGTGAGGGCTCATTTCTGGATCTACTATTCTATTCCATTGATCCACGTGCCTATTTCTGTACCAGTACCATAAAGTTTTTAGCACAATTGCCTTGTAATATAGCTTGAGGTCAGGGATAACGATTCCTGCAGATATTCTCACCTGTTACATGTTGGAGCATCTTTTGGACCCAGAAGAGGTATAACTGGGTCCTAAAGTAGAAATATGTCAATTTGTCTGAGGAACTGCCAGACTGATTTCAACAGTTGGACCAGCTTGCAATCTCACCAACAATGGAAGATTTTTTTCATTCTCCACATCCTTGCCAGCATCTGCTTCATCTGAGTTTTTGACCTTAGATATACTGACTGGTATGAGGTGGAATCTCAGAGTTAGTTTGATTTGCATTCCCTGATGACTAAGGGAATATTTTGAAAATGTTAAGTATTTCTTTAGGTCATTCTCAAGTATTTGATATTCCTCAGTTGAGAATTCTTTGTTTAGCTCTGTACCCAGTTTTTAAAATATGGTTATTCTCTTCTCCAAAGTCTAACTTCTTGAGTTTTTTGTATGTATTGGATATTACCACTTTATAAGATGTGGGATTGGTAAAGATATTTCCCCAATCTGTTGGTTGATATATTGTCCTATTGACAGTGTCTTTTGCCTTACAAAAAGCTTTAAAATTTTATGAGTTTTAAAATAAAAAACTCAATTGGTTTTTTTCCCCTCCTTTTTAAAAATTGGATATTCTCTGATTTTACATTTCAGATGTTATCCTCTTTCCCCCAATCCCATACCCCATCTCCCTCCCATTGCCTCCATAAATATGCTCCTTTTCCCACCCACCTTCTCCTACTTCAGCACTTTGGCATTCCAGTACACTGGGAAAACAAGCCTTTACTGGACCAAATAACTCTCCTCTCATTGAGGCCACAGAATGCTATCCTCTGCCACATATGCACCTGGGGCCATGGGTCTTTCCATACGAACTCAATGGTTGGTGTTTGAGTGCCTGAGAGCTGTGTTATGTTTGGTTAGTTGATAATATTTTTCTTCCCATGAAATTGCAGACCCTTTCAGCTTCTTCAGTCCTTCCTCTGGCTCCTTCATTGGGGTCCTAATGTTCAGTCCAATAGTTAGCTGCAAGCATCCTCCTCTGTATCAGTATGGCTCTGTTAGAGCCTCTGAGAAGGCATCCATATCAGATTCCTGCCAATAAACACTACTTGGCATCAGCAAAAGTGCTTCAGTTTAGTGGCTACATATGGAATGGATCCCCAGGTAAGGAAGTTTCTGGATGATCTTTTCTCCAATCCCTGCTCGTCTGTTTGTCCCATCATTTCCTCCGATGAGTGTGCTGTTCTCCCTTCTAAAAATGACTGAGATATCCAAGTTCTGGCCTTCCTTCTCTTTGAGATTCATAATTTCTGTGAATTGTTTCTTGGATATTCCAAGCTTTTTGGGCTAGTATCTGCTTCTCAGTGAGTACATAACATGAATGTCCTTTTGTGACTGGGTTACCTCACTCAGAATGATAGTCATTCATTGATTGTTGATCTTAGAGATAACCCATTTGTGTTCAGTTCAAGGAATTTTCCCCTTTGCCTGTATGTTCAAGGTTCTTCCCTACTTTCTCTTCTATTAGTTAGAGTGTATTGGGTTTTATGTGGAAGTCCTTGATCCATGTGGACTTGACATTTGTACATGGAGATAAGAATGATTGATTTGTATTGTTCTACATGCTAACTTCCAGTTGTACCAAGACCATTTGTTGAAAATGCTGTCTTATGTCCACTGGACATTTTAGCTCTTTTGTCAAAGATCATGTGACCATAGCTTTATGGGTTCATTTCTGTGTCTTTAATTCTATTCCACTGATCTTCCTGCCTATCTCTGTACCAATACTAAGCAGTTTTTATCACTATTACTCTGTAATACAGCTTAAGGACAGAGAAGGTGAGTCCCCCTGAAATTCTTTCATTTCTGTGAATAGTTTTCCTTATCCTGGGTATTTTGTTATACAAAACAAATTTGCAAATTTCTCTTTCTAACTCTATGAAGAATATTGTTGGGATTTTGTTGGAAATTGCAGGGAATATATAGATTCCTTTTTGGAAGATGGTCATTTTTACAATATTAATCCTGCCAATCCATGAGCATGGGTGGTCTTTCGATCTTCTGAGGTCTACGATTTCTTTATTCGGAGACTTGAAGTTCTTGTCATACAGATTTTTCACTTGCTTAGTTAGAGTCACGCCAAGGTATTTTATATTGTTTGTGACTATTGTAAAGGGTATTGTTTCTCTAATTTTTTCTCGCTCTGTTTATCCTTTGCAAAGAGTAAGGCTACTGATTTCTTTGAGTTATTTTTTATGCCTAGCCACTTTGTTGAAGTTGTTTATCAGATGTAGTAATTCTCTGATGTAATATTTGGGGACACAATATACAATCATATCATTGGCAAAGAGGGATATTTTGACTTCTTTTCCAATTTTTATCCATTTGATTCCCCTTTGTTGTCTAATTTCTTTAGCTAAAAGTTCAAGTACTATATCGAATAGTTAGAAGGCTATATCAACCAACCAGAACCCCCAGAGCTCACAGAGACTAAACCACCAACCAAATAGTTCACATGGAGGAACCCATGACTTCAGCAGCACATGTGGCAGAGGACAGCCTTGTTGGACATTAATGAGAGGAGTGGCCCTTGGTCCTCAGAAAGCTCAATGCTACATTGTAGAAAAATATCATGATAGGGAGGCAGGAGTGGGTGGGTGGGTAGGGTAGCACACTCATGGAAGCAGGGGGAGGGAGGATGGGATGGGGTATTTCCAGAAGGGAAATGGAGAAAGGGGATAACAGTTGAAATGTAAATATATAAAATATCTTTTAAAATTCTCACCTGAAATCTACCCTGTGAAGATATTGAATGGGTAGGTCATTAAGATTACGAAGCTCCAGACATATCTGTATATTCAAACCTATGCTGGCCATAATCCCATCAGGGATTTTTCAAGAAATTGACAAGATGATTTTAACATTTATATGAAAACATAAGGGACCTTGAATGTCTAAGAAACTTTGAAAAAATGAAGCTGGAGAATTTAATTGTACAGTATGAATTCAATATATGTTTCCAACCTAAAATAATGAAGAGAACATGTCACTGACAGGCAGATTGGCAGGAGACCAAAAGAACAGTGTGGCAAATCCAGAAATAGACCCAGACTCCTATGATTATTTGAATTTTGACAAAGGTAACAAAAATATAGGAAGAAAATAAGTTTTAAATCTGTAATACCTTTATTTCTACTCTATACTATATAGACAAAAATTACCTGAGGGAGCTCATGTACCTAAAAAGAAAATTTAAAACAATAAAGCAGAAGATGAGAACAATGAAATTCACACTTTCTTTAGAAGATGTACCTTTAGGAAATAAATCCAGTATATAATGTCTAAATCAGGATATTTTTGCATAGCTATCACCTAAACCATGCCATTCCTTTGCAGTGGATAGAAGAACAAAATCACACCAATGGAAAAGCTAAAGAAAGCACTGAAGAAGCTGAAGCTGTTTGTAACCCCATAGGAAGAACAATATAAACCAGCCTAAACACCCAGAGCTACTAGAGACTAAACCACCAACCAAAGAGCAAAGCTGGAGGGATCCATGGCTCCAGATACATTTGTAGCAGATAATGACCTTATGGAACATCAAAGGGAGGGGAGGCCCTTGTTTCTGTAGCAATTTGATGCCCCAGAGTAGGGGTATTCTAGAGTGTGAGATTGGAGTGGGCAAATGGACTGAAGTAAAAATTATCATCCTAAGTGAGATTTCTCCTTCTACAAAGGACTGGAACATCCATGCTTTGGTCTTCCTTCTTCTTCAGCTTCATATGGTTTGTGAACTGTTCCTTGGGTATTCCAAGCTTTTGAGCTAATATCCACTTATGTGTGAGTGCATACCATGTGTGTTCTTTTGTGACTGAGTTACCTCACTCAGGATGATATTTTCTAGTTCCATTCATTTACCAAAGAATTTCATGAAGTCATTGTTTTTAACAGTTGAGTAGTACTCCTATGTGTACATGTATCACAATTTCTGTATCCATTCCTCTGTTGATAGACATCTGGGTTGTTTCCAGATTCTGGCTGTTATAAATAAGGTTGCTATGAACATGGTGGATCATGTGTCCTTGTTATATGTCGGAGCATCTTTTGGGTATATGCCCAGGAGTGGTATAGCTGGATCCTGAGGTAGCACTATGTCCAATTTTCTGCGGAACTGCCAGACTGACACCTAGAATGGTAGTACCAGCTTGCAATCCTACCAACAGTGAGGAGATTTCCCCTCTCTCCACATCCTTGCCAATATCCGCTGTCATCTGAGTTTTTGATCTTAGCTATTCTGACTGGTGTGAAGTAGGATCTCAGTGCCATTTTGATTTGCATTTCCCTGATGACCAAGGATGTTGAACATTTCTTCAGGTGCTTCTTGGCCATTCAAGTTTCCTCAGTTTTGAAAGAATTTCAAAACAATTCTTTTTAAAAAGAAGAAAATTACAAAGCATGAACCACAGACTCCTAAAAGTTCACACACAAGAAAAAGCAATGATCAAATTAAAAATTGGGAATTAATTCTAATGGGCACATATAAATTGCCAGTAAGTACAAAAATATAAGGTCTTGACAATATTAGTCATTGAGGAAATGCAGAATAAAAGCACAATAGCACAAGATGCTATTATAGATTGAACACACTTAGTAAAATTAAAAAGACAGAGTACCAAATGTCAGCAAGGATATATAGTCACTACAAGACCCATATGTTGTTAATAAGCCTACAAAGTATTTAAACAATGTAAGGAAACAATTAGAATTTTTCACAGTGATGCTTAATTTTAGTTATCAATATGACTGAACTAAGAGCCTAGTAAAGCATTATTTTCATGGTGTTTAGGAGAGTGGGTCCTAGTGAACTAATAGAAAAGATTCCCCTTTCTTGTAGGTAGGATTCATTTAACCCTACAAGGACCCAGAAATAATAAATCCAAAAGGCAAAGTTGTCTCTTTACAGCCAAATGTCTAGGGTACAGTATACATTTACCTTGTTTAGATTTTTAGGCCTTTGGATTGCAATATTTGCCCTCCTCTCCCATTGCTCAGTTCTATGGCTTCACACCTCACAGCAACAAGATGCTTTTGTTGAGACTAAGACCAAATCGTACTACTGCCTCCTGGGAACTCTTGCCTTAAGATTGCTTGCAATGAAACTTTCAAATGTCATAATTATGTAGTTAATTCCCTGGTAAATCATTTGTGTATCTGGATGTATAGACTATTGGTTTTATTTTTTCCTCTAGAAAACACTAAGTATATTTCTATAATTAGAACATCGTATAAAATGACACACAAATCTTCTAAATATTTGTTACCAAAATAATTAAAAATCTATGTTTGCATGTTAACTAGTTTGATAATGGTTGAAGCTGAGTGTGTGGCACAAGTGTGTAATCTGTGCATCATTTTGGTCATAGAGAAAGGAGGACTAACCCAAGTTCTAGACCATTACAAGTGATAGACTGAGTTTGAAATCAGCCTGGGCTATGGAATAAAACTGTGCTACAGGAAAAATAAAATAAAATGTTTTATTAGCTGTCTGTTGATGCATAACTACTGACTTACTGGTGTTACAGCAAAACATGTTGTTTTGATTTTTTTGAAGGGGTGTCAGGAAACCAGACAAAGATGTGTCCTTTGTTCAAGGCCTTGCAATCAAAATGCCAGCAGGATGCATTTTCACTTTGAAGCTCTACTGGGAAGGAATCTATTTCAACCCTGATCATGTAGTTGGTAGGAATAATTTCTTTGCAATTTTTTTGTGTTGAAGGCCCTAGTTCCTGACTCCCTATTGACTAGAGGCTGACTTTTTCCTTTTCAACAGAGCTGCTTGCTTTTTGATGGTTAGCTCATGACAGTCACTACAGAGAGAATACAGGCAGGATAAGAAGTTGTGTTACAAAATCCTAGTGTCATCACATTATCTTTTCTGCATTTTCTTGGTTAGAATAAAATCACAGATATTCCTTATGTCCCAAGTACAAGAAAATACACATGAACACAGGTAAAATAGTATTTAAGAAAAAACACTGTAAAAAATTGTTCCTTATTAAAGAAATTGATAGAAGTGATATAATTTAGGATTAATGGGGGAAATTACTTTTGATTATGTACTAGTAATGAAAAAAATTTCAGAACAGGCTGATTACCAAAATATCTCTGAAAATATTACATGTATTATTTCACTCATGTAAAATTCTACGGATGAAAAAAAAATGATGTATGGTGAGCAAAAACCAGAAAAGTTTGTCTCTAGAGAATGATAATGGGATTATTTAAAGAAAGACATGAGTCAACTTTCTGAGATGAAGTAATGTTCTACAATAGTTCTTTAAAGCAATGCGCCTAATTGGCAGCTCAACCTAAATCCCTAGTGTGGTTGAAAGCATGCTGTAACCATGGTACTAGTAAAACATATTCTTGTTTCTATAAATTATGTTTTCTGAGGTATCATTTATTTAGCTTTCAAATATGATTCTATCTCAGATAAAGTTACTGTAAATCTTATCATTACGAAACTATTTCAGATACTATGTGAAGAAGAAAATATAGCATGAGGAAAAGCTTTCTTTTGTGGTTTCCAAATGTAATCATTAAGTCTTGTTACTATTATCTGTGGATATTAAAACTCCTTGCTCAAAGGATATTAAGGTACAGAACAAGCACATGCTCTCAAATTATTACTATACATATTACATATTTATTGTAAATGGGGAGATTTCTTAAAGCAGAGGAATCTAGTATAAACAACATAAAACAAGTAAATAATCTTAGAATCACCTAGAAAAACATGAACTAAAGATGTGTATTCTCTATACGAGGAATGTAATTAGGAAGTATGCAACTTTCTCACTGCTTTGTTTTGTTTTGTTTTTCCTCTAGTTGTCTCAAAAAAAAAAAAAAAAGAATGAAAGAAAGGGAAGGTGTGCTTTGACATGGATGAAGTTGACTTACAGAATATGGAAGTGTAAGAAATGAAAGATGCCAACTGCAAACTGAGAACTACAAAATGTAGTAATGTGCCTCACTGTAGATACAGGATTATACAATAGAAGGGAGAGGGTATACCATGCAAATTCAATCATACACACACACACACACACACACACACACACACACACAGAGAGAGAGAGAGAGAGAGAGAGAGAGAGAGAGAGAGAGAGAGAGAATACAATGTGTATTCCACAGAAAACCGATGTGATAGTTTTAAAGAGAAATGCTCCCAGATATTCAAGTATTGGAACATGGTCCTCAGTTGGTGCCACTGTTTGGGGAGAAGTGTAGAACCTTGATGGAAGCAGTGTGTTACTGAGGGCAAGCTTTGTATCTCTGCCCCACTTCCAATTAACTTACTCTTTCTACTTTGAGTTTGCATGTCAAGATGTGATCTTTTGGTTTGTTGCTCTGACTACCTGCTACTATACCTCCCACTACATTATAGATAAATTAAGTCAAGATAAATTAAGGCACTGTTCAACAATAACACATATTCATTCAATGTGCACTTGGAACAACCACTCCCTTAAGATCATATCCTGGTTTTGAATAAATTACTAATATCAAATAACTGAAATAACATAAACATGTTCTTTCTTAAATAATTATTGGCTTTTTTTATGATAGGCTTTCTTTGTGTAGCCCTGGAATTACCTCTGTAGATCAAGATGGCCTTGAACTCATAGAAATCTTCCTTCCTTTGACTCTCTAGTATTGGAATTAAAGACAGGTGCCACCACCACCCAGCAAAGGATATTTTTTATGGCTGAGAAGATGACTTAGTAAATTGCTTGCCATGAAAGCATAAGGACATAAGTTCATGTCTCTAGCACTCATGTAAAATGCTAGGCCTATTGCTTAAATTCCAGTTCTGAGTCGGCAGAGGCAGCTGGATCCCTAGGGCTTTCTGGTTAGCCAATCTAGCTTTTGTGGTACACTACAGATTAAGTCCGAGACTGTCTCAAAAATAAATGTGGAGTATGACTGAGAAAGTCACCGGATATGAGACAAGAACAACCATTGAGGATGAATGTTTACAAACTTCTTAGATGATAATAAGTATAGAAAGGTTGATTATGTACATGTAGATAACAATGAATTTGATGACTGATATCACAGGAAAATTGGTTAAGTGACACAAAATATCAAAATCAACCTAAGGAAAATGACACTAGCTTTATATCCAACAGATAAGTTAAGTTTATAGTGCAAAATATTATAAGATGAATTTTACTGGTAAAATCTTCTAGATATATAAGTGAAAAATATGGTACATAAGTTCTGTCAAAAAACAGAAATCATTTCTCATATATTTTTGTCAAAAGGCTGGTATTATTCTGCTGCCAACCAGACAATGACAGCAAAAGAAAATAAAAATAATGTGTTCTCTTTATAAACTATCTTTTACAAAATATTTAGCAACTGAATTTTGCAAGAAGCAAAAATAATGAAATATTTTGACCAAATAGAGTTGCCTAGGTAATTCAAGGTTGAACACACAGGAAAAAATCAATTGATGGTACTTCAGTAGATTAAAAGCAAAAAGCCCCAAGTTCCTTATGATAGAAACAAAAGAAAAATTATTTGAAACAAAAGACCATAGGACCTTGAGATGCAATCACAAAAGAGAGTACTAGGTAACCTGAATTAGACATCATAAAATTCATAGCTAATATTAAACTCAATGTCTATATAAATTCATATAAATGTGAATATATATATATATATATATATGTATATATAAAACTGGAGATGAGTCCCAGGAAGCTGCTTGCAATATTGCTCATCCAAATTTCACTGGTGCGCTAAGTCTGCAAAGTCAGCCACTGAACACATAAAATCAAAATTACTAAAGAGGAAAGAGCTGAACTTCCTTGACTTGCAGATTATGTAACTTGGCTCATAGAATATTCCAGAAAAGACTTATAACACTAATAGTTAATTTAGCAAGATCACATAATATAATACCATATGTAGAAAGCAATTATATTCAATAGCTAGCAAGAATTGTTAATTAAATTAAAAATTAATAATATTTACAGCTGGATCTAAGTAAGGTAAAATACTTAGAAATGAGTTTATTCAAATATGTCTAAGACATAAAAAGTTATAAAACATTACTGAGAGACACTAGAGAAAATCTAAATTACTAGAAGGTACATAATAGATGATGTTTCTTGATCAAAATACCTGCCTGTTAAGACTGATTTGTACACTTAATGTAATCTCAATTAAAATTTCAGCAGGTAAAAAATAAATAAGCCAGTTGATATCGCACACACACACATACACGCACACATACACACAGGACCTAAAATAGCCATGGCAATCTTTCCAACTTTTAAGAAAGACAAAATTGGAGGATTTACACTGACTGATATCAAGGATTACTATAAATCTACAGCTATCAAGACAGCATGCTAGTAGGTTAAACACAGACAAATAGATCAATGCAAGAGAATAGAAGCCAGATTAGATCCATACTTGTACAGTCTATTGATATTTTACAAAGTTATGAAAGCAATTCTGGGGATAAACAAAAGTCTTTTTAATAATTGTTGCTCAAATAAGTAGATATCCTTGTGAAAATCACTCCCACTTTGCACTACATACAAAAACTAATTTCAGTTATATTAGGCATCATCTCTGTATAAATGTAAGAACATCTCTTCACAATAGTGTGGCACATAAAGATTTGACAGAAAATTATCTAGAAAACTAACAAAAAGAATGAATTGGGCTTCAACAAAATCAGTCTTGGGCATGGGGCTGACTCCAGGAAGAGCCCATCTTATTGAAGTGGGGAAGAGGCTGGCAGATGTGGGGATTTCAAGATGGCCTGACCAACTTGGCTGTCATCTGAGCCCAGATCCAGCACTTCCAGTTGGTTAGCCTAAACACCTACCCTGTCCATGTGTTTCTAGATCAGGAGGAGGAGCCAGTGTTGTAGAACAAGATCAGAGAGCATCTTATTGCCATCAAAAATTAAAAACAGAAGCACCGCCATGATAGAAGTCTCAGGGTTGGGCTAATATTTATGGTGTATCAGAGAACAGAGACCTTGAGTCAGAACAAGGATTCATGGCAATGAATATATGCATCTAGAACAATACATATAGAACTGACACTGCCACACTGCAGTTTCCAGTGCCACTGCAAGGATCACATTTACTGTGGAGGGGTGGGAAGGGTGGAGGAACAGAGCATTTCATATGCCACAGAGAGATGATAAATTGTGTATATGCCCAACAACTGAGTTACTGCAGGAGGCGATGTTGATGTACTTGATCTATATTACTGAATGAGGCTATGTTGACGTCTGTGTTCTGTGCAGATGCTGTGGGCCATGTCTGGATCTATGGTTATGCTGCACTGTCCACAGCCTATGTAACTACCTGGGGCCATTATGATCTCCGTGGTCATATCTTAGTTACGGTTTTACTGTTGTGAACAGACAACATAACCAAGGCAACTCTTATAAGGACAGTATGTAATTACAGGTTCAGAGGTTCAGTTCTTTAGCATCAAGGCTGGAGCATGGCCACCTCCAGGCAGGAATGGTGCAGGAGGAGCTGAGAGTTCTACAACTTCATCTGAAGGCCACTAGGAGAAGACTGGATCCCACATAGTTAGGAGGAGGTTCTCATTAACCACACACACACAGTAAAATACTTCTCCCAACAAGACCACACCTCCTAAGAGCCACTCTCTGGGCCAAGCATATTCAAACCACAACATTCTGCATTGCCACCTGAAACAGTGTTGATATCTGTAGGATGTTCTGCCACAGGAAACCATACAAATGTTAGTAGCATGTGTAGCCACCTAGGGTCAAGTTGATGTCTATGGTCCATGCTGTCCCTCTGAGCCATGTCTAATTCTGTGGTCATGCTACAACCAGTGCTATGTTGGCACCAGTAACCTGTGTTACCATTGAAAGCCATGCTGACTTCCTTGTTTTTGCTGCAATCTGAACCCATATTGATGTCAGTGGACTGGGATGCCACCAGTACTTTGGCAGGTTCCCAGGCCAGGTGAGTATCTATGGTTCATGTAATCATCAGATACCAGGTCCATGATCCATGTTCCTTCTGACTATAAAGAACACAACACCAAATCTTCTGAAGTATTATATATGACTGCAGACTCACAGTTGAGTAAGAGAAACATAAAAGGCTTCTATGACAACCTGCCTCCCTCAAAAGTAACATCCTAGCAAGTTATCAAATAGAACTATTAAAAATGATGCTGAAGTGTAGCTGTACATAACTGATGTATTTTGGTGGGGTGGGCATGTGGAAGCACTCACTTTTCTTTAAGGGGCTGGCCACTAGGACTTTGGCATTGCTCCAATGATTATATGGATGGCAAAAAAAAGTACATTTTTGGTTTCTTATCTTAATCTTTTTTTAACTAAATAAGGCCACAAGAATGGGGGCGGGCACCTGGGAGGACTGGGGAGTAAGGTTGATCATGGTGTGTTAGGTGAAAGTCTCACATGATCATTAAAAATACTATGTTATCTGGGCAAAGTCAATCATGCATGTAGCCCCGGCACTAGAAAGACCAAGCAGGAGTATCACTGTAAGTTCAAGTTACAAAAAAGGCCTTTGACTCATAGTAAGTTCCAAGCTACCTAGGATAGAGAATGAGATCTTGCTTCAAAATATAAAGAAAGAAAGAAAGAAAGAAAGAAAGAAAGAAAGAAAGAAAGAAAGAAAGGAAGGAAGGAAGGAAGAAAGAAAGAAAGAAAGAAAGGTAGTCCCTTGTCACACAATGCCAGTAAAGAGCTGAATGTTCAAAGCATAGCCTTAAAAATCACTCCGTCAACTTAAAAAACAAAAACCTTTTTTTGTTGATTCTTCTTTAAGTTGCACATCATGAACTCCAGTCCCACTTACCTCTTCATCACCTCAGTTCTATGCTTTGCTCTTGCAACTCCTCCCCTCCAGCAAAATAACACGCAAATAATAACAACACAAACTAAGCATAGGAAACATTATGGAAATTATAACATGCCACAGTGTGTCCCACAGTATATCTCTCTGTCTATACATCTTCACTTGCAAATGTTCATTATAATGTGTCACTGGTCTGTTTTGAGATTGTTGGCTCCTGTGACACCATCAACAGGCTATCCTGTTGTTTCCCTGCATCATAGAGGTCCTGCACCTTTGGAACAGCAGGACTGGCCGTTTCACACATCTCTACCTTTCACAGATAATCTAGATTTTGAGGTGACCTAACTTAGAAACCTGGATCTGTACCTGGCTGGTAGCTGAGCTGGTCAATGTACCAATTTCCCCTTACCTAAACCAACAAGGTAAGCTCTTTAGCACTGCTCTGGGTAGGCCACCCAATGGCAGGGTCAATTCTCCTTCTCTCATGCCCTTGGGCTAGTTTACCCACAGCCATGCCTCTAGAACCAGCTTCACTATGCTGGTCAGTCAAGGCATTAGTTCTCACAGTGTAATGGGCTGGTTCACCTATTCTTTGATATCATGGCCAACTCCACCGTGTTGTCCAGGCCAGGTGGACAGCCTTGAGTGCTATAGCCATTGAGGTGGCAGAGCTAGATCTCCAGTTCTCATGCCCTAAGAGCCATCTCTCCTTATTACTCCAAGTAAGGAACAGGTAGGCAGAGGGCATCATCCCCTCATACACTCACAGCAGATCTCCTGTACAACAATATTTACATCAGTATATCAGTGCAGCACATTAGCAAACCTTAGCCACTTCGCAAAGGATACCTGCCAAATAACCAATAAGCACATGTAAAAGTATTAAACATCATTAGTCATAGCCAATCAATGCAAATTAAAATGATAAAAGATCATTATATGCTAACCAAAATAGCTAATGCTTGAAACATGGTCAATAAATACCAAATGTCTTTCACTATATAGAAATTGGAGATCAACAATAACAGGATCTGGAATACAAAACAAGAAAACCCTGTAGGGTAGAGGAGTGGAGAGAATCTCTTTCAGTATACTATTAGAGGGGTATTTACTAGTTAGATCATTGAAGTAAGTCTAAAATTTTTAGACATTATTTTGTGCCAATTTTTTGTTTCAAATGATGTATCTGAAGAAGCAACATTTGCACATAAATGAAGCATGGAAGGATTGCTGAAATATCCAAGAGCTGCTCAATTTGGGGACTGAGAGATTCTTCAGTGAAGAAAGCACTTGCTTTGCACTGGTTTGAATCCCCAAAATCCATTTAAAATTTGGAGTGATCATAGCAGCCATCCTGTAACTCTACCATTCAGAAAATAGAGACAAGGAATCTCTGGCACAAGATGGTTAGTTAGACTGTCAGTAGCAACAAGCTCTGACATCAACTAAGAAACATATCTTAATAAATTAGAGAATCAATGGTAGAGGACCATCATTATCAACTCTAGGCCTCCAAATGCATGTGTACCCTGATGTTCATTTTTAGATACACACACACACACACACACACACACACACACACACACACACACACACACACACACTGTTTTAAGAACCCAGGAGTTCTTAGCTCAGGAGCACAACCCACAGAACACAGTTAGACCATAGACTGCTGTAATAACAAGAGGGTTACTTCCTTACATATGGGGTTGCTCATCCTCACAAGGAGAGTCAACACCGAACTCAAAAAGCACACATCTTTTATTCTTTACAGTGGGCAGATTTCAGCAACAGGGTAGTTGGCTCACTCTCATTGGTGGATCTTAGGATAAAGGATCAGGCATTGGCTAGCCCCGCTCAAAAAGCTGTTTTTGGCTCAGTTAGTCATTTTCTCATCTATCCCTGCAGCTTGGAAAGTCCTCAAGCAGGGAGGAACTTGGTGGTTGGGGAGGAACTAGGTGGTCAGGCAGGGTCAGGGTCAGGCTGACTCCTGGTGGCTTTTCTCAAAATTTATCACCGGGAGGGTTAGAGGGTCTTTTTTTTTTCTAAAGCAGTAATTTTTCTTTTGTCTTAACTCAGGTTAGTCAGCATAGCCTGGTCTGTCCATTAAAACTTATTCTTTTTTTTTTTTTTTTTAACATTTTCAGGACCTTGTTTATACATTCTCAAAAACTTTGAGGGGTTTAGGCTGATGATGACATATATTTAGACTTTTCTATGAGACCTTGTGGCCTTTTGGCCAGTAAATTCTGTCCTTGTTCACTTTCTCAAAAATGGGTGTTTTAGAAAATTCTCAGAGCGCCTAAAAACTTTGTTTTCTATATCATCACATAATCAGCACCA